>NC_059073.1:210660273-211299136 GCF_020497125.1 Mauremys mutica
CTGCATCAAACCTCTTAATACTCTCATACATTTCTCATCAGATGCATACAGAAACATAGAAAAATATACTGAAGAAGTCAGCATCATTGTTAACAACTAAACAAAGCATGTTACCCCCATCCCATACGCAGGACACTGGGGCTCTAATACCCATAGAACCAGACCAGCCAAACACCCCTACTTCTGTACAATCATTTCACATGAGGGTTCCTGCTATATAAAAATCAAAGTGTTTTCAGGTACCCTTCTGGCACTAAGCTTTCTTTAAACTTAAAGTAATAAATCCAAACAAAATGTCAATTGTATTGGTTTTCGTCACTACTTATTTTCCTTCATTTATACATTACCTGTGTAGTCTGTAAGGTCTTTAGGGCAGGCACCTTGAATTTATACCAGTCTGTAAAGTGCCTTGCAACTATAGGTGCTAGCCAGATCAGAATAGTAACTTACTGTGTCTCCCATGATTTATCTTCTATTCCTTGTCAACTGTCACTCGACATTTTTATTTTCTTCTATCTCTTCATCTGTCTCTTTCTGTTATTTTCAGCATTTGTTTTTCTGCTGATCAATTTTTCTGTCCTTCCCTCCACCCCTCCACTCTCCTCTCTCTTGCTGCCCTATTCTCTTCCCTCCCACTAGGTTGTGTCACTGTGGTCTAGCACCTGGAATCTCTCTCTTCACTGACAGCCTCTTTCACTGGAGTGTCTCCTCTTCCAGGGGTTTGCCCTAAGTTCCCTTCCCCCCACCCACTCGGGTTCATTCCTCTCTCCCGCCTTGGGTACTTTTCACCATTTGATCATCTGCTTCACTGCCTCATCCTTGTGGGTCTCTCCACTTCCCTCTCCCGTGGCGGGGGGGGGGCTCTCACCTCTCTTTTCCCCCTTGGGACTCTTTTTGCAGTTGTTCTCTCCTTCCCTTTGTAAGTGTCTCTCCTTAGGCCCAAGTGGAAGCTCCTATCCCTCTCTGGGGTCTTGCTCCACTGCCTTCATACTTGGCTCTCCTCATGGCATTTCCTATTGGGGGCAGGGGTCTCTCTTTTCTTCAGTGGAATCTTTTCTCACCCCGTTCCACACACTTGGGGGTCTCCATTTCCCTCTCCTGCCCCCCTATTTCCCTTAGAAATTTGTTTCATTTATTAACAGTCTCATGACTCATTCACAGGTGGGGGAGGGTCTCTATTCCCCTTTCTTTTGCTCCTGAGGGGGGTGTATTATTCCCCTTCACTGCCCCCACTTGAGAGGCACTAATGCCCCATCAGAGGGTACCCAGCTTCACCTCCGCCCCATGGGGCATGTTTCTCAGCTGCTCCTTTGTTGGAGGAGAGGGAGAGAATTTCTGCATTTTCCCTCCCTATTCTCCCTTGCGTCTGGCACTCCCCTACATTTAGCCCCCTTTTACTGTGGGATAGGGAGCCTCCCTCGGTCCCTTATTGCTGGGGGTGGACTCTCAAGTTTACCCCAGCCTGTCTCTCTTTGCCGGTGGTAGGGTCACTAGGTCCCTTCCCCCATTCATCTCTAGCTGGTTGCCCCTCTTTGCTTTTCCCTGACAGGAAGCAGAGGGAGGAGTCCAGGAAGGAGTAGCACCACAACCCCCCCCCGTTGCTAGGAGGCCAGAGGAGCTGCATGGTCAGTGCTATCTGCAGGACCAAGGCAGCTAAGTGGGGTTACGAAGTGAAGCAGCAATGGCAAGACTACACCCCTAGAGTTTCTGTCATAGGCACAACTATGCACCCACCTCGGTTTTCCCTCTCAGGTAACCCCAGGGTTCTACACCAGGCTCTCTTGCCTCCACTGATCACACTAGTCCATGTAGTCATTAAAATCCCAATACATCTCACCTTTTGATATCTCACAGATCACACATCAGTGCCTCCTACCACACCTGGACTCTCTTCAGTCCTCTTCTGTCTTTCTGCTAGGGTAGCCTCCCCCCAGCCCTTCCAAATGGAGCACAACCCCACTCTTCCCAGTGGGAACCACCACAGCCTCTCTGCTGGGAGATCATCCTATCCAGGGGAGCATCCCCCTCTCCTCCAGCCCTCTTACTGTTCCCCTGGGCCCAGCTCCCTGGTGTGAGACATCAGCAGGTAAGCCCCTCCACTGCCCCTCTGCATTCAGTCCTTTCTGGCCCTCACCTTCAGCCTTGGTATATACCATAGCTACTATGCTTAAAATGCTACAATGCCACAGCTGTAGCACTTCAGCGTAGGAACTTACTACAGTGACTGGAGGGATTCTCCCATTGTTGAAGGTAATCCTGCTCCTCCTCCTCCCCCCTAAGAAGTGGTAGCTGGGTCAATGGAATGGCTGTACTGGGGGTTAGGGTCATCTTAATGATCTCTCCCAGTGGTGTTTCTCAAAATAAATAAGTTTTCAAATAATAATTTGCAATTATTTAGCACCTTAGATTGGAGGAGCTCAAGTATTAGTCATGCTAAATATCCCTGTGGATAGGCTTTATTCCAGTGTTATAGGTTGGGAAAGCTAAGGCACAGATAGGTTAAGTTATCTGCCCACCTCACACAGGAAGTCTGGGGCAGAGTCTACAATAAAACCATTCTTATAACACCAGGCCTAGAAAAAAGGGGGGAAAGAGATGAAGAAAGCCTACAGCTACCTCCTCCCAGGCCTGGGAAAGGGGAGAAAAGCACCTGCAGCTGCCCCCACCCCCCAGCTGGGAAGGGGGTGAAGGACCCCAGAGCTGGTGTGGGGCCTGGCGGGGAAAGGCAGATGTGGGGGCTGGGAGTGTGTAATTAATTTCTGGGGGCGATGGACAGATGTGGAGATGAGGGGCTACAAACTTAACTAGAATGTTGGGGTTTGAGGAGAAGCTGGAAGCTCTGCGCTATCAGGCAGATAGTGATTGCTCCTGCAGTCACAGCCAAAGTCACTTTACTCAATACATTTGGGAGTGGGCAACACTAATTCTCTCTCTCATATATAGTGGGTATGGGTAGGGGGAGTTCAGAAATCAACAGACACTCCCCCCCACCACCCCAAAAGACAATAGCCTTATTTTTTTGTTTGTTTGTTTGTTTTAAGTCTTGTGATTTTTGGGGTCTGTCTCATGATGTTTTAACTTTTAGGGTTGGCAATGCTGCACTAGTAAAACTCTTGTTGTCTTAAGTGGGAGCAGAATTAGGCCAATACACATCCCTCTTGGAAATGCCATCCTACACATTCTGGCTCCCAATCTTCGGGTGAAATCCTTTTCCCATTAAAGTCATTAGGAGATATGCCATTTACTAGAATGGAGCCAAGATTGCACTGTTAGCTTTTAACCTTTAGAAAATGTATCTTGTCTAGTAACTAATACTTTCAGCTAGGTCTACATAGTATCTTACCTCAACTCCTCCACCATTCCAACATGAAGTTAAGTTTGTTAACCCCTCCCTGCACAAAAAAATCATGAAACTGGCTTAAAAATCATGGACTTTTTTTAAAATTGGGATTCTTTTTATTTTCCTATTTTTAAAAAACATTTAGGATAGATTTGGGACATGTTTTCAAAGCTTTTCTCTGCAACCACAAAGGCTAGATATTTCCTTTTTTTCCCCACAGTGAAAGCTGAGATTCTCACTAAATGACATTACTCCGGGAATTGGTGCTTTAAGAAAAGAAATCAAACATTGTAAAACTCAGGATAAATTTGTAATACATGCCACTGACTTAATTTACACTAGCTGAGGATCTGTCCCTGCAACCAGCTTTATTTCTAATTTAGATAAAAAAATAACTCAGCCAAAGTGGCCCATTGCATATAGTTTCTGACATAATTTTCAAATGAGTTCCTTTGCCTTTTTTTTCCTCTCCCTCTCTTTTTGTACATAATTCCATTCAATAACTAAAGCTTGGGACTGGAACAGCATTCAGAATTTCCTTGTCAATATTTCACTGCTTGTTCAGAGAAGCATCAAACCTCTAAGAAGTTAGTTCTGGCAGAACTTTCCACTTTTTAAAAAAAGGATTGGGCAGTCATGACACAACTGGACCAGACAAGTAAAACAGAAAGAGACTCTCAAAATTCCAAATGGTGGAGTGGTGGAATACAGTGATTGGTGTTACTGTCTCCATTTCAGAATACACATGCCTGGAATGTTTGGGATCTGCTCAGTTATTTCATGTCATGAATACACAACAGCAGATACTGGGTAAAAAGGAGGAAAAGTCAAAGCAGTTCTCAGTAAAAGTGAGTCATTACTAGTACTACAGCTGTTACATTTTCAAAAGTGCCCTAGACCCTGTTTACATGGGGAAGCTTTAGTGAAATAAACTAGGATGTGAATGTAAAGTGCAGTAGCTATTCCTCACTAGCTCTGCATGTGGACAGTCTTATTCTGGACTGAGTGCTTTCTTGTGGATAAACTTAATCCACAAAGGCACTTTTACTGTGGAATAAGACTGTCCACATGAGGAGATACTGAGGAACAGCTATTGTGCTTTACATTCACATACTACCTTATTTCACAATAGCTTCCTGTGTAGACAAGCCCTTAGGCTCCTATATGCATAAGTCACTTTTGAAATGTGATTTAGGCTCCTAGGAAGCCTGTTTTGCAACCTTAGAATTAGCTAAGAAAAAAATGAGAATGAATCAAAAGAATTGAATTAGAATTAAAAGGAAGTTGGGTTATATTTGGTTGTTGATATTTTCTGGTACAGCAGAGAAAAATAATCACTAAATGTTTTTGGGGAAAATGTTCCAGCAGAGGCCCATGAACAGAGCTTTTCAGATGCTTTTATTGCAGCTGATTCCTGTCAGAAACGAGGGACCACAAAAAAGATACTGTAATCTAATGCCTGTGTGGAAAAACTGTTACATTAAAATGACATTTCCCAAACAACTGGCTTGATTCTGACACTGCTCTGAGGGAGTAAATACATAATCAGATTCAATGCTTTTACAGATAGAGGCCACATAGACCAATAGGGAGGACACAAGTCAGGGAATCAAAAAAACAGGTTGCTAGTCCCAATGCTGCCAATGACTCACTCTGTGAGTTTGGGTAAATGACTTCACCTCCTTGTACCTTTCTTTTGTCTCTATCTGTAAAATGAGAATAATTATTCTCACCCAGCTTTGTAAAACATTTTGAGATTTCTAGATGATAAGTGCCATGTAAGAGCTACATAATATTATGATTACTCTACAAGCTTTGTTTGTCATATATTACTATTGCCCAGCTTAAAAAGAATTCATTAATAAGGGTACAATCTGAAAGATTTTTAGCATAAGCACATTGAACAAAATAATCCTAAAGTTTGACATTTGGTTGTAGTCAATGGATTGTGAATACAATGAAGTACATCAAAAATTAATAAGGCAACATGCTGCAAGAGGCCTAAAATGTTTTACACACTTGAGGTGATGCACTATGCTTTTTAATCAAGATATTCTTGAGGGGAAAAATGGTTCTATATAGTTACTGTTTCTTGCCATTTCCCACTCTGAAAGGGCACTGTGTTAAAACTGAAAACACAGGGATTTCAACCCAAACAAAGCAACCTTAGGCAGAGAACAGGAAAATACATTTTTGCAGTTTATTATTTTTTCTGCTGCAGTGAAGAGAATGTATTTGTTTCAGAAAATATATCCTGAAGCTTGGGATTGTAATAAGGATCTGAAAGCTGGTATTTTGCTGTCTTAAAGGGTGAAAAGGAAACTACCGCTTGCTAAGTGACAATGTTCCTTTTTTTTTGCCCTAAATCATTGGTTCATTATAGACCAGTGGTTCTCAAACTGAGAGTGGGGACTACAAAGTGGGTCATGACCCTGTTTTAATGGGGTTGCCAGGGTTGGCGTTCGACTTGCTGGGGCCCGGGGCCAAAGCCTGAGCCCCATTACCGGGCATCAAAGCCAAAGCCCGAGGGCTTCAGCCCTGGGTGCAGGGCTCAGGTTACAGGTCCCCTGCTTGAGGCTGAAGCCCCAGGCTTTGGCCACCCAAGCCAGGGGCAGTGGGGCTCAGGCTTTGGCCCCCCAAACAGGGTGGTGGGGCTCAGGCTTTGCCCCCCCCCACCTGGAGCAGTGGGAACTCAGGTGGTCTCAGGCTTTAGTTACTGCTGCTGGGGTCATGTAGTAATTTTTGTTGTCAGAAGTTTGAGAACCCCTGTATATAGACAAAACTAATACGAGCATTAACACTTACATTGTAAAAGCTCCTAGAGGCCTCATTGTATCTGGCACTGCTCAGACAGAATAAATACCCCCAAAAGCTTATGTTCTAAAAAACAAGTCATTACAGATATGAGAAATCATATCAATTCCCGGTCCCCAAATTTGAACTAAAATGATGCTTGCCAGACTTTACTTTTATCCTTTTGCTTGTATATTTTATTGCTTTCCCCTGGTCTGTTTTTTGTCCTTTTAGACTGTTAGCTCATGAGAGCTGAGATCACATCACCTCTGCCTGAAAAGGACCCATGCTAGGCACTAAAAGAAACATACAAGGTGGGGTTTTCAAAAACATTCATCATTGACCTGGCTTTGTTCCCATTGGAGTAAATGTTACCATCAACTTCAGTGGAAGCCGAATGAGGCCAACGCTAAGTGTTTTTGAAAATTCCACTCATAATAAATATCTGTAGCACCTTTCATCCCAAAGCACTATGGGCCAAATTCTACAACCTCACCCTTTCTATCATAGTCCCACTACAATCATTTTTAAAAACTGAGATTATCAATTCACATTAAGGCAGAATGGGATAATTAATAAAAGTCAGTTCATTTTTAATTACTGTTATTTTGAGACATGTTGGGACAAAAGTCTATTGCTTTGTGTGGGGGGGAGGGGGAACAGGGTGGTGGTATCTCACAGGCAAAATATTTCACAGGCCTGTCAAAAAATAATGCTGTCCGTGGTTCCTGTTTTCAGCTCTGCACTGACTCGCTTTGTGGCCTTAGACAAATCACTTCACAGCTCTATACCACAGCATGATCACCTGTCAAATAGATATTACTATATCCGTTTCAGAAGGATTGTAAGAGACTTAATTAATTTGTTAATGTTTGGAAAGCAATTTGAGATTTAGATGAAAAGTACGGTATAAAAATGGAAGCTATTAATTATTATGATTTCCACAGGGTGAGATTCTGCTATCCTTACTCACATTAAGTAGTCCCTTACTCTAATTAATCCCTGAGTCCCCAGCAGTAATGAGAGGTGTGTGTTTGGGACTCTGACTGAATAGAGAAAGACTTGAATCTTGGACTAATGCTTTTCAATATACGCAGTTTTAAAGCCAAGCCTGCCTAAAAGGAAAGGTACAACCACTTTAAAACCAGCTGGTAATTGGTTTAAATGCATGTAAATAAAGGCTACAGCTGTTTAAATAAGGGGTGGACAGAGTGACACTTTGGTCATTAGTCTTCAGTTATGATCCTATAAACTGGAAGATAGAAAGCTCCAAAAAGTGCTTAGGTAGTGAGCAAAACTGAGTGTAAAAAGTAAGCTAGCAGTGCCTGGAACATAGGGTCCACAGCTGCTAAAAAGGCTGTCCTCATAACATTAACTTGCTAAATACCAAATGTAGGCCTCATCTAGAGGTCTAAAACCAAGAAGAAAGAATGGGCTACTACTACTACTACGGGAAGCAATCCAGGACTATGTGAGGCCAAAGCTTCAGGGCAATGCTTCCTTTGATGTTTAAAGAGATTAATAGATCCTTTCATTCTGGCATCCCCTAAGCTAACATTAGTTTTGTATATAGTCTTCTTTGCTATAAACTATGCAAACAGCAGACATTGCATATGAGAATATGTTATAGCAGCTTTACAACTTGGACCACAATAATTATCTAAGGGCTTATCTACACTGACAATTTATAGCACTGCAACATTCTTGCTCAGGGGGGTGAAAAAACACCCCCCTGAGCACAGCAAGTTTCAGTGCTATAAAGTGCTAGTGTAAACTGCACCAGCGCTGGGAGCCGTGCTCCCAATGCTGGCAGCTTCGCCCCTCGTGGAGGTGGTTTTTTTAGAGCACCGGGAGAGCGCTCTGCCATGACCACACAAATCACGTTAAAGCAGTGCCACGGCAGCGCTTTAACATTGCCAGTGTAGACTAGCCCTAAAGGAATAAGACTTAAGTATGCATGGGCAGTAGATACTGTACAGCAAGGTTAGGAGCTCCTAATAAAAAATACAAATTTGCTTGTTCTTGTTTCCAGTTAAGTAATTGGTAAAATGCCAATTGATTTTTGAGCAGGATTGGGCCCAAAGAGTACAAATTCTGGGTACTTGATTGGAGACTAACATTTTATCAAGAGCTCATGCTATTATTTGACTTAGATATTTCAGTAGAAAAATCCTTCTAAACAACAGAAAATGTATTTCAAGTGAGATTCTGAAAAGAAAGAATGTCACTTTATATAGCAAGGCCATTTATTACTATTATTTAACATTGACAAAGTGATCTGTGCTGTTCAATACAGACACCCCCCTGGGTTATGCAAACCCGACTTAAGCAAATCCGCACTTACGGAAAAAGTTCCATAAGCTAGAAATAGGAGGGGTTTTTTTTGTTTGTTTTTGTTTTTCGGGGGTGGGGTGGGGGGGAATATAATGGTCAGGTATACGTTTCCAACTTACGCAAAATTCGGTTATGCAAGGTATTCCGGAACTGAATGGTTGCGTAAGTCGGGGAGCATCTGTACACAAAATAAAGCTCCTGGCCTGAAGAACTTCCTATCTGAAAAACAGATAAGGAGGCTACACCACACATAGGGAAAGAAAGAGAGAAAAAGAGTATGGAGGGGTGGGGGACTGGTTGGCTAAACACCAACATGTAAAATCAATGTTACACCCTCACTTCACCTGGATTACTGTGGTCACCCTATCTCAAAAAGGATATTTTAGAAGTAGAAGGCTTTCAAAGCCAGATGTAAAAACTAATTAGAGACATGTAAAAATTTCCATATGAAGAGAGACTGGGACTGTTTAGAGAAGAGATGAGTAAGAGGGAATATAGGCTTACAAAATAATTAATGGCAGACAAGGTAAACTGTGTGCTCCTATTTGCCATGTTTCATAACACGAGAACAGTCCCTGGAAAAATCATGGAGCAGGTCAATTTTGAAGCACTTTGAGGAGAGGAAAGTGATCAGGAACAGTCAGCATGGATTCACCAAGGGCAAGTCATGCCTGAGTAACCTAATTGCCTTCTATAATGAGATGACTGGCTCTATGGAGGAGGGGGGAGCAGTGGACGTGTTTTTCCTTGACTTTAGCAAAGCTTTTGATACGGTCTCCCACAGTATTCTTGCCAGCAAGTTAAAGAGGTATGGGCTGGATGAATGGACTATAAGGTGGATAGAATCTGGTTAGATCGTCGGGCTCAACGGGTAATGATCAATGGCTCCACGTCTAGTTGGCAGCCAGTATGAACCAGAGTGCCCCAAGGATCAGTCCTGAGGCTGGTTTTGTTCAATATCTTTATTAATGATCTGGAGGATGGCATGTATTGCACCCTCAGCAAGTTTGCAGATGACACTAAACTGGGATGAGTGGTAGATATGCTGGAAGGTAGGGATAGGATACAGAGAGACCTAGACAAATTAGAGGATTGGGCCAAAAGAAATCTGATGAGGTTCAACAAGGACAAGTGCAGTCCTGCACTTAGGAAGGAAGAATCCCATGCACTCCTACAAACTAGGGACTGAGTGGCTAGGCAGCAGTTCTGCAGAAAAGGACCTACAGGTTCCAGTGGATGAGAAGCTGGATATGAGTCAACAGTGTGCCCTTGTTGCCAAGAAGGCGAACGGCATTTTGGGCTGTATCAGTAGGAGCATTGCCAGCAGATCGAGGGACGTGATCATTCCCCTCTATTTGGCATTGGTGAGGCCTCATCTGGAGTACTGTGTCCAGTTTTGGGCCCCACACTACAAGAAGGATGTGGAAAAATTGGAAAGAGTCCAGCGCAGAGCAACAAAAATGATTAGGGGGCTGGAGCACATGATTTATGAGGAGAAGCTGAGGGAACAGGGATTATTTAGTCTGCAGAAGAGAAGAATGAGGGGGGATTTGATAGCTGCTTTCAACTACCTGAAAGGGGGTTCCAAAGAGGATGGATCTAGACTGTTCTCAGTGGTACCAGATGATAGAACAAAGAGTTATGGCCTCAAGTTGCAGTGGGGAGGTTTAGGTTGGATATTAGGAAAAACGTTTTCACTAGGAGGGTGGTGAAGCACTGGAATGGGTTACCTAGGGAGGTGGTGGAATCTTCTTCCTTAGAGGTTTTTAAGGTCAGGCTTGACAAAGCCCTGGCGGGGATGATTTAGTTGGGGATTAGGTCCTGCTTTGAGCAGGGGGTTGGACTAGATGACCTCCTGAGGTCCCTATGATTCTATGATTCTAACATGAGGACATACAATGATCAAGCATGCCAGAGAAGCACATTGCAAAAAGAGAGATTGTGTTGAAGTGCTTCTCTGTGAATCAGAGCCCTCCATCTCCATGTGCGAGCAGATTGGGCTAGAAAGAGAGAGAGAGAAGGCAGGAAGGACTCTGCCTAGCCTGAAACACTGACAAGACCTGCTCTACCTCCCAGAATGGGTGAAAGCAGACAGGGGCGGAGCTGGAGCTGCATCTCAGGACTTTTATTTTGCAAAAATCTGTTAATCTCTAGTGCTCTTTAAGAACAGGTTGAGAAATTCCCTTATAAACCATGTTCCTTGCCTTCCTACCATGTTTTCCCCAAAAGAATTAAATTAGAAGTCAGGGTGGATCTCTGGGGTAGAGGGGGAGCATGTGTAAGCAAAAAGGAGGATGTCTACACAGCAGTTTGGAGCCCCTAGGAGCAAATCTGAGAGCCTGCAATGCCAGACTCAGGTGAGGGGACCTCTAAAAGCAGCTGCATAGACAACGTTTTGAAGTTTAGTGTTGGGGTGGAGCTTGGTCTCTAAAGCCCACACCCTTCCCTACACATTAGGGTTGCCAACTCTCCAGGATTGTCCTGGAGACTTCCAGGAATTAAAGATTATGTCATGTGATGAAATCTCCTGGAATACATCCAACCAAAATTGGTAACCCTGCTAGGCTTCAGAATTTCATCCTGACCTGTAACTTCAAAGCACTGTCAATGCAGCTGCTTTTAGAGCACCCAGCATGAGTCTGTTGACCTGGGCTAGGAGGCTCACTCCCACATGCTCCAAAACACTGTGTAGACAGGCCTATGCGGCTCAGAAGGTCTGAGGTCCTGGTTCCAGGACAGTTGTAGGGTTGCCAACTTTCTGACCAAACAAAACCAAACACCATTGCCCCACTTCTTCTCCAAGGCCCCAGCCCACTCACTCCATCTTCCCGCCTCCCTCTGTTGCTTGCTGTCCCCCATCCTCACGCGCAGTTGGACTGTGCAGTCCACAGTGGCTTAGAAGCATGTTGGGCCTACTTACAGAGGGTGACTGGGCCAGGTTGTAACAGGCATCACACAGGTATTTTTTAGGAGGGATTTGAATAAGTAGGAGGTGGTGGCTTGGCAAGCTGGCGTGAGGCATTCTTTCCAGAGGGGACTGTGGAAAAATTCATGAGTGGGAGAAGGGAATTAAGGTATTGAGGCTGGCATGTTGTAACTGTTTTATGTTTTGTTGACAATTTATATATGATTTTATTTTACAAACCTATTGATTTAATATTCTGGTAATCTTCCAAATACCAGTTAGGATATGAAAGACTGCACAAGCACATTTTATGAATAGTTAGAGGAATTTGTGTCCTACCAGAAATGTTTGTGCTTTAAAGGGCTGAATTCTCCTGTCTGCTAAATCCACTCTGCATTGCATGGAAGTTTTCCCATGTTTTTAACTGACCACAGAGGGCCAGTGGAGAAGTTTCTTTGTGTTGGGAAAATTCTCTGCTGGTGTATCTGCTTCCTACATCAGACACATCCTAACTCCTTGTTATGAGGGGAAGCAGGGAGTGTGTTGTTAGGGGAAGGGGTTGGGGAGAGTGAAGCTATACATTATCCCTCATAGTGTAAGTCAGCACAAGGGCACAGCTCTCTTACATGCTTTGGGACCAGGGATGGAGAATATGAGACAGGCCTCAGTCAAGAATCTCACCCTAAATTGTTAGCCTATAACAAGACAGTAAAAACACAAAGACTTTGTACATTATAGACTGATGCATTTATAGTTTCCTGTTATTGATTTCTTTCCTGCCTCTCGCTAGGCTCAGGGTCATTGCTTCACTATCTCCACTGCAGGTTAAACAGTCTTTGTTTTTTCTGATTCAGTTTATTTTCCAGATTCTAGGCATGGTTCTCTAGGCTCGTATGCCAGCACAAACCAGGAGAAATTGCATCAACTTTCAATTGAGTAAAACTAGTGTGAGCTCAAAATCAGGCATCCTGCCCAGATAGCAAAATTTTCATTGGACTGTAATTATTTTTCAGTTAACAGCAGAAATATTAATAGTAATGCAGTCTTCTATTTTTTGTCTTTAATTGAAACTTTTGTTTAGTGTTGTAAGCCTTGATTATTTCAGGCTGTTGTGAAATAAGTAGTGGGGATGAAAGGGCTAGGGGAGTGTCTCTATATCAAACTCAGACATTATGTTATTTCCCCCATATTGCACTTGATTGTTCTTGGGTAACCATAGGTGCTGGAACTAGGGGTGCTGGGGGTGCTGCAGCACCTCCTGGATTGAAGTGGTTTCCATTATATACAAGCTTTACAGTCCGATTCAATGGCTCTCAGCACCCCCACAATAAAAATTGTTCCAGCAGCCCTGTTGGTAATCTATTTATTGAAATAGATGTGTAGTCCAATTGGTGATGGCCGAGGGCATTATTCTGAAGTCTAGGCATCAGTATTTACATACCTGGCACTATAGATATATATCCCAGCAGGCAAGCCTTTCATTCTTCTGAGGTACATAAATACAGATCCATATCACACACAGTGAGTGTTTTCCAGGTGAGACCTTTCAAAACTGAGGTCCTGTCTGCTCTGCATGGACAAAATCCCATGGCATATTTTAGAAGATTAAGGGTTTCCCTGTGTATCCCTAGCCAGAATTTCACCTACTCTGTTATTGTGCAGAATGCAGAGCACCCCAGGGCTGCTACCCTTCCACTAAAGAGCTGACTGTATTTCAGTGGCAATATCATTCCTCATTTATAGGGCCTAATCTGATAGTCCTTTTTGAGGCAAACTCCCATTGAGTTCAATAGTCAAGACTTAGTTTGACCCTTCAGGGTCAAATACATCAAATACTATACCTCTTCTAAAGTAGATTTTTAGCAATGTATTCTAGAAATTGTTTTAGTCTTTCCTTGAAAGACTTTCCTTGATAAGAGCAGGCTGTTTTTACACAGTCAGCAGTGATATACTTTTTGTTGCATACAGTGGTCTAGCATTAGAGATTCAAAGTGAAATCCTGGCCCTTTAGAAGTCAATGGCAAAACTCTGATTGACTTCAATAGGCCCAGGATTTCAACACCATCCCTTTGTCTTGTTGATATTTGGTATAAAAGCAGCACCAGGTTTGACTTTTATAAATTTGGCAGTACTAATCATTGGGAAGCAGTTTCTGACAATGGAATATTGTTCCCAGAAAAAAGCTTTAAAAGGGGTATTATGGTTGGTAATATTAAACCCCAACACTAAGTGACCATTTAATTGAAATATCAATGTTGATAGTGTAAGGCTGTAAAGTAAAACACTCAAGGATCATGAAATGCCTGTGAACCTTAACTTTACCTCTTTGCATGTATACATCAGTCAATTACCTGATAACATATGGATGAGAAATTCCTATCAATTCACATATGCATAGGCAGAGTGTCAGTGGAACACTGGGACAGCATTTAAAAAAAAAAAAGATAAAATTTTGCATAATAGATGACATTATATACACACATACATATATATTTAAACCTTCATAAATTGGGCAAATAAAAATTAATTTTCCACCAGACCATTGGAAGGCATATGTTCCAGGGAATATTTTCCCATAAATATTTAGGACTATTTTTAAAAATTTGAAACTTTTGAAACAAAAGCAGAATTGTCTTTTTTCCTCCCATTTATTCCCCCTGCTTGAAAATAGCTGAACTGTTTTGCTAAATTTTTTTAAATGTTGCCCTCAGGGAGCAGAGTTGGAAAATAGTCTAAAAGGTGAACACTTGATAAAATTATAAGCAACTGAAAAGGCTCTTTAGAGTGGAAACATGTATACAACTTTAACTGGGGGCATAAAAAATTCTATGTGCTTTTTTAAGAGTGTTGGAAAGTCAGTAAATTTAAAGTTAAAATTGTAGCAACATTATCCAAACTGTATATAACTTGCTATAATATATCAGAGTTATGGTGACCACTTATATTTCAATGAAAGGCAGAACAACATATAAAATATGGTAAGCCATGTTTTAAGAGACACCACTACACAACACTTAATTCACAGCATAACAAATCTTCATTCTAGGAGCCCAGCATTTTTTCCTACCAAATTAAACTTTTTTTAAAAAACTTTTTCAGATGAGACTGAGGCACATATTGACTATGAAGATAATTTTCCCGATGACAGGTCTATGCCTGTGGCTGGGCATGAGGAAGAGCATGGCAAAGAAGAAGGGGAGGAGGAACAAGAGCAGGAGTTTTCCCACCCTAAAGAAACAGAGGCAGCAAGAGTTGGAAGCAGCAAAGATGTTACTCAAGGTATAGATTCTACTGAGAAAGGAAGCAAGGCACCAACTGAATCACCTGTGTCACTGCTGAGCCAAAAACACTTGTTTTGGTTCCCTGCAGAGTCTTTCAATGAACCTGAATCTGACAAAGACACAAACGATGCCACTAAAACACAATTTTCTGATGGCAACAACCACATTGGAGTGAAAACCATCTATAATGAACCTGGCAACAAAATGATTTATGACAGCAAGGATTTCCCCATTGGACCTGTTCTTGTGAACAATGATACAAAGACAATGAAAGATACAGTCACCAATACTGATGAATCCTGGTTAGATGGTTACCCTGTAACTCAGGAAACAGTGGAGGATGACGAAGAGGAGGATAAGGTTGATGGATCAATGGGAACAGAAGATGACATTATCCTTACAACTGATCAACCAAATCATGTTGAAGTTAGGAAAGCAGGCAACAGTAATCCAGCCCCAGACAAGGATTTAACACAGATTGTGGCAGCCCCAACAAGGATGCATGATTATGGGATCAAAGAAGTACCATTAGTACTAACACCAACAAGTGCTCCCGAGAACGTGAGTGCTAGCAAGGGCTCTGAGGATGTGATCAGGTATCACGCAACTACATCTTTGGGATTTGTGACTCAGGAGTCTACTACAACAACTACACAGCATGACCGCCCTAGCTTGAAAACTGCTACACTGAAAACCTCTACAACAGTCAGTCCCATTGACCACATTCCATATCCAGAGGCAGAAGAAACAACAGCATACTCAACACAAGCAGCAGCCACTATACCAACTCGGGAGGTCTTTACTAACTCATTGTCTAATGAATTTCTTGAGCAAGAAAATCTCACTTATGGCACAGGAGAAAAACTTCTCCCCACTTCTGAACCTTGCGTAGGAGAGGATTGTCCTAGCCCAAGTAAAGGTCCCATGATAGCTATCACTGTGATTGCTCTATGTTTATTACTGTTTGCATCTATACTGGCGGTGTGGTGTTTCAAAAAACGGCAACAGAAGAGTTCTGTATATAAATTGAACGGAAAAGGTCAGGCTAGACATCCCCATCACCAACAGATTGAAATGCAGAAAGTCTAACCTGCTACCTGTTTTTCAGCAGACACTAGAAAGCAAGAAAAAAAGTCACATGAATGGTGGACACTGAAATCCATCAGTGCAGGAAGCAGGGGGCAACCCCCCCCCCCAAAAAAACCAAAACAAAAAAACCCACCTGTGTGGGACAGAAGGAAGTTCAGCTGTTTGAAATCACAACTTAATATATCTTGACATTTCAGTGTTAAAGAATCTGTACATTTTTACCACATGGGTCTTTTTGGAGATCTCAGCAAAAAAGAATGTAGCGCAACTGGAGATCATCCAGCATTTACATTTTGCTCATATTAATTAATAAAAGCAAATTCTTTGTCTACGACATTGTCTGGTTACAAGCCAATGGCAGGACTGGTCAGACCTTTCTGCTTTACTTTCAGTGAGCCAGACAAAGAGATGTGGGGCAAAAGTCTCTCTTTGAGCTACCACATATGCTGGTGTTTGTTATTTCTTTTAGAACTAACCAAATTTGTCATGGTAGACCAAAACCAATGATTACATGGCATATCGTGTGAGGAAAAATATTTGGTACAGTATGTTAATGTAATGGGTGATATTGCATTTGGAGAGATGATCACTAAGGTACTTTTCTTCAATGTTGTGAAATTTTCTTGAAGCACATTAACCAAACATGTAGGACATTAGGATATTTTGGGGCTAGGGGGTGTTGTTTTAACCTTAGGAAAGAAGTGCCTTTTTTGATATTAATATTTTTTGTGGAAGTAATGCTCTCTCACTGGAATTGAGATAATACAAATACTAGAAAACTCCATTCTTCCTTTAAAAGTAAGCAAGCACTGTGGTAGTCAGTGCATTCCTCCTTTCAGGTGCTATGAGTAGCCCCTTACTCATCAAGGAACCAGACAGGAATAAAGACCTTGGCAGGAAAATACATCTAAAGTAATTTGTTCTTCTGAGTAATAGTGCTTTAAGACCAACTGATCAAGATGTTGAATTTAAATACACAGCCTATAATGTATGAATTAAAAATGTTATGTAAAATATATTTGCCACATTCTTCTATGGGATGACTGAAGTACACTTGTATACTCAAATACGTAAAAAAAAAAAAAAAGAACTTGGGGTCAGATAGTTCTCTGAAAAACTTCTGTTCAATGTGCAGCAGCAGTCAAAAGAGCTAACAATGTTAGGAACCATTAGGAAAGGGATAGATAATAAGACAAAAATAATATGATATAAATCTATGGTACTCTAATACCTAGAATACTGCATGCAGTTCTGGGCACCCCATCTCAAAAACAAAACAAAACAAACAAAACCAAAAAAATAATTAAAATTGGAAAAAGCATGGAGAAGGGCAACAAAAATTATTAGGAGGATGGAACAGCTTCCAGATGAGGAGAGATTAAAAAGACAAGGACTGGTCAGTTTAGAAAAGAGAGGAGTAAGGTGGAAGATGCTAGAGGTCTATAAAATCATGAATGCTGTGGAGAAAGTAAGTGTTATTTACCCCTTTACATAACACGAAAACCAGGGATCTCCCCAATTAAATTAATAGACAGCAGAGTACTTCTTTGCACAATGCACAGTCAACCTCTGGAACTCATTGCCAGGTGATATTGTGGAGACCAAAAGAATAACTGTGTTAAAAAAAGAATGAGTTCATGGAGAATAGGTCCATCAATAGCTATTAGCCAAGATGGTCAGGGATGCAACCCTGTGCTTTAGGTGTTCCTAAATCCCTGACTGCCAGTAGCTAGGACTGGACAACTCAATAATTGCCCTGTTCTGTTCATTCCCTCTGAAACATCCAGCACTGGCCACTGACAGAAGACAGGATGCTGGGCTAGATGGACCACTGGTCTGAAGCAGTATGGCCATTCTTATGCTCTTATTCTCTGATGAACTGAAGGGGAGTAGAAAGTTGCCAAAGATATGATGTGGAACAGTGAGAGATACATAAGTTCATAAAAACTGCTTATTTTGGTTTGAAGTATAAAAACAAACCTAGGCAAGGAAGACCTTGCCTAGTTATTACAATGAAAACTCTGGCCTTTTAAATTGGATGTTGTTTCAGTTATTGCAAACATGGAGGCTCTTCCAACATAACATCTTATTTAGAATTGTTAAGAATTCGGAGAGAGAGATAGAAGATGTCTTCTATCATCCCTGGAATAATTTTGCTTATTTAGGAATGAAAAATCTTACTGTTTGTTCTTACGTGTCCTAATGACAAAAGTAGTACTCATAACTATGAATAATCTGCAGGTCAGAAATGAGCTCGTCTTCTACTCCTTGCAGTGCAGTCTCAGCCAAAATATTCACCTTATTCAATAGATCAAAGCATGAAGGGGGAAAAAGGTGAAATATTGAAAGATGAATCAGTGGAGATCATATAGGACCAAATTCTGTCTTCAGTTACAGTGGTGTATATTCTGAGTAACTCTGGGCCCATTTTGTGTAACTCAGTCCCCATATACTGGTAACAAAAATTAAAAACAGGATTTTAAAAATATAGCTACACATTTTGTGACAGAATATGACTTTATAGTGAGCAAGAGGAGTTGAGTATTGTTGCCTGGATATAGACAGCAAGAATAGAAACTGTGCAGATTTGTAAATAGTGTGTTTCCTGTTATACTGCATTACTTTAATGTGTTCTAGAATATGAAATAACCTAGGATTACAGTTGTAAAATATTTTTATGAGGCAACTTTTTTTAAACAATGGATTTAGCACTAAGTAACTTTATGGAGTCTGTTAACTCAACTAAAACATATTGTGTTATCTGTGTGGAAATATACTGCAAAATAAATGCAAAAACCATCAATTTTTAAACTTTTTTTTAATCTTAAAGCATGAAATCAGTGTTACAGTTCTGCATAGTGTTATTTGAATGAAGTACAGCTCAACAAGCTAAGTAAACAAAGTCAATACTGTTAGTGTAAGGAAACATACACAATGTAAAAATCATACACAAATAAAGTTACAAATGCAAACTGCATGGGGCTCTTGTGAGACTCACAGATGCTCGTTACTCATGAAAAGGAACAAAATGTACATTAACATAGTACTCTGAGGTATCTACAAAGGCGGGGAGGAGAGGGGTGTTCTTGTTCAAATAACTGACTAAACAAATTTGTTTGTAGAGGAAATACTGGTCTCTCCATCAGGGATTTCTTGGAGCAGATATACTCCTTGTTGTTTTTGTGGATGCAGAAGTAAGGTGCCACCAGACTCCTTGTTGTTTTTGATATGAGAATTAGTCAAAAAGTGTTAAATCCAGGTCATCAGCCCGATTCTATTCGGCAGAATGTTTTTTCCTCCTCAAATTTACATCCTGAACTAGAATGCTGTTTGCACTTGTGGGCACTTAATAACCAGAGAGACACTGACCAAAAAAATTGGGGGAAAGGGGGAAGGGGAGGAGAAGAGGAAATCAAACTCTCCTCTCATGTGTAGCTTGGCTGATCAACTAAGGCAGGGTGTGGAGAGCAAGATAAATACAAATACTGGAAGGATGAAAAGGCAAAAGTGAGGGGAGGAATTCTTAACATAGTAAAAGGGTATAACTAGCAGCAATGGGCTGAAATTAAGACAGGGAAAACCCCTTCTCCCTGATGCCCCTGGAACCCCTGCTGCCCGTCCAACCCTTCCTCTCATTCCTGACTGCCCCCCATGTGCCCCGCCCTCTGACCGCCCCGACCCCTATCCACGCCCCCGACCACTACCCCGAACTCACCCTCTATCCAACCCCTGCAGCTCCCTGCCTCTTTACTGTGCTGATTGGAGCACTGGTGGCTGGCAGCTACAGCCACGCCGCCCAGAGCACCAGGACAGGCAGCCTCGCCACCCGGCTGGAGCCAGCCATGCCACCGTGCAGCACAGAGCACCGGGTCAGGCCGTGGCTCTGCAGCTGCACTGCCCCAGGAGCTCGCAGGTCCGCCGCCAGAGCATTGTGCTGGCAGCGCAGTGAGCTGAGGCTGCGGCGGAGGGGGAAAACCAGGGGAGGGGCTGGAGGCTAGCCTCCTCAGCCAGGAGCTATGAGGCCGGGCAGGAGGGTCCCACGGGCCACAGTTTGTCCACCTCTGTTTTACAGGATTATGCTCCAGACAGTAAATAAATGTCCCAACACTTTTTGCAGATAAATGGTAGAGAGACTGACACACAGGGACAAAGCTAATTTTAAAACAACAGTTATATGCAATTACAGCTCTGACTCCCATAATCCCATTATTTTAAAATAAGTAAAAATTCCATTGCTTTGCAAATGTAAAAATAAATCATATTAACTACTTAATGCCATTTAAACACAGCTATCCAAAAGCTATATTAAAGGGGAGAGGTTAAAAATAAACAAAGAAACTTCTACCCAAAGGTTACCATTTATAAACTTTAAAAACTGAGAACTCAACAGAACTTTGTTTCCATACATCACCAAATGCTTTTGGGGGGGGGGGGGAGGGAGAGGAAGAGAGAGAGGAGAGACTAAGCAACTGAATATTTCCTTACCAAAAAAAAAAAAAGGTCTCAATTTATTACATTTTTCTCTAGGCACTGAAGAGGAGTTAAGATACAAAAACCTGATTTGCTGGTGTATATAGCCAAAACTTTTGTAAGTCAGGCTATTTCTTACTAACATCTCTTTTTGTATGTAGCTTAAACTCTCCACACTAAGTCATTCACCCATTGAGTCACCAGAAAAAAGAAGTCGCTGTTTAAAGGATGGCAGACAACCAAAAGTTCAGACAGCAGCAATGAAGGATTAGTTGTGGTTTTTTCTCACTGCTCTGCTGCAAACTGCATCACAGCTCTATGTTCAAACATTATTAAAGGAGTATGTTTTCTCTGGCATCAGTACTTCTCTCCACAGTTTAAGTATTGAATTTTTTTCTGAACTGAAGTAGGTTTGGTTTACAGCCCACATTAGAACTTAAAAAACATATTTCCATAGTAGCTGGCATATGCAGGCAACTATTTATCCTCAATTGCAGCCATAATAAACATGAGTACATTTACAATCCAACACATCTTTGTCTATTTGCAACTCAGTATTTAGAGCTGTAAGAAGTGCAGGTTACTAAAAATCACTTTTTAATGGAACCTCTTTAAAGGGACAGATTTCGTGTTTGCCTTTGCTGTAAATATCCACCAATATTACCTTTCTTGAATGCAGGGATATGCAATGGAGGTTAGCTACAGCAATGGGGTAAGAAAAAGCCATATAAAGCAGAATGTTCTAATATGGTTTTAGAAGGAAGAAAGGAATAGTTTGTTTTGGAGGTATATCTTTAGTTATATCTATGAGCATGGTTCTATACTGTAAAATATGTATGTAAAAAGGGCACCTTCTTACTCAGAAGTATTTCCCCAGAGATATTCAGAATCACATCTGCTTTAATTATTAATTTAAAAAAAAAATTCTTGGTAGCATTGCAAAGCAATACAGCACAAGGGGAGAGAGAAAGGGAGAGAGAACTGGATTCTGTTTTGCCTTATGAATTGGCAACAGAATTATTAATTAAGGTTTCATGGCAGAAACTTTATTGCTGGCAGTGTGAGAGAAAGAACCCAGCTTAACTTTCAGATTCCAGGTTGAATTTGCAGGAACTGACTCTTAGAAAAGATTTTTCCTTCTAAATTGAACATATTTAATATAGAAACCGTTGAGACACAGTAAATATGGAATCAATCATGCCATTGTATAGTAGCTTTTCAGAACATAACCATTCTAATGTTTGAACAATACATGAAACCACCACCACTCTTACCTATTTTATTTGAATGAATGTTGAAGCTTATGAAAGTGAGTTAGAAGCAAGTGAGGCACTGTAGTAGCTAGAAAGAGTCCATGTTAAAATACTCAATACAGCTCTGCCAAATAAACTCACTCCCAACTTGCAATACTGCTAATAGTCTAGTCCTGATTCACAGTCTACAGATCAATAGAGACTGTCACTATACCCAACTGTCTGATAGTTTAGACATGTGGACAAATACCCATTGGGAACTAGACTGTGACAGTCAAAGTCTGTGATCCAGTTCGAGCTAAAACTTCCAGGAAATTCACTATCTTGCAAAAGGCCTGTGCAAAGCCCTCTGTCCAACATAAGATCTTAACATAGAGCTTAAGTGGGGCAGAAGGCCTGGTGCTAATCATACCCTCTGGGATGAATTTCATTCAGTGTTCACCAGTAATGCTGACAACATTATTATTTGTGTAATCTGCAACAGGCTATTACATAACTGCTTGTGGGCAGCAGGAGGCAGCTCAGAGAGACTAAGAGCAATTATCCAAATATCTTGCTGGATTATTAGAAAAGTAAGCAATTATTAAAGGCTCAATACTACAGTTCTGTCATAGGCAAGACCACCACTGAGGTCAGTTGAGTTATACCCACATATTAGTGGTAGGATGAGGTGCAAGATGTCTGTGTGCACCAATGCCACATGTTAAAGTGGTATGGAACACACTTCTGTCAAAACTGCCACATGTACACTGTAGCTTGAATGAGATGCAGTACAAGAGAAGGAACGGAGCATAAAATAAGCCTTGAATAAATATTAAAAGGAAATGAAGATGTAACATCAAAATCTCACCAACTAGGCAGAAGCTGCTAGGATGAAGGTGTTGCAGGACATTTTTTTGGGGGGTGGGGAAGGGGGAGTGGAGGGAGGGGGCACTGCCCTGCCCACCTGCTGACCCCAAGAAGAAATGGCAGGAAGGACACAGATTTATTGCAGTAACACATAGTGTTGGCATTTACCAATAGAGCAGAAGAAAAATCACTTGAAAGAACATGAGAATGCTGAAAAAAGCTGCATTAAATACTACAGGACTGGAAGAGCAGCTATTTCTCATTAGAAAAGAGCTGGAGCTAGAGAATTCCCTGCACTTGTTAAAACTGAACTGGCTTGGGACCATATGTAGTGGAAATTAGAAGGAGTCATAAAAATCCACAAGGCACATGAACAAAATGAAAACAGATCACTGCCATTTTAGAAGGGTACATGAATTTTTACACAAGTAGTTTACAGTATAGAACCACACTAATAAATAAGGCTCAGATTTTGTCATGGATATTTTTAGTAAATATCATGGACAGGTCATGGGCAATAAAAAAAAAATTCATGGAAGCTTGTAACCTGTTCCTGATTTTTACTAAAAATATCCTTGACAAAATGGGGAGGGAGAAGGCCCAATCTCCGCCCGCCATGGCTGGGCTGCTGTGGAGGGGTCCCCCACCGTGGCTAGGCTACTGCAGGGTTCCCTGCTGCCTGCCACAATTGGGCAGCTGCGGGGGGGGGGGGGGGGGGAAGAGGGGGGCTCCTGCCACCTGCCGCGGCTGGGCAGCTGCAGGGAGCCCAGCCTCCCGCAGTGAGTGGGAACTGCTGGGGGCCTCTGAGAGAGCCGTTGCCTGCCAGCAGTCCAGCCCCGGGGCAGAAAATGTCACAAAGTCTCTGGAAGTCACGGATTCCATGACATAATCGTAGCCCTACTCATAGATGTATCTAAATATGTCCATCAGAAACAAACAAATTGTGGGGAAAGCTAAAGGGAAAAAGACCAAAATGATCACTTAGATGCAAGTAAAACTGGAAAAATCAGTCCCAGTAAGTCAAATCGCGAGCATCCATTCCTGAAGAGGTCTTTAAGGCACTTTATTTATTTATTTTTGTATTACAGTAGCACCTACAGGCTCCACTCAAAAGATTACGGCTCATTGTTCCAGGCACCATACAAACAAGTAACAGGAAGACCGTCCATGCTCCACTGACCTCACAATGTAGGTTTACGAAAAGACACAGCAACAAGAGAGGCAGAAGAATTAAAAACATAATTAACAAGAACAAGACAACATGCATGGAAGTATCTTTCCCAGAACAGCCCCATATCACTCACATGTGATTTCTGAAGGAGAGGCTGAGAATCTCATTGAGGAGAAGACATTTGGGCAGATGACTTAACCTTGGATGTCAAGTTTCTGACAGGAGAGATTGGAAACTGTCCTTCCATACATATCTTTGAGAGCCAGGGGATAAGCAATAACTCCAGAGTAGCAGCCTCTCCTCGAGCTCTTGTACTAAGCATACATAAATTCTCTAGGAGATAAAATATCCCAGTAGGGTACAGGCACTCATATACCACGATGAGGGGTATATTTTAGTATGGAATGAAAACTAGCTTATAATAAACTGCTACACATTTAAAAAGCAGAGTTAAATTCATGCATAAACATACAATAAATAAACCCTAATGCTGTGAAGCACAACAACATGCCACATATGCTAACACACCAAGGCAGAGAGTGGGCCAAATTCTGCTCTCATTACAATGGTAGCTGCACTGAAATTAATGGGGATTTTACGCTGGATATACAACTGTAACACAAAAGAGAATTTAATCCATTGAAGTCAATGGATTAAATTGGGATTAAGGGATTTCTTACAAGAACATTTAGCAGCCAACTGGGGTATGAATCTACTATGCCAGCCTGCTGTGAACTAACTGCTCCTGTGGACCCTGCTGATCCACTTTGATCTAGTCCTCTTTGAAATGAGACTACATCAAAGTTCATTAACTAATTGTTAATGCAGGTCAGCAGGGTCCAAACGACAATTAACCTGCAGCAGATTAGTATGGGGATTCACTCCCCATCTTGCAGCAAACAATGTTCTGGTAGAAAAGCAAGAGAAACAGCAGACAGAATCTGACCCTGTACATCTTTGGTTATATTTTAAGGGTTTGGGGGTTTTTTGTTTTTGTTTTTTTTATGACTAGGGATTGTACAACAATCTAAAAATGATTCCTCAACTGTGGATTTCCTTTCTTATTTTCTGATATGGCTTGGAGCTAGCATATAGCTGGTAAATGTGTAGGCAAAATAGCAGGGATCAAGTTTTTTTTTACTGACCATACTTCTCCAAATTTACTTGCACATACTGGAACTCCATAGCCGAGTTAGGGCTCAGCCATGAAAGGGGCTGAATGCCCTTGCCTCCCACTGAAGTGAGTGGATCTCAAGCACTTGCAGGTTCTAGCTCTTAAAGACCTGATATCCTGGCTTCACTGAAGTCAATAGGACTTTTGCCATTGACTTCAATGGGGCCAGGATTTCACCTATTATCTTTAAATACAATATTTTTCATGGTCTTCAAAATACCTGTTTATAGGGCAGGATCATATAACTTAACAAGGAAAATACACTAGTGAAAAAAGATAGGAGTTCAATCTCCCAAATAGTCCTTCCACCTATGGTCAAAAGTTGGTATAGATGTATTCTTCATGATCACATCCCATCTACCATCAACAATGGGTACAGAGATTATGATTACATCTCAAGTTTGCTCTTTATTAAGATAAATGATTCTTCAAACAAATAGCTTTATCTCTACTTCCTTTTGGGTATGAAAATATGCAGATTGCCCATCAGACTAAAGAGCCTGAAAACCTTTATCTTGATGAGAGAATACACAAACCATACTTTTTACCTGATTAGCTCTTACTCACACAAGTGAAACTACTCACATGGACAAGAACTACTTGTGAGAGAAGAGGTATGCAGGATTGGGCCCTAAAGGAGCAAAAATTGAGAGAGAGAAATTTAACTACTTATTGCATTAATTCTGACTGATCTCCTGCTTCATGCCATTGAACCTTGTGCAATTTTCAAGACAGATCAAAATTGCTGACAGAAGGAACTTCTCAGAGCAGTTTTTAAAAGGCCATTAGTTAAGACAGTGTAGTTGTAGCCCTGTGAGTCCCAGTATATTGCAGACAAGGTGGGTGAGGTAATATATTTTATTAAAATAAAATAAAAATACTACTTCACCCACCTTGTCTCTCTAACTAGCTAAGTCAGTTAAAGCAGATTTCAGGTTTTTTTTTTATTACCATAATGCCTGGGAACGCTAGGTATGGACCAGGACCCCACTCTACTAGGGGTTGTATAAACAGAACAAAAGAAGAGCCTTTGCCCAAAAAGTTTACAATCTAAATTATGGAGCAGTCTGTTTGATGCATTAGCATCTTTTGATGCACTGAAATTTGTGCAAGTTTGTTACTCATCATGGGAAAGCCATATACAAAATACCATTATATGCCTCAGAAAATCTGGAGAGTTGGTATGCCCTATTCAGTTACTTGGTCCATATTCTGGCAAAACTTCTTCAGAATTTAGCCAAGCTATTACAATTTAGCTGAGCAGACTGAAGGAGTCTCAGTGACAGGTGAGAGCATCTGAATAGCTTTCTTTTTTAAAGTACCATTTTAAAGAATTCAAACACAAGATTATACCCCATATGGCTCAACTTTGAGAGCATACAGTGAAAAACCACACTCATGAAAAGATCAGTGCAGTGTGGCAGTGATCGCGCAGGAAAGATTCATGATATTTGACTGAGGTTAAAGGCACAGCTTTGAAGTATCTCTAACCTGAGCTACAAATGATGATATGAAGGCACAACAGTGGGTCTTTATTTTTAAAAATAAACTATGCCTTATTTTTGTTCATCAGGATTCACTGTTTTCATCCACTTCAAGGAGTTCATCAAGGAATTCCACAACTTCACCCTAAGGGAGATTAAAAGATAGCAGGACACATGTTAATTACTTACAGTGGAATGGATGGAAAAGGCTTTACATTTTATCCTAGAACTAGATTGTAGCTGAAGTTGTCAAGAACAGACTGATTTTATATAGCACCTTTTGTTTGCTCAAGATAGTGCAAAGCTTTCAAAAGTAATGAGATAGCCTATTTAAGTGTAGAGCACATGGCTGCAGCAATGACTCCATAGTTATGTGCCAGATTTTACAAACTCAGGACCCTGAGTAGTCACTGACACATCCAGATTAGTTTACTCATTAAGGTCCTGATTGAGCAAAATACTAAAGCATAAAACTTAATTTTAAGTATGAGTAATTCCACTGACTTCAACAGAACTACTCACATGACTAAAGTAAGGCATATGCTTAATAGTTTTTGGAAAGATGGGTAGTTAATTTTACAGTTATATCAATCTTTGGACTTCAGAAAAAAACTAAGATCTTGGCAGAGGTAACAAATTTCAAAAGCCTAGTGGAATAAGCAGCTCTGCCAACCAAACCACTTGGGTTCAGAAAGGTTACAAACCCCTCCATGCTAAATCATTGATTAGAATACTGTGCTGTCTTGTTTTTCATTTAACATATGTTGTTTTTACACTTGGTCTATAATTACAGCAAAATATAGACCTTATCAGAAGAGAATATTACAGTTCACAGCAAGTTTTCATACATAGTTTTTTGTAGTTCAACACACCTGGGATATGTCTACACAGCTGCTGAGAGGGTGCTTCCCAGCACAGGCTGACAGTTAGGTGCTAGCTCTGCTCAAGCTCGCATGCTAAAAATAGCTGTGAAGGCAGTGTAGCACGGGTGGCAGTTTGGACCAGCTTCCTGAGTGGGTATTCAAGAGGTCCAGGTGAGTTTATACTCAGGTGGCTACTCTAAGCTGCTGCTGGACCGCTATTTTTAGCGCACTTCCTTGAGCAGAGCTAGTCTGTCTGTCTCTACCTGCACTGGAAAGCATCCTCCCAGCAGCAATGCAGACACACGCTAAGGAAACTCAGATTAAAAATGCAGCAGAATGTACTTTAAGGTTGCATTAAAATATCCATTAAATTAAGATGGATGCATCAAGGATTCCCATATGCTGCTCCTCCGCCCCTACTTCTCTGGCCTAGTTTTCCACCACTGACCTTTGTTCCTGCACTACCTACTCTTCTTTTTACCTACCTTCATTCTAGAGCTGGTCGAAAATTGGAATTTCTGTTAGGTGGGAAATTCCAACTTCTTTTTTAGGAAAAAAATATTCCTAATCAGAATGAAAAAGTTGAAGTTTCCCATAAAATGAATTTTCCAATAAATAAATAAAAATATAATTTGGGACAATCAACACAATTTGATTTTAACTTTTTAAAATTTTAAATACAAAATCAAAAAATAAAATAACTTTCTAAACAAAATGTTGTTTTGAAATGAAAAATCCGAACACTTTGTTCTGATCAGGTTGAAACATTTAGTTTTGATTTCCACCCTCTCCCCCCAAAAATGAAATTTTGTTGAAATTTACACATTCCTGTAGAACATAATGGTTTTGATTAATGACATTATCCAACAGAAAAACAATGCACTGGAAAAATTCTGACCAGCTGTGCCTTGTTCTCAGTTTTTAAAAATGAGAATTTATAAGTTTTGTTTTCAACACATTTATTTGAATTCTCCTCTCTCTTTTTTCTACTCCCATTCTTTGTCCACTATGTTCATTTTCTAGTTTGTCACGTGTAAACTGTTTGGGGCAGGGACTGTTTTTCCTTCTGTCTGTGAAGTATCATGCTAAATTATGGTACTACAAAATAATAGTTTAAAACTTTAACTAGATTTTAACCAAGTTTCTGTCTGGGAATTTATTCATCGAGCATACTGCACACCTACGTTTATTTCTGCAGTTTCTGAGCCTGGATATTGCTGCAATCTTCCGTACAGATGGGAAAAGGGTATTATATCCTCTGAGGTCAGTGAAAGGAATTTAAAGCAGAGAGAGGCTCTGTTTATTTTTAATGCAATAGTCACTGTGGCCAGGATTAAAAAAAAAATAATATCAGGTTCTTCAGAAGCGTGAATTAGTAAGGACAAAAAAACCTCCAAAAGTGGGATGACAGCTGGCTGGAATAACTGCTGCTCTCATTCCCAAATTCACAGTTCCTTCTTACAGCTTTGTTGGAGTTTAACCAAACTGTGAAGTGGTTTCAGCGGCTTCTGAAGGATGACTGTTTATTTTGCGTTTCGCTCACTTGAAACATATAAGTATCCAAGTCAAAAAAGGTGCAAGAAACAAACATCACCAGTTCTTTTATATTCTCTATTTGTCTTGCTGTAGGCAAGCAGTTTGGGGTTATGGAAAAAACATCGCTGCATAGCAAGGAACTGGTTCTTCTTTATTAAAAATAATAATCTGCACTTCTGTAGAGCCTACCATTTGTGAACCTCAAGATACCTTATAAATGTGAATGTATAAAGCCCCACAACACCCTTTTGGGGTGAGTATTATCATCCTAGATATGGAAACTGAGGCACAGAGAAGTTACGGCCCAAATTTTCAAGTATAGGTACCCAAATTTAGAGGCTATCTTGAGGGGCTGATTTCTGCAGCTTCCATTGACTTTGATTGGGATTTTGGGTATTCAGCACTTCTGAAAATCATGCTCTAAGGGTGTCCCTGATCTAACTGAGAATGCTTTTTCTATGCCTCAATATTACATTTTAATAAAATGCTAAAACAGGATGACAAAAGGAAATTTTTATCTTTTCAGTAAATCTGCAAAGAAAGGGAACCTTTAAAAGGTAGGTTATTTTGGGCAGAAGGGGGGGGGGGGAGGGAACATAAAAGTCTGACAGCATTATTTCTAATGACAGCATAGTTCAGAGTGAAGACACAGTGATCTTCACTACTATGATTTTAATAACTCAGCCTCTGCTACCCCGAGAAATAAATCCTGACTACATATATTGTATTGCATTTCTAGAATTTTGCTCACACACTCGCCATTAATGCAGTACACTCCAAAGACACTGATGGCCCAAACAAAGTTTAGCCCTTTTCCTTTGTACTTGAAAGTCTGCCAATCTCATGTAAAAATGAGTATTACTTAAACCTGAAAAAAGGGATGAAATAAGTTTGACTAAAATCCCAAATTATCTAAAGTTTCTTTTCACAGACTCTGAATATCCAAGGGGAAAAAAGAGAGACATTTTATTCCCCCATTATGCTAATGCAAATCCATAGGCTCTAACAGAGTTAAAGGGCTGGAATGGAGAACAAGATTTAGCCCAACATGTAAAAAATAAATACCCAGAAAAATCTGCTGCAATGCAACAGAAGACTGGTTTAATTTTTCTTTTGAGAAAGCAGCAACTCTAGATTATGTTTGAAGAAGACTAAAAGCTGTACCTAAACTCTTTGCCTGCCCCACCCTCATAATGTAAAACATAAGAACATAAGAAAGGCCGTACCGGGTCAGACCAAAGGTCCATCTAGCCCAGTATCTGTCTACCGACAGTGGCCAATGCCAGGTGCCCCAGAGGGAGTGAACCTAACAGGCAACGATCAAGTGATCTCTCTCCTGCCATCCATCTCCATCCTCTGACCAACAGAGGCTAGGGACACCATTCTTACCCATCCTGGCTAATAGCCATTTATGGACTTAGCCACCATGAATTTATCCAGTTCCCTTTTAAACATTGTTGTAGTCCTAGCCTTCACAACCTCCTCAGGTAAGGAGTTCCACAAGTTGACTGTGCGCTGCATGAAGAAGAACTTCCTTTTATTTGTTTTAAACCTGCTGCCTATTAATTTCATTTGGTGACCCCTAGTTCTTGTATTATGGGAATAAGTAAATAACTTTTCCTTATCCACTTTCTCAACATCACTCATGATTTTATATACCTCTGTCATATCCCCCCTTAGTCTTCTCTTTTCCAAGCTGAAGAGTCCTAGCCTCTTTAATCTTTCCTCGTATGGGACCCTCTCTAAACCCCTAATCATTTTAGTTGCCCTTTTCTGAACCTTTTCTAGTGCTAGAATATCTTTTTTGAGGTGAGGAGACCACATCTGTACACAGTATTCGAGATGTGGGCGTACCATGGATTTATATAAGGGCAATAATATATTCTCAGTCTTATTTTCTATCCCCTTTTTAATGATTCCTAACATCCTGTTTGCTTTTTTGACCGCCTCTGCACACTACGTGGACATCTTCAGAGAACTATCCACGATGACTCCAAGATCTTTTTCCTGACTCGTTGTAGCTAAATTAGCCCCCATCATGTTGTATGTACAGTTGGGGTTATTTTTTCCAACGTGCATTACTTTACATTTATCCACATTAAATTTCATTTGCCATTTTGTTGCCCAATCACTTAGTTTTCTGAGATCTTTTTGAAGTTCTTCACAATCTGCTTTGGTCTTAACTATCTTGAGTAGTTTAGTATCATCTGCAAACTTTGCCACCTCACTGTTTACCCCTTTCTCCAGATAATTTATGAATAAATGGAATAGGATTGGTCCGAGGACTGACCCTTGGGGAACACCACTAGTTACCCCTCTCCATTCTGAGAATTTACCATTAATTCCTACCCTTTGTTCCCTGTCCTTTAACCAGTTCTCAATCCATGAAAGGACCTTCTCTTTTATCCCATGACAGCTTAGTTTACGTAAGAGCCTTTGGTGAGGGACCTTGTCAAAGGCTTTCTGGAAATCTAAGTACACTATGTCCACTGGATCCCCCTTGTCCACATGTTTGTTGACCCCTTCAAAGAACTCTAATAGATTAGTAAGACACGATTTCCCTTTACAGAAACCATGTTGACTATTGCTCAAGAGTTTATGTTTTTCTATGTGTCTGACAATTTTATTCTTTACTATTGTTTCAACTAATTTGCCCGGTACCGACGTTAGACTTACCGGTCTGTAATTGCCGGGATCACCCCTAGAGCCCTTTTTAAATATTGGCGTTACATTAGCTAACTTCCAGTCATTGGGTACCGAAGCCGATTTAAAGGACAGGTTACAAACCTTAGTTAATAGTTCCGCAACTTCACATTTGAGTTCTTTCAGAACTCTTGGGTGAATGCCATCTGGTCCGGGTGACTTGTTAATGTTGAGTTTATCAATTAATTCCAAAACCTCCTCTAGTGACACTTCAATCTGTGACAGTTCCTCAGATTTGTCACCTACAAAAGCCAGCTCAGGTTTGGGAATCTCCCTAACATCCTCAGCCGTGAAGACTGAAGCAAAGAATCCATTTAGTTTCTCCGCAATGACTTTATCGTCTTTAAGCGCTCCTTTTGTATTTTGATCATCAATGGGCCCCACTGGTTGTTTAGCAGGCTTCCTGCTTCTGATGTACTTAAAAAACATTTTGTTATTACCTTTGGAGTTTTTGGCTAGCCGTTCTTCAAACTCCTCTTTGGCTTTTCTTATTACACTCTTGCACTTAAGTTGGCTGTGTTTGTGCTCCTTTCTATTTGCCTCACTAGGATTTGACTTCCACTTTTTAAAGGAAGTCTTTTTATCTCTCACTGCTTCTTTTACATGGTTGTTAAGCCACGGTGGCTCTTTTTTAGTTCTTTTACTGTTTTTCTTAATTTGGGGTATACATTGAAGTTGGGCCTCTATTATGGTGTCTTTAAAAAGGGCCCATGCAACTTGCAAGGATTTCACTTTAGTCACTGTACCTTTTAACTTTTGTCTAACTAACCCCCTCATTTTTGTATAGTTCCCCCTTTTGAAATTAAATGCCACAGTGTTGGGCAGTTGAGGTGTTCTTCCCACCACAGGGATGTTGAATGCTATTGTATTATGGTCACTATTTCCAAGCGGTCCTGCTATAGTTACCTCTTGGACCAGCTCCTGCGCGCCACTCAGGATTAAATCTAGAGTTGCCTCTCCCCTTGTGGGTTCCCGTACCAGCTGCTCCATGAAGCAGTCATTTAAAATATCAAGAAATTTTATCTCTGCATTTCGTCCTCAAGTGAAATGTTCCCAGTCAATATGGGGATAGTTGAAATCCCCCACTATTATTGGGTTCTTAATTTTGATAGCCTCTCTAATTTCCCTTAGCATTTCATCATCACTATTACTGTCCTGGTCAGGTGGTCGATAATAGATCCCTAATGTTATATTTTTACTAGAGCATTAAATTTCTATCCATAGAGACTCTATGGAACATGTGGATTCGCTTAAGATTTTTACTTCATTTGAATCTACACTTTCTTTCACATATAGTGCCACTCCTCCCCCTGCACGACCTGTTCTGTCCTTCCGATATATTTTGTACCCCGGAATGATTGTGTCCCATTGATTGGTCTCAGTCCACCAGGTTTCTGTGATGCCTATTTTATCTATATCCTCCTTTATCACAAGGCACTCTAGTTCACCCATCTTATTATTTAGACTTCTGGCATTTGTGTACAAGCACTTTAAAAACTTGTCCCTGTTTATTAGCCTGCCTTTTTCTGATGTGCCAGATTCTTTTTTATGTGACTGTTTATCATCTGATCCGGCCCTTACATTATACTTTTCAGTCCTCTGCTCCTGACTATAACCTGGAGATTCTCTATCATCAGACTCTCCCCTAAGAAAAGTCTGTGTCCGATCCACATGCTCCTCTGCAGCAGTCGGCTTTTATAATATGCACATTTATATTTTGTGCATATTATGGTCTGTGGATGGCATCCACATTAAAAGGCTATCTACGCTACAATGGTATGTCAGAAGATTTAATTAGATTGTCATGTTAAAGCTAAGAATAGACAGATCACTATCCTTGTCCCATTAGCACCCTCATGACAGGGCATCATCCCTTTGTTGGGAATGCAGAGCTGAAATAAAAATGCATTTTAAATTATTGAGGTCAGCAAATATTTCACAGATGTTAACTCCTGGGAAAGTTGCTTGTCAACAGAGCTCTAATAGCTTCCTACTGGCCTGGAGTCCAAGGGCCTGGATGCAGCAAAATATTTAATACCTCCAGCAAGATGCTGGATGCTCTCAATTCCCAATGCTCTCTATGCCTTCTGGATACTAATAGAACATAAATAATAATAGTAAGACAAATGTAATGACACCCCTAGTCAGGTTGTCTGTGAGTCTCTAGTGATTCAGATAAAAGGATTAAGCCCACTGATGCAGAGGCAATAGCAAAGTCATAAACCTCTGTCTGTAGTCTACCCACTTTGTAGTGGGGACAAAGTCACATGGTATTAATATGGGTTACACAAATATGGTGCTTAAATCAACAAACATGCTATCCAGGTTGCTAATCAACTGCTAAATGGTAGAATAAAAGACTGAGGAAATATTGGGGCCACACCACATATCTTGACAGTAACAAAAAGACAAGTTGAGCATGAAATTCTCAAAATGGGAAATGTGAGTAGTTGCATTTTAAACTTTGCTTAGTGTCTCTGCACAATCTAATCCAATTTGATGAGACTTACTGGCATGACAAGCAGTTACAAGTGTAGCCAGTGTTTAAAACAAATAAAAATTTAAAAAAAAGATACAGATCCCTTTGGTTTCAGAGTGGTAGTCTGTAGAAGCAAAAGGAACGAGGAGTACTTGTGGCATCTTAGGGTATGTCTACACTACGGGATTACTCCGAATTTACAGATTTCCATTTTTGGCAACCGATTGTATAAAGTTGAGTGCATGCGGCCACACTAAGCACATTAATTCGGTGGTGTCCGTCCATGTACCAAGGCTAGCGTCGACTTTCAGAGGGTTGCACTGTGGGTAGCTATCCCAGAGCTATCCCATAGTTCCCGCAGTCTCCCCCGCCCATTGGAATTCTGGGTTGAGATCCCAATGCCTGACGGGGCCAAAAATTTGTCACGGGCGGTTATGGGTAAATGTCATCAGTCAATCCTCCCTCCGTGAAAGCAACGGCAGACAATCATTTCGTGCCCTTCCCCTGGATTGCCCGGGCAGACGCCATAGCACGGCAACCATGGAGCCCGTTCAACCTTTTTTTCACTGTCACCGTATGTCTACTGGATGCTGCTGACAGACGCGGTACTGCAGCGCTACACAGCAGTATCCCCTTGCCTTTGCAAGTTAGCAAAGATGGTTACCAGCCATACTGTACCGTCTGCTGCTTTTCAAGTTGACAAAGACGGTTACCAGTCATACTGTACCATCTGCTGCTGTCATGGGTGCTCCTGGCCGGCCTTGGTGAGGTTGGTCGGGGGCTCCTGGACAAAAATGGGAATGACTCCCCAGGTCATTCTCTTCTTTAAGTTTTGTCTAATGGAGAGTCAGTCCTGCCTAGAATATCAGGCAAGCCTACTAAAGAACCAGAGAGGCAAACGGTCCCTCCGGGTCAGAGCCTCAGACATTCCACAGAAATGATGAACTGCATGCCATTCTAGAGGGTGCCCCTACAACAACCCCACCCATTGCTTCCCTCCTCCCCCACCCCTTCTGGGCTACCGTGGCAGTTATCTCCCCATTTGTGTGATGAAGTAATAAAGAATGCATGAATAAGAAACAACACTGACTTTATTGCCTCTGCAAGCAGAGATCAAAGGAGGGAGGGGAGGGTGGTTGGCTTACAGCGAAGTAGAGTGAACCACCATTCTGCACTTGCTCAGCCTATAGCTGAAAATGGGAATCTGTGATAAGCACTAGGATAGAAGCACAGGCAGGACTGAATCTCCATTTGTGTGGGGGCCTTTGGCTGACACTGGTAAAATACAAAATGTCCTGGGATATGTATGTTGGGGGACAGTTCTAAACGGCAGCTTAATTTTTTTATTTGCAGCAAAATGTAGAGGTCTAAGTATCTGATTGTGAGCCCTGGTAGCAAGGGGTAGGCTGGGGTAGGTGCGACCGCGCGGTGCTGCCGATTGGGAGAGCAGCCTGAGGCAGAAGCCTCCAGATGGCATGATATTCCAGGCAGGACTGAATCTCCATTAGACAAAACTTAAAGAAGAGAATGACCTGGAGTCATTCCCATTTTTGTCCAGGCGCCCCTGACCGACTTCACCAAGGCCAGCCAGGAGCACCCATGAGATGACGATGACGGATACCAGTCATACTGCACTGTCTGCCATCCGCAAGGCAAGGCAAGGCAAGGGGATGCTGCTGTGTAGCGCTGCAGCACTGCATCTGTCAGCAGCATCCAGTAGACATACGGTAACAGTGAAAAAAGGTGAGAAGTGATTTTTTTCCTTTTGCTTTCAAGGGGGGAGGGGAGGAGAGAGAGAGGCTGACGACATATACCCTGAACCACCCGCAACAATGTTTTTGACCCTTCAGACATTGGGAGCTCAACCCAGAATTCAAATGGTTTTCAGAAAGTGCGGGAACTGTGGGATAGCTACGGTCGTCAGTCGCCCTTCCGTGAGCGTCCATTTGATTCTTTGGCTTTCTGGTACGCTTGTCTCAGCTCAAGTTTCATGCAGCACTGTGTTAAGTCCCTGTTGTGGCCTCTGTCCATCATCACCTTGGAGATTTTTTCAAATGTTTTGGCATTTCGTCTTTTGGAACAGCGTTCTAATAGAACAGATTCATCTCCCCTTACAGAGATCAGATTCAGTATCTCCCGTACGATCCATGCTGGAGCTCTTTTTTGATTCTGGGACTGCATGGTCATCTGTGCTGATCAGCTCTCCACGCTGGGCAAACAGGAAATAAAATTCAAAAGTTCGCGGGGCTTTTCCTCTACCTGGCCAGTGCATTCATGTTCAGATTGCTGTCCAGAGCGGTCACAATGGTGCACTGTGGGATAGCTCCCGGAGGCCAATAGCGTCGAATTGCGGCAACACTAACCCTAATTCGAAATGGCAATGTCAATTTCAGCGCTACTCCCCTTGTCGGGGAAGAGTACAGAAATCGATTTTAAGAGCCCTTGATGTTGACAAAAATGGCTTCGTTGTGTGGACGGGTGCAGGGTTAATTCGCTTTAACGCTGCTAAATTCGACAAACTCGTAGTGTAGACCAGGCCTTAGAGACTAACAAATTTATTTGAGTATAAGCTTTTGTGGGCTAAAACCCAGAATCCGCAAAGGATAGGGTAACACACTGGGTTTGAAGTTTCACCCCATGTCCATGTGTCACTGCTGTCCATTTCCAATACATTACATATACAACACAAGGAGAGAAAGAAATAAAATACAACCTTTTAGGAGAAACACCCAGCTATTAAAATGAACAGGATAGAGAAAAAAAAACTGTCAATATGGCTGTCTCAGTCCATTTGGGGCTGATGGTCCAGCACTATCTTTTCCTTGGCCAGCACAGTGCACCTAAACATAGTAATAGTGACCATTAGCACTCTTATCCCCCCCTCACCTCCACCCTCTTGCAGGCCCATTGGGCACACAGGGCAGATGCTTTTCCTTTGGCTGACAAAAATGAACACTAGCTTCTGCATGGCAAATATTAGTCACCCTTTTATGTCACTGCCTCTAAATATAATCTGCTTTAACATTTCTTATTGTGGACTGGAAAGACTGTGGGGAAAACAACTTTTCTGTAATAACCCATGCTTTCCATACAGATCATTGACAGTATTTTGTACAGGAATTTCATACAGACTGTCATGAAGCATGTTTGGTTGCATAGCAGTATCACAGAATATTAAAATAATGCATTATTATGATGTGGCAAAATGGCCGATGTTGGTATGGTGGGTCCATGCTTTTCTTGGCAGGTGGGGTGGGGCTAGGATGCCACCCCTTGCCCCTGCTCTTGGGGCACCATGGGCCCCACTAGTGGCCTGGGAAGGTGCTGGAGGAGGGAAGCAGGGAAAGGGTCTGAGTTTGCTCCTTACTCTGAGCCTCCACCCCTCTCAACCCCTGTGGGTTTCTTACCCTCTTCCTCCTTGGATAGGGTTACCCTCGGTCCTTGATGCTGTGGGACGGAGTCTCTCTGCCCTGCTGGGGCAGAGTCTCCCTTTCTCCAGTTCTCTGGTCTTTCAATTCTCAGCAACACACCTCCCAACTCTAGCCCTCTCTCCTTCCTCGCACCATCCTGTCTGCCTGAAGCAGGGTTTTTGTATAGGTTCCCGACAGGACCTTGATTTACTACAGGTGCTACAATTACAGGTGCCCCCACTGGGGTGCAGCCGAAGCCGCTCCAGCCTTCCCAGTCCAGCCCAGCACGGCTGGGGTCCCGCTGGCCTGCCGTGGCTGGGGTCCCACCATTTGGCTGACCCGGTGCAGCCAGCTGCGGGGGTTAACGGTTAAGGTCCAGTTACCGGTTGCTTACTGGTTAATCTTTTACATCCCTAATTCAGGGACACTACCTTGGATATGGCTTACAGAGCACCGACAACAAATTAGTGCTGCTTTGATCAGTATTAGCTTCCACTGAAACAAAACACACACAAAAATAGTCAACAAAAAAATCCCCAGCACGTTTCTTAATGGAGCAAGCCACATAGGCTACATTGTTACATCAGGAAAGCTATCTTGATGCAAAATCCTAGTGGAGACAAGGTCAATCCAGGGCAGGGGGTATAGGGTTAACTAGCTTGATTAGCTACATCACCATAAAAGCAATCTGTTTCTTGTCTCCACTAGGATTTTACATTGGGATAGCTCTGTAAACATCCCCCCCCCTTTTTTTTTTTTTGCATTGAAAGCAGTCTTTGTAACACTCCCCCCACATTACCCAGATGGAGGGACTAGCATGGTACATCACAGGGGTCGGCAACCTTTCAGAAGTGATGTGCTGAGTCTTCATTTATACACTCTAATTTAAGGTTTCGCGTGCCAGTAATACATTTTAACATTTTCAGAAGGGCTCTTTTTATGTCTATAATATATAACTAAACTATTGTTGTATGTAAAGTAAATAAGGTTTTTTAAATGTTTTAAAAGCTTCATTTAAAATTAAATTAAAATGCAGAGCTCCCCGGACCGGTGGCCAGGACCTGGGCAGTGTGAGTGCCACTGAAAATCAGCTTGCATGCCGCCTTTGGCACGCGTGCCATAGGTTGCCTACCCCCTGGTACATTATATCTGGCTGAATACTGCAAGAACATTTCTTGCAAACACTGATTCAAATTCCAAAAGCTTAATCAATTAGACTATGTTCATGCTTATTCTAGTCACTATTTACAAACATTCACAAGGGTTTTTTTGTACAAATACCTGGAGAAAAACTGCTTTTCATATGTATTTGCAAACAAACAAGTAATTGCTATTCTTCTTTTTAAAAAGTTGTCACCCAAACAGGGAGTAGAAACAATACTATGTGACTTCCATGATCAACTGCACACCAGTAACAGTGACTAGTAGATAGTCAAAGCGAACAGGTGGCATTTAAACACCACATTAGTCTGCACAAACTTTTGAACAACTAGAAATAACAAGTAAGCTTATAAAACTCAAAGTCTGTTTGCTAACAATTTACAAACAGAAATTTGTTTCGGCTAAACTGAGATTATCATTTGCAAATAATAATTTGACCAATGCTATGCCATCTCTCCTGCACGCAGCAGCCACATTCGGTCAGTATTTGCAATCACTCTCCTTTGCGCCACACACAAAGGAAGTTTGTATTTGAACCTCAATCATTTTGTTTATTTATTTTTCTATACAAGTAGAAAGAGTGGGACAAAAAAAAGTCAAATCCGCCAACAATTTTTCCATCTACTGATTTGGTACGAAAAAAAGACATGTTAGACGATCATCTCAGCCAAATACTTGTGGATGTTGCACAATTTACAATGGCCAAGTAAAAATATCCCTAAACCCCCCACTTTCAACAAAACACATAATTATGGGTCAAATCCTCAGCAGTTGTAAATTAGTGTAGCTCCATTAGAGTCAGAGCTACACCAGATTACTCCAGCTAAAGGGTAATGTGCTGAAATGACAACATAAAGCAACTTTTCGCTCTGCTATTTTAAAAGCTGTGTAATTTGAATGTTAGGGTTTAGATTTACTTTGTCCTCTAAGGATCCCTCCTGCACAGGATATTCATTACATGTCTGAACATAAATCAAGATACACCGTATTTTAAGTGCCAACACTGCTCTTTAGGAATCTCTGTTCAGGAATGACAACACTGCATAATGTATTTGTATCTGTATTGTGGAAAACTCAATAATGATACATAATAAGTAATCTTTTTTAAAGAAAAGAAAGTACTTTGTAACAAGTTGGTGTTCATATTTTCTGTCACTCCACGTACATAAAATATTTGGAACAGAGGTTTTAATTTCCTTGTGGAAAAGCATTAAAAAAGTAACAAGAATGAGGCAGTATTTCTTGTAGTGACATATGCAAAAATTATTAGTGCATATTCAGGCCTCTAACTATTGCACTATATTGTTGAATGACACACTTGCTTTACTACTAGGATTTAAAAAGATATGCTTGGTTTTGGACAGGAGAGCACTGTGGAATCTAAATAAAGAGCTAAATGATTTTAGAGAAAGAGCACCGTCCATCTAGGAAGAGACCTACACACTATTAATCCTTTTGGCTGGGAATCATCCACTCGAGGACTGATGAAGTGGTTTTCTTCTGAGGTTACAGTTTAGGTTTGGTGGCTTATAGCTCACTATAAAGACAGCAAGCTTGGTCCAGTACACTTCACAGAGATATGGTCCATGTCATAAGACACTTGCAGCTGAAACAGACGGACAAGAGCAAAAGGAAGGTTCTCTCCCCCGGCTCAATTTTTAATATATTTCCCTGTAACACATCCCTATTTAATGTTGTCTTCTACTTTACACTGTTTGTATAGAATAAACTGTCCTGTCAAATCTGGGTGAAGTTTTTGAATTTTCCCAGCCTTCTTGTTTCCAAGTTCTCTTTTGTTAGGACTTTCTCACTCCCATCCCAGCCATCCTTAATCAGGTGGGCAAGACATGGAGCACCACAGGCCTTGCATCTGTCCCGACCAGACAGTTTCTTTAAAAACAGACTGTTCGCAAACAAACTCTTTGGCATGGATCCTCCCAGAGACCTGTGCACAACGAGGACTCCCCACATGCAAATCAACTCCTCCTGGCATGGAAGGTGGGTTCAGTCACCTGTACTGAATCATCTCTCTTCCTTTAGACCTTGCAAGGGTAGCCTCTGTACCCAGAATCTGTGTAGGGGGAGAACTGGTGACTGGAGGGCTTGGGACAAAACATAACCCTCCCCCTGACAAGCAGAAATGCTGTTTTATCTTTTCCATATGATCCCTTCTGGGGACCTCAGAAGCAGCAGTAGCCAGGGAGAGCTCCTGGTAGCCAGGAACATTAGGGGTAAACCAGTAGAGGCCAGAACCAATGCAAAAGCACATGGACTCCATGTGGATGGCCATGGTCTCCTCTAAGTTCCTCAAGATCTGTAAGGGAAAAAACTGCAGAGTTTCTTGGTGAACCATGGAAGGAGGGAAGTGATGCCCCATATTGTACAATGAGGATGTATTTATTTATTTGGGGATAGCGGGGGAAGATATTTTTTAAGTGATCTTCAGAGATCACATGGCCCTTAATAGTGCTGTTTTTTACCCAAAATGTAATGCCCGCTCAGAGTTTAAACTAAGATCGTATTGTACCTGCCAACAAAGATTGACCTGACCACCTTCTGCAGAATCCAAATGCAACCAGAAAAAGGTCATTCGCTGGTTTTGGATTCATAGGTGCCAGGGCCAGAAAGGACCATTTTGATCATCCAGTATAGCACAGGCAATCGAACATCCCCAAAGTAAGTTCCTAGAGCAAATATTTTAGAAAAACATCCAATCTTGATTTAAAAATTGCCAGTGATGAAGAATCCACTATGACCCTTGATAAGTTGTTCCAATGGTTAATTACCTTACTGTTAAAAATGTACCGTTATTTCCAGTCTGAATTTGTCTAGTTCAACTTCCAGCTACTGGCTCACATGATAGCTTTCTCTCCTACATTGACAAGCCCATTATTGACTATTGTTCCTCATGTTGGTACATAGAATCTGTGATCAAGTCACCCCTTAACTTTTTCTTTAAGATAAACAGATTGAGCTCCTCAAGTCTATCACTATAAGGCATCTTTTATAATTCTTCAATCATTCTCCTGGGTCTTCTCTGAAACCTCTCCAATTTATCAATGTCCCTCTTGAACTGTGGGCACCAGAACTGAACACAGTGCCAAATACAGAGAAGTAAAATAACCTACCTACTCCTACTTGAGATTCCCCTGTTTATGCTTCCTGAGGTCACACTAGCCCTTTTGGCCATAGTGTCACATATTCAGCTGATTATCCACCATGACCCTGAAATCTTTTTCAGAGTCCAGCTTCCCAGGAGTCCCCCATCCTGTAATATGACCTACATTTTTTGTTCCCAAATGTATACATTTACATTTACTGATATCAAAACACCATTTGCTTCTGCCAGCTTCTCAAGAGATCCATATCCCTCTCAATCAGTGACTGGTCCTCTATGTTATTTACTACTCCCCCAATTTTTGGGTCACATGACAAACTTTATCAGTGATTATGTTTTCTTCTGGATATTGATAAAAATGTTAAATAGTGTAGGGCTGATCCCTATTGGACCCCACTAGAAATGCACTTACTTGATGAGGAGTCCCTATTTATAATTACATTTTGAAAACTATCAACCAGCTTTTAATCCATTTACTGTGTGCCACATTAAAAAACTAGAACAATATAAAATTAATCAAAATGTTGTGCGATACAAAGTCAAATGCCTTACAGAATTCTAAGTACATTAAATCAACACTTGCCTTTATCAACCAAACTTGCAATCTCAGATTTCAGATTAGTTTGACAAGATGCATTTTCCATAAACCCATATTGACGGGCATTAATTATACTACCCTTCTTTAATTCTTAATTAATCGATTCCCATATTAGCTGCTCCATTATCCTGCCCAGGATCAATGTCAAACTGACACACCTATAATTACCAGGGTCTACCCTTTTTAAATACTGGCACAACATTAGCATTTTTCCAGTCTTCTGGAACTTCCCCAATGTCCAAGACTTATTGAAAATCAACATTAATGAACCAGCAAGCTCCTCAGTTAGCTAATTTAAAACCCTTGGATGCAAGTTATATGGAATTGCTGATTTTAAAATGTCTAAGTTTATTGGTTGCTGTTCAACATCTTCCTGAATGAAAAGAGTGTTACCATCATCATCATATGACTGCATCATCTATTTTTTCCCCCAAATAGAAAACAAATATTTATTGAACACTTTTGCCTTTTCTGCATTATTACTGATAATTCTACCATTTCCATCTAGCAATGGCCAATACTACTATGGGGATTCTTTTTGTTCCTGATATACTTTAAAAACTCTTCCTTATTGTCTTTTACTCTGCTGGCCATAGATTTCTCCTTGTGTCCTTTAGCACCCATTATGAATTTTCTACAATTCCTAGCTTGATTTATATTCATTACTATCAACTTCCCCTTTCTTTCATTTTTTTTAAATAGTTGCCTTCACTTCTTCTCTAAACAAAGCTGGTTTTCTAATACGGCCTTCTTCCTTTATTGGGGCTTTTTGAGCATCTAGTAAATAGTGCTCTTAATCAATTTCCAATTATTACACACATTTTTCTGCTCATATTCTTCTTCCCAGCTGATTTACTTCATAATTGTTTAATCCAGCTTTGTGAAATTGGCCCTTTTAAAGCATGAAGTTTTAGGGGAACATGTAATGACTATATTATATTGCTGAATGACTTAAAGGAATAACATTCAACAACTATTCACTCCCATTTATTCTATGTACCGTGCCCAGGGCTATAGTTTGTCTCCATAATCTCTGTTCTAAAAACACATGTTCAAGGTCATCATGGTGGAATGCTTCCCCACCTCCTTCATTACCCTTCCTTTCAGTTATAACAGCAGATGCAAACTGAGAAAAATTACAAAAGAAATGTATTCTTATGTCTAACATTAAACTTTATGGGCTAATATTTTACAAGTCAACTGGGGAACTTAAAAAGTGCCCAAATGTTTGCAATCTCTGAGAAAACCAAAAACACTCTATGGATACAGGAAAAATACATTATTTCAAAAAGTATTAACCAAGCAAGATCTCTAAACCTCACCTAAGCTTAACCCTACAGGGAGCCTTACCAAGAACACATCACAGAGTTAAATCACAATAGACATCTTCTGGGGCGAGGGTGGGTGGGGTGTCTTTTCAACCTTTCTAGAGTCTAATCTTGGAATGGAGCTTTACTTCTAGTACAGGTTTTTAGGTCATTCATATAGGTGGCATTGCTTCTAAGATGTAAAATATGTATCCTTTCCTTTGTGTCAGACACAGTCAAAATCACAAGGTAACAATTTCATATTATAAAATGGTACACCTTCCCTCCATTTTCAGTTCTAACTTGGGAACACCCTAACAGTGATCATTGCAAGGAATATTTATCCTAGTTATACGATAGATTTCAGCCTAGTCCTAGGCCAAATATTTTATACACTGCATTTATTTTTATGCCACCAGTGGGCCGTTCCCTAACTTTAACAGAAAATTAAAACAAACAAACCCTTTCTGCCTGAAAGTTATTTTCTTTAAACACATGATTTATACTTTAATTCCAGCTGTGGGGAAGAAAAAATTGGTCTCTTAGCAATTTAACCATTTTTCCTGCACTGATGAAAATACATAAATAATTTCATACCTCTTAGTAGTCAATTATGTATCATTTGTTCATGAATTTTAAGCAATTAAGAAATAAGACTTGAAGACCAAAATTTAATGGTGTAATAAGAATTAGCAAAGATAACAGGACTATTTGCTGAAGAAAAGTTAAATTTTAAAAAGTGGTTATTTCTAGACAAAAGTTAGAATAATTTTTAAATCTAGTTTTAAGTAGATTAAAAAAAAGACTAAGAAAATTTCAAGCTTAGATATACAAGCACCACTTTTGTGCCCCCTGGTGCTCCTGTTTTGCAGAGCAGATGATCTTATAAAGTCATTTTTGTTTGCTGAACACACAACTTCTACATTTGTGTCAACAGTGCTACTGTCCCATATAGACTGTCCCAAAGGCACATATATACACACTAGATTTTCTGGGTCTTTTTCTATTTTCAAAGAAGACTATGATAATCTGAATAATTATTTTCTTTACAAAAGAGTATTTTGTCATATTCTATACATGCCACAGGATTATATCTATGATACGTCATAAATATTTCACATATCACATTTATTTTAGTGTCACTAGTGGTATATATTACTATACCCTCAGCTCTCAAAAACTCACCTCATCATCATCCATTATATGCTGCTTTGCAAATTCATACATTTCCGTCTGAAGTGTGGTTATGTTATAATATCGAACTGCTTCCTATCAGAACAATAACAAAATTTTCAGATTATTTTTTAGGCCAATAAGACATTGTGAACATATTTCTGAATTTATCCCAAGGCATCAGATACCACCTGTGACTATTCTAGCAAAGTCAGTTCCAAACTCAGCACTATTCTGGGTTAATTTCAAGATTGCCCCATGTTTGCGAAAGGAAGATGGAAGTAACGAATGAACAAATACACTAAGCAGAATATCTAATACTTTCTGTGAATCCTTCAAATTGTGTCATCCTTTTGAATCTTCTTGACGTCTTAAAAATTAGCCAGTTTGAGACTAAATGAACGAGATCCCAAAGTAAGCAGCTATAGGGTCCGACCATACCTGGCCTGGTGTTCATGAAGATGCACAAAGTGAGTGGTTAGTGTGCTTGACGGAGCCCAGGCTTCCTTCCACACCATTCTATGGAGTTGGCCAGCCATGGAGAGAGACGCATGCTGACAGTGGCTCTGGAACTCTTTTTATAGTGGGCGTGCTGAAAGCCAGCTAATGAAGCTGCAAACCATGTGTGTTCAAAAGCAATGTGAAAAAGCGCAATTCCTGCTCATACCAAACGGGTGCAGCACAGCTCCGGGATTCTCAAGAATCATGAAATAGTGCTAGCTTTGTTCTGACAGCACCAGCAAACTTTTCACAGTGAAACCTGGGGGTGCTGCAACACCTGCCACTCCCCTAGTTCCGGCGCCTATGCATGCTGAGGTATGGTGCATTGCCCTCTACCCAGAGTGGTGGCTGAACATCACAATCTATCTTATAGTAAACAGTTGCTATGTTTGGTGGTATTACCACCATCTGCAATGTTTGTCCCATATAACTCTTTCGGGGAGAGTAACAGGAGAAAGGACTCCTTCTCTCTCACAACAGTGTCCAAAGCATAGCATACGGGCAAAATGCAGCCCCTGGCCAATGTAACCCACTGTAACTACCAGGGCCGCCCAGAGGGGGGGGGCAAGTGGGGCAATTTGCCCCGGGCACCAGGTCCTGCAGGAGCCCCCACAAGAATACAGTATTCTATAGTATTGCAACTTTTTTTTTTTAATGGAAGGGGCCCCTGAAATTGTTTTTCCCCAGGCCCCCTGAATCCTCTGGGCGGCCCTGGTAACTGCTAGGGGAGTGCAAAGCAGGCCAACTGTGGGATTTTCTGCTGGGCAACTCAAACAACAAGCAATTTTTAATATTTTTTGGAGGATCAAAGGATAAGCACAATGTAGTTGTATGCATTTAAAATAGTGCATAAACATACAGGTGCTGCAGGCTTTAGCTCCTGAAAGTAGTCAATGAATCATGGGCGGGCAAACTTTTTGGCCTGAGGGCCGCATCAGGTTTCGGAAATTGTATGGAGGGCCGGTTAGGGGAAGCTGTCTCCCCAAACAGCCAGGCATGGCATGGCCTGGCGCTCACCCCCAATCCCCTCCTGCTTCTTGCCCCCTGATGCCTCCCCACCCCCCGGGACTCCTGCCCCATCCACCCCCCCGTTCCCTTTCCCCGACTTCCCCCAGAACCCCCGCCCCTGACTGCCCCCCTCATCACCCCATACAACCACTCCTCTCATTCCTGACTGTCTCCCCGCCCAGGACCCCTGCCTCATCCAACCACCCCTTCTCCCTGTCCCCGGACCATCCACCCCGACTGTACCCCGCTGCCCCATTCAACCCCCCCTTCTTGACTGCCCTCTCGGGACCCCTGCCCCCATTCAATCCCCCTGTTCCCCACCCTCTGACCACCCTGACCCCTATCCACACCCCCACCCCCTGACCACCACCCCAAACTCCCCTGCCCTCTATCTAACCCCCCCGCTCCCCGCCTCCTTACTGCACTGCCTGGAACACTGGTGGCTGGCGGTGCTAGAGCCGCGCTGCCCAGAGCACCAGGACAGGCGCCCGGCTGGAGACATCCATGCCACCGTGCAGCACAGAGCACCGGGTCAGGCTGGGCTCTGAAGCTGCACTGCCCCAGAAGCTCGCAGCCCTGCCGCCCAGAGTGTTGCGCCAGCGGCAGGGCGAGCTGAGGCTGCGGGGGAGGAGGAACAGCAGAGTAGGGGCCAGGAGTGAGCCTCCCAGGGCAGGAGCTCAGGGGCTGGGCAGGAGGGTCTCCCGGGCCGGATGTGGCCCGCAGGCCATAGTTTGCCCATCTCTGCAATGAATCCTACAGTGTCAGAGTATGGGTGTTTGTGCTTCTTTCTCTGCATTCCACATCCCAAATGCATTTGCAGGTGGATAATTTCTTAGAAACTTTACATTTATGGCCATTACATAAGTCACTCCCTATGGATCTCGCAGCCATGTTGAAGTTCACTCTACTTTGAAAGGGGACTATATAAAAATGGCACCTTCTCACTCACCAGATCTGTTCCCTGTGTGAGCTCAGACTCATACCTACTGACTGTCAAGACAATGAGATTTTACTGCATTTTGCTCCTGTTAGCCCTGCAAAGCCAGCACAGTTCAGGGCTTGTCTTAACTACAAAGTTAAGTTGAAGAATAACTCTTGTGTTGCTCCAACTCATGCACACACAAAACCCTTAAACTCGAGTGGTCGTGCTTTTAACTTGAGTTTGTTGACCTGAGAGGGGATATAGGCTCAAAGTTCAAGTGAACACAACTTGTCAGCTGCTAACATGATCACTCTACAGTGTGGATACAGGCTAGTGTCATTTGAATGCCACTTGTCCTCCAATGCCTTCTCACAATTCTCCGCTACGTGCCCAGAAAGGACAGACAAATTCTCCTCCAATTCACAGAGCGGTTCAGGTTATTGCAGTACTAAGAATCACATGACATGCACCTACACATTTAAGTGCCACACACGAATGAGTGTGGTGCCAGTGTGGATACAGCAGCTTGAGTGTTGTTTCACAGTGTGGCTGCTCTCACTCCAGCTAGGCTAACCCAAATTAACTGTGCAATGAAGACAGACCCTAAGTGAGTGTGAGCCAGATTATATTCTGGACCATGCATCATCAACAGAAATGTTAACTGAATTCCAGTCAGTTACACATGTGCAAACCCACTGAAGCTGATGGGGTTGTGCACGTGTCACTAGTGACATTATTTTGCCTGTAGAACCATAATACTGGCAAGAAGGCACGAGAAAGAACCAAGTTAAAAAAGCATGAGTTTTTTTGGTTTTTTTTTACTTGTAAACTGGGAACATTGGATCTGGAAATCAAGCTGAGTCAGAGCCCCATTATACCATTTTTACAGAGTCACTTTTCAAAGTATAGCCGCACTTTATCTTGGTTCCTTGCTAAACTGATTTATAACATGGCTTGGCCGGCCGGTTTGGAAGAAAGCCACGTTAAAAGTTTTTTCAGAAGGCATTCTAGGTTAGATGGCTAAGTGTAATACAGCATAGGTATATCCCAGTCACCCTGGCTATGTAACTGCTTTCTCAAAAACCTTTTTAATGTGGTTGTTCCTGTCCACAGCAAGCAAATATGTTCTGAAATCATTTGTGGAAAATGGTGTAAATATGGTTATTAAACATAGCTACAGTCCATTGCTTACAGAACTTAGAAGAAAACAAAGCAGCTTTCATGACCTGGGTGTGATCTGTTGACAAGCAGTAAGTGACCAACAAGAGTCCCAATGCTATTCTGATGCCACTAAGATCTGGAGACTTCCAGACTTCAGTGACTGGTTAGGTAGCCCTCACAGGCAGATAAAATAAACAAGTGTAGATAAGGTGGTAAACAGGCATGTTTGATATCTCAGTGAATTAATGTGTGCATCAGCATGCTCCAGCAGAGAGGGAAGAATTGTAAAATCCCTTCCCTACACATGTAGGACAACACAATATACAGATATTTTTCACAACTCTCTGATTCTAGTAAGTGAATTGTGTTCTACACAAAAACCTCTAAACAATCCTTCTCTGCCATAACTTTCACTCTGTTGGATTCGGGGGTAATATTAGGAGACATCTTGCAAGCAATTTACCCACTCAACTTACTGGTCTGGGCTGGAAATCCTCCTCTGTGAGTCCCCATTTGTCTTTATGGTACTGATAATAGACCATGTTCTGTTTCATCACTTCATCTTTCTGGTCAAAGAGCATGTAGCTAGCAACACAAGGAGCTGCATTCTTCATGTCATTCACTGAATTAATAAAACAAACATAAGCCTTCAGAGAAGGTAAATGAGCAACAGCCCACATTTCCCTTTATTATCCAAACTCAGGAAATTCAGGTGACGACAGGCACAGTATTCCTCCTAAATTCTTCCCTCCTAACTGTATAAAAATAAATAACCCCCCAGAAAGGACATACTTAAAAAACAAAATCAAAAAAATCTCCATCCTGGCCTACTCTGAAAAGCTTGGACAGAACATTACCTGGCTACAACTTTGCTCAAGTAACAGGATGAATGATGTGTACCACTCAGAGGTTATTTCACGAGATGACAATATGCAAGGCATGCTCCAAAGAGCCCACTTCTTAACTGTGGAGATTGTTTGAAAGACCTGCAATTCTCTCACCATAAAAATGCAAGAGATAATCTTATATCAAAAGTCTACCATTGACACACACAAAAAACGAAAAAAAAAAAAAAACAAAACCCATAACCAAAAACTCTTCCCTGCATTCCAACAACCAGGGCAGTATTGGCCCAATTTGGTTATCTTCCCCCATTTTGTAGCATTTTTTATGGTAAAACTGAGTTAAGTGGGTGAGGGAAAAGCAAACACAGAGGTGTTTAATAAAAATGGATAATAAAATGGCACACACAAGAGGCAGAAAAGACCCCAACTCAAGCCTGAATTTTACCCTCTGATAGGAGTCAGCAGGAGCTAGGCATGCATCCAAAGGCAAAATTTGGCTCTTAAAATGCAGGTCTATACCTAAAAAGAGACTGTAAAATTCTCAGTGATCTTCTTATCAAATGTGTTCCTTCTAACTGCCAGCCCTTCAACCTCAATGTGGTCTTAGAAAGTCAAGCCGGACTCTTTCATTTTGTCATCGGGTGTGTACTCACATACAGCTAAGGAATGGATTAATATGGGCTTGAGAAGCCAAGTATACTACCTGGTTGCACCGGAGGATGGGCCTGGTTTAATTAAAGATGAAGCTCAGCTGGGGCAGGGGTGGTCACGGTGACTATAAAGAGAGGAAGCACGTCTTAGAAGGAGACTGTAGTCCTTTTCTTGGTGTTAGAGAATGGAGAGATCAGCAAGGTCACAGATGAAGATCAACGGAAGAGTTGGCCCAGCACATCCTCTCCTGAGTAGCAAAGTCTAGCAAGAGGCCAGGAAGGTACAGAGCAGCCATCGGGCTGGCACAAGCTCTGGTGAAGAGGCCTGATAATAAGGCAGAATCTGGACTTTCACAGAGCCCTGCAAGGTGTCCCACTGAGGAGCAAAGGGGGATGGAAAGTCACACCTGAAGAGGGCAGAAGTTGGTTTAAGTTGGTACTCTTAGCTTGGGAATTTTGTTGGGGGATTCTGGGGTGGGAGAAAAAGAGTCCTGGCCCTGAGAGAAGGGTAAACCTGGAGAAGCCTGCTGACCGGCTATGGCAGGAAGAAGTCCAATGAGGCAGCAGCAAGGAATCTGATAGAGCAGACCTTGGTTGCGGGTTACAGGGTCTCTGAAATGAAACTCAGTGTAGTGGGAGGGCCTGGGTTCCTTTACCAGCTTCTGGGAAGGGTAATGAGAGGCCCCTGATAATCCCAAGTGAAGGGTGGTGAGGACTACAGGGGCCCATTGGGGGCAAAGCCCTTTTGCGAGGATGCTGGACTTTTTCCATTGGACTTTGTTATTCTGGAAATGGTGGAACTAAAGAATAACCTGGCCGGAGGGCTATCAAAAGAAGAGGCAGACTACTACAAGGCCAGAGTGGCTGTCGGCAATAAGCGCTAGAGGAGGTGTCTGCTGTGCCATGTCCAGCCATGAGTGGGTGCACAGTAAGTCAACCCTTCTACACCTTTTCACATATCCACAGCAATAAAAGTTCAGTTGGTCAAATTAGGCTTTTGTTACACTTCCCTTCAGAGGGCTGCAAAGGTGTAATTGATTGGAAATTAGTAAACAATTATTTTCTGAACAAGGAACAGAACCTAGCTCTGTCTCTCAGCTATATTGTCTCTGCAGAAATTTAAAAAGGTTTAGGGAAAAAAGCAGGGAAAATTCTTCTAGTCACTGCAGTCAGTAGATGTGATTCTGAATCCATGCAAGGAGCAGATCTGCTGAGAAAGCAGGGACAATGTTTACAAAGTCACTTTTAAGAGTACAACTGCACTTTAATAATTGAGGGGTATTCAAAGAGCCAGCCAAAGACAAATGAAAAAATATCCATCATAGAAAGTGTGCAAGGAAGCTTTCATACACAATTACAGCCATATCAGCCGTTCCCATACCAAGTACACCCTATGAATACCTCATTTGCCCAAACCCCTTCATAAGAACTATCATTCCTGAGAGAGTTGCAATAATAGGTTCCCTCTTTATGCATGTCCCCAGTTCTAGTCAGATGAATGAGGTCCTACTATGAAAAGAAACACATGTATGAAACAGTTTGCAGTCCTTTGTGATGGAAAAAAATACTACTTGAAAATTAATTTTCAATGGTTTGCATTATATTTGATGCACTGCCTCTAGGTCATAATTTCTCTTCTTCCTAGCTGAAATAGTTGGATGTCCTTATATAACAAAAAAGCTCTCTTGTCTTGGTAAAACCGCACATTTCTCTAACTAAAAAGGCTGTGCAAGCTAGTTTGGGACTGAAGGCTTGTCTGCACTGGGGTTTTTGCACCTGTATAACTACAATAATCTAGCTGTACCAAGGCAAATGCCTAGTGTACATGTGCTGCACCTGTGTAAAAAATAGCCTGCACTGATGCAGTTTAACCCAGAATGCATCGATTCCAGCCACTGTACATCAGATAAACATGTCTACAATAGGGGGCGAGGAAAGAAAGGATAGTTAAGTGGTTGGAACAATGGCTTGATTACTCAGGAGACTCAAGTTCAACTTCTGCTTCCCCACACACTGCCTAGATTATCTTGGGAAAGTTGCTTGGTGTCTCTGTGACTCAGTTCCTCATCTGTAAAATAAGGATAACACTATTTCCCCACCTCACAGGAGTATTGAGAATAAATACATTAATGATTGTGAGGTGCTTACACACTACAGTAATGGGGGCCATATAAGTATCTAAGATAGATTGATGCAGAAGTCCCCAGTGGAGACAAGTGCTGAGAAGGACCAGTAGATTGTACCAACAGGAGACAAAGAAATGCAGCAGAATGTGACAAATAAAATCACGCTTATTCTGTAATTGTCTAAGATGCAAGTCTTCATTTCTCTAATAGAAACCTGATTAGAGACCATTAACAGCCAAGCACCTCCTACAACTTCTGTCACTCCAGTGGCAGTTGAGAGGGGCTCAGCACTTGGCAGGATCATGCCATAAAATGCTTTTTTCCCATATCACTTTCATAGGGGGGGCTATTCACATCTCCTCACATATGTTTGTCTCCCATAGATATCAACAGCACTTACACATGTCCAGGTAGAAAGGAGACTAAACGTCTCAGACTTTTAGGTCCAAAATAGATTAATTGTAATTTCAAGATGCTATAAATAAAATATTCTAAATCATTGTCACTAGAGGTGAAGGGCACTGAAGGAGGCTTGCCAGCACCATCCCAAGCTTATTTAAAAAACAACAACACACTACTTACATTTATAATAGGCAAACTGTAAGTAATGGTACATGGTTGCCACAAACTTCTCCACAACAAAGCCTCCTATGACCGGCGTCAGGTTGATTTCACACTGCAGTTTGCATTCAAGGACTTCAATGTAGTGATCTACAGGAAAACAGAGATAGAACTGGATAGAACACAGCTAGCTGTTTCAGAAGTACTCCTGCAGCCAGCTCCTCTATACACTATGGCTCCATACTGCTCCCCTGGGTCCTAGGCACCAAGGTCCTCATGTTCACAGATCCTTAGCCCTCACAATTCCAGCTGAAGTCAATAAGAAGTGTTAATGAGCAGCACTTCTGGAAATCAGGCCCCAGTGACTTCAGACCAAAAGTTTCAGTCTCAGTAAATAGCTATGTTATGTTTTACAGACACCTAAAGGCAGCCTGTGTTGACACATTTTATATACAGTGATATTTCTATCTATTAAATGATTGAAATGGAGTACTGCTGTATTTCTACCTGTGACCTTAATAGAGATTTTTTTTTAAGTAGTTGATACCTTTGCAGTCTTATTTAATTGCCTTTCTCCAGTATTTGGTCTCAATAAAAGAGATGCAAATATGACAACTTATTCATAGACTGTCTTTCATCCTATAAGATCCTAAATTCAAGTTCACAAACTCATTTACAAACCACCGAACAGCTCAAAACAGGCTAGAACCAGAAGTAATAAATAATTTTGAGATATACTTCTTACAAGCCTTTTAAAGGATCTCAAAGTCCTGAACATTAATAACTCTTTAACACTCAACACCCAGGTAAAGCAGATATTGGCGCTTCAGTTACTTTGTCAACAAAATGGAACTGACAGGTAATGCACTGAGTCATCAACAGAGACAGTAAAAGATCAAGAACTCAGCCCCTCCGTTCCTTTTCTCTATCTATTAAGCCCTCTTTCCTTCCAGAAGTGAAGACTACTGTATCCATTGAAAATGCAGGGTGAACATGGGAAGGCAGAATATAATTACCCACATCAGAAATTGATTAGAACATCAGGGCTTATCACTCCTTCTTTCACAAAAGATATGGAATCTCTGAACGCAGCAATTAGCAATTTGGTGGTATGTCTTATCTAAATGACATGAGGCAATCAGCAAAAGTGTTTCCGGGACTGATATCTGTATACAAGTATTATCCATAATTCAGGATCCCCAAATATAAAAGTGTTACTCATAAAATTAGGAACCCATCTCCCCATACTTGCAGTCAATTATAATTCAATTTAAAAAAAGTTATCTTGACTGGTGGTGCTGAGACATTTCAGGATACAAGGTCAAGCTAGCCATCCTTTTGGCAATTTAGAAATTCTGCTGCATTTCTAGTGCTGTGTTACCAGACACCTACCTTTGAAAAGAAGTCTCTCTGCAACCCCTTTACTGAGATTCATATAGCTCTGGGGATGGTATTTATTGTCATTGTTACTGAGGAGCAAGGGAAACTTACACATGCCATTTTGATAACACAAAAACTGTGGCTTTTCTAATTATATCCTTTGCGATGCAGGCATTTCAATTTTTTTAAATTCCTCCTCAAACAACAGTGCATATCTCTACTGCAGAGCATGCAACAGATATTCACAATACAGACTGGAGAGGAGAAATTTGCCAGGTCAAATGTTGAGGCTGTGATGCTGTCTAGCAGGTTGCCAGCTCAAATCAGAGCCAAAGGCCAATTCACTTCTGTTAGCTGAGTTGAAAGGGAATGTTAATGGCATTGTCTTCACTTATCAATAAACCGGTTGATGCATTACATTATGTATGTCCCTGTAATTAAATAACCCCAGATTAAAGTGTGTGTATATTCAGGTATTAGAACTTCATGAATGCTAATGAACGATAGACACTTATATTGTTTCACTTATCTATCCCTATTATAATGTAATGGCAGGCAACCGCATTATTATATCACGGTATGGCTTTGTCTACACTTAAAACTTTTGTCAATCAGGGGTGGGAAAAATACACTCCCCTGACCAACATAAATTTCACTGACAAAAGTGCTGGTGTGGACAGGGCTAATGGTTAGCACTTTTGGTTAGCAGAGGCTCTCCTGCCAACATAGCTAATGCCGCTCATGGGGTTTAATTAAAGAGCGGCTACACGGGAGACCTTACAGTGGCATAGCTTTCGGTACAGCTGTGCTGCTGTCAGGCCTGTAGTATAGACATAGCCTAATTACTTGTGAATGCCGGGAAATAGAATGCTGACTTGAACACAATGACCCTTGCTTTGAATAATGGAAATTCACAGGCTCAATCTGCAATTGCTACTCATCAAAACCCACTTGGGTGAAGACACTGTTCAGATAGTCTTCTGTGAAGAGGATCTATAAATAGTGGTTTGAGGGAATGATACTGTATATCTGGACTGATGGATTCTGACAGGGTGGAATACTGAGTGACTGGAGAGATACCCAAAGTTATTCTGAGTAACCCTGAGAGACATATAGAAAATTAGCAGATCACTACATCTCTGCTATCACTTTGAACTTACAAACTTGGATTCACCTATTAATGTATTTTATCTGCTTTAACCTCTCAATAACTCTAATTTCTTTTCCATAGCTAATAATTCTTTAGTTAGTTTACTAGAGAAATTGGCTGTCAGTGTTGTCTTTGGTGTGAGATCCTGAGTATCCATTGACCTGAGGTAAGTAACCAACCCGCTGAGGTTGGAAATAAAATCACCTCACTGTAGGTTATTTCAACACAAAGTCTAGTTTGCCTGGGTGGTAAAGGGGATCTCTGTGACTCCATGGTAAAACTAATATAGTGATCCATAAGTGCACATTTGTTACTGGCTTGGTAAAATCTAATTATAGAATATATCACCAGTTTGGGTTGTCTGCCCTCTTTCCTGACAGTCTGACCTGAGAATGGCACTCTGAGTTGTAAGCCATACCAGACAGTGTGACAGAAGCTCAATAGCAAATAAAGTTACTGGTGAGAAATGGGTCTGGATTAATACTGCTAATGAGACGGAGAAATTCTTACCATTTCCTAGAAGGCTACTCAGATATACAGAAACACCAACACATTTCACTTTAATAGTCTTCTCTATATGAACACCCTCCATTATGGCTTTCCTATAGTACTTATGTTTTCCAAGGACAAGATAGCTATTGATAAGGCCAACTATAACTCTTCTTTAACATGGGCCCCAATCTGGCATTGAAGAGGCATCATGCAGGTCACCATGCAGAACGAGGAGCATGAAAAGCACACACCAACAACACTCATTTAGAAACTAAAATACGTATTCAAGACTCCTTGTCCTAGAGCAGGGGTGGACAAACTTTGGCCCACGGGCCAGATCTTGCCAGCCAGCTCCCACTGGGGAGCGGGGTCTGGGGCTTGTCACGCTCTAGTGCACCAACTGGGGAGCAGGGTCAGGGGTGCTCCACACGGCTCTTAGGAGCAGCGGCATGGCTCCCCTCTGGCTCGTACATGTAGGAGCAGCCAGGGGGCTCCAATCCACATGCTGCCCCTGCCTCAAGTGCCGCCCCCAAAGCTCCCATTGGCTGGGAACCACAGACAAGGGGAGCTTCAGGGGAGATGTCTGTGGACGGGGCAGCGTGCAGGGCCACCTGGCCACACCTCTGGGTAGGAGCTGGAGAAGGGACATGCCGCTGCTTCCGGGAGCCGCTTGAGGTAAGTGTAGCCCAGAGGCTGCAACTCTGAGCCTCCCCCCACACCCCAACTCCCTGCCCTAGCCCTGGTCCCCTCCCGCCCTCCAAATCCTTGATCCCAGCCCGGAGCACTCTCCTGCACTCCAAACCCCTGATCCGCAGTCCCACCCCAGAGCCCACACCCCACCCTGGAGCCCCCTCCCGCATCCTGAACTCCTTATTTCTGGCCCCACCCCAGAGTCTGCACCTCATTTCTGGCCCCAGCCAGAGCCCTCACCCCCTCCCACACCCCAACCCCAATTTTGTGAGTATTCATGGCTTGCCATACAATTTCTATTCCCAGATGTGGCCCTTGGGCCAAAAAGTTTGCCCACCCCTGTTCTAGAGCTAAGGTGCTGCCGAACACCAACCTGCTATTGAAAGATAAAAATCTTTAAAATCTTTGATCTCCCGGGAACCTTCACAGGCTGCAAGGCAGTCATCATAGGCTTTGAAGAAATCAGGAAGTGCAAGCTCCATATCGGAGATGGAGGTCCTCCAGTTATCCCCATTGTATGCCCTCACAGCCCTGACAAAGAGAGTCTGAAAAACAAACAGAAGTGAGAAGTAGCAGTTTTTAAATCTGTGGAAAAAGTAGTGGCTCTATGGGCTCCAGTGAATAAAAATAAAATGTTTAATTACGGGGATTCAAATACAATGAATGCCATTTATTTCTCAATCTTAATACAACCTCATTTATTCAAGTAACACGTGGGAATAAGTAAGTAAATTTAGATAATCAAGAGAGATTTCAAGGTATTTATTAGAGAGAGTGGGGGACATGATCCTATTTCAGAAAGCTGATAGATAAGTTTGTGGAAGAGAGATTTCAGTGTGACCCTCAGCCACAATCAAATTTTAAAAATATATTTTTTCAACAAGGTCCAAATGACATAATGAGAGTTCTAGGAGATGTCTACACTGCAAAGAAAAACCTGCATCACTGTGTCTCAGAGCCCAGGTCAACTGACTCCTACTTCCAGGGCTCAGGCTTCAGGGCTAAAAACATCAGTATGGAGTTCCTACTTGGGCTGGAACTTGGACTCTGAAACCTGGCAAGGGGGGGAGGGTCTTGGAGCCCCAGCTTCAGCCCATGCGGGACCATCTACACTGATGTTTTTAGCCCCGCAACCCAGGCCCAAATCAATTGACCTGGGCTCTGAGACTCGGTGCTGTGGGTTTTCTTTGCAGCATAGATGTATTTCCTAGTTGTTTTAGGCCCTGATCCTGCACTTATACACCTGAATAACTTTGCATACTTGCCTAGTCCTGTTGAGTTCACTACTTGCATGCACAAAATTAAATGGCTGTTACATTCTTAACAGGATCTGGCCCTCAGCTTGGACACTATTATATAAAGGCTGCTTTGACTTCATGGTTTACTATAAACTAGCTGGATGACATACCTACAGGCATAAAGTTCCAGGTCAAAGGAGTAAGCTTTCAAATCGGTGTGCTAGTGCTATAGCTACATTTACTGTAATGAGGCGAGGGTAGAAGAGAGTGAGCTTGAGATGAGTTATAAGAAGGGATTTGACAGAGGAGAAAGAAGATTGTTGGCAGATGGAAAAAAAAGGGGACTGCCCCAGGCACAAAGGATAATGTAACAGGATGTGAGAAACAGAAAGTAGCAAACAGGTGACTGGGAAGATGAGAAGGAATGGGATGGAAAATAGGGATAGAGTTCAGAGCAAGATTATAAGAAGAATGAGAACCTTGAATCTAATGCATTGAGAGAGAAAGTCAATGGGGGTATTCAAGGAGAGCAGACTGCAGGTAGAGAACTTACCTCATATGGCTTTGTCTCCAAGTCTTTAATATACTCCTCGGCATCAGGCATGCTCTTGTAATAAGCCATATTCCTCTGCATCATCTCGTCATTTGGGTGCTTCAGCAGAAACGTATGAGCTGCTGCAATGGCTTTTGGAAAGTTATTAGCCTAAACAGGGAGAATACACTTAACTTTAAAAAAGCAGCTTTTCCATTATCTGATTTTTGCCAGCAAACTTTCCTTCCATCTCATTGTACACATTTATTTCCACTTTATAGAATCAATGAATGACCTCTGAAGACTTTTCACTACAGCAAGTTCATATAACTGTCTGGCTACGAGAACCAGAGGGTAGATTTAGTGGTGAACATCGAACGAAAAGATTTATTTATTTAAAGAAAAAGAACTGAATTCAACTCTGAAATAAGCAGAATAAAACACACATTAAACATTTTCTTTGCAGGTCTGAAGAGGAATCGTCCCCAATGTTCTTTTTCAACAAAACTATGTGGTGTGGAGTTACACTATTAAATTTAAAAAAGTGATTGATTCCTGGCATAAACTGCAGGAAAAAAAAAGTGTATTTACCATGAATTCACACTCTAAGTGTTACAAGGCACTAGGACATACTATATTGCTCAATTACAATAAATCACTCCACTGTTTGACTGCCTAAAAGCCACGTACTGCAGATCGTTAGATTTCTGGATGCCATTTTGTAATTCAAGTACTGTATTACATTTGCTCTGGTGTCTTACTTTTTATTTCTTAACCCACTGATAATCTGCTCCACAGTCTACTGTACAAGACCCAGAAAAAAACAAAACCCACTGTTTGAGAGCTAAGGGCTTTACAATCTAAAAAAACTGCAGTAACGTGCTACATTTTGGGACATGAATAATTTTATCAGACACCCACTATGCAGAGAACAAAAGATAGTGGTGGGAAAGGAGGGCAATTAGTGAGGTCACAGCTCCAGTGGGTCTGTTCTGCTACTCAAAAGCATTCCTAAGCATCAGCAGAGTAAAATTGACATGATCCTGGTTAGTTTTACTGCTACCTACACAGTTCTGAACTGTTCATTTTGTCTTAATGTTTACCACCTATTGTTACAAATAGCAGGTATGATTATTATAAATCAAAGAGACCAGTAATTTTTATTTTTTTTCCTTCCCAATTCATATAATGGTCAATGCACAACATTTACAGTTTCCTTTGCCCAATCCTGCACCACTTTTGTGCATAAATGGCTGATGAATTGGGCTGTCTGCCAGCTTCCTCTGCTGTTTATGTAATCATTCACACAGCAACAGGGGACAAATATATATATATATAAAAACACCTGGGAAAATGCTGTTATAAAACCACAACAATTGGGTAGTGGACAGATAGGCCAATACGCTACCTGGTCATTTATTTAATTGACCTGATTTCAAACTGACATTGTCTCTTTGAGCCACATTAGAGATATTTAGTAAAGTATGCATTTGGTACCCAGAACTATTTACATGCCAACTTAGCTGGAGGGGGAGGGAGCAGCAGGGGGGAGGGGAAGGGAACCATCTGACATTTCTGGAAGTGCTAAATCATTTTCTCCCCATGCTATGATAAGCTAAGATTCTGGCCAACACAATCCAGTGTGCTCTTCACAATGTCTGAAGTAGCTTATGCAAAGATACTTATGAACAAAAAACCCAAAACAAACATGCACAAACCCCCAACATTTTGCTTATAGAAGGAAAAATTTCATTCCCACTGGCTAAATCAAGAGGAGAAAGGGCACAAAATTGCCAATCCCACCCTTAAGTATAGTTTGGCTGCTGTGAAGCTATAACTGTCAAGGAGCTGTAATGTTGCCAATAGCATTTACTGGCCTTCTCCACATATTATATGTGTAATCAGGCCAGACATAGCAAAGACCAAGAATAAATGCAGCTGCACTTTCGTCAGCTGTCCAGTTCTGCTTCCTGTCTTGTGCTTTACTCTTCAAACCTGTTTGCTGGTTTGGCTGATATTTATTTCTCTTTTGCTTAGTCCATGATTTATTTGTAATCTCTGTGTGTTACATTAAAAAAAAAAGAGTTGTATACATATTGAAGAAAGTAAACTCAGCAGAAATGAGAAAGACAAACCTGACCTTCAAAGAAGCAAATGCAGGAATAAGAATATCTGCTCCCAGGATCTGAGACGTGGCAAAGTTTTTCTTCTACACTCACATGAGTAAATACTAAGTCACTTGAAAAATTTCATCCAAAGTTTCCCCTGACAGTGGTGTTATCGAGAAAATAAATGACAAACATTCCTTCCTTAACAAAACCCATCAGCCAAGAAACGGTTTGTGGGGCCTGCAGTGATTTATAGCTGCACGATACCTAGAATGCAGAAGCCACGTAAACTCTTAAATTTGATGACTGAATCAAATTGCAAATTATAATATATTCTGCAAATGATCTCATATACTTATGCTGTTGCTTGAGTTAAGGCACTGTTGTGTTCGCTAGTAATTTACTGAATACTTTACGCATAAACATTTTATGTATCCGGCATGCTTGCTACCGTGATCATAAGTACTTTGTAAAGACTGCATGCTCTGTAAAGGGAACAGATGGTGGGGATGGGAGGATAAATTAGGGCTGGTATGGTCAGGTATATATTGGTTTGGGAATTAGGAGAGTGAATATGAGTTGAGGGTAGAGTTACTGCCCATTCATTTTTAAAGAGATGTGTTTGGTACCTCATGTCCTGCAACTTGTATCTAATACGGAGTTACTTATCTACATGGGAATTTTTGTTTGTTTGTATTAGGTGTGAATTTAAATCAACCTAGTTATGTCGAAATAACTCTCCACCCCCGTGTGAACACTCTTATTCTGGCATAAGTGTTTTGTTTTTTTCCAGTTTATTTCATGACAACTGGGAAGATTTCTGGTTTAGGTTATGTTACTTCACAAGGGGTTTAGCTTATACTAGAAGAAGCCACTCTTATAATGGAATAAGAGTGTGCACACAGGGTGTTATGTTGGTGTAAATGGTAGAAATTTCCCATGCAGCAGAAGCCTAAAAAGCACTTTATCAGATAAAGAATATGCTTTCAAGCAGCAACCACCAAAAAAAAATAAAATCATATCATGTAATACAAGTGACCCTGCTGAATAAAACATTACAGGGTGATGTCTCTGAAAAATAAGTTCCTCTTCTTTTTTATATTGTTGTCCTGTTTCCTTGAAATAGGAAATGTGAAATGGCTGCATCTTGCCCAGCACAGGGCAGAATGAGAGCGTCCTGGCTCTCGCTGTATTCAGCCAAGAGAATGAGAGCTTGGAAAGCCATTCCCCCTGCCCTGCCTTGGGCCTGCTGTGCTGCCTAGCTTGGGTTGAGGAGCGGCGGGGACAGGGATGCCCAAGGGGGTAAGGGAAATAAAAAATTCTCCATGAAAAAATAAAATTCTGTGAGGAACATGAATTCTGTGCAAATTCTGCATTGTGCAGTGGTGCAGAATTCCAGCAGGAGTAAGGCAGTTGGTGAGAGAAGGGCTGAGTGGTGTAATTCAGGCAAGTAGGTGGGATGATTTTTGGGAAGAGTGAGAAAATATGGGGTTGTGATCAGAGCTGCATTATATTATAGGGGCATGAGATGGGAGCATATGGGAGGAGTGGGCTACAGGATCTGGGGGTGAGATGGCACAGGGAAGTCAGAGTGGGGGCAAGGGGTGGGATGGCCTAGGGGAGCCAGTGGAGAGAGAACATGTAGGTGAGACAGTGAAAAATGGAGCAGGATAACCTGTGGGCAGGGGCAGCTCCAGGCCCCAGCACGCCAAGCGCGTGCTTGGGGCAGCATGCCACGGGGGGCGCTCTGCCGGGTGCCGGGAGGGCGGCAGGCAGCCAGTCTTCGGTGGTATGCCTGCGGAGGGTCCGCTGGTCCCGCGGGGCCGGTGGACCATGGGACCAGCGGACCCTCCGCAGGCACGCCTGCGGGAGGTCCACCGGAGCCGCGGGACCGGCGACCGGCAGAGCGCCCCCCCGCGGCATGCCGCCGCGCTTGGGGCGGCGAAATGTCTAGAGCCGCCCATGCCTGTGGGAGAAGAGAACTGTGGGGACTGGGTGGGATAATCTGAAATGGGGAGGGGGGGAATGTATGAGAGAGTAGACTAGGTTATTTGAAGTTCAGTTGGCCTGGGGGAGGCAGTGCAAATTGGAGTGGGATGGCCCGGGTGAAGGCAGCGAAGAATAAGATAATGCAATAGACTGTAGGATGGGATGTCCTGGCAAAGGTAGTTGGCTGAGGTTGGGGTGTAATTGGTAGGATAGTGGGTACACATCTTAGGCATGGGGTGTACAAGAATCCAGTAGTAGGATATATGAGGGGAGATAATGGGCAGGGGATGCACTATTACCTTGAAGAAGGTGATTGGGTGAGGGGGACAGGCAATAGGGAGGAAGCAACCCAAGTATAAGGAGAGGTGTGTGGGGGTGTGCATGCAGGGGCACACTGAAGTGTGCGCTGAGGTGGTTGGACATCCTGGGAGAGGGAACATATGGGGGGCAGGTGCAGTATTACACTGAAATACAGAGTGGAGTACATGAGATAGGAAATGGCCAGGGAGGGATGTGAGTGCAAGCAGACAGTGTGTGTGTGGAGGAGGGTGTAAAAGACATTACACTGCAAAATGAGACTATGGTATAGGGAAAGGGGAGGTAGCGGGGTGCAGGGCCAGGAAGCACTGGGGTGTATGACAAGGTGGGGGAGGCAATGGGCACAAAGTAGGGTGGGGTAGAGGCAGTGGAGACACTAGTGATCGGGTGGTGAGTGCATGACAGCAGCGAGCATGGTGGGTGTATTGTGGCAGTATGATAAGGTGGTGAGTAGCACTAAAAATACAGGGCCGGCTCTACGGTTTTCGCCACCCCAATCAGCGCGCCGAATTGCCGCCGCAGGTGTGGGGGCGGGCAGTCCATGCGCCCTTAGGGTGGCAGGCGCATTTCCGCGGCAGCAATTTGGTGGCAGCTTCTATGTTTAGCCGCCGTGGACAGCTAAACATAGAAGCTGCCGTCGAATTGCTGCCACCACGGAAACGCACCTGCCGCCCTAAGGGCGCACGGACTGCCCCCGCCGTCAGCGGCGGCAATTCTGCGCGCTGCTTGGGGGCAAAACAACAGGGACTGCCGCCCCTTGCAGAATGCTGCCCCAAGCACCAGCTTGGAATGCTGGTGCCTGGAGCCGGCCCTGTAAAAATATGATGGAGCAGTGGTCATGGGGGTTAGTGGGTCTGTGAGGGGTACGGGGCAGTGGAGGCACCATGGGTGAAATGGGCACTCAGGTGGGGGCACAGTATGTGTGATGGGGCAGAGTGGGCAGTAAGTATGTTGGGACACTGGCTGTGTAATGGGGCAGTGAGGGGCAGAGAGAACACTGGAGTGTCATGGGGCAGCAGGTGTGGGGGCAAGGAGGGGCCATGGAGGTGCAATGGGGATGGTGGGTGTATGATAGGGCAGTGGGCACTATGGGTGCACAGGGATGTAATGGGGGCAGAAAGTGTGTGGGGCATTGTGTGTATGCTGGGGCATTGATTGGCAGTGGGTCGCTGGGTTTATACTAGGGCAATGGGACACTGGGTATATGACAGGGCAGTGGGGCACTATGGAGTATGGTAAGGCAGTATTACACTGGGGAGCAGTGGGGCACTGGGTGTATGATAGGGCAGTGGGGCACTGGGTGTATGACAGGGCAGTGGGGCACTGCAGGGCAGTGGGTGTATGACAGGGCAGTGGGCACTATGGGGCATGGTAAGGCAGTGGGGCACTGGGTGTATGGCAGGGCAGGGGGCACTATGCGGTATGCTAAGGCAGTGGGACACTGGGGGGCAGTGGGGCATAGGGAATATGACAGGGCAGTGGGCACTATGTGGTTTGGTAAGGCAGTGGGGCACTGGATGTATGACAGGGCAGTGGGCACGGTAAGGCAGTGAGGCACTGGGTGTATGACAGGGCAGTGGGGCACTGGGTATATGACAGGGCAGTGGGCACGGTAAGGCAGTGGGGCACTGGGTGTATGACAGGGCAGTGGGCACTATGGGGTATGGTAAGGCAGTTGGCACTGTGGGGGTACGGTAAGGCAGTGGAGCACTGGGTGTATGACAGGGCAGTGGGGGGGATATGGTAAGGCAGTGGGGCACTGGGTGTATGATAGGACAGTTGGCACTATGGGGAGATATGGTAAGACAGTGGGGCACTGGGACACTGGGTGTATGACAGGGCAGTGGGGAACTGGGGAGGATATGGTAAGGCAGTGGGGCACTGGGTGTATGACAGGGCAGTGGGCACTATGGGGTACGGTAAGGCAGTGGAGCACTGGGGGGGCAGTGGGTGTATGACAGGGCAGTGGGCACTATGGGGTACGGTAAGGCAGTGGAACACTGAGGGGGCAGTGGGGCACTGGGTGTATGACAGGGCAGTGGGGGGGCAGTGGGGCACTGGGTGTATGACAGGGCAGTGGGGGGGCAGTGGGGGGGCAGTGGGGCACTGGGTTTATGACAGGGCAGTTGGCACTATGGGGGTACGGTAAGGCAGTGGGGCACTGGGTGTATGATAAGGCCAGGGCCGGCTCCAGGCCCCAGCATGCCAAGTGCGTGCTTGGGGCGGCATGCCGCGGGGGGCGCTCTGCCAGTCGCCGGGAGGGCGGCAGGCGGCTCCGGTGGACCTCCCGCGCAGGCGTGCCTGCGGATGCTCCACTGGAGCTGCGGGACCAGCGGACCCTCCGCAGGCACATCTGCGGGAGGTCCACCGGAGCCACGGGACTGGCGACCGCCAGAGCGACCCCCGCGGCGTGCCGCCGTGCTTGGGGCGGCGAAATTGCTAGAGCCGCCCCTGGACAGGGCAGTGGGGCGCTGGGGGGGGGATATGTAAGGCAGTGGGGCACTGGGTGTATGACAGGGCAGTGGGGCGCCGGGGGGGGGGATATGTAAGGCAGCGGGGCACTGGGTGTATGACAGGGCAGTGGGGCGCCGGGGGGGGGGGGGGGATATGTAAGGCAGTGGGGCACTGGGTGTATGACAGGGCAGTGGGGCCCTGGGGGGGATATGTAAGGCAGTGGGGCACTGGGTGTATGACAGGGCAGTGGGGCGCTGGGGGGGGATATGTAAGGCAGCGGGGCCCAGGGTGTATGAAACGGCAGTGGGGCGCTGGGGGGGGGGGATATGTAAGGCAGTGGGGCCCGGGGTGTATGACAGGGCCGTGGGGCGCCGGGGGGGGGATATGTAAGGCAGTGGGGCACTGGGTGTATGACAGGGCAGTGGGGCGCTGGGGGGGGGGATATGTAAGGCAGTGGGGCACTGGGTGTATGACAGGGCAAAGGGGCGCGGGGGGGGGGATATGTAAGGCAGTGGGGCACTGGGTGTATGACAGGGCAGTGGGGCGCTGGGGGGGATATGTAAGGCAGTGGGGCACTGGGTGTATGACAGGGCAGTGGGGCGCTGGGGGGGATATGTAAGGCAGTGGGGCACTGGGTGTATGACAGGGCAGTGGGGCGCTGGGGGGGATATGTAAGGCAGTGGGGCGCTGGGTGTATGACAGGGCAGTGGGGCGCTGGGGGGGATATGTAAGGCAGCGGGGCACTGGGTGTATGACAGGGCAGTGGGGCGCTGGGGGGGGATATGTAAGGCAGCGGGGCACTGGGTGTATGACAGGGCAGTGGGGCGCTGGGGGGGATATGTAAGGCAGTGGGGCGCTGGGGGAGCCGCGGGGCGGCCTCACCTTGTAGTAGGCGTACTGCAGGAACTTGTAGGGCTCTCGCCTCTGGAACTCGTCGAGCACCTCGCGGCTGGGCTGGGACTGGCGGAAGGCGGGCAGCCCCTGCTTGCAGCGCTTGAGGCACTGCGCCCGCTGCAGCACGTCCGCGAAGAGGCGCAGCTCCGGGAAGCCGGCGAAGCGGGCCGGGGAGCCGCGCGGCGGCGGCGGCAGGCGGGCAGCGCTGCAGTTGAGGTGGCAGAAGGCCTCGCTGTCCCGCAGCAGGCGGTGCAGCCGCATGCTCACCTCCAGGTAGCTGACGCTCTCGGGCCAGTTCTCGCTGCTGTACTGGTCCAGGCCGTAGCGATAGGCGGACTCCAGCGGCATCAGCTCGTCCCGGGGGAAGCTCTTGAAGCTGTAGCGCTCGTACTGCGCCCGCGCCCCGGCCAGCGCCAGCAGCAGCAGCAGCCCCAGCCCCATAGCTCCCGGCCGCTCGCAGCCCATCCTGCCCGCCGCCAGCGCTGCTCCCGGCCCCGGCCCCGCGGGACAGCTACCAGCCCGGCGGAAGCACGACGAGCGGGCGAGGCGGCCCTAGGGAAAATGGACAATGGGCCTGCCGCCCCCTTTGCACGGGGGGAGGGGAGACGGGCCCCAAGCCGGCATGCAGCAGGGGCGGGGAAAGAAGCACTGCGCCTGCCCGCCCAGCACATGAGGTGTCAGAGCCAAATATAAGAAGGGAGGGGAACTGTCAGGCAGCCTCACTGCTGCGCCTACACGCCAAGAGACACCCCAGGCAGTGCCAGGTTTACAGTGGCTCCATGGAGCCCGGCCTATGCTCAGAAGGGGCCCTGGCCTGCTCCACTTGCACTGTGCCCTGAGACCCTGCTGGCTCCCCGCCCACTTGCTCCTCTCAGCCTGGCCCACACCCCCCTGCTCCTCTCTGCCCCCCTGGCTGGACCCCAGTGAACCTCTCGCTCTGGGCAGTCTCTGCTTCCTACCAACTGGGGGGGCAACACCTGCTGTCTCCTCAGAGCTGAGCTGCCTGGGACTGGTGCAGAAGCCTGGCCAGTCTCAGCCACGTGGGAGCCGGGGGTCTGGGCTTGGGGGCGGGGGGGCGCGATGGCTGGGCCTCTCCAGGCAATTGCATCTTCAGGGAGCCTGGCCCAGGCAGATCCTAGCCTGTCTGACTGGGCCACTCCCAATGGGCTGGATCAATTGACCCTGGGACCAGCACTGGCTGTGCTACTGGCTCAAACCTGCAGACACAGTTGTGGCTGTCAGGCAGGGCATGGGGGAATGGGTCTCTGAGAATGGGGGGAGGTGCTGGGCTGTGAGGGAGTGGGGAAGATCTCTGTGTCTTGGGGCACTAGAGAGCGGTGTTCTTTTGGGGAGTGCTGGGCAGTTGTGGTGGGGCTGTGGGCACGCTGGGTAGGGGTGGTGTTGTGCAGAGTGCTGTGCATTTGTGAGGGTGTGACAATGCGGTTCTGGTGGGACCCAACTGAGAGTGCCAGTTCAGGACAAATCGCTTAAAACAGGGCAGTTACAGCCCAAGGCTGGGGTTTTTCCACCTCTAAGGCAAACCAAACCAGCCAAAGAGGACTTTGGTCTCACCCCACTGGCTAACCACAAGTCACACAAGCAATTCCCTTAGACACTCCAGTTTCCCAGTATCACCACCAATGTCACTCGTCCTGGGGATGAATGGTTATGAAAACCAACACCCCAATAAAAGAAAAAGGTTCTCTCAATCCCAAAGAATCATGCCCCAGACCCAGGTCAATATACAAATCAGATCTTACCCACAAATCATGCTGTTGCCAATCCTTTAGAATCTAAAATCTAAAGGTTTATTCATAAAAGGAAAAAGATATAGATGAGAGCTAGAATTGGTTAAATTTAATCAATTACATACAGTAATGGCAAAGTTCTTAGTTCAGGCATGTAGCAGTGATGGAGTAAACTGCAGGTTCAAATCAAGTCTGTGGAGTACATCCTCCGCTGGGATGGGTCATTCAGTCCTTTGTTCAGAGCTTCAGTTTGTAGCAAAATCCCTCCAGAGGTAAGAAGCAGGACTGAAGAACAGATGGAGATGAGGCATCAGCCTTTCATAGTCTTTTCCAGGTGTAAGAACCTCTTTGTCCTTACTGTGGAAAATTACAGCAAAATGGAGTTTGGAGTCACATGGGCAAGTTCCTGCATACTTTGCTGAGTTACAAGGCGTATCTATAACTTCTCTCAATGGATCAGTAGTATAGCTGATGGTCCTTAATGGGCCATGAAGCAGGCTAGACAGAGCTAACACTAACTTATCTGGGATGTCTCTCAGAAGCATAGCATAAGTTTCAAGTACAGACAGTATAGAGCCAATATTCATAACTTCAGCTACAAAATGACACATGCATACAGACAGCGTAATCATAACCAGCAACCCATAATCTGGTCTTAGACTGCTTATATGACCCCCTTAACATAAGATTTGGTGCAACTACAGGACCTTGGTTGCAACCATGTTCTACATGGTCTCAGATAATATCAATAACGTCACAGAGGGCATCTAGGGGGCTGCTGGGCATGGTGGGACAGAGGAGGTTCTGGCCATAGGAAGCTGGGAGCCTGGTCAGGGGGAGATGTGTGGTGTGGCATGGGCTCATCCAGGGGGGAAGGAGCATTCTGGCACCAAAGGATAGGTTAGCCAGTGTGCCTCTGGCACAGTGGCAGTGTGGGTGTCCCATCCTGCATCTGCGGATCGTGGGTTGGGGCGGGAGCATTGGTGTGGCCAGGCAGGGGTGTGAGGCTGGTGGCGCCTGCCTGTGTTGCTTAGGGCGGGGCAGGGCGGGGCTGGGCCGGAGGGGACAGGACTGGATATGAGGCGTGAGGTGTGGCGAGCGCCAGGAGCTGTGAGCAAAGGGCGAGCGGCAGCGGGTGTGCATGGGGCAGCGGGGTACTGGGCGTTGCGTTGCGTTGCACTGCGGTGTGGCGCGCCTAGGAGTGGTGGTGCGTGGGGTTTTGTGTCGTGGGTGGGTGCGGCGGGTTTGTGAGGGTCCCGCGTTCAGGAGAGAGTGCGTGGCGGGCGGGGGAGAGGGGTGTATTTGTGAGGGGTGGGGAGGAGTGTTAGGCGTGGTGTGTGCGGGCCAGGGGCGGGGGTCTGCGGATCGTGGGTCGGGGCGGGAGCGTTGGTGTGGCGAGGGAGGGGTGTGAGGCTGGTGGCGCGTGGCTGTGTTGGTTGGGGCGGGGTAGGGCAGGGCCGTGCCGGAGGGGCCAGAACTAGGAGTGGATATCTGTGAAGAAGCAGGGCTCGTCGGCGGGCTTGTTTAAAGGCAGGCAAAGCGGCCAGCAACAGCGTCTACGGCCATACCACCCTGAACACGCCCGATCTCGTCTGATCTCGGAAGCTAAGCAGGGTCGGGCCTGGTTAGTACTTGGATGGGAGACATACTGGGTGTTGTAGGCTTTTGCCGCTGCCCGGCTGCAGGTCTCCCTCGGGCACACCCTTTTGCCGCCTCGTCCTGGCTTGCTTCCGCTAGGGTCTCCCAGGCCGTAGCCGCCTCGCCCACCGCGCCCGAGGCGGAGGGCTTGGGCTTTGGGCACCCAGCCCCGTGGCGCGGGCTTGGTTTTTTTGTTTTGGAACCCAGCCGGCGGTCTTGCCCCGTTGGCAGCAGGCGCGGCTGGGAGGGCAGGTGGCCGAAGCGGCGGCAGGCGCCCCGAGACATGTCTGCGCTGGCGCTCCCTGCCAGCCGCTTCGGCTCCGCCGCCGGGAGCGGGAGGCTGGGCGAAAGGAAAGCCGCAAAGCGCAGCCCGGGCCTTTGGGGGTGGCTGCTTTAGGGAAGCCCTTTGGCGGCGTGCCTCCTTGGCAGCCGGCCCTTTAAAAGCGGGAGGAGAGAGAGGCGGCTGCTGCCCTAAGGTGGCCCTTTTGCCCGGGAAGGCTGCCAGCGGGCCTGGAGCAGTCCCCACCTCGGGGGAAGTTGGGTGCTGGTCTCCTCTGGGCTGATCCCCCTGAGGAGGAGGCCGTGGCGGTGGCGGTGTCGGCATGGGTGCCAGGTTTGTATAGTTTTTGATGGTGCCTAGAATGGATCCAAGCAAAGTCGTCCCATACGTAGTGCAGACGGGGGCAACTGCCCCAAGCCCCATGCTTTGGGGGGGGCCCTGTGCCTCAGGGATGCAGGGTCCAGGACAGCCTGGGGAATTAGTGGGGGGCCTGGCACCAGCAGCAGCAAGGTACCGGGCCCCAACCTACCCCCCTCCACTCCGCCCTACCAGGTCCGGGTGTTGTTCGGGGAGGGGACGGAAGCTGGAAAGAGGTGGGGGGGAGCATGGGGGAAGGGATGGAGTGGGGGCAGAGCAGGGGTGAGGGGGGAGAGGTGGGCTGGGGCCGAGTCGCTTGCTGCTGCCAGTGCTAGGCCCCCCTCTAACCCTCCAGGCTGCCCTGGACTTTGTGTCCCCCCAAAGCGTGGGGCCCAGGTTGGTTGCCCTGGTCCATCCTATGGACGGGATGGCTCTGAAAATATAAGCACAAACATTGGTGGAGCTGGGTCTGTGTTCCTGAATATTGGTGGAGCACAGGCACCACGGGCCCATATAACTCACCGCCTACGGGTGTCGGTGTCGGTGTCCCATCCTGCCTCCCCCGGGGCCTTGCGAAGCGGGAGACGGGGCAGGACGCGGGCGAGGCCTCCGGGCGGCGCGTCCCGGGTTTCCCGGAGCGAGCAAAAGGCAGGCCAAGTGCGGGAGGGCGTCCCCAGGGAGGCGTGAGGTGCGGCGAGCGCCAGGAGCTGTGAGCAAAGGGCGAGCGGCAGCGGGTGTGCGTGGGGCAGCGGGGTCCTGGGCGTTGCGTTGCGCCGCGCCGCGCCTGGGGGTGGTGGTGCGTGGGGTTTTGTGTCGTGGGTGGGTGCGGCGGGTTTGTGAGGGTCCCGCGTTCAGGAGAGAGTGCGTGGCGGGCGGGAGAGAGGGGTGTATTTGTGAGGGGTGGGGAGGAGTGTTAGGCGTGGTGTGTCCGGGCCAGGGGCTGGGGTCTGCGGATCGTGGGTCGGGGCGGGAGCGTTGGTGTGGCGAGGGAGGGGTGTGAGGCTGGTGGCGCGTGGCTGTGTTGGTTGGGGCGGGGCAGGGCCGTGCCGTGCCGGAGGGGCCAGAACTAGGAGTGGATATCCGTGAAGAAGCAGGGCTCGTCGGCGGGCTTGTTTAAAGGCAGGCAAAGCGGCTAGCAACAGCGTCTACGGCCATACCACCCTGAACACGCCCGATCTCGTCTGATCTCGGAAGCTAAGCAGGGTCGGGCCTGGTTAGTACTTGGATGGGAGACCTCCTGGGAATACTGGGTGCTGTAGGCTTTTGCCGCTGCCCGGCTGCAGGTCTCCCTCGGGCACACCCTTTTGCCGCCTCGTCCTGGCTTGCTTCCGCTAGGGTCTCCCAGGCCGTAGCCGCCTCGCCCACCACGCCCGAGGCGGAGGGCTTGGGCTTTGGGCACCCGGCCCCGTGGCGCGGGCTTGGTTTTTTTGTTTTGGAACCCAGCCGGCGGTCTTGCCCCGTTGGCAGCAGGCGCGGCTGGGAGGGCAGGTGGCCGAAGCGGCGGCAGGCGCCCCGAGACATGTCTGCGCTGGCGCTCCCTGCCAGCAGCTTCGGCTCCGCCGCCGGGAGCGGGAGGCTGGGCGAAAGGAAAGCCGCAAAGCGCAGCCCGGGCCTTTGGGGGTGGCTGCTTTAGGGAAGCCCTTTGGCGGCGTGCCTCCTTGGCAGCTGGCCCTTTAAAAGCGGGAGGAGAGAGAGGCGGCTGCTGCCCTAAGGTGGCCCTTTTGCCCGGGAAGGCTGCCAGCAGGCCTGGAGCAGTCCCCACCTCGGGGGAAGTTGGGTGCTGGTCTCCTCTGGGCTGATCCCCCTGAGGAGGAGGCCGTGGCGGTGGCGGTGTCGGCATGGGTGCCAGGTTTGTATAGTTTTTGATGGTGCCTAGAATGGATCCAAGCAAAGTCGTCCTATAAGTAGTGCAGACGGGGGCAACTGCCCCAAGCCCCATGCTTTGGGGGGGGCCCTGTGCCTCGGGGATGCAGGGTCCAGGACAGCCTGGGGAATTAGTGGGGGGCCTGGCACCAGCAGCAGCAAGTGACCGGGCCCCAACCTACCCCCCTCCACTCCGCCCTACCAGGTCCGGGTGTTGTTCGGGGGAGGGGACGGAAGCTGGAAAGAGGTGGGGGGGGAGTATGCGGTAAGGGGTGGAGTGGGGGCAGAGCAGGGGTGGCTGAGGCCGAGTCGCTTGCTGCTGCCAGTGCTAGGCCCCCCACTAACCCTCCAGGCTGCCCTGGACTTTGCATCCCCCCAAAGCGTGCGAGGGGTGTGAGGCTGGTGGCACGTGCCTGCCTTGGTCAGGATGTTCACGGGGTTTTGTGTCGTGGGTGGGTGCGGTGGGTTTGTGGGGTTCCCGTTTCAGTATAGAGTGTGTGGGTTGTGGAGCAGGGGCAGTGGTGCATCGTGTGGGGAGGAGGCTTAAGTAAGGTGACCATTTTTTTCAAATTTAAAACCAGGACATTTAAAATTGGTCGATTTTGGTAGGCTCTGTGTGATGACGTCATCATCGAGTTCCCACGGTCGGGCTGTATGTAATGCGCGGGAGTATTATCGAAGAGTCGCCGCGGCCACAATATAGTGAGAGTGCGTGTGCTGAATGCTGAGTATTGCCGAGATCCAACGACGAGAACCGTCATGTAAAATAAAACTAAAACTAGGATAAATTAATAAAATTGATTTAGGCTGGTTTATGAAGGATTGATTTGATGTACTCAATCTTTTGATAAATTAACAATTTTTGATTTTGTAGTCCTAAACTGTACTGGTTACATCTCATGACTAACCAGACCAGCGTTCAAAAAACCAGTACTGTACTGGTAAAACCAGTACGTATGGTCACTTTAGGCTTAAGTGAGGTGTAGTCCAGTGGATGCTCAGAAGGAAAGCAGTATCAGGCCTGGTTAATACTTGGATGGGAGCCTGGTTAGGAATATTCTAGCGTTTGGAATTGTCGCCTAGTGTCTCTGTTTCATTTCTTACCGAGGCTGGAGACGGTCTGGGTTTACCGGCTGTTGTACCATTTGCTGTCAGTTTTTAAAATCAATTCGTCTTTTCTGCTTACTTTTGCTTTCTGTCTTGCCTGGAAGAGGAGGGCTTCAGCAATACCGGTCATGGGGCGGGAAGGACGCGAGTCGAGGCCTTTGTTTGAAACGTGGGTCTGTGGGCTGCTCCCGCCTGCCCGCTCCCTGCGATAAGTAGCTGCAGCTCCCACCGCGGCCTCTGCGCGGGCGGCGTGGCTGGGCCCGCCCCGAGCGGTGCGCAGGGGCCGGGGCGTTGCCCTGCCGCGGGGCCATCAGCTGACTCCGCAGCGTCACGGGACTCGGCTCGGGCCGGTGCTGCAGCTCCTGCCGGCCATGCTTCGCCTCCTGCTCCGAGCGGCCGGGCTGGTAGCGCTGCTTCCCGCGGGGCTCGGCGCCGCTGTAAGTGTTTCCCCGGGGAGCTGCTCTGCTCGGGGCTCCCGTCCCTGGCTGGGCTCACGCGGAAATGGGCAATAGCCCCGCGGCGTCCTCTTGCGCTGGGGCAGGTGGAGGGATCCCTGCGGGCCCTGAGCTCCCCTAAGGGCGTCAGTGACTGTGCAGGGATCATGGGGGTGAAGCACTCACTGGAGAGGAATTTTGGGGCCCCATCTCCTCCCATTTCATTTTATTTACATAGACTGCAAACGTGGAGGGGGGGTGAGCTGGGGCCTCGGTACAGTTGTTTCCCCCCACCCCCTCCTCAGGGCTGACTGCCAGGAGGTGGGCGTGCATGAGTTGGATGCACGGCAAGCACTCATGCTGTCTGCGCTGTCCTCTGAGCACGGATTCAATTTTGTATCGGGTGGGCTGAGTACAGGGTGCAAAGCATGTGGAGCAGGGTAGTCTAGGGGCAGCCATGACTGTGTTTTCAGCGGTATTTTCTGAGGACAGGTGTGTCTGCCTCTTCCCGCTCCTCAAGCTGTGCTGATGTGGAAAGGGGCTCTCTAACTCTCCCCTCAAGCCCAGTAAGGGCCTGATGCCTGTGGAGATTGCAGGAGCCTACTGTTCCTTTATTCAGCTAGTTTGGTGGATGGGACAGATGCAGGTTACTTAGGCCTTGTCTACACTGCCACTTTACAGCGCTGCAACTTTCTCGTCCAGGAGTGTGAAAAAACACTCTGCTGAACACTGCAAGTTTCAGCGCTGTAAAGTGGCAGTGTAGACAGTGCACCAGTGCTGGGAGCTACTCACCTCGTGGGGTGGCTTTTTTTACAGCACGGGGTGCCGTGATTACACAGCAGCCACGGCAACGCTTTAACATTGCTAGTGAAGACATATCCTTAAATATGGTTACCTTTTTTAGTAGAATCCTGCCCACTTTCCTCCACGCATGGTTATGGAGCTTTGCTGTAAGAAAAATTGTAAACACGGCCTCAAAAAAGGTCAGAATCAAACAGATTGTGTGCTATCTGTCTTAGTGAGACACTTAGGGTATGTCTACACTGGCAAGTTTCTGCACAACAAGTTATACCATTTTTATTAATGGGCTGGAATTAAACTGCTGTTGCGTGTCCACCCTGTGCTCCTTGTGATGGTGGAACGCATCCACATTAGCAGCTTTTGCAACTGCAAAGAGAGCAGTGCCTTGTGGTAGCTATTCCACTGTGCAACTGGCCCATAGGGTGCTTGGGAAGGGTTTGCAATGCCTCATGGGGCAGGCACAGTGTCATATGATGCAGGTTTCCAGATCCCATTGTTCCATGGACATCCTACTGCATTGCCTGTTGCTTTTGAACTGAAGGGTGTGTGTGTGTGTGTGTGTGTGTACAGAGGTGGGGGGAGAGTGTGTCAGCAGACAGCAGCAGGAAGCAACCAGTCTTGAGGCAGGGAGGGGCGCAGGTCTCCAGCAGAGTTCAAAACAGTGAACAGAGCGGCCACAACACTTCTGGAGGCCAGTTTACAGCACACAAAGCAATCGTGTGTTTACACTGCTGGAGCCTCTGTGCTTTTAAGGCTTACAGTTCTTGTCATGGTGAGGTTTTTTGTTTTTTGTTTTTGCAGTGCTGCAACTGAGGACTTTCTGTGTACAAAGTGGCTTGGCAGTGTGTACACCTTGGGAGTTACACCCCAGAAAGCTGCTCTGCTGCGCAGTAACTTGCCAGTGTAGACAAGGCCATAGTTTTGCTCATTACTTTCTGAACTCTCATCCACAATTGAGAGAAAATCCAGGATATCCTGAAAGACATGAATTGTCATTTTAAAAAAGCCCCCCCCACACACCTCTTGATAGGCCTATTTTAGCCTTTATTATTCAGAATCTATCTTGACAAGTTATACATTAGATGACTCTAGATCTTTAATTGTCTTGGTTGAATTTGTTTTTGTGCTGTTCTGCAGTTGTCAGGGCTCTGGCACCATCAGACAACGTACCACGTAGAACACATTAATTTACTAGCATGGGTTGAGAACGGGGAAGTGTATCTGTCTTTTCTCTGCCATTTTTAATGTGCTTTATCATGCAACTTGCTCTTTCTATATAGATTTGCATCAGATTGCATCCAGTGTTACACAGTCTTGCTAAAGGCCTATATGAGTTGCAATGCTTAGGCTTAAGGTCTGAGTGAAGAGTACTGTTGGAGTTCCAATGCAGCATTTCCTCTGGGTTTTTGTGTTTGAAGTAAACCCTTAGCATTATTTTAATAGTCATCTGTTTTAATGTTGTATACATATTCTAAAGAATGTTAACACGCATTAAAAAGCAGAGTAACTCCATGAGAGTTTTGGTTTAAACTGAGAGCAGCTCGTAACCCAGTACCTGGTCTTTTTAATTATCTTGAAAAAACAAACACGGTTTTAAACTTTAAATAATCAGTATCGTGGCCTCTCGGCTTAAAAATAAAAGGCGAGGGGAGAGACAGAATGTTGTCAGAATGCATATAAAAGGAGTTTATTGAGGCAGGGTATAGACAAGGGTGGTCTAGGTCAGGGGTTCTCAAACTGGGGGTTGGGACCCCTCCTGGGGTTGTGAAGTTATTAAATGAGGGGTTGCGAGCTGTCAGCCTCCACCCCAAACCCCACTTTGCCTCCAGCATTTATAATTCAGAGGCTTCCTATCTGAAAGGGTCACCAGTACAAAAGTTTGAGAACCACTGGTCTAGGTCTCAATGGTTCTTTAGTTCCCAGGCCAAAACTCCGATTGATACAGAGTCTCCATAAATCCTGGCCTAGAATATGCAGGTGTGGAAGGGACACTAAATATATAATGTTTCTTTAAACTAGCTTTCAGAATTCCGCTCAGCAAAATGAGTAAACTATCATCTTGAGAAGTGCAGGCCTGTATATTTTTCAGCCTGGGCTGGCAAATTTTCATCATAACTTTACCAGGCTGCCTTAAAGGGAGTTTTGTGCATGTCTCATTTTTCCCCCTATGGTTCCTCTGAAGAGCAGAAGTAAAGGGTGAGATGTGGGAAGTGGTTTGCATGCTTTGTGTTTGTGCTCCAGTGATCCTGAATGTATGAAGGCTGGAACTGAATGATTGATGGCTATGTCATTATTCTGGGGTGAGTATAGTCACCATCATGAGTCAATGATTTTTTTGTGTTGGGTTCTTGAGACGGCAACATTATGTACCACTGACACCTACTATTATGTAATGGTGTGGTGTTGGAATGGAGATGGTGTTGTGCCAGGGAAGCAGATTAGGTAGTGAGTGCAAAGTGTTAACTATAGCTGTGTTTCTTCGACGGAATAAGCAGGGTCTGGTAATATTGTATTAGTTATTGGAAAGCAATCATCACTGTATGATTTGTGAGACAATATCCCAAAATTGTGAGGAGAATTCTTATTACTGGTTTAGCATTCACAGGTTTTTGTGATAACTTATCAATGGGAACTTTGAGGATGGGAGATTATAGAGATCAGGACTGGGTGGTCAGAGTTCTAGATCATTTTTATTCTAAGTTAATAAACCTTTTATAGCTATCCTTGATAGTGATAGTAGTCTCTCCACCGACCCTGGTGCCAAATAATACCTCTCTCTGGTTTCTAGACTGGGCAGGGGGGATTGTATGTCTTAATATCAAAAAGCTGATGCTGGTTCCTGGTTGCAGGCCAAGTTGACCAAGAAGTCCCTTCACAACCACACTCTAACCTACCGGAAGCTCTCATAGAACAGGAAGGTGCAGGGACTGTCAGTCGGTAAAGATGATCTCCTTCAAGCAATTGCCGCTTGAAGCAAAGGCTGCAGTGGCTGCTGGAGTTGTCTTCTTCTCCATGATGATATCCCGGACCTTACTGGCAGAGCAACTTGCGTTTGGTACACAGAGGTGGCTGCGGAGATTACAGATGGCACTGTTCGTTAATGCGCTGATGCTTATAGGTTCTCTTTACATCTGGAGATGTATAGTGACCACATTCTACAGGCTTTCAGCTGCTAACTCCTATTGTTTCATGCCATGGAAAATAGCTGTGTTAACGTTTCTAGGTTTGGCGCACTCTAGCTTTTTTACGTTGCTGTTTCTTGTTGCAGAAGAGCCCTATTTCTTTTCCTTAGCTTCTTACACATGTCTAGGAGCCTATATAATCCTTATTTTCTTTCTCTTCACTCTGGGCTCTGTAGAGCAAGTTTATAAACTCTTGGTCAGCAGAGGTGCTAAGACAAGTGGTATCAATAAGGGTAGTAAAACTGTCATGAAACCTGTTTTGGTTGTTATGGTGACAGTTGCACTGACTGCTCTTGGGTTGTTGAATGCCTCTCAGCCTCCTGCAGTGACCTCAGTGGTGATTCCTGTTCACAAACTGCCTTTATCCATGGACGGCCTGAAGGTGGTGTTGCTATCAGATATTCATCTGGGACCCACTGTAGGGAAGACTAAACTTGCAATGGTTGTGCAGATGGTCAAAGCTTTAAAACCTGATATCACTGTGATTGTAGGTGATCTGTCAGATTCTGAAGTGATGGCCATCCGACCTGCTGTCGAACCTCTTAGTGAGCTTAATTCCCCATTGGGAAATTATTTTGTCACTGGAAACCATGAGTATTATACTTCTGATGTCAACAGCTGGTTTGAATTACTGAAGTCATTTAACATTCATCCACTCCACAATGAGAATGTGAAGATCTTTTCTCCAAGGAGCAGCGATGATTGGTTCTGTCTGGCTGGGGTTGATGATATTGAGGCTCAGGTGTTGCGCTATTCTGGGCATGGCATGGATTTAAAAAAAGCCCTAGTTGACTGCAATGCTGATCATGCAATAGTACTTCTGGCTCATCAGCCACTGGCTGCAAAATGGGCTCTCCAAGATCGGCCAGACATAAATTTGATCCTTTCTGGCCACACTCACGGTGGGCAAATATTCCCTCTGAATGCTGGTGCCTATTTGCTGAATCCCTTCTTTGTTGGCTTGTATAAAGTTGGGCAGAGCACTTTCGTATATGTCAGCCCAGGGACTATGTATTATGGAATTCCAATGAGGCTGGGCAGCAGAGCTGAAATAACGGAGATCATCCTGCGCTCTTCCTGAATGGTCTGCCAACTTAGAAGACACAGAATTTGTATCAGCCAGTAGAACTGACTGATTCACAAGTCCCCAAGCCAAATCCGTCCCTGATATAACTCTGGGGAAGTCAGTGAAGTTAATACAGTGATGGACTTGGCTGTGTAAGTCTGATACTGCTTTTTGTTCAGAAAGCACTATTTCTTCTGCCACATAGTAAGCTTATCAAACACCCATTGCAGATGAATGGAAGTGATGAACTCGTCTGATTGATTTATTATTTGTGCTATTGATATGTTGCATTTTAAAGATATCACCATGAGATCAGTGTTTGGTTTCAAGTGTGCTTACTGTGTATATTTAATATCTGTAATCTGTCATTAGTTCATATTCCATTTTTCACTTGTTGGCATCTGATGGAGTGCCGCCTAACTCATGATGATGTGCAGTTCACTCACTGAGAAGTGTGGTGAAACTGTGGATGCAAATTTTGCAGAGTACTCTACAAAGTCTTCATTGAGGTCTGTCGAGTCGTCCTACTATGGGAAGTGAATGGGGTATTTGCAGGTGATAGCAAGGATTCTGTTTAAATTTTTTATGGGGGGTCTTTATCTCAGTTGGGGCCTGTAGGTGCTTCTGCAAAATGACCAATAAAGTAAGGTGCCTGTGCTAGGGTTACCAATTTTGGTTGGACGTATTCCTGGAGGTTTTCTCACATGACAAACTTTAATTAAAGATTAATTTTTAATTTCTGGAGACTCCAGGACAATCCTGGAGGGTTGGCAACCTCAGGCCCTATGCATCTGTTTGTTTAAAATCTACATAAAAACCAAAATCATAAGAATTGGAGAGACTTTTATAGTGGGGAAGGGTGGAAATAGCTTCCTTGTTTTGCCTAAATGTAACCAGTCATCCAGTGAGTATCTAATAAAGGTATTATAAAAGAGCCATTGTTTAAACTCCCACTTCAGTGTGAGCGTTCAGTACTTTACTGTTGGTATGAGCAACACTTACGCTATGTCTACGCTAGCCCTTTTGTCGGTAAAACTTTTGTTGTCCAGGAGTGTAGAAAAAAACACACCCCGATCAACATAAGTTTCACCGATAAGTTCTGGGGTGGACAGCGCTATGGCTCTTCTGCCGACGTAGCTACCACTGCTTGTTAGGGGTGGTTTAATTAAGCTGAAGGGAGAGCTTCATTAAACACAGGAGACCTTACAATGGCACAGCTGCAGCAGTACAGCTGTGCACTGTAAGGTCTCTAGACATAGCCTTAAAATCTACAGTTGAAAGAATTGGAGTGCAAAAACTTTTTTTCCCAGTTGTATTATTTGGGTAGGGTTGGTTAGTTTCTTTCCATTGTCTATAGTTAGTTTCTCCTTTCTGTTTTGTGTAGGTTTTTGTTTGTTTGTTTGTTTTTTTAACCCAGCAACTCGGGGGAGAGAATTTTAAAAACAAATCAGCTGTGACTCAAAGGAAAGGTACTTAGATTGTAAATTAATATTTTCCCTTGACCAGAACTAGATTAGATAGCAAGTACAGAAGAACCTCAGGAGTTCAAACTCTGAAATGTTCCTGTGAACAAAACGTTATGGTTGTTCTTTCAAAATTTTACAGCTGAACATTGACTTAATACAACTTTTAATACTATGCAGAAGAAAAATGCTGCTTTTAACATGTTTTAAATGAAACAAGCACAGAAACCGTTTCCTTACCTTGTCAAATCTTTTTTTTTAAACTTTCCCTTTATTTTTTGACTAGTTTACATTTAGCACAGTACGTATGGTTTTTGCTTTTTATTTTTATGTTTGGTCTCTGCTGCTGCTTGCTTGTGTACTTCTGGTTCCAAAATGAGGTGTGTGGTTGACTGGCCAGTTCATAACTTTGGTGTTTGTAACTCTGAGGTTCTACTGTAACTTCTGTTTGTGTAGAGTTCCTACTGCCCTGACCTCTAATTGTTCTGCTTTGAAAAAAGATGGCCGCCTTTTTATGCATCTCTTTAAAGAGCACTGTCTAGCGTTCGAATCCGTACTTCAGTCTGGTGTGTTTCTTAGTGCAATTTAATATAGCTAAATTAATAATTGTTTGGTTTTTAATATAAATAAAACCAGGTTCTTTTTGGTTCTCCCACATTGTTTTAGGGCATGAGAATCAAAAACTGAAGTGGAATTAATTTGTATTTACTGTCCAAGCTGACTGAAGTGCAAAAATAAGACTTTTTTCACTCTTTCCCCAAGTGTACTAATCTGAGAGGCTATTAGTAATTATAGCTAAGGGATTATTAATTTTTTAATCTGACAGTGTCCCTTTAACTCTTTAACCGGATACAGGATTCTTTCTCCTCACATAATCACTGTCTAGCTGTTTCTCTACTCCATGTTCCCTCCCACCAGAACTGTGCACCCTCTTGTTCTTGACAGTTGGCTCTGGGCAAATCAACATCTTTATTAAATCTTCCTGTACCTCTGTCTAACTCAGATGACCTCTGTTATTGGGGTATCTGAAACACCTCACAATCTTCCTCACATCAACCCTGTTAGAGTAGAGAAGTTCTAGCAGATGAGGAACAGAGACACAGGAAACTTGTGGCAGAGATGGGGAATTGAATCCAAGTCCTAAGCTAACCCCCTAACCACTGGACCACTTCTCCCCAGTTTCCCAGTGTCTAAAACAGTGATAATACACTGCACCTTCACAAAATGCTTTGTATTTATGGAGCACCTTTCATCTGAGGATCCCAAAACGCAACTTGACCTCCATACATATCCATACAATTTTTGTGTGTATGCCTTATGTTTCTCTGACTGCTCTTTCCCTGGCTGACTTAGGGTATGGCTACACTGGCGATTTGCAGTGCTGGAAAGCCTCCACCAGTGCTGCAATTAGTAAGTGGCCACACCTGCAGGGCACTTCCAGCGCTGCAACTCCCTGGCTGCAGCGCTAGCCGTACACCTCACTCAGCATGGGGAATAAGGATTCCAGCATTGGTGCTGCAGCGCTGGTCATCAAGTGTGGCCACACACCAGCGCTGTGATTGGCCTCCAGGGTATAAGGTGTATCCAGAATGCTTTTATAAATTACTCTCTTTGTTTTGTTATGCAGCCTCTTTGTTTTGTTGTGAACGAGCTCCTCGGAGCTCCGTTGCCGTTGCTGCTTATCTAAAAAACAAACAGAGCTCCTGTTTGCTGTGATCATCTGTACCTGGCTGTAAACAATCAAATGAGATTGCAGGCAGGGAGGGAATGAAACAGCGGGAGTCGTGTTGGCTGCAGGCTGTTTGCAATTAAGAGTTAAGACTAAGGGGTCGGAAAAATGTTCTGATTTTTCAAGGCAGGAAGCTAAACACACAGTGTTGGCTCCAAAAATCCACTCTCTCTCTCCCCCCGCTCCCTGTCACACTAGACCCCACTCCACCCCCCTCTTTTGAAAAGCACGTTGTGGTCACTTGAATGCTGGGATAGCTGCCCATAATGCATCACTCCCAACAGCGCTGCTAATGCTGCAAATGTGGCCACACACCAGCGCTGGTAGCTGTGAGTGTGGCCACACACCAGCGCTGCTCCTACACAGCTGGATGACCAGCGCTGCAAACCGTAAGTGTAGCCATACCCTTAGTGTTGCTGGTACCTGACCAGCATGAGTTGTGTAGATAGCCCTCAGTGATGGGTCAGTGAAAGACCTGAGTTAAAATCCATGTCTCCCACTCGGTAGTGCAAAGCATTCTCTCCTGGCCACTTTTTTTTCTAATCATTAAATTATTTATGAGGATTATTGCTATGTTATGCAGCTAATTGTCTAGCTAGTTACCTTCCATGGGAGGGGGGCACTGTGGTTTGCTTCAGTGTTAGTTTCTCAGTGAGCAGGGAAATGTCAGTTTCTCTCTCTTCCTCTCCTGCCCTTCCCAAGAAAACATAAATGTGCACAAAAATCAGTATGGAGAATTGACTCCTACCACAAATAAGCAGGTGCTTTTAAATTGTTCTGTGACTATTTTGACCATTTTTCATCTATTTTTGTTTTTAATTGTGACTATATTTCTTTGGGGTTTAATTAAATATTTTTGTTGATCTTGATTTCTTTTCTACTAGAATGCAAAATTATTGAAAAGGCTACTCAGAGCACCATTGCAGCCATACCCAAATCCTACAATCACTTTTTGTGAAAATAAACCATATACATTGGAGAATCAGTATGCATATTTATAAATCATAGTACTGATATAGCAGCAAAGAATTCTGTGGCACCTTATAGACTAACAGACATTTTGCAGCATGAGCTTTCGTGGGTGAATGCTCACTTCGTCGGATGCAAGAGTGGAAATTTCCAGGGGCAGGTAAATATAAGCAAGCAAGAAGCAAGCTAGAGATAACGAGGTTAGATCAATCAGGGAGGATGAGGCCCTGTTCTAGCAGTTGAGGTGTGAAAACCAAGGGAGGAGAAACTGGTTCTGTAGTTGGCAAGCCATTCACAGTCTTTTAGTCCTAAACTGATGGTGTCAAATTTGCAAATGAACTGAAGCTCAGCAGTTTCTCTTAATCCAACGAAGTGGGCATTCACCCACGAAAGCTCATGCTGCAAAACGTCTGTTAGTCTATAAGGTGCCACAGGATTCTTTGCTGCTTTTACAGAACCAGACTAACACGGCTACCTCTCTGATACAGTACTGATATAATGAATGCATTTAACACTAAGATTGTTATTGTTCCAAGCAATTAATAAAAAGTTAATATTGTTCACAGGTGGAGACAAGTGTCTTCTATAATGATCATTCAATTTGATTTTTTGATGTTCCTGAGTGCAAGTGAAAAGGGGATGTCACTGTATTAAACCTGTGTGTAACATGGAACATCCAGGCGGGGAAAAGTGAGTCCAGTGTTATCAGGTTGGGGAGATGAGTCATGTAATGTGATTGCAGGGATGGCGATGAGGAATATTAAAGAAGGAGGGGAGGTTACAAGGTGAGGGAGAGCAGAATGTATGAGTGGTTCTTAGTTGGGTTTTATATTTGAGTGGTGGTGGTCAGGACAGGCTGAGGAGGGAGTCTGTTGTTAAGGAGGGTATCTAATATGTTTTGCCTGTTGGATCATATGTTGTATGATGGTCATAAAAAAGATGGCTGCATCCTCTTACCACACCTCTGAGGGTTAAACAGAACAGTAGGAGAGGCAGATAAGCATGGACATGTTTATTGGTATGGTAGGGGCCATATCCTGCAGGAAAAATTCCATGCACTTAAATGGGAGCTGTGCCTATGTAAGGACTATAGGATCAGTAAGTTCCTAAGTAGCGGGTCCCCATTAAAAGCACACAGACTTGACTGCAGTTAATTCCACATGGCATGGGTGGTGCCACCAATAGTTAAGATTGCCTGACACTGCCTTGATGTGCCTCAGGCTGAATTTTTTTGGGAAAACTTCAGCTCAGACATGTCCGGGAATGAGGCTGGGGAAAATATGTTGTTTTACACATGTTTAAAAAAAATTGTATGACTGTTCAACTGAGAAGCTCTTGCAACTCCATGCTGTGGAACAGGGTCTTGAAATTTGACAGGGGCATTACTCTGGTGCCAGCAATGTGCCTTTTGTTATTCTTATGAACATGTGCCCAAATTCAGCCAAGTTATGAGCCTCTGAAAGTCTGTTTGTTTGCACATGCTCAGTAGAGACCTGTGAGTTTGTCCATTAAATTCTCTGAAGGTTCCATCCACACGGAGTATGATGCTCCACCCCAGGGCTGCGGGATCTGAGCAGCTCTTAAACTGTGATGCCAGGCACCAGAACTGAGAGCAGAGAGACTGCCTCTCCTGTCTGCTCAGTGCTTCCCCCTGCTTGGCACTTAGGCATGGAGGAAGAGAAAGAGAGAGCCTCTGACTCATGAAGAGGAGTGAAGAACAGGATGTGGGGAGGGTTGCCTGGGACAGGCAGGAGAGCAAGGAGGGGACAGGAGGCAGGGGATGAGGGGATTGCAGTGTGGGAGGAGACAAGTGAATCAGCTGGGGAGAGAGGATTGGGGCATAAAGGTTTAGAAATTGGATCCCCATTATTTTGGAGTTTCAGCATTCCTTTGCTATGTAGCAGCCTGTGAAATCTACTGGCAGAATGTGTCTCCAACCTATCTAGTGGCAGGACCACATAAAAAATAAGTTTTCTACTAGTACCAATTAATCCATTAGCTCAAGTGATAGAGGTCTGTCTGTGACTCTACCAACCCTGCAGATAAACTGGGGTGGTGGTTTGTGATGTTGCAGTCTACATGGGTTTGTAAAAATATGCTAATGAGTGAATATAATATAACTGGAATATGCTTCATGCAAAAGGTCTCTTGAAAGGTGTCGTTACAAAGCTTCTAATCTACTGAGTGTGATCATCCTATATGTATAAATGTACCACTCTTGTATCTGAAACTAGAAATATGAAATATAACTCTGAGGGCCTATTGTAATTATGCAAAGTGTGGGCCCTTAATGGTGGTTTGGGATCTTGATAACTCCCATTAACCAGGACAATTGTCTGCAGGTGGCTCTGTTTTACCTGTAAGTATCTCTGTATACGTGTGTGCTGGCAAGTGGGCAATGAAGTTTTACAGTGATATGTGATCATATCACCTGAACTGGAATCCATCGTTAATCTGGTGTCTTTCCTTTGAGAAGGACGGGTGGGAACCCAAAGAGGGACAAAGGATTCCTGCCTTATGCAAAAGATATATAAAGGAGTGGAACAGAACAAAGGGAGGAGAGGAGCCATCATGAAGAATCCCCTAGTTCCAGCTCAGGTGGTAGCAAGAATTGTACCAGGGGAAAGAATTGTGCCCAGGCCTGGAAGTTGTCCAGTCTGAGGGAAAAAACTTACTGAAGCATCTCTGAGGGTGAGATTATCTGTATTCAGTTTGATTAGACACAGATTTGTGCATTTTATTTTATTTTGCTTGGTAACTTACTTTGTTCTGTCTGTTACTACTTGGAACTACTTAAATCCTACTTTCTGTATTTAATAAAATCACTTTTTTTACTTATTAATTCGGAGTATGTATTAATACCTGGGGGAGCAAACAACTGTGCATCTCTCTCTATCAGTGTTATAGAGGGCGAACAATTTGAGTTTACCCTGCATAAGTTTTATACAGGGTAAAACGGATTTATTTGGGTTTAGACCTCATTGGGAGTTGGGTATCTGGGTGTTAAAGACAGGAACAATTCTGTGAGCTGCTTTCAGGTAAACCTGCAGCTTTGGGGCAAGTAATTCAGACCCTGGGTCTGTGTTGGAACAGACGGGTGTGTCTGGCTCAGCAAGACAGGGTGCTGGAGTCCCGAGCTGGCAGGGAAGGCAGGGGTAGAAGTAGTCTGGGCACATTGGTTGGCAGCTCCCAAGGGGGTTCTGTGATTGTTAGGTAAAAAGCAAGTCCTTACTCACCTCTCCAGCACCCGAGTTCGTGCGGAGTTGGTATGGGGCTCACAATCTGTCAGAGACCAGACACCACTTCGTTGATCAACGGGCTCACACTATCCTTAGCTTAAAAGGCTTCGGAGTAAGTGTGGCAAGTTTATTAGGGGTGAGCATCAATATTTATACACAGAAGTAAACAAAGTGATTAACAGATCATAATGGTCATGCATAATCAATCAAGATTCTACAGGATAAAACAGGTTAAAATGTAAATTTGAAAAGACAAAGGGGGAGATGGCTACTTAAGGGGAAGGGGGTGTCATGAGTAGTTCGCAGGTCAGAGCTTTGATTAAAAGTTTCAGATAGAGACATCAAGTCTGGGTTAAGTTTAAGCTCATCAAAAGTTCAGACTCAACATTCCTCCATTTGTAGCTTTGGGATAACTATTTACCAAAAGCTACACCCCATTTTAAGGAGCCAAGGGCCTCTTGGCAATTTCAGCCTGGGCCAACTCGAAGAGAGTAAGGCCTTTGGCTGAAGTAGGAAAAGAATAAACTGACCCACATGAGTCTATGAGGGAGAGGACACAGTGAATACAGCAACACAGTATTATAAGGATTACTATGGCCCCAACAATACCCACCAAGAGTTTTTTAACCCACCCAAATCCAGGCAGCCAATTCCATAAGGCTCCCCACCAATCATAAGGTGGCTGGCCAGAGGAGTAGTTCTTAGCCATTTCCCTTAGATGTTTGGTATGTTGAAAAGTGTCAGGGTAGGTGTCATTTACAAAAACACAGCATTCTTCATTTATGAGGGCGCAAGTTCCTCCTTGGGCTGCTAACATTATGTCTAAAGCCATTCGGTTTTGCAAAGCTAACTGGCGCAGCTGGGACATTTCCCCGGCCTGATTCTCAAATAGAGTCGCAGTTTCATTGGTTAAAGATTCTAGTAGTCCTTGTAGACGGATGACACCACCCCTCAAGCTAATGAGACCGGCCCACCGCTGCCACGACAAACCATCACGGATATTAATATCTCTGAAAGTTTCACGGATGTTACGAACGTGGGGAAAATGAGGGGGAGTGAGGGAGATGCGAGAAGGCGGTGTTAGCCACGCTAAATAACATGACCCTGCCCAATCAGGGAAGAGAAAGTAATAAGCTTTGGGCCCGCACACCCAGTATGTTCCATACAGTGCGTTTCGGGTATTCCATTTCTCAAAGTAGGAGGTAACCCACCACCCGTTGGACCACTGTTCCCCTGGTAACGCAGAGGGGTTGTTGTGCGAACTGCAGAGGCACAATTTGGTAGTGGTGTTTTCAAAGTGCAGTGTAGAAGGCAATCGTATATCCCTTAACAATTAGTTGGACACCCTCGTGATCTGAGCAGGGCTTCTTAAAAGCTGACTCTGAAGGGTTGCCCACCCATGAAAAAGTTGTATTGGGGTGAGGGATCCACATATGGGATAAGTGGGATGCGCAAGGCTTGAAGCCAAGATTTTTACTAAAGGCGGTGCCATTAAAATACATGTTGCATTTACTTGTTCCCACAAAAGTTGACCCCTTTTCTTTAACAAAACACAGTGATCCTGTCTGATTGGTTACCCTGAGATATCTGTTAATTGGCACTCCTGTTTTGTCCCATGTAAGATTGTGTTGGACTGGATCTTTTACTCTAGCCGGTGGCATCCAAGTCATATTAGCAGTGGTCAGGGGAATGGGTGTGAAGGGGAGTCCCTGTTCTGCATTTACTGGAAATTGAGTACATACCCAGCAATTACTTCTATTTCCTAAAATACGAGTTTTAACCTCGTGGGAATATCTAATAAAAGCATTATCTTCATAAGCAGAAAATAAATTAAAAAGGCATAATAAAAAAACATACAGTTGTCAGAATAAAAGGTCCTCTCATTTTTTTCGAGTCAATTTAAGTCTGATGTCTGAAAGAGGTAAGCTGGTCCACTGGTCAGAGGCAGTGTCCTCAGTGGTGGCAAGAGCTGCTGGTCCGTCACTGTGGTCCACTACGGCTGGCTTGACGTGGGAGTGGTGGATCCAGGATTTGCGTCCTTCCAGGAACACTGCAGTCTGGGTTGTTAAAAGAACCTGGTGGGGTCCAGTAAACCTCGGCTGGAGGGTGTCGCCACGAACGAACTTTTTGGCCCACACGAAGTCCCCTGGTTGGAACGGGTGGATCTGTTCTTCCAGCGGCACGGTCTGGGAAAACTGCGAGGCTTTCCAAAGGGTACGGAGGCGAGCCTGTAGGGAGAGAAACTGGCACGTGGTCATATGATCCCCTCCCAATAGTGAAACATCAGCACGTGGTAGCGCCCCGCCTTTGAAAGGGGGGTGTCCATAGAGCAGTTCAAAGGGGGATAATCCCAATACACGGGTTGGGCGAGTACGAAGGTGAAACAGGACCAAGGGAAGTACCTGAGGCCACTTTAACCCTGTTTCCTGACAGTATTTAGCCAATGTAAGCTTAAGCTCCCTATTCATACGCTCAACTTTCCCGCTAGACTGGGGGTGGTAGGGTGTATGAAAGGAGTGTGAAATGCCCAGTCCTTGTTCTAAATGGCCAAGGACATGACCAGTAAAGTGGGGTCCGCGATCTGAGTCAAGCATGAGAGGGATGCCAAAACGGGGTACAATGTCTCTGAGGATCTTTGCCACTGTGGTAGCAGTACAATTAGCAGTAGGAAAAGCTTCGACCCATGAAGTCAGAGGGCAAACCAAAACAAGGAGGTGCTTTTTCCCAAAAGCCTTTGGCATATCTGCAAAGTCAATTTGAAGATGTTGAAATGGAACAGCGGGCGGAGGTCTTCCACCCTTAATTTTGTTAAGAGGCGGAGCAGGTCCATTACGCTGACATGTGCTGCATGCTTTCACTATTGACAGGCAGTAGGGTTGAATGCCTGGAGCATACCAAAAGCGAGCAATGGTGTCCACAAGGGCGTGCGTGCCGTAGTGACCCCCCTTATCATGGTGCCAGCGAACTGCCACGGGGTATGTGGAGCGAGGGAGGCAGGCTCGGCCATCCGGCATAAGCCAGGTCCCTTTGACCCGAGTAGCTCCGAGGCTCTCCCACGACTGTAGTTCAGCAGCGGGTACCGGTACGGGGTGCAGTGGAGTAAAGGAGGAGGTTACAATAGCCAACGTGGGCATGGCTAAGGGTAAGACGGCAGCCGTCTTGGCGGAGGCGTCAGCCAGGGCATTCCCACGGGTGACGGGGCTATCATCTTTAGTATGGGCCCGGCAGTGAACTACTGCCAGGACCGAGGGTTCTTGGAGGGCGTCCAAAAGCTTGTGGATGAGGGGGAGGTGCTGAATGGGTTTACCGGCAGCTGTCTGGAAACCTCGAAACTTCCAGAGGTGGATGTGACAATGCACAACTCCAAAAGCATACTTGCTGTCAGTAAAAATGGTAACGGTCTTACCAGCGGCCAACTGGCAAGCTCGGGCCAGGGCATAGAGTTCGGCGGCTTGGGCTCCCCAGTTGCCTGGCAGTGAGGCGGCCTCTTGAATGTCCCATTCAGAGGTGACTGCATAACCGGTGAAACGCTTGCCATCAACATAGAAGGAGCTTCCGTCCGAGAAGAGGATGCAATCAGGGTTGTCCAGTGGCACGTCAAACAGGTTGTTCCTTATCTGTAAGATGCTATAAACTACTTCCACACAGTCGTGCTGATCCTGGAGGACTGGCAGGTCAGGAAGCAAGGTAGCTGGATTAAGGGGCCCACACCTTTCAAAAATTAGGTTAGTGTCTTCTAAGAGTTCGGCCTCTAGCTGTTGCTGACGATGGGCCGAAAAGACCTGGGTTGTGCCCCTACGCAGAAGGGCTGACAAGGCATGAGAGGTCCAAACCGTGGTAAAATGACCCAGGGTCAGGCTCTTTGCCTTTGTGATCAGCAGGGCAGCTGCTGCCAGAGTCCGGGTGCAGGATGGGGTTCCCTGAGCGACAGGGTCGATCTGCTGGGAGTAAAAAGCAAGCGGGAAATGGTGGGGCCCGCTCAGTTGGGTAAGGACGCCACTAGCAATTCCGCCCCTCTCGTGGACAAAAAGGTGAAAGGGTTTGTTGTAATTGGGGGGGGGGCGGAGAGACATGGAGGAGGCCACACTGTCCTTGAGTAACTGAAAGGCTTGGATCGTGTCTGGGGACCACTGCAAAGGGTCAGGAGCAAGGTTAGCAGTGAGTCGGTGGGGCGGTTTGCTCAACTCCCCGCAGGACAGCAACCAGGGGCGACAGAAGCCAATTAATCCTAAGAAACCTCGAAGTTGCTTCTTGGTGTTTGGCAGAGGGCAGTTTTGGATAGTCTTTATGTGGACTGGGTCCATTTGTCTCCCCTCTGGGGTTAACAGGAAGCCCAGATATCGGACCTTCTGTGAGACCCACTGAATCTTGTTAGGGTCTACCTTGTGGCCTCTGGTGTGTAGGTATAATAAAAGTGCCTTACCATCGATGCGGAGGGCGGCTTCTTCGCGGTTACCTAGTAGGATGTCATCTACGTATAGGACTAACGTGGATCCCTGCAGACTGGTGAAGCCTTCCAAGTCGTGGCGGAGGCATTGGCTGAAAATCGTGAGGCTGTCTCTGTAGCCTTGAGGAAGTCATTGCCAGACATAACTTTGTCCCTCCCAGGTGAAACCAAAGAGATATTGAGAGTCTGGGTGCACAGGAATGCTGAAAAAGGCTGATTTTAAGTCAATAACAGTGAACCACTCAGCATCCCAGGGGATTTGGCTGATGATAGTAGCTGGATCAGGAACTACTGCATGAAGAGGGACCACATACTGATTAACAACCCGTAGATCCTGTACAAAGCGCCAACGAATAGGGTCTCCGTCCTTTTTAGGAGGCTTTTTGACAGGCAGTATAGGGGTATTACAGGGAGTGCGCTGAGGGCGGACTAGCTTTTGTGCAATGAATCCCTCGATAATGGGGCGGATGCCCTCCCGGGCTTCCAGCGACAGGGGGTATTGGGGGACTGACGGGGGGGCTAAGGAGGGCTTCACTTGAATCCTTACTGCCTCTGCCGAAAGGAGCAGGCCAACATCAGTGTCAGAAATTCCCCAGAGGGTTAAAGGCAAGTCAGTGAGGTCAGGGGAGAGAGGGGGGGGTTTCCCAATTACCCTGAGTTGGGGCCGAATCTCCTAACACTGTCATCAATAATCCTACCCCTTCAGGAGTGCAGGTTAAAGTAGCCTCAAGCTTACAGAGTAAATCCCGGCCCATCAAAGGGATCGGACAAGCTGGGGAAAAAAGAAAATGGTGAGAAAAACATTTATCAGCATAAATAACATTTAGAGGCAAAGTGAGTCCCAGAGACTGTGGGTTGCCCTCCACCCCAGTTGCAGTTTTAACCTCAGAGGATAGCCAGGGAGAGGGGGCATGATTTAAAAGAGAGAAAGTAGCTCCAGTATCAATGAGGAAAGAGACAGGCAGTCCCTGGACTGAAAGGGTTAGACGAGGCTCTTTGCTGGGAGGGGAGAAAGTGAGGAAGGAGCCGGCTAAAGACATTAAGGAAATAAGACCATCACATTGTTTGCCTTCGCCCCCGGGGTACCGTCATTGAGAAGGCTGAGTTTGCTGCAGCTGCTGCTGTTGCCTGTAGTTGATCCAGGCCTGAGGAACGGGCTGGGCTGGTGGTGCAGGGGTGTATTCGTCCCTGGTGTAAGTATCTGCGGATGCGACCGGACCCTCTGGGCGTCCCCAGGGGCATTCACGTTTAAAGTGACCGGGCTGTCCGAACTGAAAACAATTTCCTGGTGGCTGGGGTTGCCAGGACCCTCTTCCCCGAGCACCCTGAAATCCCCTGCCATGGCCACGGCTTCTGCCTCGAATACCACCGCGAAAAGCTAAAGCCATCAACTTATATTCTTCCTTTTTCTCTTTCTTTTTACTACTTTCCCTTTCTTTCTCCCATGCAAAATCAGCTACGTCCAACACTGAAGTGACTGACTCACCTCCCCAACCAGGGCGCAACTTTAAGAAATAATCCCTTACAGGGGGTACTGACTGATTCACAAAAAATGAAATAAGAGTAGGGTGGTCTGCTTCTCTCTCAGGATCCATCTGAGTGAACATTCGGGCCCCTTCCAATAGCCTCGACCAGAACTTTCTGGGTGGCTCATCAGATTCCTGCTGAATCTGCATGAACTTAGCCTGATTAGGCGAGCGGCAAGCCATTTCTTTGAGTCTCTCTAACAATCGCTCCCGATCTGTCCGCAGCTGAGTCAGCCTTTGCTGACTCCAGTCTAGGGGATTCCAGCCAGCGGCTTGATCCCGCCTATCCATCCAAGTGGTATTAACCGCATTGCTATCCCCCCATGTCCTTTCTGCCATCCACAATCTACTACGTTCCTCTCTGGTCAAAACTCTACTTAACAACTGATCTACATCCGTATAAGTAGGATTATGACTTGAAAACAATCTTTCTAAAAGTTCTGTGATCTTTCGGGGATTTTCCCCAAAGGACCCTGACAACCGTCCCCACTCTTTCAAGTCCCATTCTAGCCATCCTTTATATTCCACAATATTAGTATGTTGTAACTGGCCATTATTGTCCACAAAAGGTTGGTCGTGCACCTGTAAAGGCATTTCTCTACTTACACCTTTATTACTCACAAAAGGTTTGGCGGAGGCAGCCTCTGGGCTATCCTCAGGGGAGGGGTATGCATCCTGCTGCATCTGCTTGATCTTTTGCCTAGTAATTACTCCTCCCGAGGTGTGCCCTTCCATTTCCTCCTTATCCCTCTGCAGAGATTCCGATCTGGAGTCCTGCAGATTCCCCTCTGCGCTCTGGAGAGAGTCCCCCTGCGGAGGAATAGGGGCAGGTGCAGTGGGGACCAACTGACGAGTCAAAACACACCGTGGTTTATACTCTTCATCGAAATAACATGGAGGGGATTCACTCTCGGGAGAATACCTGACTGCCATAATTTTGAAAGATTTCCACAGCTCTGCTGCTGTGTCCCAACAAAACCAGTAACATAACTGTCCCGGATGGTCTTTTTCGATCTGGCTCCTTACTCCTCTTAAGGCGGCCTGTTCGAAAGAGCCATACGAAGGCCACCTCATCTCCGGGTCGACCAATACCGCGGTATACCCAGTCCAATTTCTTACACACAGTGTGTACAACTTCCTCCTAGACATTCCTGTCTGTACTGGGAGTTTCCCTTTGTTCCATAACTTATTTACAATCCCCAGCGGACTCTCAAGAGGCACGCTAGTCCCTTGACCCATGGTGTCTGACAGGAGCCCTCCAACTGGCGTTTATCCTGCTGTCCAGTACACGACCCTTCAATATTGAATTGGCTGGGAGAAATCTTCCGTGGCGCCTGCCAACTCGTATATGAGTGGTTCGACCACTGGACAGAGGCACCGCACCAGAAGGATATCCCGGACGAGCCCCCAAATTGTTAGGTAAAAAGCAAGTCCTTACTCACCTCTCCAGCACCCGAGTTCGTGCGGAGTTGGTATGGGGCTCACAATCTGTCAGAGACCAGACACCACTTCGTTGATCAACGGGCTCACACTATCCTTAGCTTAAAAGGCTTCGGAGTAAGTGTGGAAAGTTTATTAGGGGTGAGCATCAATATTTATACACAGAAGTAAACAAAGTGATTAACAGATCATAATGGTCATGCATAATCAATCAAGATTCTACAGGATAAAACAGGTTAAAATGTAAATTTGAAAAGACCAAGGGGGAGATCCCTACTTAAGGGGAGGGGGGGTGTCATGAGTAGTTCGCAGGTCAGAGCTTTGATTAAAAGTTTCAGATAGAGACATCAAGTCTGGGTTAAGTTTAAGCTCATCAAAAGTTCAGACTCAACATGATCATCACAGTGGTCAGTATGGTTCTGTATGATCAAATGTTTGTGGTGTTTGTGTTTTTTCCATTTTTTTTTTAAACTTAGAAAAGTACAAACAAAAACTGTTAAATGAGGCAGAAGTCCTGTGGAGGACAAAGTATATGATTCTGCAGGGTGGATTTGATTTAAATCATCAGTCAGGAAGACTTGATTTAATCATGGTTTCTACCTAAAAGTGCATTCTTGTTGGTTGTTATAATCTTAATCTTAATACATATTCTTCACAACTCAGAAATAGATGTAGGTTTCATTTTTAGAAGGTACACACTATAGGTTTTTAAACAGTGATTTATTTTGAAAACTTTTCAGATGTAGTTTTACAGCTATATCAGAAAATTAATTGTTTGGTTATTTCATTTACCAAAGGTAATTGAAGCAGATATTTATGAAGTCAGTTCACCTCTCAATATCTCCAATTCAACAAGTTGCTCAATAATATTTGGAGGATTTTTCTTTCCATGCTGTATTAGGAGGAGAACATCACCGGACAGACATTTAAATTGTTTTACTTAATGTTGTTGTTTTAGTTAAATATTTTGGAATTTTTTTTCTTCAGCAAACAATATTTTAACAAAACAAGCATATGTCCCTCACTTCTCACATTTATCTCCAGACTTCTTCTCCTTGTCCAGATCTGCTCTGCCTCCAACAATCTTCTAGTTATTGAACTTTTTGAAACTTTGCACTTTTTTAGAGAGAGGTAAGGGATTGACTTTGTGTACAGAAATTTGCAGAGGGACCATAGAGTTGAGGTCTGTTATTTCTTACCTCTCTCTATATATTTATCTATTTATTTAAAACCATTTTTTGCTGTTAACAAGTATGTTACCTCTGGAGACAGAAATCCACAGTTTGAGAACTGCAAAACTCAGCATCTCTGATGGTATCTTCTAGACTGAGAACTTAGTCCCATTGGGTAGATAGAAAGGTTAACCTAAATCTATACGAAGCCTGTGGAACCCCATAAGATTGGGTCCCTAATCCATGAACATTAGAACTCATTTACAAAACTTAAACATTACATAAATATATCGTCTCATACTATAGAATTAGAATTTATAATCCCTATTCCATGATGAGATATCTTTGAGCTATAATTTATCTTAATTAAAACTATCTTGAGAGAGGTTTTTTCCTTAAAAAGCGTTTTATCAAAAATCCGATTTTGAAAAATATTTTTATTTTTTTAAAATTGATTTTTAACCACTCTGTGATCCTGTAATTGAAGACTGTGATCCTGTAATTGAAGACTGTGATCCTGTAATTGTAATGTGTATGCACAAGGGTCGAATTAAGGTTGCATAGATAAGGAGCAACCTTAGTTCTGGCACCTTATAGCTTTTTCGTGATTGACTTTAGAACCTTAATGTTCTTTTAACATAGTTCTTTGCTGTTGTTTGTAATTTTATTAACAGGATAGTGTAACACTGTTACTGTGCCCAGGTTCTAAGCCCTAATTTAATGATGATGGTAATTCTGAAACTGTTGCTCCAACAGTGGCACTGAACTTGCATTTGAGGCATGTCCAGAATGTGTAATACCTTCTGTTTACTGGTGGTGGTGCTTATGAATGTTTTCCCCATGGAACATACACTGTGTTTCCATTCATGTGCAGTGGCAGGATCTCTGTGAATTGAGGTGCAGATTGCAAATAAACAGTTGCATCATTCCACTCAGATTTAAAATAAAAATCATCAAGCTGGCATTTACTTGGGCGTTCTCTGATGGCTTGAGATTCAGTAGTCGGGAGGTAGTGCAGCTAGGAGAGGGACTGCTTATAGAAAAGTAACTCCTAGGATAAGACTCCAGACTTTTGAGTTATTTTTGTTCTAAAATACTTGGTAATCTGCTGCTTTACCCTTCAGCTGTCTAAGGCCCTGATCCTGAAAACACTTTAGCATGTGCATTAACTCATGCAAGTAGCTCCTTTGACCTTTATGGAACAGCTCACGTGAATGAGGTTAAGCATGTGCTTAAATGTTTACAGGATCTGGACCTAAATAGCTTCCATATCCAGCTGTTCATTGCCTCCTTGTGTATAGTCTTGCTTTAGAGGGAGATGAGGTAATATCTCTTATTGGACCAGATTATGTTCACATCCTATGGATGGGTTTTTGATTTATAGGAGTTAGATGGGGAAAAAAGACCTATTTGATCGTCCATTCCAGTTCCTGGTCAATACAGGATCACTTTAGCCTGTCTAGTTTTAAATCTCCCACAAGTGATGGGGCTTCAGCTACTTCCCTTGGGAGGCTGTTCTAAAGCCTGGTCTACACTGCAAAGTTAGGTTGACATAAGTTACCTTGTGCCACGTTATTTGGGCATGTGTCTACACTCCAATTTGTCTCCAGCCAATGTAACACAAGAGCTAGGGTCACCAAATGAAATTAATAGGCAGCAAACACACAAAAGGAAGTATTTCTTCACACGATGCACAGTCAACCTGTGGAACTCCTTGCCAGAGGATGTTGTGAAGGCTAAGACCATAACTGGGTTAAAAACCGAACCAGATAAATTGAGGATAAGTCCATCAATGGCTATTAGCCAGGATGGGCAGGCAGGAATGGTGTCCCTAGCCTCTGTTTGCTAGAAGCTGGGAATGAGCGACAGAGGATGGATCACTTGATGATTACCTGTTCTGTTCATTCCCTCTGGGACACCTGGCACTGGCCACTGTCAGAAGACAGGATACTGGGCTAGATGGACCTTTGGCTTGACCCAGTAGGGCCGTTCTTATGATGTAAGTGCCCTGTTATATCAACGCAGTCAAACCTTCTCCCCAAACCGTGTGGAACCATGGTTGTCCTACTGAGGTCAGTGCAGTGCAAGTTTAGACACTGCATGGCCTGTGTCAACCCTAACAGTCAGAATTTGTCCCACAATGCCCCATTCTCTGCAACAGTGACCACTCTGGTTACAATTTTAAACTCCACTGCCTAGGGGTCACAGAGACCAGAAGCCACCCCCACCTTTCAAAATCCTCCCTCCCCCTCACATGTTGTTGAGATGCCTTTTCCTGAGTGCAGATGTTGGTAAACGCACCTAGCAGCTCTCCCTTCTTGTGTGCAACTGCCCAGTCAACTGTGCTGGCCCCACACAGACAGACAGAGAGGTATTAGATGTGCTCCAGGCTGGAGCAGACAGGTGCTTTGGATCTCCTGGGCCTGTGGGGAGAAGAGGTTGTGCCGCATGAAAGCGAAGGAACTTCACGGGATGCCACAAGGTCAGGGAGCGCCACAATAGATCTGGTGCTGCGCCTCAGACTTGCTGCTTCTGCAAGTTACTGCATGGCATACTTGGCGGAGACCCCACCAGCACCCCGCAGTCCACTGTGGATACCTCCGAGGCGCCCAAGACAGGCAGACCTGGCGTGTACAGCGAGGAGGAAGGAGTGTGGGGAAGACACAGCAGGGGATTCCAGCCATGCAGCAAGCCAGGACCTATGTGAGATTCGGACACAGTATAGCCAGTGCCACCAGGTGAGTGTTGATGAGCCTGATGAAGGGGAAGGGAACTCGGTTAAGTGTGTACATGCATTTTTCTGTACGTTCTTTAAATTTAAAGATGGAACCTGGCCCAACACCAAGTTAACAAGAGACGGGTATCGACTTTTCATTTGCTCATACAAGAGGAAGTAACGGTACAAAAAACATAGGTAGAGTTATCTACGTGTCCCTAGCCTAACCCTACTGGGTAATGACATGTGCAGCATCTTGGTTTTGTGCATAGGGGTGTCCCTTTTATCTTCCTGAGAGAAATTTGATGAAACTTTCATGGAGGTACCCTGCAGTCCTTTCCCAATGATTGCTAGGGATGGCAGCCTTATGTCTTCCTCCACGGTAGGATATTTCCCCGTGCCATTCCGTGATGCCTTTGGCTGGCACCATTGCAGTAAACAGGCTAGCAACATATGGGTCTGGGTTGCTTCAGGAAGCCAGTAGTAGCTGTGCTCTCTGTGCCTTTGATACCTTCCAGAGTGAGACATCAGCTTAAAGCACCACTGCCTGTGGAAAATAGTGCCAGTGCTCAGTGCTCTATACTACTTATGGAATAGGGACCAAAATTATATAGCTTCATACAACGGAACATCCCCTGCCCTGGCATGCCATACTCACCATGGCTGGGATTGGAGAGTGGTGCTGTGCAGAGTTGCTCCAAAGGAGAAGGGCCAATAAGCATGTCTTTTAAAAATGTTTATGGGAATAAGGGAAAGGAGTTTTGAAACTTATCTTTCCCTTTCCCTTGTGTCTGTAAATCCAACGGTACATCTGTCTGTTTTTTATCAGCAACTTCTAAGGTGGCCGCCTTGAGGAGTTCCCCCTCCACACCTGCAGAACACCTGATCCTGATGAGGAGGAGAAAGAAGAGGACTGAGAAAGACGTATTCTACAAGATCCTGCCAGCCAGTGCTGCATCGGACCACGAACAAAGGGCTCAGAGAGCCCGTATGACCAACAACATGGAGAAAGACAGAGGAGAGGAAAAGGCCCAGGAGTCCAAGCAGGATAAGGAGTGGGAAATGTGCTAGGACATAATGGGTCTTCTCAGGCAGCAGATTCAAATGCTGCTGGTTGTCCTACAGGTCCCAAAATCTTGGATTCTCCATCCTTTGCACTATTTGGAGAACTTCATGGTCACTGTTCCTACACCCCACAACATACCACGTGGCATCACGGGGCAGATCGTTGCCTCTATCATTCCACGCAGGGAAGGAGGGAGGTGGGGCAGCAAAGAAAATCATAGCTTTGCATACACTGACCTGTGAGGACCACAACTGGTATGTGTGTTTCCACAATGGACAACATTTGTGCATTCAACTGGACATAAAATTAGAAAGGAAGTAAACATTTATTTTCGCCTCGTTATGTTACACATTAGTATTGCATTGCTTGTGGCGGGTTTTGTACATTACTTTTTTTTTATACTGTTTTTTCCCACTTAATGTTCTTGGAGAATCAAATGATCTTTATTAGTTCACAACAAATACTGTAGAATGCATAGCGGTATTCAAAGCAAACAGTCCTTGTAAATGTACAGCAAGCACCATAGTATTCATAGTTTCAGGAAAACACCCAGTCATATTTATGAATATATAGCAAGCACTACACCGTTCTGAGCAGCACCTGAAGTTCCAGGCCCAGAAAACACTACATCACAGAACACTACTGTGGCTGGCTGCTAAAGGGCTCTTTCAAAGCCTCCCTCACTCCATAGTGCCATGTTGAGCTCTTGTAATGACCCTTGAATCTGGCTTTTCAAACTCAGTCAGCTGCTCCGTGTCCATCCTCCACCCTAGCAGCAGCTTATCCCCCTTTGTCTCACAGCTGTTATACCAGAAACAACAGCCAGCGATAACCATTGGGATGTTTTTCTCACTGAGATCCAATCTAGTGAGTAAACACAGCCAGCATCCCTTCAATCTACCAAAAGCACATTGAACTGTTGAGCTGGTAGTTGAATCTTACCTTGGTGCTGTCCAGGTGGCCTGCGTATGGCTTCGTGAGCTAGGGGATCAAGGTATAGGCTGGGTCCTCCAGGATCACTCTTGGCATTTCCGTATTGCCAGTGGTAATCTGCTGGTCGGGAAAGAAAGTCCCTGCTTGCATTTTTCTGAGCAGTTCTGTGTTCTTAAAGATGTGAGTATCATGACCCTTCCCTGACCAGCCCACACTGATATCCGTGAAGCGCTCCCGGTGATCCACCAACCCTTGTGTAACCACAGAAAAGTAGCCCTTTCTGTTGATATACTCTGTGGCAAGGTGGGCTGCTGCCAAAGTATGGATGTGTGTGCTGTCTGTGGCCACACTGCAGTTTGGATGCCCCATTGCTGCAAATATATTGTCTGTGTCTTGCACTTGCCAAGAATCCCTGCATAGCAGGACGCGATTCATGGCCCTGCACAGTTACATGACAATGGTTCCGACTTCCCAACTCTAAAAACTATTTCCCACTGACCTGCAGCAATCCAGGGCTGCAAGCTTTCAGAGCTCATTCACTATTTGATTCTCCACTGTCAATTCAGCTCTCATTCCAGTGTCCCTAAACTGGAGGGCCTGGGCAAGCTTGGCACAGAGATCCAGAAATGTGGCCTGGAATTCTGTAGCCATCCCAGATTTACATTACAGTGCAATCCCACCAATCAGTGTTTGTTTCTCGGGCCCAGAAGTGGCACTCCACCCTCTTAAGCTGCTCTGTGACTGCCACCAACAAGCTTCAATTGTCTTTTAATCTGTCCCTCAGCAAGCTGTCCTCAAAGCCATCCTCATGTCTGTGGTTGTTGCGGTACCTCTTGCGGAGAGGTATTTGTCCTGTATTTGCAGCCTTCATGAAAATAGTGCAGAGCTCTGCAGGCTCCATGCTTCTCTCAGAGATGGCAGATGCCAACAAGTGCCATGGGGATTTGTGGGACTTTAAAAAAAAACAAAAAAAAAACAAAAAAAACACACACACACACAGGCTGAAAATTATGGCATGTGGATGGCATTATGGAATTGTGCATGCTGGAAATGTGACTCCCTAGCTCTCAGAGATCCCTGAGAGAGTCATTTCTATCCCACAACATATTGTGAAAATTTCCCAAAAGGCATTGCACTCAATGGCAGTGTGTGTCACACTGAAATACCTATCCCCAGTGCACCATGCTCTACATCAACACAAGCACTCCTGGTGAGTACGCACAGCACCAACACAAGCAGCAAAGTGTGCACCTGTGCCAGCGATATACAAACTTTAACTTTAATCAACCACGGTTTGTAGTGTAGACATGGCCTGTTCTGAAGTGCTGCCACTCGAGTTCATTTTAGCTTTTCCTTATTTGCACCCTTTTATCCTAACTGCACCTCACCAAATACCTCCCCCACCCTTGGATTTTGCACTCTTCTCACATTTCCCTCTCCCTAAGTGGTACTCTTGAACTGTGTGTGTTTGCCTCTCAATCTTTCCCTCTAGCATTCTGAGAGTTCTTGCTCTTCTGAGCTCCTTCCACTTTGTCTTTGTTACTCTGTTGCACTTCAGCTCATCTACAACATGAACTTTGAAAGTGGGTTGAACGAAATGAGAATGAAGCACTCTTAATTCCATTTGTGGGCACTTTTTCTGGAGTGATTTAGGAAGAGCTATTGCACTGTAAATTCACACCCTACCTTAATCCACATTAACTTTAAGGGTGGCTAGGCCCTTTTTTCTTTCTAGTAATATTGTGCCCAGCACTGAACATACTCCAGGTGCTGTCATACCAGAGCCATGTTGACTGTTACCTTTTTGGTCTGTGACATGCTGTTTGTGTAGACAGCCTAAAATCCCATTGGCTCCTTTTGCTGTCATGTTGCATTGCAAATACACATTTAATTAGCTGTTCATTATTATCTCACCCACTGTCTAGCTCGTGGACCCCTGGAAGGTTGGTTGTTTTTTAAATAGTGACACGCATGGGTCCCAAAGTAACTGCTTGCACCCCCAATAATGGGATCCTAGAACTGGCCCAGTTCCTGGGTTTCTTTCTCTAGTGCTGCCATCACCATAGTGTCTCAGCAGCTCTGTTTCCAGGTTACTCCTGCCCATTGAGTGTTCTTATTTGACTCATTCCCGTTCTTCCCCTCCCCCAGTGCACTAGATTTCATTTGATGCTGTCTCTCTTCCCTCCTCCTACCCCCCAACTCCCTTTTCCTTCTTATTTCCTTCTATTCTGGCTAAAATCTTCTCTCAAGATACACTTTAGGCATTTTTTATTTAGGTAGTATGGGCCCTCATTTCCTGAAAGCTGCAGTAGAGAATTTTAAAACACAAACTATAGGTAAAAAGAAATTGGTACTGCTCTTGATTGGAGAGAGTTTGCTTGTTGAGGAACTCTAGAGCCAAATGCCAACAGGGAGAAGATGGCAGGAACTTGAGAAGCCTGCAGAAGTTAAGAATCCATCAGATATCCACACCAAATGTTTTAGTTCCCACAGATGTCAAGCAATGGTGTTGACACTGTTTTTGTGAAGTCCTCTGGGGCAATTGCCCTGTTTTGCAGTGCGGGGACAACCTTAGCACGTGCCTATCTGCACCAGACCCTGGTTCTGCCTCCTGCAAAACCTCCTGCTGAGGTGCTGGCTGCACTTCCCGCCATCTTTTCTTCCATGGATTCCTTGTCTGTAGCCACACAAAGTCATGGGACCCCCTCATTCACCTTCTGCTGGCATTGGCTGGGATGGCCATCCATCTGTTTGGGAGGTGGATGCTCAGTGGGGAGGTTTTCTGTTGCTGTGGGGCCTATTTCTGTTCCTGAATTGTCTCTCACATCTGGGCAGAATTCTACTGACTCCTTTGCAGAGCAGTTGGTAGTGTTCGGGGTTCGTTACTTGGTGCCCCCCATCCAATATCCTTGTTTTGATTCTCGTTCCCCAGCTTTCCTGATTTACCATTTGTTTTTCCACTGAATCTATTTCCTGGGGTCCCTCCCTCAGTTGAGGGTTGCGAGTGTTTTGTCCTATGTTAACTTAGGCCCACCCTTCCAGAATTAAAGTAGGCCATTGCCTTTCAGCTGCATTAAATTCACTCAATTTAAAAGGTCCGTTTTGTGTTTTGACTTCTGACCTACCACCTGATGCTACATGAAGGTGTGTGTGGGGGGGAGGGAGGGAGGGCAACGTGGAAAGGTCATGCTTGAAGGTGAATGACCTAGAAACAATACCCGCATGCAAGAAATCTGGTTGGAAACAAGGAAATAGGTGTACGTGGGAACAGGAAAGCATCTGTCTAGTGGTTAAAGTGTACAGTTTAACTCAAAAGTAATATATTGTAAACAAATATCTGTATCTGGGTGCTAACAGCTTAGATTATTAAAAGTGAAAGTTATAAAAGTCCAATTAATTGGTCAGTTTGTTACTCTCTTCTCTCTGCTTAGAGAATGAAAATAAAGTCAGTGTCATTTTTGTGTGTGCAGTCAGTTTCTCTTTCAGGTTCCCAGCGCTGCAGGGTTTCAGACACTGTGGGGAGGCAAAGTGAAGGGGTTGATAGTTTTAAAAATACTTTTAATTGATTTTTCCGTCCTCCAAAATTACAAAATTTAAAGTGTGGTGTCTCTTTAAAAGCAGAGAAGTAGGATTGTAGAACAATCTGGATTCTGTTCCTGGCTCTGCCCGTGACTTCCTGTGTAATCAATCTTTGCCAAGTCACTTAAGGTCAGATTCTAGTACCCTTACTGATGCTGGGTAGCACCTCACTAAAGTCAATGGAAGCCCTTGAGGAGTGAACCTATAAGCCCTTGAGGAGTTAAAATATCATAATCTGGCCCTTAACTCTCTGCTCTCGTTTTTCCATCTGCTAGATGGAGAGATTAATCATACAAGGGTGTGATGAGGCTAAGCTCACTGCTTGTAAATTGCTTTGAGATCCTCAGTTGAAAGGGGCTACAGAAGAACCCAGTATTACATGGAGTGCTAGTGGAAGTTTATTGGTAATTGTCTTAAATTATACTGTAGGGGTTTGGTTGCAGTATACCTTGCTTTGTCTTTTTAACTTCGTAGATAATATACCTTATTTGGCAGAAGTTTGCTGTCTTTTTTTGGCCGTATGTCTGAACAATTCTCCTTCCTTCACCTCTCCTGAAAATTGATTAAATTGTTTAATATAGAGACTAATGGAAATTTAAGAGCATGGGCAACTGAACAGCTCCCCACTTATTAGAAACTGAGGCTGTGGCTACACTTAGCGCTTCAAAGCGCTGCCGCGGCAGCGCTTTGAAGCGCTAAGTGTAGTCAAAGCGCCAGTGCTGGGAGAGAGCTCTCCCAGCGCTGTCCGTACTCCACCTCCCTGTGGGGAATAACGGACAGCGCTGGGAGCGCGGCTCCCAGCGCTGGAGCTTTGACCACACTGGCGCTTTGCAGCGCCGGAGAGGGTGTGTTTTCACACCCTGCTGCAGCGCTGCAAATTTGTAAGTGTAGCCAAGCCCTAAGCTCTTAAACCCTTCAGATAACATACTCTTGCACATGGAGTTTGTGACATGTCTGTGTCAGTACTCAGGGCTGGTTGCGCCTTTTAGTTTTCAATGTGAAATTTAGCAGGAGAAGGGTCATTGCAATTCATTCTCTTTCCAAAGTGTGAATGAATTGATCAGTGACTTGATGTGTTGAACGAGTCTTTAGAAGTCTCTGAATCAGTTCAGGTTCCTTGTTCCTGACTCTCACTGTCCTGTACCTTGTGCAGTCCGGTAGACCTGTGCAAAGTGATGCTACCAGCACAGAGTGATGATGCTTTACATCTGTTTGATGCAGACGAAAGACTGTCCAAGGTGAAAGGCAGAGGAGAACCAAACCACTTCAGTGCAGCATTAAATATTGCCATCACTGCTTGGCCTACATGTCTGCTGTGGTTCCTCAACATCTTGCCTTTTTGGAGTGGATCAAATTGCACCAAATGAGGCAAGCAGTCCAAAAATGCCCCCCAAAAATGGAGACCCAGGATTGCCCATTCCTGATCTCTGCAGCACATGCGCCCCAACAGGCGGGGCCTACTAGGTGAAGGTGGATTTTTTTTTTTTTTTTTAAGCAAGGGTGGGGTGGACGAGACCTTGCATTGTCAATATAATATCACTGCAGGTTGTGCTTCGGAACATCCCAGAGACCTAGTGTACTGAAGAGTTCAATTAGCAGGATGTTTTAACAGAAAACTGTTGTCCTTTTCATGGAGGTTGAAGTTCATGCCTGGTAATCTTCTTGATACACAGACTGCATCGCAGAGGAGTTTTGAAATCGATTATGACAAGAACTACTTCCTCAAGGATGGGAAACCGTTCCGCTACATCTCGGGCAGCATTCATTACTCCCGTGTGCCCCGGTACTATTGGAAAGACCGTCTGTTGAAGATGAAGATGGCGGGGCTTGATGCTATTCAAACGTAAGTAACTGTTTGACTTTTGGGAGCAGTCTTAGACCAGAACAACGAGGGAGAGGTAGGCAAGCTAAATGTACAAGGCAACCTCTTTTAAATTATAGCTGACAACACCCTAGAGAATCCAGGAGCGCTGCAAATATGTAGCTGAGCTTACAAATGCTCCACTTCAAACTGAAACAAATTATATAACGCTCTACTTGCTACACCTAATCTTCTAATCTACAAAGCTTTTTATGATTTGGATCCTGTATATTAAACTGCTTCTCTCCTTGTATTACAACTTGGCAGTTGAGATAAATTATGACACACTAGCAGACAGCCCACGGATATGTTCATGAGCAGGCATGGTTTGCTCAGTGGGGAGTGTCTGCATGTTTGGAACTTAGCCCTTCCCATCTGAGTCCAGTAGTTTTTTGACACCATACAGCTTGTCCATTTTCTAAGGAGCCCTGTAAGGGGGATGGATGAGTGAGTGTGGGTGAGTGGATGAGAAAAGAGGAGATTTGTTTGATGGTTCCAGACTGTCTCCTTGGGGGTTGAGTCCATCTTTATTTGGTGAGTTACAAAAACATGCTTGTGCTTCTAGAGCTGTTGGACTGCTGCTCTTTTATTAATCTAAGCCAGTAGCCAATGACTCCGGTCATACGAAAAAAGAGGGATTAGTAGAGTATTTGCTGGGTGGCTCCTGGAGATGTTGCTTCAAGGTGTACGAATAGTTGCTTTTAAATTTGGTTATAAATTGCAATAACAATAATCCCAAATTGTTAAATGAATCTATACAGTGTCAACAGTTGGTCTGATTGCTCTTCTTTTCCTCTGTTTCCTAACCTTGACTACCAACCTAGGTGTAGTAGTATGCACTGCCTCTATGGCTCATGATCTCGAGTTTCTTATATGTTCCCCTCTGATTCTCTCTCACTTTTCTGCTCTGTTTCTTTCCTTTAATCCTTTTTGTTCCTTTCCTGCTATTTAAAATGCTTTCTCTTTCCTGTTCCTTTGAGATCCTTTATCTTCTCTCTATTATTCTGTACAATAGGTCATTGGTTTTTCTGATGGATCTTCCTTTGTGTGATGGACTGGCAGATGGGTGGCTCCTTCATGCCTCTGCTCCTGCTGTGTCTTGGCATAATTATTGCATTTTTATCCTGCTATTTTCTCTTCCTTCCCTGTTCGTTTTTCCCTACTCATCTTTTTAAAATTTCTCTGCATGTTGTTTTTTTTCACTGCTTTCTTGTTTTGTGGCTCCCATCCCGCCCTTTTCCCTCACTTTGCAAAAGGCTACACAGGATGCTTGGAGTGCTAGTGTCCATTGGTGGCTCTATGAGGCATGTGCTCTTGCAAAGAAAGGGAAGTAGGGCTGCAGAGGTATTCCCTGAGTATGTAGCGGTTGCTATTAGTTCAGGGATGACTGACAGGTACCACCGTAAAGTACTTCTCTTACCTGTGCCACAGGAACACATTTACAGTGGGATGTGGGGTAATGCATAGGTGCTGACTTTTGTTTTTTGCCAGTGGGTGCCCCTCTCTACTCACTCCTCTCCCCTCCCCTGTGCAAGCAGTGGGCGGGGCCTCGAGGTGAAGAGGCCAGGCAGGGGCGGGGCCTTGGAGGGAAGAGGCCGAGCAGAAAAAGAGGTTGGCGGGGCCATGGTCCGGGCACTGCAGCCCACAAAATATTAATCCAGCTCTGCAGGTGCTGAGCATCCCCTATTTTTTTTCCAGTGGGTGCTTGAGCCCTGAAGCACCCATGGAGTCGGTGTGTAAGCGGTCACATAATTTTCTTCACTACCATTACTGTTCTTTTCCATATGCTTTCCCTGGACTAGCTTCAGGTGGGTGGGGCTGCTGGCTTTCAGGTTGGAGGATGTCTGCAGTAAATCCCAGGAACTCTACTGCTGCCGTGTGTGTGTGTGTGTGTGTGTGTGTGTTTATATATAAAATCAATCAGAAACTTTGCAGGTAGCCAGGCAAGCAGCTTTTGATTAATGGGACTTAGTGGTAACTTTTCACACTGCCAAAGAAAACTTGGATGTGGCATGTGTGGGTTTTTAGTTAATGGGAGGGTGGGGAGGAAGATTGAGTGGATTTCTTTTTTTCTCCACTAATAAAACTTGGCTAAGATGAGTAAACTTCAAACGGATTTTACAAACCGTCCCTCTGTGAAAATTAGTGCTTAGTTCTAGTTTTACCATTAAGTACTTTACTGATTTAGTTAACAATATAGACTGTGGAGAATTATTTTTATGGAAGCTCAAATTCTGAGGGAAGTAGCTGTGCCTCAAGGAACTCCTTGCACACCCAGCAGAGCTTCCATGTTTCATGAGATGAATGGCTGCAGCTTGACTCTTGGAACTTCAGTATTCCATGGAGATTGCAATTGCAATTTGACATTGATCCCATAAATTACAATAGGTGCTAGATATGCTTGTTTTAGCTTTAGTCAGGGGGACTTGGCTGGTCCTCGTTACAGAACAACTCCTAATATAGCTCACCAGGGAAGAAGACACTGGATCCTTGTGCTGTGTGGTTCCTCATGAATCCCTTTCAGTGAAAGTCAAGCAGACCTTCCCTTCCTCTCATTCCTTTCTGCCTCCCTTCAGAAATGGCCAGCCAATCCTTGCTCTCCATCCTGACCGTGACTATGTAGATTAGCTGGCTGCTGTCTGAGGCTCTCAGGGCTTGGCTACACTTGAGAGTTACAGCGCTGGTGGTGGCTTTACAGCGCTGTAACTCACTCCCCGTCCACACTGGCAAGGCACATACAGCGCTGTATCTCCCTGGCTACAGCGCTGGTGCTGCAATGCTAGAGTGCCAGTGTAAACAGTGATTAATCTTACTACGCTGTAACTGACCTCCGGAACCTTTCCATAATGCTTTTAAGTAAAGATAACACTCTTTTTGTTTTGTTGTGATGCCTCTGTTTGTTTTGTTGTGAACTTGGGGCTCCCGGAGCTGCTTATCTAAAAAACAAACACAGCTCCTGTTTGCTCGAGCAGAGGCAGGCAGGGGGATTCCTTTGGAATGTCCACAGCTAGTGTTTGCTTGAGGAGAGAAACAGCATGGCGGGCGGGGGTGTGTGTGTGTCCATTTCAGAGCAGCTGCTTATCTGGTCTGTGAGGAAAAAAACAAACAGGGCTATTTGCATTTAGTGAATGAGAGAGGGATGGGGGAAGAGGTCAGAACTTGCAAGGCAGGGAGCTGACACAGTGTCAGCTCCCAAAATCCACTCTCTCCGTCTCCCCCATGCTCCCTGTCACACTCCCCCCCATCCCCCTTTTTGAAAAGCACCTTGCAGCCACTTGAACGCTGGGATAGCTGCCCATAATGCACCACTCCCAACACCGCTGCAAATGTGGCCACACTGCAGCGCTGGTAGCTGTCAGTGTGGCCACACTGCAGCGCTTTCCCTACACAGCTGTACGAAGACAGCTTTAACTCCCAGCGCTGTACAGCTGCAAGTGTAGCCAAACCCTCAGAGAAGAGAGAGGGTTTAGTAGGCCACTAGTGCGCCTCCAACCTGTAAACATTGACAACAGGACATAAGAGAGCACCTGGTTCTGCAGGTAGATTAGTCCTGTAGTTAAGGTTTTAAATCTCCATGATAAAACTTCAGAAATGCTTCCAAAATAACTGATTAAAGTTGGATGCTATAATCCTGGTGATATTTCAAAATGTGAAGGGGTGGAATGGTGGGTAGAGTTGAAGTATAGATTGGTAACACCATAGTCAAAGGTTTAAAAAGGTCCAGCTTAATTGATATTAACTTAAACTTTCTATTTCAGACTCTGTAGTGTGATCACTGGTGCGCCACAGAGAGCTGCCTAGCCACATATGCCCATTATCCTTCTTTACAGCTGTATTCACAGACAGCTAAAAATAAATACTTTCCTGACATTGCCTTTCTGGGTAAACTGTTGGTGTAGTTGTCAAAGGGTTGTTAGATGATCATGAATTGGAGAGAAGATAGCATGTGTATTCATGCATTGGAGAAATATTGGTACATAAGACAATCTCTCTTACAGTGTTGTTTGCACTATAAAAAACAGGAGTTTGAAAATCCCTGGCTGAGACTACAGGTGATTTTTCGGAAGATGCAGTTAAGTAACTAACCACTAGATGGAGCCAGATATTTACAACACAGGAGAAATTAGTAGCCAAAAGGCTTCTTTGAAGAATCAATGGATACTGTTGGCTGCTCTGAATTTATATGAAGGATGTTTGAACATCATAGTCTGTCTGTTTGTTTGTTTTTTTAATTTTGTTAGCTGGTGGCAGATACAGTTATACCTTTTGGAAACTCATTCTCCAAGAAACAGCTGTGTCTAGGTACTTGAAGTTTCAGTACTTTTTTTTTTTTTTTAAATGTAGATATTAGTTCTTAAAATAAAACAATTCCAGGAGTTTTGTAAAAACCCTTGTATCCTTTTAAGGGCTTTAATGTTGCTCTGTTGGTTTTTAAAGTGATTCCCCCACTATGTAGGCAACTGGAAGAGAGAACACAGAACAGATATTATGTGGCCGGTTCAGCAATCTGGGATGTGCTGCTGTTCTCCACTTCATAATGAATATAGTCTAAGCAACGGCAAAGTGTTTTAATGTAGAAAGCAAACGAACCCTTTTCAGCAGTAGTAGTGACCTGGTAAACGATGAAAAAAACACTGATTCATCACAATAGTGATGGTGGTATAGGTGTTCTTTCAGTGGCTTTAACGTGTGGGACGATGAATGTGTTTTAAAAGTAAGGGTGTAGATTTTTATTTATTTTAATTGTCAGCTTTAATGATCCTGTCTTTAATGGAAGCAGTCAGCTTGCCCCTCGTTAGCCTTTCAAATCCAGGCAAGAAAACAAAACTGACATTGAACGTGCTTCCATTCATATTCAAATCTTTGGCTATAGAAGAGCCAAGTAATAAGGATATTGGAAACATTAAAGATAGGTTTGGAAGGCAATTAAAATTACTTTGCAAAGCTGAAAGGATTCATCTTGGCTGCACAGAAAATTGGGCAGATTCCTCCCTTGTGTTACAAATCTGAGACTTTCTGATATTTTGTAAGTAGTGTATAACTTTTAAATACATTTATGTAATGCACGCATGTACCGGTTCTTGTTTTTCCTCTATCGACAAAAGATATTACTGGCACTGCATTGTTCTCTTGGCTTTTTTTTACAAAACATAAAAACTCTTTTAATGTAAAAAAAAATAAAAAAATCCTAGAAGTGCTGTGTGAGAGGCTTTCTGCTTGACTCCCACCACTTCTGTTTCACAATGACTTTTTAGAGTTTTAAAGCTAGATGAGGATGCACAATGAATTATTTTTGCTTTTAATATGTTTTATGACATTGATGCTGTTAGAAAGGAAGAGTATGTGCAAAAAATACTGACTACATGAAAAAATAGAGACATCTGTTTCCCTTCTAAGTTCCTGATCATACCTGGTGCTAACCTTAGCACCTTCAGTTTCTAGAAGTGCCTTACAGGAGCTAGGTCCTAAGTTCATTCTTGTATTTCATAGAATCATAGATTATTAGGGTTGGAAGGGACCTCAGGAGAGCATCTAGTGTCCAACCCCCTGCTCAAAGCAGGGCCAATCCCCAAATCCCTAAATGGCCCCCTCAAGGATAGAGCTCAGTGGTTTAGCAGGCCAATGCTCAAGCCACTGAGCTATCCCTCCCTCCTCATTAGTCTGGAAGTAAATACATCTTTACAGAACTGTAAAGTTGAGGTGCAAATAGTTTGTTTCCTTGGCATTAGATTAAGTCATTATTTGGCGTTCCTTTTTCATTCTAGTCTAAGTCACTTCTTATGGATGGTGTTTTCTTCACAGGTACGTGCCATGGAACTATCATGAATTCAAACCAAAAGTATATAACTTCTCTGGTGACAGAGATATAGAATATTTCCTGCAGCTAGCTAATGAGATTGGCTTGTTGGTAATACTAAGAGCTGGACCTTATATCTGCGCAGAATGGGACATGGTAAATTTGTATTTAAACTTCCTAATTTCTAGGCAGAATTAACATCTGATCTCTGTCTAATATGTGTCCTCCCTTTTTTGGGGGGGGAGGGGGTGCGAGGGATTCCCTACCACTGAACATATGGCTCAAGGCAGGATTCTTCATTTAGAACACTAAAAGTTGTGGGTTCAAGTTCTGCTTAAGTGACTTCCTATAGTCTCAAGCGCATTGGTCCTTAAATCGTGATCATTTTTTAATACGATCTTGGGTACTATAGGTCTAGGGCAGTGGTCCCCAACCTTTTTCGCCTGGCAGCGGACAAGCATCCGCCGAAATGCCGCCGACAAGTGGCAGCATCTAGACGCTGCCGCCGGCATTTCAGCGGATGTTCGTCCACTGGCCAGTACGCAGGCGCACTTAGACGCCCTGGCAGGTGCCATGGTGCCCGCAGGCACCGCGTTGGGGACCCCTGGTCTAGGGTGACCAGATGTCCCGATTTTATAGGGACAGTCCTGATTTTTGGGTCTTTTTCTTACCCCCCACCCCTGTCCTGATTGTTCACACTTGCTGTCTGGTCACCCTATGTAGGTCCCCAATGACTAGTACTTACTTGGTAATATCTATATAGTTATGGGATAGCTAGTTAAACTTATCCTTGTAATTCCTGCAAATGGTCATTGAAATGGTTTCCTTTCCCTTCACAGGGGGGTCTTCCAGCATGGTTATTAGAGAAAGAATCTATTGTTCTCCGATCTTCTGATTTAGGTAAGGAGCTCAAAAAGATTTATAAAAATGTTTCAATGGCAAGCAGACTTGGTGGCCAAACTCTAGGGTCAGACAGTATTTTCAGATATGGTATTGTGTTACTGTTTCTACTAAAAGTTTGGGAATAACAAATGTGAATGCTCTCTGAATAAGGTTTTCATACTCGCTGAATACTTTTGCACTGTGCATAAATGTATGGAAAGAATAAGGTGGTAACAGGGAGGAAAAGAGCAAGACTACTTGTGTAAGGATGTGCAGGGCTGGACCCTTAAATTGTAAAGGATAATGTTCTTGAAGGTAACTGGATATTTTTCTGTTTTGTGGGGACATTACCACCTGTTTTTAGACTGGCTTCAGAGTAGCAGCCGTGTTAGTCTGTATCCGCAAAAAGAACAGGAGTATTTGTGGCACCTTAGAGACTAAAAAATTTATTTAAGCATAAGCTTTCGTGGGCTACAGCCCACTTCATCGGATGCATATAGTGGAAAACACAGTAGGAAGAGAGATATATATATATATATATATATATATATATATATATATATATATACACACATACATACACACAGAGAACATGAAACAATGGGTGTTACCATACACACTCTAACGAGAGTGATCAGGTAAGGTGAGCTATTATCAGCAGGAGAGAAAAAGAACTTCAGCGAGAGACTGTTGAATTGGGATTAATTTGCAAACTGGACACCATCAAACTAGGCTTGAATAAAGACTGGGAGTGGATGGGCCACTACACAAAGTAAAACTATTTCCCCATGTTTATTCCCCCCCTCTCCCCCCCAGTTCCTTATATCTCCTTGTCAATTGCTGGAAATGGGCCATTTTCATTACCACTACAAACAGTTCTTTTTCTCTCTTGCTGATAATAGCTCACCTTAACTGATCACTCTCCTTATAGGGTGTATGGTAACACCCATTGTTTCATGTTCTCTGTGTGTATATATATATCTCTTCCTACTGTATTTTCTACTACATGCATCCGATGAAGTGGGCTGTGTAGAACTGATGAATGAATTTGTTTTTAATTGTTCACTTTATTAATATAACTTCATAAGTAAAGTTTTATGAATGAAACAACATTCATTCATAAAACCAGTGACCCCAATAACTGGCTAATTGACAATAAAAATGCTTGTTAAGAGCCATAGCTGTTCAGTCAGCTGCCTTTGTAAGTTTCACTATCTGTCCAATTCCTGCTTAAATCACTGAGACTTGCACTGTTTCAGTATTGTAACTTTTGTTCACCATTTATTACACTTGCCTACATTGTAACTTCTGTTCACTGTTTGCCATATTGTAATTCAAACCCCATTTTAAAACGCTCACTCCATTTTGTAAAAGCTTCCTCCAACCTTCATTTTTGAAAACTCTGCTGTAATCTTATTAGTTTAGTTTAGATGTGTGACTGAGGTATGGATGGATGATGGAATCAATCTCCAGCCCCAGCCTTCCTGACGAAATAGAGTTCAAACACCACGGGCTGAAGATGCAGACAAGATCCCTAACAAAGTAAGAAGAGTCCACCCTAAAAAGAAAAGGTACAATAGAAGGAAGATCAAAACCAGGTCCAAGGCTGAAAGTCACGCCTGCAATTGACAGGTAATCAATCACCAAACCCAGAGGCAGCGTGACACAGCAAGACCTATAGACTCTGGATTAAAACTAAAGCCTACAAAAAGGATGGGTGAGATGGAAGACTTTGGAGGGTAACATTCTTCTGCCAACATGGAAGGGCATCGGTGCATGCCCAACAGAGACCCAGCTCATCCTTGTGCCCGGCTTTCCTGGCCAGTTAGCCGCCACAAGCTACGAACCCAGGCTGCAAAATCAAGCCACGAACTTAAGCTATGTCCAGGACTGGTAACTATGCAGCAGCTGCAGAACATCTGATGGATGTGTGTGTGTGTGGGAACGTCTACACTACGGGACTATTCTGAATTTACATAAACCAGTTTTGTAAAACAGATTGTATAAAATCGAGTGCGCGCGGCCACACTAAGCACATTAATTCGGTGGTCTGCGTCCGCGGTCCAAGGCTAGCATCGATTTCTGGAGCGTTGCACTGTGGGTAGCTATTACGCAGCTATCCCATAGTTCCCGGAGTCTCCCCCGCCCCTTGGAATTCCGGGTTGAGATCCCAGTGCCTGATGGGGCAAAAATCATTGCCGCAGATGGTTCTGGGTAAATGTCGCCAGTCACTCCTTCCTCCGGGAAAGCAACGGCAGACAATCATTTCGTGCCCTTTTTCCCTGGATTTCCCTGGCAGACGCCATAGCATGGCAACCATGGAGCCTGTTTTGCCTTTTGTCACTGTCACCGTATGTGTACTAGATGCCGCTGACAGAGGCGATTCAGCAGCATTCACTTGTTTTTGCATGATAGCAGAGATGGTTACCAGCCATTCTGTACCGTCTACCTTGCCATTGTAAACTGGCAATGATGACAGTTACCAGTCCTTCTGTGCTGTACCCTCTGCTGCTGTCATAGGTGCCCCTGGCTGAGATCGGCCGGGGGCGCAAAAGCAAAAATTGGGAATGACTCCCTGAGTCAATCCCTCCTTTATGGTATCAAAAAATAGAATCAGTCCCCCCTAGAATATGGGGCAAGTGTACTAGAGAACCAGTGTATCAGAGAACCAGAGAGCACAGCCGCTCCATATCAGATCCCCCAGAAATGATGAGCTGCATGCCATTCACAGGGGGTGCCCCTGCAACAACTCCACCTGTTGATTCCCTCCTCCCCCAGCCTTCCTGGGCTACCGTTGCAGTGTCCCCCCACTTGTGTGATGAAGTAATAAAGAATGCAGGAATAAGAAACAGTGACTTGTTAGTGAGATAAAATAAGGGGAAGAAGGCAGCCTCCAGCTGCTATGATAGTCCAGACAGGACATTAAGCAGTGTGGGGGACAGGAGCCCAGCATCCTGCTATGATAGTCCAGGCAGTACAGAATCTTTTCTTTACACATGAAAGGCGAGGGCTGATGGAGCTCAGCCCCCTGTTGCTATGATGAAGACGGTTACCAGACCGTCTATTTATGGGCTGATGATGAGGACAGATACCAGTCCTTCTGTACTATACAATCTGCCACAAGGCTGATGATGAGGATGGGAGCGCAGTCCTACTGCACTGCACCCTCTGCCACAAGGCTGATGATGACAATGGATATCAGCCATATTGCACCATCAGCCACCAAGGAGCGGGGGAGAGGATACAGCAGCTCGCTACTGCAGAATCGCGTCTATCAGCAGCATTCAGTAGACATAGGGTGACATTTAAAAGAGTCAAGAGAGGATTTTTTCCCTTTTACTTCTGGGGGTGGAGGGTGGGGAAAATTGATGAGCTATGCCCTGAACCACCGTGGACTATGTGTTTGACACTACAGGCATTTGGAGCTCAGCCAAGAATGCAAATGCTTTTTGGGGACTGCAGGAACTGTGGGATAGCTTGAGTCCGTCCCCGCTCCCTCCCTCCATGAGCGTCCATTTGATTCTTTGGCTTTCCGTTACGCTTATCACGCAGCAGTGCGCTGAGTCCCTGCTATGGCGTCTGTCTGGAGATTTTTTAAAAATGCTTTGGCATTTTGTCTTCTGTATCGGAGCTCAGATAGAACAGATTTGCCTGCCCTTACAGCGATCACATCCGTACGGTCCATGCTGGAGTTCTTTTTGGATTTGGATTTCGGACTGCATCGCCACCCGTGCTGATCGGAGCTCCACGCTGGGCAAAAAGGAAATATTCAAAAGTTCGCGGGGCTTTTCCTGTCTACCTGGCCACTGCATCCGAGTTCTGATTGCTGTCCAGAGCGGTCAGTGGTGCACTGTGGGATACCACCCAGAGGCCAATACCGTCGATTTGTGGCCACACTAACCCTAATCCGATATGGCAATTCTGATATTAGCGCTACTCCTCTCGTTGGAGAGGAGTACAGAAATCGATTTAAAGAGCCCTTTATATCGATATAAAGGGCCTCTTAGTGTGGACAGGTGTGGCGTTAAATTGGTTTAATGCTCCTAAAACCGGTTTAAACGCGTAGTGTTGACTAGGCCTGTGAATGTGTGTGTATATAAGTATTAGGTATAATGTGTGTGTATAAGGATTAAAATATTAGTTATTGGTCATAAATCAAATTGTTATCATAATAAATGTGGCATCTTTGTCTTGCCCCCTGAAAAGATCCTGTGAGTTTTGTCTGTATAACAGCTGTAGCCCACAAAAGCTTAGTCTCTAAGGTGCCACAAGTACTCCTGTTGTTTTTAGACTGTACTATATTGGAATGATTCGGGTATTCCCTACGTATTGAGAGGCTGAAGTTATGAGCAAGTACAGAATGTCATTTGTTCATTATTTGTTGATCTTGTTCACATTGTGCATACCCTTTGTATTTAGGGTATTGGTTACAAAAATATCTCATTTGTAGTTTGTTTTTGTTTTAAAGTAGGTAAACTGTGGTCTGCCCACAACTTTCTCTTTGTATATTCCAGATTACTTGGCAGCTGTAGAAAGGTGGATGGGTGTCTTGTTACCCAAAATGAAGCCTTATCTCTATCAGAATGGAGGGCCAGTTATTATGGTGCAGGTAATCAATTTCAGAAATCAAATGGGAACACTAACTATGTGAATGCAAAAGGCCTTTTGGTCCCCATTATTGAATTATTAACAGTGCTTCCACAGGTATGTTTCCAATAATGTACATGGGTGCTCTTTTTAAAATTTAAATAATTGCTCTCCATGATAACGGGGATTAAAATTAGTTTAAACTGTAACAAACAAAAGGGTCTGGTGTCTGATAATATTTTAGTATGCTACCCTTGCATCCCCAACATTTTAACAAGTGAAGCTTTGAGTGTCGGCTTTTAGTCCTTAGTGTAGATGTCTCTTTACCACGTGGAAAGAGACTGTGTGCGTGAGGATGTGATGAGCATGGCCACTCACTCACACAAGTGATGTATTACTAGCCAACCTGCTTGCCAATATTGTTGATACATATCTCATGTTGAAGCAGCTCAGCTGAAGCCAGCACTTCCTGAGACTCAGGGACTCTTGAATCAAACTTATTTCTTAGCATCTCTTCTGCTTCTCCCTCTCCTTGCTCCCCTGTTCCATATTACATACAGAATCATCTGCAGGGCTCCCCTGCAACTCCCCATCAAAAATATGAAATGCCGGCTCTGTTGAAGTCAATGGGAGTTTTGCCATTCACATCAATGGAACCAAGATTTCACCCCAGGTCTTTTCCCCCTGAGGCCTGTTGGAGATTTTCTTGATAAATCTTCTGTGCACTTGCAATCCCTTTATCTTAAGTCACTTTACAAAGCTGCGTTAGTAGTATTTATCACCATTCCACAGGTTGGGTAGATGAGGCCCAGAGAGTGAGTCGCAGAGTACCAGTAGAACCCAGATCTCCCAGCTTTTTGATCAGTCCACTGTTGATGGGTTTGTTTTGTTTCTCCCCATCTTGTGGTATCTACAACTTTGCTAAGTGGCTTCACAAAGAGGACTAAACTACAGCTGCCCTTCCCTTCCCTCTTCCTTTGCCTCCTGCCACCCTCCCATCACTTATTCCCTTGCTTCCTTCCAACCCTCCCTGCATTACTTTGACATTGTTTGCAAGAATTGGCAGTCCCTGTTTAGAACAGGAGTCAGGGGTAGAGCAAGCCTGCCTTAGGGCTTGGCTACACTTGCAAGTTGCAGCGCTGGTAGAGGCTTTCCAGCGCTGCAATTAGTAACCGTCCACACCTGCAAGGCACATCCAGCGCTGCAACTCCCTGGCGGCAGCGCTGGCTGTACACCTGGCCAGGTTGGGGTGTAGCGATTGCAGCGCTGGTGATCCAGCGCTGCTCATCAAGTGTGGACACACACCAGCGCTTTTATTGGCTTCCAGGGAATAAGGAGATATCCCAGAATGCTTTTAACTAAATTACTCTCTTTGTTTTGTTATGCAGCCTCTCTTTGTTTTGTTGTGAACCTCCAGAGCTCCGTTTCTACTGAGCTGCTTATCAGCTCCTGTTTGCTGTGATCAGTCTGTGAACAATCAAATGAGATCCTCCTCCCTGTTGTGAACGAGCTCTGTGGAGCTCCTCCGTTGCCGCTGCTGCTATCTAAAAAACAAACAGAGCTCCTGTTTGCTGTGATCATCTGTACCTGGCTGTAAACAATCAAATGAGAGGCAGGCAGGGAAACAGCGGGGAGTCGTGTTGCCTGCAGGCTGTTTGCAATTAAGAGTTAAGACTAAGGGGTCGGAAAAATGTTCTGATTTTTCAAGTCAGGAAGCTAAACACACAGTGTTGGCTCCAAAAATCCACTCTCTCTCTCTCCCCCCGCTCCCTGTCACACTAGACCCCACTCCACCCCCCTCTTTTGACACAGCTCCGTGCTTTTTATTGCTGTTATATGGAACGTTCTCTTTACTTAGCTTGATAAAGCTCTAGAGCAGCAGTTCTCAACCCAGGGGCTGCATGACACCCAATTAGCATGCAGCTGCGGCCCTGTGCTAAAGGTTGTAGGCTCCAGGCTCCCGGATGCCTTGCCGCAGGCTCCAAGGTCCCAGTGGGTTTTGGGGTTCTGGTGGGGACGGGGGTTTGGGCAGCTGGCTGCCTCTCAGTGGGGCTTGGGGTCCAGGCAGCCGACTGCTGCCCGGCCCCCCACGGTGGGGGTCAGGGTCCCCACAGTGGGGTTCAGGGTCCCTGCCCCATGCCAGCTCTCCACTCCTAGCCCCACTCTGTGGAGGGGTCTCTGGGTGGAGGGCACTGGGTATAGGGGTGTGTGTCTGTGTGTGTTAGGTGGGGGCACTGTGGTTCTCAACCTGCCACCCAATTAACGCTTTGTGGGCCACTTCTGTGGCCCACAGTGATAAATAGGTTGAGAACCACTGCTCTTGAGTATCTAGCCTGACAAGACCTACTATAGCTAGGAATGAAAGAAGGATAAAATACCTTAAATATTTGGCCCTGGTGCTTCCACTGGTTATTACACTGAACAAATTAAGCATTACGGTTCAGATTTTGAAAGAAGGTTTCAAAGACGCACTTTCAGGGTGGATTGACTTAATCAGCAATTTAAAGCATGATTTAATTCACCCAGTGGAAAACCTTGATTTAAATAATCCATTTTAATCAATTTTTCAATTTGTACTTCAGTTATTTTCTAAAGAAAGGTGCATTTTTATTGGTTGATATAACATTAAAACGTTGATTTACAACTAAATAGAGCCTTTACACTAGATTTGGTCCATCTTTTTGTGGGTACACTATAACTGTATATATTTATTTATGTAGTTATGTAGCTTAACATTTTCAAATTCTTATTAATTGTACATTTTTAGTATGTTAGAAAATAGTGAATGAGTAACTTTTTGCTCATAATTTGTGTTAAGCTGCATGAGGTTGGTAACTGGAATTTAATTAAACACACAAAACAGCATATAAAATTTATTTTTATTAACCAAAACAACTTTAAGTGATTTGGATATATAAGCTTCGCTTATCAGAACAGGTTTCACATTTACAACTAAATTATGATTAGTTTACCCCTTAACATATTTTGTATTATATTCAGACTTAATTTTAAACAGGTTTATTTTTTAAAAGAAAAATTGTTTATAATTTAAATAATTAAAAAAATCTGGTTTAAATAAAAAAAAATCCAATTTTTCTAAATCATCAGTTTTTATCTACCCTGCTCACTTTTATGCCTGCATTTAGTCATGTGTGCATATGATAGGACTCAGCTACAAAACAAGTAGTTAAGAAAGTATGTCCTGTGTCTTGTTTGCAAAATTAGACAGTGGGAGGAGGCCCATATAAACATTTCCCACTAATTTAGCCATGGATCTACTGGCTAGGATGGCGATTGTTTGTCAGAACAGGCTATTGCAAATAAAGAGATTTGGGTTTGACCCAGCTTTGCTTCTGACTCACTGTGAAGCCTGAGGCAAGTCACTTAAGCTCTCTGTGACTTCCTTTGTCAGACTGGGATGACAGTACTTACCAATTTTTTGAAAGCACTTTGATATTGCTAGATGGATGCTAGGATAAAAGTACAGTGTTGTTAACTGCGGTTGGAGTTTCATGCATAGAACAATTTAACTGGATCTCAATATTAAATCTCTTCAGTATTATGAACTGCTTTATTTTCATAACCACATTAGCACTTAAGAATTATACTTTTGTTGTTAAAGAAAGCTTTTGCAACTTACTATATATTTACATTTTAAGAAACTGGCTGAGATAATTTGCAAGAGCCCCAAACTCACTATTAATTACTACACTTAGGGGATATAGAGTCAAAGCTAAGACAAATCATCTGCTAAAGGCAAAAGTTAGCAGTTTTAACCACGTATCCATATACTGGACTCTGAAATAGCTTGAGAAAGTCTATTGATAGCCAGTCAAAAATCACTCCAGTTCTGTGATGCTTGTGGCTATACCAAGGCCTATGAATAAATGAGTCAGTAGTGAGAGAAACATATTACCATCTGAAAGCTGTTCAGGGATCTGTGACAAATGAGTTCCTCAGCTCAGTCAGGTCCCTAGTAGTGTCTTCATCACAAATGGCATCGTTGCTCAGTCCCCGTACCAATTCATGCCTTTGCCTTTCAAGAACTTATTACCCTCCTGACTTCAGATGGACTCTCCAGAACATGGCTGAGGCCAATGGATGGCTTAACATGGGGAAGCTTGCACTGCAATTGATAGACTTGCTCTTTTTAATAAAAAAGCCTGCAGTGTCAGCTGGGCCTCTTTAAGAAGGGCAGAAATCAACTGAAGCTTCAGCCCTAGGTGAAGGAAATGAAGTGGAGGCAGACATGGAAGGTGAGAACAATCAAGCAGAAGTGCTTACAGAGCTGCTTTTATGTGATTAACTATCAGAGCAACGTGCCCTGCCTGAATTGCCTCCTGGCTACCTTTTGGGGTTGAAATTTCACAGTCTTGGCCAGAGGGTTATTTTCTTAATTTTTTTTTTCTGTTCAGACTTTGGTAATTGATTCCGGTAAGCCTGAGAGAGACCTTTTCTCTCCTGCATTTAGACACAGTGCAGCCATGACTATGGCTGAGGGCTTTAGCCTTCATCACAATACAAACAATAATTCTTCTAATAATAAGAAATCATTCAAGCTGACTCTGTTAATCCTCAGTCTTGGTATAGGCAATGGAGAGTGGTGCTTCTGTCAAGTTTCTGAGGAAAATTGGTTTAGTAGTACTGAGTTAGAAACACTTGAAAATACCTTACTATGTATGCATGCAGGTAATTTACTTTCCTAAACTCTTTAAGGGTGCAACGTGGAGAACATAGCTGAGCAGAGGTTATTTGAAACTCCCTGACTCTTTGTGACGGGATGGGAGGCCACTCTGACACATCAGCAAGGGTGGAGTCATTATGCCTACAGGCTGTCATTATGGCCTCCTGCTGGTCGTTCTGGGAATTAGCTCAGTCTTTTCGCTGGGCGCCCTCCTCCAGTGGTGTCTCGCCTGCCGTCACTTCTTCTCCAGACCCATGCCGCCTCAAGGATTGCGGTGTCCCCTTCAGGACACAGCCCTCCGGCCGTGCCCCATTCCATTTCCTCCACACACTTCCAGGGGAGCAGCAGTCCCCTGTCCAGCCACTTGCCTCATTGGCAAACTGCAGCCCTTCACTGCCCTCAGTGGCAAGTGGGGGCGGGAGACCCGGGCCCGCCCACTACTCCAGGTCCCGACCCAGGGACCCTCTAAGCGGCAGCCATGCACTGTGTCTCCGTTAACCCCCACCATCCATTTCTCTGGGCCTCTTCCCTGTAGCCCTGGCACCTTCAGTGCCCCTGTATCCGGGCTTCAGTCTTTAAGCCAGTCAGGCTGGATCTCCCTCTTGCTCCCCTGACCCGGCCCAGCACTGCTCTGTTCAGGGTGCTGATGGTTCCCTCAGCCCTTCAGGGACCCAGTCCTTTCTGCCTGGGCTCCCAAGAGGGAACTGACTCCTCTGCCCTGTAGCTGTCTTTATATATGGGCCTTCTCTGCCCTGATTGGCTGCTCCTTACAGACCCTCACTGATAGGCTGTCTGCTGCGCAGCCTCCCCTGGGCTGCTTTTAATCCTTTTTCCCCCAGTGTGGGGCAGACACCCCATCACACAGGCAAAATGTGTAATAAAACAGACAATCTTCAAGTTACTTTATGTACAGTGTATGTGTATTCAATAAAACATTTTGGGCCAAATTGTCCTCTGTGCAGGAATAACTGGAAATTCAGAAGTTTCCTTTGAGGCATTTCCCTGGCATTGTTTCCTTGGCTTAGGGGCAGGACAAGGGGTTACCTTCCTGTGGATCTAGCTGAGGAACCTACTTGCAAAAAGTTATACAGCTTCCAAAATCTTTGGGAAAGTGCAGTCCCTAGCCATCCACATGGAAATTCTGGCCTCCCTGCACTGGCTCCAGAACTCCTCTAGAGCTCTCTTGTTGTGCACCACATCTTAAACTAAACAGGGCTCTGGATCCACGAACGACTCCAAATTGTGAGTGTATCGAACACCATTTATAATCCACTCCATCATGTCATCAGTTGTGTGGGCAATTTTAAAGCGACAGTACTGGGCAAATTGCCAAAACCCAAGATGTTTAGAAACAGTCCCAGGCCCAAGATGTTCCTCTTTCCCCAGTTTGGTTTACAGTTGCAGCAGATACATTGCCATGGCAATGCCCCCAATATTTCCTTATCTTTCTCATTATAAAGTTATTTTTCACAAACAACTCTTGACTGCTTAAAACCTCACATTCTTGCTTCGGTTGTCAACATGCAACTCACATCAAGCACACTTCATCCACACTAGCCCTATAACATATTACACAGATATGTCCATAAAAACAACTCTTTATAACAGTTTGAGTTGAATTTTTGTTACCAAATGTAAAAAACATTTGGTAACAAAAATTCAACTCAAACTGTTATAAAGAGTTGTTTTTATAAAATAAATAAATAAAAGGGAGACACAAATACTGAGCTAGACTAAGCGAAAAGGTCTAATAATACCACCCAAGGACTGTGTTAATATCATGATTGGTAAACAAGAGGCAAATGGAACCAGAAATGAATTAACTAAAACTGGTATGTTGGAAATTAGGCCTAATTGGTGAACAAAATAGTGAGGGGATGGGTTACTCCACCCTTTACTCCCTTTTAGAGTACTTAAAAAGAGACTTTGGGGAGGCTCAAATAGGCTAGAAGATGGGTTGATTGAAAGGAGCGAGCTTTGTTATCATGACTGCCAACCCCACCATCTCCAGAGACCCTGGAATGTACCATGACTCTGTTAGACCTTCACCATCCTGATTCTGAGAGAGGTCCTGACCAGTCCAGGTCAGAGAGAGGGACCCAGATGACACCACCACCTCTGGCTAAATCCCTAACGCTACCTGGCATATGGAACTTTGGTTTCTGCTGTCACTGTGCTCCATGTGTCCTTTTCCTTCCCCAACTTATTTCTTCTTTTCCCTATCTCTCTTCCTTTGCCTTCTGTTTAGTAAGAGTTTGGCTTAGCCAAACAAGACAGCATCTCTTGCAACAATGCTCTGAGCCTGTCCCCAGTAAGGCAACCAAAAGCAATGCCTTAAACAACCCACTGCTGCTACAAGTTTTCCAGGTCTTGGAGTGACTGTGTGCTGGGCCTGTGTTTCTCCAGCAGTGAAGTTGCAAGTGAAAATCAGCACCAGAGACAGAAGTTACATTTTCTGTCTTTGCTGTTCCTTTCATTGCCATTTTGCATGTGTGCCTTGCTTTGTCTTTATGTAAACAGGATCAGACTTCAGCAACAGCAGCAATAACAGCAGCTCCAGTTCATCTCAACAAGCTTCTCTTTTCCTCAAAAAGAATACTATCTAAAAAGTGGCAAATGGGTTTTTTCCCCTATAAAAGCTCTCTACAGGGGATAAGGGATATTGTAAAGTATTAAGTAAGGCTTTAATTTGGGCATTTCAAATGCTATTACTGTTTTTCCTTTTCAGTATCTTTAATAAAAGGTTTAAAGATTTTTAATACTGGTGCATTTGCTACAGGATTAAGCAGGCCGAGATCTCTGTACTTGACCACATTTAACTGACTAGTGGTGTGCAGTGACAGGATCGTGTTAACTTCTTTGATTCTGTAGGCCCATTTATTCCATCAAAGTTAACACATCTCCTGCCATCCCCATGTTAGCAGAGCTACAATAGAACTTTGTCGGTTGTACTTGGGGCACACCGTTTACGAGTGAGACAGTGCTTAGGCTAACGTTGTTTAAGCCAGCATTAACTAAGGCAGAGCATTCTTGTGGAATTGGGAGGTTGATGCTTTGGGATACAACGCCTCTCCAGATAGCTGTGGAGCTCTCCTGCAAGACTGGCTTCTGGGAGGTGAGAAGAATGATGCTGCCGGTGTGGCATCTTCTCTGGAGTTTCTGTTGGGCTTTCATTGTCTCTCTGCAAGGAGGAGGCAATCCAGATTAGGCTTTCATAGTGTCGCATTGAGTGGCTTTTCCATTTTCAATATGAAAAGTCTTCTCCCCATGAAGGATGCAGGCCTGGTTATCAAATGTCAGCTTTGCTGCTGATCTATTATTTTTATTGCATAGGTTGAAAATGAATATGGAAGCTACTTTGCCTGTGATTACGATTACCTTCGTTACCTTCAGAAGCTCTTCCATCACCATCTTGGAGATGAGGTGGTACTGTTTACAACAGATGGGGCAAGCAAACATTACTTGAGATGTGGAGCTCTGCAGGGTCTTTATGCAACGGTGGACTTTGCACCAGGTTAGTGGCAGCTGTTCGTAGCAAGATAACTAAGCCAATGTTTGTTCGCTTGTAGCAAAGTTGATGGTCTCCTTGACTCCTGGGTTTAAGTGGTGATCTGCATATTGCCATTTGATATATACTTAAACATATAGAGGGAGCCAGCTGGTGCGATTCACTAGGGAGTCCCCTCTGGGACCAGTCTGGTCTCTTTACTGTGCAAACCTACTGAAAAAATATAGCAATGGTCAGCAGTTTTTCCAAGGGCTCTTAGTCCAGCCCAAATTCCAGCTCCGTCAGATTATCACCTTGCATTCCTCTGAAGAAAATCTAGTGCTGCAGAACATAGTTAAAATGGGACACATTCCCCCAATCTGTGGTACTGTAAGCATGCAGAATTAAGTGAGTGTTGTGCTTGTGAAAAGTGCCCAGTTCGAACAGGAGACTTAGTCCTCACTAGAAACTGCACAGCCTTGGCAGTATGGGAGGATTCCTGGGCTTCAGTCCAATGTGAATGTAGTTCAATTTCCAAGTGCCTTCAACCTGGGACCTCCCTTGTGAATTGTCCTTTGTGGTAAGGTATGTTTGTAGTCTCAGTCCATTTATTAATGGAAAAAAATCCACATCTCTCACACCTCCTATTTCCTGGAGGTAATCTGTCAAATAGTAATGACTTTCAGTTACTCTTGGCTTTCAGACCAGTGACTTAGAGATGAAACTCCAAATCTGATTTGCCAATTCCTTGACTTTTACACTTCCCACAAATAAATCTACCGTACTTTAAACTAAGGCCTACATTTTCAAAAATAACTAGGGATTTTTGGGTGCCTTAGTTCTTGGTGTTCAGCTTGAGGCTCCTGAAAGGGGCATGGTTTTCAGAAAGCACAGAGCACTCAGATAACTAGGCCCATTTCTGGTGCCTCAAGTTGGGCACCCAAAATCACTAGCCTCTTCTGAAAATTTAGGCCCAGATTTCCACCTAGGTTGTTGCTGATACAGGGGAGAGAGGTACAGCATCCCAGTTTCTGCTCCTGAAGGCAAAGGACTGAAATAGCATGGATATTGCAGCTCAGTTTTGTTTTTTATTTGCAGGTGGTAATGTCACAGCAGCATTTTTAACTCAAAGAGGCAGTGAACCCAGAGGCCCCTTGGTATGTATTTTTTTTTTTTAATTTCCATATGTTCTTAATTTTATGATAGTAATGAAAACCGAGGGGTTGACAGCAGCAGTGCTTGTTGTTTGTGCTGCTTGGGGTGCCTGGGTTTATGGGGCATTGGAACTCTTGTTTCATGGTGAGGCAGAGGTTGGGTACAGTTTCTCTGTACATGGCTGTGCCATGCTGCTGTTCTGTGATCCCTGACTGCTGTTCTGTGGAGTATTTTTTGGCCTCAGAAGATCCCAATTTGTCTTGATTTTTCCCAGCCTAGGAAAGTATGTACAAAGCAGTAGAGATGCTTAGATGAGTGAGTCAAGTGTGTGTGGGAGCAGAAGTTTAGAAGCAGAATTAATAGAGCGGGTTAAAAAACTGCATCCTGTTTTTAACTAGCATAGATTTTTTTACACAAGTTAATGGGATGTGAGCTGATTAGGAGCCATTTTGATGCCTTAGCTGCTCTGAGAGAAGGACTTAATCCTAACTAAAGGGATACCTCATCTCCTGTGGCTTTTAACATATTTCACCATATTTATAGTAATTATTTGAATAGGATTCAAATGCACTTAGCTGCTTTTTTTTCTTATTGCTAGTGACATAAATTGAGCTTAAAATAACTTAACCTCCAATTCTGATATTGCTTCCTTAATATTCCCCCTTCTCCCCATCTGATTTTCATGTTCTCTCCCCAACTCTCCATATTTAATCCCGGGCAGGTAAACTCTGAGTTCTACACTGGCTGGCTGGATCACTGGGGTCACCCTCATGCTGTTGTGCCAACAAATAAGATAGCTAAAACTCTTGATGAAATCCTGGCACGTGGTGCTAACGTTAACATGTAAGTGCTTGTTCAAGAGAGGATTTGTTTTTAATGAAAAATGAGAGTAAGGTGGCAGTCAGCAAAGCCTGGTTTGAGTGGCTTTATTTGTTTTTCTTTTTAGGTACATGTTTATAGGTGGAACTAATTTTGCCTATTGGAATGGTAAGGAACAATTTGAAAAAAAGTGGCTTGGTTTCCAATTGCAGGTGAGGTCTACACCTGTCGTTTACAGTATATTACACAGTACACACACTCTAAACTTTCAGCCTCTAGGTCTGCCATGTCCTAAATCAATTCTATATTCATTTTCTTAAGACACACAGGTAAGTATTTTAAATGCCAGTGGGGAAGGAGGATTAGGTGCCCAGGAGCCCTTGAATTAAAGTACCAGGAGCCCTTGAATTTAAAAGTGCCGGAGCATATCACCTTCTATATTTCAGGTGCAGGAGCGATACTTCAGCAGCACTACATCTCTGCTAATCGCTATTATCCAAAGCCCTCATTCAGGAACACACTTAAGCATATGCATAAATCCATTCCAATTCAGGGCGTTCCTTAAGCATGTGCTTAACTCCAACAGACTTCAGTGAAATGTAAGCAGGTGCTTAAGTTCTGTCCTGAATAGGGATGGTTTCCTGAAGGGAACCCAGGCTGAATCACTAGACTTAGAGATCTTGCTATGAACAAAGAAATTAGTGGGTGGAAAGAAACAGGTCTAAAAACTATCCCATTGGGGAGGGGACTGGAGAAGGTCCATCAATTGTTTTTTAATTGATTAATTTTTGATTTTCACAGGGGCAAACATGCCATATGCATCACAGCCTACTAGTTACGACTATGACGCTCCACTGAGTGAAGCAGGGGACCTCACTGACAAATATTTTGCTCTGAGAGAAGTCATTGGTAGGGTGAGTGTTTATAAAAGACACGGCTTTTAGAATGTTTCTTTAAAACCTCACTGGCTTGTTGTGTGAGCCCTCTTGGTTTTGCATGGGTGTGGGCAGGGCTGCCCAGAGGGGGTGGGGCAAGTGGGGCAATTTGCCCTGGCGAGAATATCCTATTCTATAGTATTGCAACTTTTTTTTTATGGAAGGGGCCCCCCCAAATTGCTTTGCCCCAGGCCCCCTGAATCCTCTGGGCAGCCCTGGGTGTGGGTTGCCTCCTGATTTATTACTAGGTTTGGAAGGTTTAGGTTTTTTATCAGTAAATGTCAATTTCACTGAGCACACACAAACCAATGAAAAAAGATAAGAACAGAAATGTACAGATAGGCAAAGTTAGAAAAGTGCTGCTTGAGGGCTTATTTAGACTTTGATTTAAGGATGTTTACTTTGCATATTTTGACAGCTGATGTTGACGATCTGTGATTTAGAGGTTATAAAGCTTTAACTGTTTGAATCTAAATCTCTGCTGTTCTTAGATAGTTATTGTCTGACTCCTCCATAATTCCCCCAACTGTGAAAAATTTAAATAGATTAAAAATAGGGGGAAAATGCTTAAAAATAAACATGGATGTTATCTGTCAAAATTATAAAAAAAAAAAAATTCTGCCAGCTTATTTATTATCCACTTCAGGTGTTGAAACACTTTGCTGCTTTTTGCTGCTATTGAATTCTGTGATTATTGTGTAAAAAATCACCCAAAGTCTGCTTTCAAACTTGATGTTGTGCACTCTAGTGTTTGGGGTCTCTAAGAGGGGGAAAGCTTACTCCGATGAACAGATTTTCCCTTCATAACTTTACAAACAAGAGATGGGCTGAGCTGTGGAATTTGAATCTGGGTTTTGAACACCCCAAAATTCAAGACTGTTCAATCCAAGTAGTTGCTTTGGGCCCCTCTCTGTGTTTAAGCACACGTCACGTTGGGTTTATTTTTGTCTCCATTGAAAGGCTCCTGTAGAACAGTCTCATAACCTTCTGTATTTTTCCCAAGCTTCACTTGCCAAGTCTCATCACATTTTGATAGCTTTATATTGCCTCCCTTAGAGTATAGTTTACCTCAGTCCTCACATCTTTGTGTGGCTTCCGTTGCCAATGAACATTACAAAAAAAGTGCTGCTCTTGAGTTCCTTAATTAAAGTGTGTGCCTATCTGAAATGTGATCTTTAGTGTTTGCATGCATGTGAACCAAGGGAGATACAACTTTATGCAGAGAGCTGGTTTTGATAGGATCTGAAGTGTTGGCCATAAGCACTGTCAGTTCTGGTAGGCCAGACTGGTGTACGTAACTTTTACGCTGTGGTTTGTTTAGCTTTTACCCTGCATATCCATAGTATCTAAACAAAATCTTCCTGTCTGTGCTGTGGGTTCTAAACCAATAACAATCTGTCTGCTCAATCACATTTTGAGGTAAAGTTATGTTTAAAAAGAGAGTCGTCCTGTAATGAATATCTGCTTTCAAAATGATAGATTTGTTGTAAGCATAACATGTGGTGAGCCCTATAGGCTTTTTGGGGGGCACAGAGGGAGGGTGGAGAGGTGTCTGTTTTCCTGTCCTAACAGGCCTCTTTCAGTTGCTTAACACTTTCTGCTTTTGGACTTAAATGATCCATGTTTGGTTTCTTCTCTAGTGTGAAAATTGTTTGGAGTGGATTTTATGAAAGCTTGAGCAGAACTGGTTGAGCCATTTTCAAGTACAAAGAGCGAGGAAGAAGTGGAGTTATGCCATTATCTAGAGATGTAAATTATTCTTTCTTTTAACAGTTCTACCAATGAAGTGGTTGAAACTTGGCAGGGAGATATGTCAGATGTAGGGAGTGATTTGTCATGGTCCAGTGGACAAGCTGCTTCAGTTTGGCTTTTAAAAACATGCTACTTGTTCTGACTGTCTCCTGGCTTTTCTGCCCCTGATTCCCTTGGTCTGTTCTGGTGCTTCTTAGCTACCACCGCTGGCCATGTCTACACTATGATGGCTATAGCTCATAGACTTTAAGGTCAGAAGGGACCATTATGATCATCTAGTCTGACCTCCTGCACAACACAGGCTACAGAATCTCACCCACCCACTCCTGTATCAAACCTGTGTCTGAGCCATTGAAGTCCATTCATTAGCCTTTCCATTAACACACAAGAACAAACAAACAAAAAAACGGAGCTTTTCTAGTAATAGATACCGAAAGGAAGGGCTAAGCGGGATCTGCTGCTGTCTAGAGCATCCCAAAATCCTCTACGGGATTGCTGTACAGCAAAATTTTATGCTTATAAGAAGCACACGGGATCTTTTTCACGGGAAAAGGCAATACGCCACGCTTTTTGAAGATACAACAATTAGCATATGCATTTTCTCTCTCTCGCTCTCTCACACCCACACCCACCCACCCACCCACGCACACCACTGTCCCGCCAGTCGAGGTTATAGTTACCAGTCCAGATCAATGTAGTGCCCAGCAAGGTTGATCACAGATAGGGGGGATCCGGGTTCTGTTGGTCCTGACATGATACTCCAGGGAAGTCTTGGCAGGATGAACCCAAAGTTTCATGGCAAGGCATCCTGTTTATATAGTGATTTTTCTTCATTGCAGTGAGTTTTGCACCGTCATGCTGTAATCAGTTGTTGTTTGACAAGTGCTTGTTTTCTTAAATTGTTGTTTTCATCCTTTATCTTGTTCTTTCATCAGGTTTCTCAGGGAGTTACCCCATGCTTGTTTTGATTACAGTTATCTTGTCCCCATTGATAGGTGCCTGTCTCATTTGTAGAGTCGTCAATCTGCCCTCCTCTGACATTTCAGTAGGGATGTGTTGCAACCTCCTGGCGCCCTTGTGCCTGTCTTCGGTTCCCCCCTAGAACATTTGGTCTGGTGATGACCTTCACGTTTATCTTTTAACACACACATTCCTCCTTCACAGACAAAACAGACCTGATTTACTCAGAACATTTGAACAGGAACATCAAATTGCAATGCAAGAGTAAAACAACCATTGCATTCTTTCACTTATTTTAAAATGCTAAACCTACAACTAAGTGGTGACCCTAAAAGGTCTGTCACTGCCTTGAAATCAGCACAGCCACAGATTCTGGCTGATGCATTCTGCCAATGGCCCATTGGCTATTCCTTTCTGCTTTCAGAAAGGGTGGCTGGCAGTATATGGTCAAATCATACACCAGTACATTTAATATATGCTATGGTATTATTCTTTATCCTGCAGTCTAAATTATACAAAATACAAACATAAAATCTTACTACTACATAACCACATAGTGTAGCTGCAGACTGCGTGGATGGAAGGGGTTTTTCCATCGCTGTAGGAGTTCTGTCTCCTCGAGTACCAGTAGCATTTTTTGTCAATCTAGGTGTGTCAGGGTTCCCTCCCCACTCTGAACTCTGGGGTACAGATGTGGGGACCCGCATGGTAGACCCCCTAAGCTTATATTCCATCATCTTAGGTTAAAACTTCCCCAAGGCACAAATTCCTTTCCTTCTCCTTGGACGGTATTGCTGCCACCACTAAGTGATTTAAACAAACATTCACGGAGGGGTCACTTGGAGCCCTATCTCCCCCAAAATATCTCCCCATACCCTTTCACCCCCTTTCCTGTCGGGGCTTGAGAATAATATACCAATCGAGAGGTTAACAAAGTGAGCACAGACCAAATCGCTGTTTTTTAGGACACTGAAAATCAATCAGCTTCTTAAAAGAAGAATTTTATTAAAAAAGTAAAAGAATCACACCTGCAAAATCAAGATGGAAGATAACTTTACAGGGTAAATGAAAAGATTTAAAACACAGAGGATTCCTCTCTTGGCTCAACTTCAAAGTTACAAAAACAGGAATAAACCTCCCTCTTAGCATAAGGAAAATTCACAAACTAAAACAAAAGATAATCTAACGCATTTCCGTGCTATTACTTACAATTTCTGTAATTTTTAGATGCATCAGTTCAGAATCTTTTTAGGAGCTGGGTTACCTGCTTGGTCTCTTTCTTTGTCCCGAGAGGGAACCAACAAAAAGAGCACAAACAAAACCTCCCACCCCTCCCCTCAGATTTGAAGGTATCTTCTTTCCCCATTGATCCTTCTGGTCAGGTGCCAACTAGGTTAACTGAACTGATTAACCCCTTACAGGTGATTCTGTACCTCTGGTCAGGAGGGATTTATGTTACTGCATACATAATGGTAGTTACCCTTCCCTTTATATTTATGACAAGGTGTATCTATATTGCTATATGGAGATATACCTATCTCATAGAACTGGAAGGGACCCCGAAAGGTCATCAAGTCCAGCCCCCTGCCTTCAGTAGCAGGATCAAGTACTGATTTTGCACCAGATCGCCCCCTCAAGGATTGAACTCACAACCCTGGGTTTAGCAGGCCAATGCTCAAACCACTGAGCTATCCCTTGCTGCAGTTACATCAACCTAACTTTTCAAGGGAGACCAGACTTTTTGGTCTCCTTCTGTGGCATTACTGCCACTCTTTCAGAGACACGCAGCCCTTCACAGAACAACAGCTAGCACAACCTCTTTGCTTATGTTACTGAAATATCGGGTCCGTCTAGCTGAGAGCCAATAACAGCCTGACAGGGATAAGGAAAAGATTGCTTTATTCTGCAGAAGAAAGGAGAGCCCTGTAATAAGATACAGAAGACTCTGTCTTACACACATTTCACAGATCCTTTATACACATTTAGACAAAGACCCTTGCCGTGTTCACACCTGATTGGTGGTTGCCAGACCCCGTACTTCTGCTATCTGGTCAGTGAAAACCAGTTTGGAGCTAGTTTCTTCTGCTTCAAGGCAGAGGAGAAAAGACAGTTCAAAAGTTCAGGTTACTGTGTACGTGAGGCTTCTGCTTCCCCCTACTGGCTGCCTGCTAGTTGTTAAGGGGGGGTCACCAGTAACTTTCACACTTACATGTGCCTTGTTTTGGATGGTGAGGAGTGCCCTTGTGGTGGAGGCTGCTGTTGTTTCATTCATCTGGTTCCATAAAGACAGGTTTGGAATTTAACTGTTTATTCCAACTATCTTAAATGGAGGGCAGCAATTCTTCAAGTAATGTCCCTATAGGTGCTTCACTGTAAGTGTATGTGCATCCCCGCAGTTCTGATCACAGATCTTTGGTAGCAGTGTCTGTTTGGCCTGCACAGGTGCTCCAAACCCTCCCCACCATGCTCTGCCTCCAGGCTAATTATCATTTTACAGGCAAACCCCCCTCAGTTCCTTCTCAACTGCCCCTGGCTAGAGACAGAGCAATTAGCAGTCCCTTCAAGGATACTTTACTTCTTTAGAAATGTGTTCTTAGCTGGTTTTTAGTGCTTTTGTTCTTTTCTTAGTCTTATAGTTTTCTTTTTTTCTTCTCTCTCCCCCCCCCAAAAACCCTTAAAATAAGTTATTTACTTTAACCCTTTCCCCCCACTATACTGGGGATTGCCCCCAGTAAGAGGCCTGCCTGGTTTAAGAATTGTCTCTCCTGCAGGGAGGCCATTCCAGTATGGGATGGCCATTCCCCCTGTGTCTTTTGCCTCGTCGAGGGCCACGTTCCACAGACATGTCAGCAGCTGAGGGCCAAATTCTGAAAAAAACAGAAATTGAAACTGCTCCTTATGGAGGGAGCTCTTTAGCCTGCGACTGACCCGCGGCCTCTCTCTCCCAGATGATGTGAGCCATCTCCGCAACCTTACACTACCAAGGACAATGAACCAAGGAAGAAATCCTCAGATTCCCTATGTAAGATCTCTTAAAAAGAGTGAGACGTGAACCAGCCAGAGGAGATCCCTGGCATGTTCAGTCTCCTTGGTACTGAAGGTGTCTGAGCACGATACCCACAGATTGTGTGGGCCCTCTGCTACAGATGCTGCTGGTAAGCCTAAAGAACCTATGGCACAAGCACTGAAGCAGTGGTACTGTTGGTCAGGGACAGGAGCCTAGATCATACCAGCTCCAAGCAGATGGCACCAGTACGGATGCCCCTGGTACCAATGACTGCAAGACAACCATCATCGGACTGTTTCGTGTGGCCAAGGTTTCTGATCCCTTTGGTACCATCGACTCAACACCGGCAACCACTGTTGGTACCAGTTACTGCTGCACCGCAGGAGTTTAGATTCTCTTAGGACCTCATGGTATCTGAGGCACCAGAGTCTCCTCTGCTTGGTACCAGGGCCCCAGTATCGGCTCCACCACTTTCCAGTGGAGATTCAGACAGTCTCCAGGAGGAGGTTCTTTCTTGTCAGTCCCACTATGCTCCTTCTCCCTACCAGCTGGCCCTTCCCCGTCAGACCCTCACTCTGGACAGCCCCCACAGTATGCCCAATCATGGGCTTCAGCCACCTAGGCCTTTCCCACCACCCCAGTGGCCCTACTGGTATTTGTGGGTGGCCTATAGGCATCATCCCTCCTGGGCGTCTAGTATCACACACCAAGAGACTGTGAGGCGTTCTCCCACAGCCACTGCATCTATGGCTTCAGACCCTCCTGAGGATATCCTGGAGGAGCAGAAGGTTGGACTAGAGTGGGATGTTAACCACATACTAACATCTCTTCCTCCCCTTCAGAAGAGACAGTTATGCTCCCTCCACTGTCTATGGCAGATGATTTTAAGTTGTTCCGAGACCTTACGAAGAGGGTGGCAGATACCTTACTAATACTTCTAGAGGAGATAACAGACACTCACCATAAGCTGCTGGATATTTTACATACATCCTCCTCCTTTAGGATAGCTTTTGGACCCAGCTAAGCTCGTATGGCAACCACCAGCATTGGCCACACCAGTAGGCAAAAGGTCCGATTAAAAATTACTATGTACACCTCCCTCCCCACAGATACGGAATTTTTTCCCCACCCTCCCTCTAATTCCATCATGATATAAGCGGTTAACTCCTGTGGCCACCAACATCGTTCCAGATCTACCCCTTATGATAGGGATTGGAAGTGCCTTGACCAGGGGCGGCTCTAGGCACCAGCTAAACAAGCTGGTGCCTGGGGCGGCATAAGGCTGGGGCCCCAGCTCATCCTGCCGCTGCCAGCTGAGGAGCGGCCCGTCCTCTGCAGCCAGGGCAGGGCCGCGCTACCGGCTCCGCTTGGGGGAGAGGGATGGCCCTTACCGGTAGCGCGGCCCCGCCTGGCTGCAGAAGACGGGCCGCTCCTCCTCCGCTTGTTCACGCCACAGCCAGCCTCCCGCCGTGGCTCCGAGGGGGGGTAGGGGTAGGGGGGCTGAGCTCTGCCCCGCTCAGAGCCGCGTGGTCAGGGGGCGGGGCTGCGAGCTCCGGGCCGAGCGGCTCCTCCCCTCACCACGCGGCTCTGAGCGGGGAAGCGCTCAGCCCCCGGGGAAGCGCTCAGCCCCCTGCGGAGCCAGGCGGCTGCAGCGCTGGGCAGGGCCGCTTCTCGAGGCGCGCGGTGAGCCGGGGGTAAGCAGCCGGGGCGGGGGGTGGCTAAGGGGCAGGGAGTCCCGGGGACACTCAGGGGGCAGGGAGGGGGCACAGGTTCTGGGGGGGGGGGCAGTCAGGGGCCAGGGATGGGGGGGGTTGGATTGGGGGGGTCTCAGGGAGGTGGTTGTCAGGCACCCCCCCCATTAGCCCCCAGGCCCAGCCCTGACCCCCAGCTCCAAGCCCAGCCCCTCGGACCTGGGCACCCCCCCAGCCCCATCCCCCTCACAGCCCTGATCCTTAGCTCTGAGCCCAGCCCCTCTGAGCTGGACACCCCCTCACCCCATTCCCCCCACAGCCCTGACCCCCAGCTCCGAGCCCAGCCCCTCTGAGCTGGGCACCTCTGAGCCCAGCTGCTCTGAGGTGGGCACCCCCGACCCCATCCCCCACAGCCCTGACCCCCAGCTCTGAGCCCAGCTGCTCTGAGGTGGGCACACCCCGACCCCATCTCCCTCACCCCAGATCCCCAGCTCCGAGCCCAGCCCCCGTTGAGCTGGGCACCCCCCGACCCCATCCCCCACAGCCCTGACCCTCATCTCCAAGCCCAGTCCTTTTGAGCTGGGCACCCTCCGACCCCATCCCCCCCACCCCAGACCCCCAGCTCTGAGGCGAGCCCCTCTGAGCCAGACAACCTCCGACCCCATCTCCCCACAGTCCTGAGCCCAGCCCCTGTGAGCCGAGCACCCCCCAGAGCCCAGCTCCCCACCCAGCCCTGGGCAACAGCAGCACCACCCCCAGGCGACAGCCCATTGGCACCAACCATCACCATCACCCAGCAACAGCCCGTTATGTAATTGCAAATGTATACAGACCAGTAAAGCATTTAATGTTTTTAAATAATGTATTTGGTGTATTTTCAAATTATTACAAATTAATTTTCACTAGTTATTTTTTACATTTCCAAATACATGTTACTATAGTATTGCAAGTTTTTTTTATGGAAGGGGCCCCCAAAATTGCTTTGCCCCAGGCCCCCTGAATCCTCTGGGCGGCCCTACCCAGTGTGTGTGAGGAGCCGGGGAGGGAGGGAAACGGGGTCTCCTGGAGCCGAGCCCGGGCTGCGATGGCGGCGAGGGGCTCTTGGAGTGTATGAGGAGGTGAGCGGCTGGCTGGGTTCGTCGGTGCTGAGCAGGTAGCCCCGCAGCCGGAGATCCTTGCCTTCCCTCCTGCCGGGGCTGGGCCAGGGCACCGTGAGGCTGAAGAGCAGCAGGTCTGGGGGGCTCTCCAGGTCCTCGGCCACCAGCATGTCGGGGGTGAGGGCGGTGAGCGCAAACTGATCCACCTTGGCCACCAGCAGTGCTGCAAAGCCCAGGGAGGAGGCCGTGTTCTTTGCGTCACCTCGTAGCCATGCCGCCACCTGGAAGTACTCCCGCTCCGTGCTGCCCAGCAGCTCCACCCGCATGGGGACAGAGTCGCAGCTGGGCCAGGGCTCGGCTGCAGTGTGCTGGTAGCGGATCCCACATTTCGGGGGGAGCCCATTGCTGGGGCAACAGGGGCTGTGAGTGGGGGGCACTGGTGGGTGGGGGGGGCGGGCTCATGTCTGGGGGCGGGGGGGCAGCCAAACATTTTTTTGCTTGGGGCGGCAAAAAACCTAGAGCCGGCCCTGGCCTTGACTTATTTGGAAGGAAGGCCTACTCTTTTGCTACTTTGCAGTTCAGAATTGCAAACTACTAGGCCTTAAGGGCAAAGTACAACTATAGGAACTATGCCAAATTCAGCATCTTTATTGACCATCTACCGGAGTCACAACGGGAATAGTTCTGCTCCATGATCGATAAGGGTCAGTCAGTGGCCAAAACAACACTGCAGACAGCACTTGATGTGGCTGATACAGTGTCCTGTTCCATCTCAACGGCAGTTGTGTTGTGGTGAGCTTTGTGGTTGCATCTTTTGAGTTTCCCAAAGGAGATTCAGACAACTGTCGAAGACCTCCCCTTTGAAGGCTCTAAGTTGTTTGCTGAGAAGACCAATGAATCGCTCCACACACTTAAGGACTCCAGAGCCACACTTTGGTCAGTGGGGATCAAGACGCCCGGACAAAAAACAAAGAATATAGCCCTCAGTCTTCTCACAAACTGCATACACTGCAGTTTCCCCCCCACAACTCTATTATGAACCACAGAGGAAAAAGGTCCAAGATTCTGAGGTGCAGACCATCAGGACCTCAATTCTTAACATTGCAATCTTCCACCTCAAAACATCAGTTTTGACACCTTGGTCGAGGCCCTGACAGACCACTGCATTTGACAACAGCTGCCAAACACTTTCCAACCTCTCTCATCCTTTTGGATACGGCCTTGCTCTTTTCAGTCCCAACTGGGAATCCATCCAACAGATGGGTTTTGGAAATTATCTCCCATGTGTATTCAATCCTCTTCAGGGACTCTTCTCACAAGAGACTTACGACTGGATCAGCTCCTCTGCCTAGAAGCCATAGAACCCATCCCACTGCATCTCTGAGGCAAAGATTTTTACTCTCGATATTTCCTGATCCCCAAGAAAACTGGAGTTTGGAGACCCCTACTGGATCTCAGAGCACTGAACAAATATGTCAAGGCTCAAAAAGTCAAGATGTCACACTAGTGGTGATTATTCCATCTTTGGAACAGGGAGATTTGTTCTCGGTCCTCAAGTTTCAGGACACATATTTCCACATATTGATCCTGCCATCCCACAGACAATTCCTCCAATTTACTCTGGGTCAGGATCAGTACCAGCACAGAGTGCTCCCTTTTGGCCTCTTGTCGGCTCCCAGAGTATTCTCCAAGGTCCTCTCCATAGTGGCGGCCCACCTGCATATCCAGGGGATCATGATCTACCCATGCTTAGACAACTGTCTCCTCAGGCCTGCTCCTTCGAAGAAGCTCTATGGGCCACCCATGGAACTATGGACGTATTCACAAAACTGGGCATACAAGTCAACATCCAAAAATTGACCCTAATTCCAGTACAATGCTTGGAATTTATAGGGGGTGATCTCGACTCACTGGAAACGAGAGTGCTCCTTCCACAGCACAGATTTCCCAGCCTGTCCGCTCTTACAGAGACAGTGCAAACTAGCCCTCAAACATCGGCCAGACATTGCCTCCAGATTCTGGGGCATGTGGCAGCAGGCGTGTTTGTAATATCTCCAGCCAGACTTCACATGAGGTGCCTGCAGATGTGGTTCAGCTCAGTTTACAGGCCAAAAAAAGGCAGGTTAGACAAACCTCTCTCAGTGCCTTTCTGGGTCAAACACTCCCTGATTTGGTGGAAAGACTCAACAACTGTTTGCACAGGGGTCCCACTCACACAGTCCCCCCAACACTACTACTCACTACGTAAGCATCCCTGATAGATTTGGTTGCACATCTCAACAACCTCATGACTCAAGGCAAATGGTTGCCCATGGAGGCAACTGTCCACATCGACCTCAGAGCGGTCAGGAACGCTTATGTTCACTTTCTTCCACTGATCAGAGGTACACACACGAAAGTCATGATGGACAACATTGTGTGCATGTCTATATAAATTGCCAGGGAGGCACCAGATTGTCGTCCTCTGTGCAGAAGTGTTAAAGCTCTGGAACTGGTGCATTTCCCATAATGTTCTATTGTCAGTGGCCTGTCTACCGGGAGTGCAGAACACAACAGCAGACAGTCTTAGTCGCAAGTTCTCACATGACCATGAGTGGGAAATGAACCCGGTAGTACTTCACAGCATATTCAGTCAATGGGAGACACTGACAATATACTTGTTCGTCACTTACCGGAACAAGAAATGCCCATGCCGCTGCTCCAGGGCTGGCCTTGGACACTCTCCTTCTTCCAAGGGACGAAGGCCTTCTATACACCTTCCTCTCGTTCCTTCTGCTGCTGAAGATCCTGTCACAAATAAAAAGAGAAAAAGCAAATGTCATACTGATTGCTCCCAACTGGCCAAGACTGATGTGATGCCCATAGCTGTCACAGCTGGCGGCGTGTCCACCAATCCCTCTTCAACCCACTCCTTACCTCCTCTTGCAGAGTGAAGGATCCACTTTCCATACCAACCTGCGGATACTCCGACTCAAGGCCTGGCTCCTTCATGGTTCCAATACATAGAGAGCTTCTGCTCTGAGGAGGTACAGAAAGTGTTACTATACAGTAAGAAATTGACTGCCAGTCGTACTTACCTGAAAAAGTGGACCAGGTCTCAAGTTTGGTGCAATTCCAGGCAAATTATCCTGGCATCTGCTACTCTCCCTGTGGTTTTAGACTACATACTCAAGATGTCAGGGTTATCTCTCAGTTCGCTCAAAGTATGCCTGGCGGCCATAGTGGTTTTCCATCAACCAATAGAGGGATACTCAGTTTTCTCACACCCAGCTAGAAAGAGATACCTCCAGGGCATAACAAACCTCTTTCCCCAGCCCAGACATCCCATCTCAACATGGGACCTGAACTTAGTTTTAAAGAGCCTGACTAGACCACCCTTTGAACCTGTGGCCACCTGTGGGAACCTGTTCGCTTATACACCTGTCAATGAAGACAGCATTTCTGATCATCACTTCGGTGAGGAGAAATGGGGAGATAGCAGCACTGATGGTGCACCCCCCTTTTTACAGTCTTCTTTCATGACAAGGTTGCTCTCAGGCTGCACCCAAAGCTCATACCCAAGGCGACTTCATCTTTTCATGCGAACCAACCGATTCACCTCCCAACCTTTTATCCTAAGCCTCACTGCAATAACAGGGAGGCCATACTTCACACTCTAGATGTTAGGAGAACCCTGGCCGCCTTCTTGGACAGGATGAATGCTTTTAGGAAATCTTCGAAGCTCTTCCTTTCCATTCCTGATATGTCTAAAGGCGCAGCAATATCAGCCCAAAGACTCGCCAAATGGGTCTCGAACTGTATCAAACACTGCTATGAGGTTTGCAGTGTAGTACCTCCATCTTTAATCTGCACACACTTCACAAAGTCAGTTTCCTCCTCGGTCACCTTCCTCAAGAACGTCCCTATCTCAGAAATCTGCAGAGCAGCCATCAGGGCGTCTCTTCATACCACTGCAGAACACTACATGATCACTGGGAACTCTGCTTCCAATGCTAGCTTCAGCTGTGCAGTATTATCATCCATAACAGACTTGATTCCGAAGCGCCAATCTCCCATCTGGGACACTGCTTGGGTGTCACCTACAGAGGAGCACATATAGGGACACTACTCAAAGAAGAAGAGGAAGTTATTCACACTGAGCAGTAACGATGGTTCTTGGAGATGTGTCCCCCTATGGGTGCTCCACAACTCACCCTCCTCCCCTCTACTTTAGAGTTCTTAACAGAGGCTTTGTGATAGAGAAGGAACTGAGGGTGGTTCACCCGCTCAACGCTAATTAGCCTCGAGACAGAGCACGGGACGCGTGGAGGAGTGTATATGTGGGCTGAATGGACATTGCTACACAAATCTCCGATCAGAAGCGCAGGGACACACATCTATAGTGGAACACCCATAGGGGAATGCAGCTCGAAGAACCAGGGTTACTCCACAAGATGAGTAACTTCCTCTTATGCCCACCCTATACCAGCTAGGGTTGCCTGGTGTCTGGCAGAAAAGGGACCCTGGCGACTCTGGTCAGCACCGCTGACCGGGCTGTTTAAAAGTGCACTTGGTGCCACAGCAGGGCTAAGGCAGGCTCCCTGCAGCTCCTGGAAGCAGTGGCATGTCCCCCCTCTGGTTCCTAAGTGCAGGGGCTGCCTGAGGTAAGCAATGCCCAGAGCCTGAAACCCCTCTCCCCCGCATCCGAACACCCTGCCCCAGCCTTGATCCCCCTCCTGCCCTCTGAGCCCCTCGATCCCAGCCCAAAGCACCTTCCTCCACCCCAAGCCCCTCATCCTTAGCCCAGAGCCTGCACCCCCAACCAGAGTCCTCCCCCCGCCCCCCCCGCCCCAGCCCAAAGCACCCTCTCGCACTCCGAACTCTTCAGCCCCAGCCCGGAGCCCCCTCCTGCACCCCAAATCCCTCATCCCTAGCCTCACACCAGAGCCCACACTCCCAGGCAGAGCCCTCATCCTCTCCTGCCCCAGCCTGGAGTCACTTCCTGCACCATGAACCCCTCATTTCTGGCCTCACCCCAGAACCCGTACCGCGAGCCCAGAGTCCGTACCCCCTCCCACACCACAACCCCCTGCCTCAGCCCAGAGCTCCCTCCCATACTCTGAACCACTCGGCTCCACCCCCCAGCCCAGAGCTGTCTCCTGCACCCCCAGCCGGAGCCGTCACCCCCTCATGCATCCCAGCCCACTTTAGACCTCAACCCAGAGCCCCCTCCCACACCCTGAACTCCTTTCTGGCCACACACCCCGCTGGAGCCCTCACCCCCTCCTGCACCCCAACCCCCTGAGCCAGTCCAGTGAAAATGAGCAGGTGAGGGAGGGAAGAGTAAGCGACAGAGGGGAAATGGAGTAAGCAGGGATGGGGCCTCGGAGAAGGTGTGGGGTCTCGGAGGAGGGGTGGGGCAGGGGGTGTTTGGTTTTGTGCGAGTAGAAAGTTGGCAACCCTAATACCAACACTTTGTGCATGTGCACTTATTATGTGCATGCTGCAAAACGTCTGTTAGTCTATAAGGTGCCACAGGATTCTTTGCTGCACTTATTATTGTTTTTTTTTCAAATTCCATGAGCTATTTTAGTATCTCCCAACAATCTATTAGTATTGTGCATGCAGAAGTAAATGATTTGAATGAATTTTTACCTCAGCAAATGGATAAGAGATGAGGCAGGGCTTTGAGCATGCATCTTGTGCAAGACATAACAGCCTGGTGCTGAATAGCAAATAGGTTCACAAGATGGAATTTTTTATTTAAAAGAAAAAAACAAACTTAGGAAACTTAAAAAAAAAAAAAAAAAAGTGTTAAGAGATTTAGAGATGCAAAACTAAGTACTCCAAAGTGAGGCAATGTTTAAGGCTGTGCAGGCAATCTTAATGAGGCCCTGTTGTGCACATGTAAGTATGCATCTCTTCTGCTGGAGTTCTGCCTCTTCAGTGCCCAGACAGGATCTTGTTCAATGAACAAGGCAGGGATACAAAGTGAATAAAATGGGTTCTGCAGAGCTCTGCCTTATTTCTGAACAATGTCTGTTTGCAGTTGCCACTGGGCTTGTCTGGAGTAAATAAGAACTTGTCTGGTGGCACTGAGTATGGAGTTGGGCCCTTAGTGGATAGAACGTGTGATGTGTATTGGATGAGGCAGAGACTTATAGAGACTCTGGCAGACCCAGGCTAGCTATCATAACGTACAAAAACCTGCTTGAAAGAACAGATGGTTTCACAAACTGGGAATGGTTTACATGAGATTTGAAGAGAGTGCAGTTTCAGGTAACTATTTGTCTATTTATCTAGGTTCTTATGAAGGCTCCCATTTCTGAGTTATTGTTAAAATAATGTGTAATACATAACCAAATCAGGTGGACTTTAACACTTCCATTTTAAGACCTACTGCAAATGCATTCCTACAGCTCTATGAAAAATGTTGCTTTTGGCAAAATCTATCTTTAGTTTGGTGTCTTTGTTCCCCTTAAGTTACAAAATGTTAGATGAGAATTTGGTTAAAATGTGTTTCATATTAAAGTTTCATTTGGTTTCTCTTATTTTCCTAGTATAATCACTTATCTGAGGGCCCTATCCCGCCAACAACACCCAAATATGCATATGGACAAGTGACAATGGAGAAGGTAAATGTTCATTTATTACCCTGTAGGTCTGTCTGTGTGTGCATACTTGTTTCTTTTTAAGGAACGTTTTTATAAAGTTGAAATGGCCATCTACGGGCACTATATAAAGGAACAGGGAGGAGAGAATAGAAACTCAGAGATAAAAGGCTTCTTAACCCTCTTGAGGAGAGACAGATACGGGGCATGGGACTAGGAGACAGGAGTTCTGACTTCTCTTCCTAGCTCAGCCATTTTCTTGCTGTCTGACTTTGAGTAAATCAGTTAACCCCTACCTCAGTTTCCCCTTCTGTAAAATGGGAGGATGATAATTTTTGTTAACCTCTTTGAGATCTGCAGATGAAAAGCACTATGGAAGTGCTAAGCCATAGGGCTAACACTGCTTTGCAAAAATTAGCTGTGTAAAATGGGGTTTATTCAGTTTGACAAGCATTTTGACTCTGGTCTCAAAATTACCTCCACCAATTACTAACATTTACCTTATTACACCAAAAGGAAATATGTCAATGTACATGGCTTGTAAATAAAATGCAATGTTTATAATATGCACTGTGCTGTGTGTTAAGTCTCACTAAAATGAGTGATATTTGTATAGGTCTAGTCATTCAGCCTTTGGATAACTCAAAGTTTGGGTAAGCCCGTGGGGTTTATTTCACAGCCTGCTGAAGATAAAAGTTTAATGAGAGGCTGCTTTAGCTGCTGGTGTATTGAAAGGAAAGAGGAGGACGGGAAGAGAGGAGGTGCTGTGTTTTGCAAATAAAAACTCCATATGCCATAAGGGACATTTTTGTTTGTTTGGGGGAGTTGGTAAGTTGGATGTAGTAATTCATAAGTTTGGATGGTGCTGTGTAATTCTTTAGTTTTGGGCAGACAGCATTTTTGATTGATAAGCCTGACCCATTTTGCTATGGCATATGAAGTGTTGCCACATTCAGTACTGATAACAGATAATACAGCACAGCCTGTCTTAAGTCATCCAACCCAAGTGGTCTGCAGAAGTGAAATTTCTCACAGAAATGACTATCCAGTCAAGGTGAAGCAGAACTGCCCCCTCTGACTAAGCATACTTTAGGGTGGTCTCAGAAGACAAGAGGCTGCCTTATAAGGTTTCTCTGAGCTAGTATATATTCAATAGTGAGTAAAATTACACACAGCTATGTGTACATCCTGGGTGGGCTGGAGCAGCTCCAGCACTAGCCTCGCTGGCTGGAGCAGCCCTATGGCCTGCTGGCTGGCCAACCCCAACCTGCCCAATGGGAGCAGTGGCCACACCGGTGGGACCAGCGGCCCCAGGCCATGCTGACCCCAGCAGCGGCCCCGGGCCGCAACCACTGATCCCAGGAGCAGGAGCAGTTCCAGCCCTGCGCTCTGTTAAACAATATAATTTTAATCGTTTAACTGGTTAACTTTTTAAACGATATTTACATCCCTAACATCCTCAGCTTCTGGTGACATAAATGGGAGGTGCAGATCCATGGCATCTCTGAGAATCACACCACAGGATTTTTAAGTGGCCTGTTACTCCACATGCTGTATCCATATTGCCTGAGGGATCATCTCTCTGCTTGATTACGATCTCCCACAACAGCTATTTGGCACTGGAACGATGAACTGTCAACCTCGAGAATCAAACTCGTGTGCAGAAGACCTAGCTTTCTAGGTGACTAATTCATTAATCTTGCACAAAGAGGTTGGCATGGACCATGAACCTCAGCATGGTCAAAGCAAAATACAAAACCCACTACTTTGACCTGACCGTACCACAGTAAGCCACGTTCCTCCCATTTCTCTCCTCTGCCAAAAGAGTCCACTCCCTGCTTGCTGGTGGGAAGAGAAATAACCTTCCTTTGTGTACACTGGATAATTTTGGGAACCACTCAGTTACCATGGTGATGCACATGCCATAGAACTGGTAAATTTTAAAAGATTATTGCATGAATAGCCCACTTATATCCAGACTACTGTCTTTGAGTAGTCACTCTATTTTTATGTACAAAATCAATGATTGCATGTGAATAGATGATTTGTGTTATCCTATACCATGTGTAGAAACGATTGCATACATAATGTTGATGTTTGTTTTTAATGTTGCCGCACTTCTCATTTTTGAATGTGCCTGTGCAAAAGCTTGCTCTTTTGTTATTTTGAAACACCCAGCATTTCATTGTTTTCTTTTTACTGTGAATGTGTATAAAATATATATTGAATCCTACAACATTTTAAGTGCCACTTTTTGTAGTGGCTCTTCTGCAACATTACTTGAAAGCAAATACTGACTTTGGACAATATTTGGAATCACCAATGTACAGTTTACGCTGGGCCCGCGGAGACACTTATGTAAAATAGACTGAAATTCTGATGCTGTTTTTAAAAAAAGCCCAAAACACTTGAACCTTTGAGCCCATAGAGGGTATTATGTATATTGTGTGCATCCTGACTAATACATAGAATCCACAGCAAATGTTGAGAGAGAAGCATAGTCTGAAAGAGAGCTTTTATCATCTCAAAAAGAGGTCAGAGGGCATCATAGATATGTTAACCTGCAGTATAGTTGTGCCTATTGGACCGATTCAGAAAGGTACTTAAGCACATGCTTCACTTTAAGCTTGTGCATTGTCTTACTAAAGTCAGTGGACTGATTGCATGCTTAAATTTCAACTTGTGCCTAAACAGCTTGCTGAATTGGGGCCTTACTGCTTCAAAAATAAATGCGGGTTCAGTTATTTTAAAAGTCCTCTTAGATGGTACTTGACAGAGCCAAATTCTGCTCTGAGCTACCTCAGATAATAAATTTGGAGTAATTCATTGGAAGTCAATAGTTACATCAGATTTACACCAGTGTAACTGAGAGCAGAATTTGGACCATATTGTTGTCTTGTCTTATTTAGCTACTAATTAAACATTGAATTTTATGACCAGTCTAAATCTGCTTTTTTCTGCATTGCAGCTAGGCACAGTAGCAGAGCTTCTTGATGACCTGTCACCCTCTGGGCCAATAAGAAGCACTTACCCCTTAACCTTTGTTCAGCTGCAGCAGGTAAGACTTTCTCATGTAACTACTAAGTGATCATTTTCCAAATCTTACATGAAATTCAACCTTGATATCACTGCATTGGGGTGAAGGGTCTTAAACCATGTCTGAACTCGGTCCTTTAAACCTTGCAGTGTTGCACTTCTAACAGCAGTTGTTCCAAGGTTCCTTGGGTTGGAGTCCCCTCCCCATTTGTGACTCCATCTGTTCCTGCGGCCACCATATTTTTGGCATCACTGCTGAATCTCACCCGGGGGTTTTTTGGCTCATTTTCTCTCTCCCTTTTTATGTATTTTTGTTATCTCTGTTTTCCATTTTTTCTTCATCCTCACTATCTTCCTCCATTTCTCGTGCTCTTTCTCCCCTTTTATAGTCTCTCTGTGAAGCACTAGGTTTCAAAGATCCCTTCCACCTTGTTCCTGTTTTCCAGATTTTCCCCACTCTTTCTCCTTGGTCTGTCTGTTCTTTCTTTCTCTCTGGTATATAGTTGGTGATATGTCAAAACATCTGCCAGGGACAATTCTTGATAAACAGGGCAGGGGATCTGCGGGGGTGGGTTGGGGACATCACAAGGTTGATGTTTTGTGGGTATCTTGTTTATTTTTACTTCCTTTCCTCTTCAGAATGTAGGTAGAAAAAATTCTGAGAGTAGTCACCCAGAACTCATCAGAGTGCACACATCCCATCCACCAAGGGGCCTCTACACCACTGGTAGATGGTGATTTAGAAAAATACCCCTTGAAAAAGCATCTTGCTCCCATCTTCCTCTTCTTGCCGTGGCTTCCTCCTCCTCTTCTCCCCACATCTTTTGCCCCTTCTGCCCGACTTCTTTTCTATTCGCCTCCTGGCTGCTCAGTGGCCCCACCTTTCCACTGCATGCATCTGGCTCCCAGATCACCCCCTCTGCTGAGCTAAGTACAGATTAGGAGCCAGTTGCCTGCAGCTGAAAGAAGCAACCACTAGGAAACATGTGTGGTGGGCAGGATTGCTGAGCAGCTACCTGCCCCATAGTCCCAGGACACTGGATGGGATGGGTTCAAAACCCAGATCTGTCCTGGCCAAACCAGAACGGCCAGTAAGCTGGATGGCTTTCCTTCTCTACCTCTACCTGCACATACCAGAGGGATCCAGCCGGGGGAGAGAGGCTCAGGAGCTGTCCTGCTACTTGTGTGCTTCTGTGGGAGCAGAGAGCAGGCGCTCAAGTCAGCTGCTGAAAGACCCTATGAAAAGAAACCGGTTTAAAAGGAGTCTCTGACCACTCAGCTCTCTGGTTTCAGCATCCTTGCTCATCGGGTCATGTTTCAAGCAGCTCACCCTCTATGCATTGCTCTTCTCCACACTCTGCTGGGCTTTGCAGCTGTTACAGCCTGTCACCTGCCTTAGTCTCATGGGGACCTCAGAGACGCCTCAGGAAAAGGGGCAGTCCATAATGGTCACAGCCCCCCTCTGTTTTGTTTTTTCCTACCATCTGTGCTGCCGGTTGAGTGCATTGGTGGTCACATGTGACTGGCTGGAACAAAGATGACCAGATAGCAAGTGTGAAAAATCAGGACAAGGGGTGGGGGGTAATAGGCACCTATATAAGAAAAAGCCCCAAATATCGGGACTCTCCTTATAAAATCAGGACATCTGGTCACCGTAGCTGGAACTGCCATGCTCCCACCTCTTCTTGCCCCAGAGGCTGGGAACCAGGTTAAAATCCAGTTCATGTCAGACTATGGTGTTATGTTAATGCTACTGGGGAAAAACAGAGTGGTTTCAATCTGTTTGTTTCATTTGTTACAGGAACAAACCCAGCAGCACTGATTCTATTGTCCCCTGATGGCAGTATTTCACATGAAAATATTCTTAATTGTTCCAGTAGCATAGCAGCTGGTTCTCCTATACAGGCAGTACTGGGTGTCAGTTTTTGGTTGTAGGGTGCATTTTTTTAGCTTGTTACCTAAGCTTCAGTTGCAATGTTTTTTCCAGTTGTCAGTAGTTCACTGAAAATGGATAAAAATCAGTGGATTCAGTTCATGACCTTTACTCTTACTGAGGTGCAGAGGAGGAGAAATCTTAACTGAGACCTTTATCTTTAAGGTTATGTAAATATGTGTAGGAAACTTTATGAAATTTACATTGAGTATTGAAGATTGAAATCACTTGACAAGATTTTAACCTGGATATCTGAAACCATTTGTGATTATCGCTCCAGACAGGGTATGAAAGTTTAAATTACTCTTCTAATGTGTAGGCAGAAATTCTGGTTAATGGTTTCCATTGTGTGGCGTCAAGTGTAGCCTCAGAATAACTTGGTTCTCTAATTTTTTTTCTTCTAGTATTTTGGGTTTGTGCTGTACAGGACTACCCTCCCCAAAAATTGTAGTGAGCCAACACCACTCTTTTCACCTTTAAACGGAGTCCATGACCGTGCCTATGTCTCTGTAGATGGGGTAAATATTGACCTTACAACTACTGATATCCATGTCTGTCACTTGCCGCCGTTGGGTAGCTATGATTAATAATTGTACTGTGTACTTTGTGACTTTTTCCCCCCATGTACACAAATATAGTTTAGTTTATTTAATTTAATACGAAACATAAAGAGAAAAAAGGGATCATACAGTTGGTACATTCTGCACTTTACTAAAGCTTTTAAAATATTCTAATCTGTACACACCATTTCTGTGGTCAGCTTGAAAGTCTTACCATTAGTATCAAGACAATTGAAAATTGGTCTAGGGTCTTCATAGGAGTAGGAAAAAAAAACCTATAAACTGGGCTTGCTTACTACTGGTTTGATATAAATCAGAAGTTGACTATATTTGATCAGCTCCTGCAGATTGTTTCAATTGATTATTGCAGGAAGCTTGAGTCTACATCTTTGCTTGTCATATTGGGTTATTGACCACAAATTTAAAAAAAAATTTTTTACAGGATGTAGATTCCTCCCCCGCTTTCCTCCTTGAACTGTGTACAGCACAGCTTTGTTCCTGCTCAGTAAGGAGAAGAGTCAATTTATGGACTGTCAAAGCCCAGCTTTCATTCTTTATTCCAGCATATTGCATTAATATTTCTTTAATGAACCCTGTTTTCTATATAATACATCAAGGATGTATTGTATCGTAAACAGTACAGTCTCTATTGGCAAAACCAAACTATGGTTTTCTATTCAGAATTTTAGTGTTTTTTTACAAAAAAAAAAAAGAGCATCCAAGCTTAATCTGAGAATGAGTCATATTTTCACCTATAAAGTGTGCAAACTGTTTTCATCTGAACAGACCTTGACAACTCGTTGAGTTTTTTAGGAATAAAAAGCCTTGCAGAGCTTTGAAATTTCAAAACCAATAGAATTAGTGAACGAAGTGTACCACACTTTTGAGGAAACTGATAACTTTCCATTATTAGAATAACTGAAACGCTACTTAGCTGAATATCTTACTGACCAATTTAAATTATAGTTGTGGGGGCTGACTTGAGCAGGGCAGCAGGGGGATATTTTCCTCTATACAAGCCAGTAAGCCTCAGAAATGAGTAATCCAGTGTAATAGCCTGAGTTTTGTCCTCTGTTTTGTCCTTATGTTATTGTCTCCTTTTGGTGTTATGCTTACAGGTTCCTCAGGGAGTCCTTGAAAGAGGCAAATCAAACATGATAAATATAACCGGGAAGGCTGGAGCAAATCTGGATGTGTTGGTAGAAAACATGGGTCGAGTAAACTATGGTAGATACAACAATGACTTTAAGGTAAACTTAGTCACTAATGATTATACAATGGAACTTGTCAAAGCACACCAGAGATCAGCTTTTCTTCTATTGGTAGAAGAAAATCTTAGTGCAATAGTAAGAGCAAAGGGTTCGGGAGTATGCTGGTGCAACTCTACCTAACTCAAAATACAACTAATACTTTTCTTATGAGTCCCGCTCTCATTGAGGTCAAAGTAGCATTAAAAGCAGACGGACACCCTTTAACTTTTGGTGGCTTTGGGGTCTCGAGGTGTTGAATCTTCTGATGTATCATCTAAGGATGCATGAACCAGTTCAAATGAATTAAAAACAGCTGAAACGTCATCTAGAACTCAAGCTCAAATTCAGATTTTATATAAAATTAGTACTTTTGATTGTCCATACATGTCCTGGTTCAGTTGCAAGTGCTGCACTTTTAAGCATCACTGGAAGAAGGATACCTCATGCAAATCCTTTATCTTGCCAAATTTCCAGTCCAGGTTTGAGCAGATGAGATAAGGCTTGGTTATAAACTTCAGAACCCCTGGGTGCTTATCTAAAGCACACTTCTGAATGTAATTCATCATTAGTAATGTCCGAACGTTGTATTAACATGAACCGGGGTGGGAGAAGTGCTATCATATGCATTTTGGTGAGTATCAAGCTTGGTGTTGACCTTTAAACTTCAGCTGCCCCTGCTCCTCCTGAGTCCTCCAGCCTGTGCTCGCAGGGCTGCATTCCAAAAGGGTCTTTAGAGCTGCAGACCGGGGCCCCCTTAGCCTAGGGCCCTGCAGCCCCTAAAGCCCCTGCATTCCGGGTGGGGTGGGGGGCAGCTCCCCAAATCGTGGCCATGGGGGCGGTGCCGCGCTGCGCAGAACCACCTGCCCACCCCCTGTACCAAATAGGAGCTGCCCAAGGTAAGTGCTCTGCACCTCCTGCCTGCCCCAGCCCTGAGCCTCCTCCCGCACCCCCACCCTGAGTGCCCTCCCACACCCTAACCCTAATCCAGACCTTCGAATCACTGTATCACAAAGTGTTAAACCAAGATTGTCAGAAATAATGATGCATATTCAATCACATTATTCTCACTAAAAATATTAATAATAATTTTTTGTCAGAGCAAAAAGTTTTTTTGTACTGTTAATAAATCAAATACATAAAAATTATTTTTAAAATATTGTTTTTCATCTTTATCTCATCCTTTTTTTAATTTCTATTTTTTGTATGTTTGTACATAATATATTAGTATAGTAGTTCAAGTATATAATTTATACATAAATAAATATACATATATTGGGAGTGCGTGCTCAAAAATTTTTTACTGATAGGGGTGCGCGATCAAAAAAGTTTGGAGACCACTGCTTTAGAAGAGCTGCATTGTGTGGAGGCTTGCACGGCTGTTTGGCAGGATTGGGACCAATTGCAGTCAGATTAGTGATGCTTCGCTGGTATGAGCATGACTTTTGGAAGAAAAATAATTTCATCTCTAGTCTGCTTCAGGAGTTGACCATCTGGCCATTAAAATGGGGTTTCTGTAGCCCTACTTGGGCATCAGGGAATCCTGACCATTTATATCAAGATCTTGTCTTTTCTGCAGCCCCCCTGGTAAGCTAAGCACCTCACAGTGCTGTTAAGATTTTGGCAAAGGCTTATAGCCCAATTTAGATGTGAGGGAAAAGCAAACCGCTAGAGAAAGGCTAGAAGAAGAGAAGGTGCCACAGCAATGAGATTACGTGGTTACTCAGCAAAGGCATGTGTGCAGAAGGAGGAAGTAGATTTTTTAAATACATGAAAATAAATAAAAATAAAATGTCTTTCTTGACTTGCTTTGGTAGACCGCTTTCTAAATGTGTTTATCCAAAGCACATCTGAGACTTGTCAGTGTACCGCATATAGCGGATTTTGCTCACTGTCTTCAGTTATATTATGCAGTGGATATTTTATGGAATCCTGACTAAGAGTTTGATGATGTCTTCCAGGATGGTGAGATGCAAATTATAATAACCTAGTGTGACAAAGTTCCTCCTCTACCTTGGTGGGTCCTGCGCTTATTGGCGGATTTGCTCGCTTCACAGATTCACCATGTCGGTTGGGAAACAGCCCAGAGACTTTCCCCTCTGGTAGAAACCACAGTCCAGGTCAATTCCTCCTGGGTCTGATCAGGAGTTGGGAGGTTTGGGGGGAACCCGGGCCCGCCCTCTACTCCGGGTTCCAGCCCAGGGCCCTGTGGACTACAGTTATCTAGAGTGCCTCCTGGTACAGCTGTGCGATAGCAACAATTCCCTGGGCTTCTTCCCCATGGCCTCCTCCCAACACCTTCTTTATCCTCGCCACAGGACCTTTCTCCTGGTGCCTGATAATGCTTGTACTCCTCAGTCTTCCAGCAATATGTCTTCTCACTCTCAGCTCCTCGCATGCACGCCACAAACTGAAGTGAGCTTCTTTTTAAACTCAGGTGCCCTGATTAGCTAGCCTGTCCTAGTTGATTCTAGCAGTTTCTTAATTGGCTCCAGGTGTGTTAATTATCCTACCTGTCTTAATTTGTTCTAGCAGGTTCTTGATTACTCTAGTGCAGCCCCTGCTGTGGTCACTCAGGGAACAGAAAACTACTCGTCCAGTGACCAGTATATTTGCCCTCTACCAGACTCCTGTACCCCACTGGTCTGGGTCTGTCACATTAAATACACAGTGAAAGAATGAACTTGTAATGGTGATAATGCAGAGCAAAAGGATTTAAACTAGATTTGGGTTTAACATAAGAACATCAGAATGGCCATACTGGGTCAGACCAGTCATCACCTAGCCCAGTATCCTGTCTTCCAACAGTAGCCAATGCCAAATGCTTTAGAGGAGATGAACAGAACAGGGCAATTACTGAGTGGTCCAGTCCCAATATCTGGCAGTCAGAGTATGAGGTTGCATCCCTGATAGTTTGGATAACAGCTATTGACAGACCTATCTTCCAGGAACTTGCCTAATTCTTTTCTAAACCCAGTTGTAGTTTTGACCTTCACAACATCCCCTGGCAATGAGTTGCACAGGCTGACTGTGCATTGCGTGAAGAAGTACTTCCTTATGTTTGTTTTAAACCTGCTGCTTGTTAATTTCATTGGGTGACCCTGGGTTCTTGTGTTACAGGAAAGAGTAAATAACACTTCCATATTCACTCTATCCACACTAGTCATAATTTTATAGACCTCTAGCATATCCCTCCTTAGCCGTCTCTTTTCTAAGATGAACAGTCCCAGTCTTATTAATCTCTCCTTGTATGGAAGCTGTTCCATACCCCTTATCATTTCTGTTGCCTTTCTCTTTACTTTTCCCAATTCTAATATACATTTTTTGAGATGTGGTGATCAGAACTACATGTGGTATTCAAGGTGTGGGCATTATGATATTTTCTGTCTTGTCTTATCTATCTTGGTCCTTAACATTCTGTTAGTTTTTTTGACTGGCGCTGCACATTGAGTGGATGTTTTCAGACAACTGTCCACAATAACTCCCAGATCTCTTTCTTGAGTGGTAACAGCTAATATAGACCCCATCATTTTATATGTGTAGTTGGGATTGTGTTTTCCAATGTGCATTCCTTTGCATTTATCCACTTTGAATTTCACCTCCCATTTTGTTGCCCAGTCACCCAATTGTGTGAGATCCCTTTGTAACTCTTCCCAGTCAGCTATGGACTTACCTATCTTGCATCATTTTGTATCATCTGCTGATTTTCCCACTTCACTATTTACTCCTTTTCCAGATCATTATGAATATGTTGAACAATACTGGTCCCAGTACAGGTTCTTGGGGGATAAAAGGTAATATAGGTAATAATAGGAGATATACCAATCTCCTAGAACTGGAAGGGACCTTGAAAGGTCAGCTAGTCCAGCCCCTTGCCTTCACTAGCAGGACCAATTTTTGCCCCAGATCCCTAAGTGGCCTCCTCAAGGATTGAACTCACAACCCTGGGTTTAGTAGGCCAATGCTCAAACCACTGAGCTATCCCTCCCTATCCTGCTATTTACCTTTCTCTACTGTGAAAACTGACCATTTATTCCTACCCCTTGTTTCCTTATTTTCAACCAGTTACTGAACCATGAGAGGACCTTCCCTTTTATCCCATGATTGCTTCCTTTGCTTAAGTGCCTTTGGTGAGGGACCTTGTGAAAGGCTCTCTGAAAGTCCAAGTACACTTTATCAATAGGATCATCCTTGTCCACAAGATTGTTGACATCCTTAGAGTATTCTAATAGATTGGTGAGGCACGATTTTCCTTTACAAAAGCTGTGTTGACTCTTCCCTGACATACCATCTTCATGAGAAGGGGGGAGGGATAGCTCAGTGGTTTGAGCATTGGCCTGCTAAATCCAGGGTTGTGAGTTCAATCTTTGAGGGGGCTACTTAAGGATTTGGGGCAAAATCAGTACTTGGTCCTCCTAGTGAAGGCAGGGGGCTGGACTCAATGACCTTTCAGGGTCCCTTCCAGTTCTATGAGATAGGTATATCTCCATATATTATTATCTACATGTCTGATAAGTTTATTCTTTACTATAGTTTCAACCAATTTGCCTGATACTCAAGTAAAACTTACTTGCCTGTAATTGCCAGGATCACCTCTGGAGCCTTTTTAAAAAATCAGCATTACTTTAGTTATCTGCCAGTCATATGGTACGGAGGCTGATTTAAGAAAGAGGTTACATAACACAGTTAGGAGTTCTGCAGTTTCATATTTGAGTTCCTTCTGAACTCTTGGATGAATACCATCTTGTCCTGGTGACTTACTACTGTTTAATTTATCATTTTGTTCCAAAACTTTTTCTGTTGACATCTCAATTTGGGACAGTTCCTCAGATTTGTCACCTAAAAAGAAGGTCTCAGTTGTAGGAATCTCCTTCACATCCTCTGCAGTGAAGACTGATGCAAAGAATTCATTTAGCTTCTCCTCAATGGCCTTATCCTCCTTGTGTGCTCCTTTAGCACCTCAATTGTCCAGTGGCCCCACTGATTGGGAGGTTTCCTGTTTCTGATGTACTTAAAAAAAATTGTTGTTAATTTTTGTGTCTTTTGCTAGTTGCTCTTCAAATTCTTTTTTGGCCTGTGTAATTATGCTTTTACACTTGACTTGCCAGAGTTTATGCTCCTTTCTATTTTCTTCAGTAGGATTTGTCTTCCAACTTTTAAAGGACGTCTTTTTGTCTTTAACTGCTTCTTTTGCGCTGTTATTTAGCCATGGTGGCATTTTTTTGGTCATCTTGCTGTTGTTGTTTTTTAATTTGGGGTATACATATAGCTATGATGGTGTTTTTAAAAAGTTTCCATGCAGCTTGTAGGCATTTCATTTTTGTGACCGTTCCTTTTAATTTCCACTTAACTAGCTTCCTCATTTTTGTGTAGTTCCCCTTTCTGAAGTTAAAAGGTACTGTGGTGAGTTTCTGCAGTATTTTGCTCCCTACAAGGACATTAAATTTAATTACATTATGGCCGCTATTACTGAGCGGTTCAGCTATATTCACCTCTTGGACCAGATACAGTGTTTGATTTAGTCCTAAGTGAAGCACAGTATCTCCTCTTGTGGGTTCCAAGACTAGCTGCTCCAAGAAGCAATCATTTATGGTGTCTAGAAATTTGATTTCTGCATCTTGTCCTGAGGTGACATGTTACCCAGTCAATATGGGGATAGCTGAAATCCCCCTATACTACTGTGATTCCTATTGTTATAGCCTCTCTAATCTGTCTGAGTATTTCACAATCACTGTCACCATCCTGGCCAAGTAGTCGATAGTATATTTATACTGCTTTACTCTTATTATTCAAGCATGGACTAGCTATCACAGAGATTCTGTGGTACTGTTTGATTCATTTAAGATTTTTACAGTATTTGACTCTGTGATTTCTTTCACTTATAGTGCCACTCCCCCACCGGCATGACCTACTCCATCATTCCTATATAATGTGTGCCTGGTATTACCACGTCCCATTGATTATCATCGTTCCACCATATTTCTGTGATGCCTATTATGTCAATATCCTCCTTTAATACCAGGCTCTCAAGTTCACACATCTTAGTATTTAGACTTATAGTATTTGTATACAAGCACTTATAAAATGTATCTGTATTTAGTTGTTTGCCTTCCTATGGTGCAATTGAATAGAACTCCTTTTTGTTTGACTGTTTCTCTTCATCTTCTACTTGTTCTTTATCAACTTCTATCCTCTCCTCTTTACTAGGACATAGAGAATCCCTGTTAATAGATCCTCCCCTAAAGGATGTCTCTGTCCGAACTGTTGGCTTTCCCCCACCTCTTAGTTTAAAAACTCCTCTGTGACCTTTAAATTGTACATGCCAGCAATCTGGTTCCATTTTGATTTAGGTGGAGCCCATCCTTCCTGTACAAGCTCTTCCTTTCCCAAAAGGTTCCCCAGTTCCTAATAAATCTAAATCCCTGCTCTGAACACTATCATCTCATTCACATATTGAGATCCTGCATTTCTGCCTGGCTAACTGGGCCTGCATGTCGAACTAGAAGCATTTCAGAGACTGCTACCATGGAGGTCCTGGACTTTAATCTCTTACCTAACAGCCTAAATTTGCCTTTCAGGACCTCTTTCCTAGCTTTCTGGATGTCATTGGTACCTACATGTACCACAGCCACCAGCTCTTCCCCAGCACGGCAGATAAGTCTGTCTAGATGTCTTGAGAGATCTGCAACCTTTGCATCCAGCAACCAATTCTCCCAGTCATCACATACCCAACTATCTATATTTCTGATAATTGAATCCCCTTTTACTATTACCTCTCTGTTCCTAGGAACAGGAGTCCCCTCCACCGAAGGGTTATCCTTAGTACGAGAGGATACCATGACGTCATATGGAAGGAGTGTCCTAACTATAGGATAATTTCCCTCCACTCCAGCTTGATATTGTTCTTCCTCAAGACTTTCATCGTCCTCAACAGCACAGAGAATGTCACACTGTGGGTGGGACCACTCCACTGTGTCCTGGAAAGTCTCGTGAATGTACCTCTTTGTCTCCTTTAGCTCCTCCAGTTCAGCCACTCTGGTTTCAAGAGCCCTCTAAAGGAGTCTAGTTACCTAAAGTGCTTACGGTTCTAAGATACGTTTTGGAAATTTGTGTGGTTTAGGGGTGTAGTGCTGGAGTCTGTTAGCTAGTCCAATCTCACTAATCTTTGTAAAACTCTAATTAGGAGAAAGGAAGCAGTACCTCAGTGCCAGGCTTTCACCAGCTTAGCGCATGCCAAAGTACAATTTTACTTGTCCTGTCTTGAGTTTTAGAAGTTGCTAGTTAGATTGAGCTAACAATACACCTTTAAATCCTAGCCTGGGCAAAGTGTGTGTGTGTTGCTTGTGGAAGCTGGTGGACTAAGTCCTGCAGACTGAAGTCCTTTCTTTATCTACTGAACAGGTGTTGCATGGGCAACAGTAGAGCCAATTCCATCTGTGCTACCCTGCCAGTATGCGTCACCCTTTATCTGATGGGTGTGAGAGTCACTTAGCCCATGACTGCCAAGAAGGATAAGAAGTGTGCTGTAGTCTGGGGGATGTGTACCCCTTTTTACTGGGAACTAGATTAAGATAACAAAATGAGTTTAGAAAATGAATTATGGAGGAGCCAGTTGTGCTTCCATAGATTATGGTTGAGTTGAGCTTTTAACGAAAATCTGGGATTCAGCATTTAAATATTAGGAATGAAATCAGGTTCAGTAGACATGTATGGTATGAAAAGAAACCCGTGTGTGCACCAGAGGCTGCAGAGAAGTGAGATCCTTGCATAGAGAAGAGATTAGGATTTTCCAGATATCTGTGGAAAATGTGTAATCCTGTTTCTTGCAGAAGGGAGACTCTCTCTGCTGTGGTAAGCAAGGGGTTAGGGGCAATTATACAATATCAGTTGGGGAAACTAAGAGAAATTAACTGTCTAGTCTTTTTTTAAAGTACCTTTGTCCTCAAAGCTAAACTTGAGGGAGTTGTGCCACAGCCTTGCAGAAAGGCTCATGTTTTTAAAGCAAATAAGGTAGCTTTTGTGTTTCCTTTTTTGGTGAAGGTTTAACAATGTGAAATGGAATTAAGTATCTAGATTTTGGGGAAGTAGTTCAAAATATCTGTTGTTTTGCATTTGCTGATCTGTGTCTTGTTGCTGAAGGAAACAAAGGAAGGAAGCAGATCTAGTGTGGTTGTAGGTGCTTCCTATATCTTTTGCTGTATGTTACCTGGAAAACTCGCTTCGCTATTTTAATGAATGTTAGAAAGGTGCTGATAAAAACAAAAGACAAAGTGTCCATTCGGAGCTGTGGGTTCTTAGCACCATTTGAAAGTCAGACTACTCCTTATCTAAGTACCTAAACATGGATATAGGGAAGCAAGTTCAGAAAACCTGGCCAAAGATATACTTATGACATGAATTCAGACTGTCTATTAGAGTAAGGGCCTGTCTACATGGGAAAGCTTTACCAGTATAATCCGCTGTGTGGACACTCTTATTCTGGTGTAAGAGAGGCTTTTTTTCAGTTTAGTTTATGTTGCTTGGGAAGGGGTTTCAACTATGCTGAAAGACCATTCTTATGCTGGAATAAATGTGTCTACGTTAGGAGTTATACTGGTCTCACTATATCCATTTAAATTCAACCCTGATACTGTGTTTGCATGGGAAGGTTTTATTGGTGTGACCTAAGTGTAAAATACTGTAATAGAAACTATTGTAACAACTTTTGTGGGTAGGGGAGGATTTGATTTCTGTAAGCAAGCCTCTGAATCTGCCTCTGGTGTATGAAATATGTCCTCACTTAGGTCCCACTTCAGCATGATACTTAATAACATTCTTCACATTAAGCACATTAGTCTCATTGAGGTAACACGGACTACTATACTGAAAGTTAAGCACATGCGTAAGTACTTTGGTGGCTCAGGGTGAGCCTTGAAGCCCTGACTTTGTGATGCTGCGTATGAGCTCCAGTAGTTCTGTAGGAAGGAAATAATGCTGTCTCTACTACTATGTACAGTGTTGCTAACTCTTGTGATTTCCATAATGCGCCCGTTCCTGGAATCTCATGATTGTGAAAATTGCAGCTTGATTTTAACACTAAATTTTCTAGCCTCCATGGTTGCAGAGAAGAGCTTGAAAATGTGACTCAAATGTACCCTAAAGGCTCAAAACCCAGAAAGCAAATAAAAGTGAGCATTTTTTTTGGTTTGGTTTTTGCTTTTTTTAAGCTGATCTTAATTTGGGGGGATCTGACACATGTTTTGAACACTTGAGGTTGGCAAAACTGGTGACTACTGTAGTTCAGCCAAGTTTTGGTTTCTCTTAACTGTTCTGTACTCAGGACAGTTGGAGATAAATAACTGTAATGAGATGAGATGATTGATTTTGTTAACACCTTTAATTTCTTTGCAGGGTCTAGTGTCAAATTTATCTCTTGGCCAAGTTACACTCATTGACTGGGAGATCTACCCACTAGACATAGACAGTGTGGTGGGCCATGGCCTAAACAGCAGAGGAGGTGAATCAAAAACATCTGGTGGCAATCCCTCAAGATATGCAGCTCCTGCTTTTTACACTGGCAGATTATCTATTCCCAGTGGAATCCCTGATTTACCCCAAGACACCTATATCAAGTTTCCTGGCTGGACAAAGGTAGGTTTCTTTTTCTAAGGTGTTTACCAAAAAACCTGAATCTGACTCTAAAGTCACCTTAAAATTGCTATTAAAGGTCAAGAACAGCCCGCTAAGAGGGGTGGAGGACTAGGTAACAACGGTGTGGTAGTTTTGAAGGGTCTCACACACATATCAGATGATATTCAGAGCTGTTGAGATCTTATAAGTGATTAGGCTGTGGATCATACATTTTAACTAAATCTTGAATAAATCTGGAGATAGCAAACTAAGATGAGGGAAACTCATATTAAGTAGTCATTCAGTGACGTCGGCTAGGCAAATGATGTGCCACGTAAGTATGCAGCTATTATAGATAGTGAATAGGACACAAAGATATGTGTGGTCAAGCCTATTTAGAATACGGCATTTGGTTTTGGTCTTGGGGGGATGGAGAGAGAGCTGCCCTCTGGAGAAGGGAAGTGAATACAGGAGTTTTAAAGGCTGCTTGTTCGGAAGAAAGTGAGATACTGGAAGTTGGCCTCTTGGGCAAGAGTGGAGTCAAGCTGGCTGAGCAGAAGTAACAAAGGACATAATTGCTGAAGTGGTGCTAGAAAAACTTTTCATGCTGAGGAGCGGAGAAAATTAGCCAGTGTCTTTGTATGGAGATTTTAGCTTTTTAAAAAAAAATTAAAATTGCTCATTAACAAAGCACACAATTCTGACAGAGTCAGAAGATGAGACTTGCTATCTCGGAGGAAGGATCCCAACAGGAACAGTCATGACCTAACTTGTAACACGGTTGCCTAAATGATTCTAAAACCTGTTGCCCCACCCTCACGACCCACAAAAAAAATCCCGTTGGAACGCAAAAATCCCTAATCGTGTCTCACAACTGGACATTGGCATGGCTTCCAGTTCTGAGTCACATTGCTCCCCCTTGCATCAGGTTAGCGATTGCAGCTAGCAAGCTGCTTGATAAGATACGTGCCGATCCAAGCTTTCCCTTGTTCAGTGACCTCTGTAGCCCACCAGCTGCACATCATTCATCACAGCACTCACTGTGATTGAGGCTGCCACACCAGGATGTGACAGTGAAGTCCCTGTGGTGGGAAGACTGGTGCTTAACATCAGCCACCAATCAGTTCCTCGTCACAGACCCTACTGCTTGCCCACCCAGCTTTAACCTGGCCATGTCGCCAGGCCCTTCTTAACTGATTCTGGACTGGGCAAGACCTCTGTGCAACCAACCAGCTCCATTGGGGTCTTCGAGACAGTCCAAGTTGCAGTGCAGGTTGAACAATGATACCCATTGTCGAGGAGTAGCCGCTAACCAAATTCAGCGGTGGGCTCCGAGAGCTGCACTTGGCCACTAAGAATGCTAATGCTTGGCAAGGCGAGCGCACAAAGGCTAAATAAATAAATTGGCATGGTTAAACCTGAGTGGGTGGGATTTCCAACAGCTCTCACTGTTGGCTTCTCTGCTTCCATTGAAGCCCATAGTGGAATTTACATTGACTTCAGGGGGTGCGAGAGGTCAATGCTAAGTGCTTATTGAAATTGCACCCATAGCATAGCTGGGCCCTTTCTGTGGTGATTACAAGCCCCAATTTCTATGTGGATTTAGAACTCCATTTTAAATCCCCATCTAGCTGAAACTGCATATGAGCTGGTGCCATGCAGCAGTTATCGATCCTCTCAAGGAAATCACTTGGATTGGTTTAGCATCCTCCCCCAACAATTATTTCTCTCCCCCTCACCCCCAGTTCAATTTTATGTCTTCCTCCCTGACCGAGCAGGCTCCTCACTTTAAAAATGGACTCTTCAGATAGTCCAGCTTTGTCTGTACCTGGGAACAGCAGTTCAGTGATCCCAGGATACATGAATGGCCCAGTGTGCTAGCTCCAAGGGTTGGCCCTTCCTGGCCTGAACAGTTGGGTTGTTTTGTACTGATTTGTTGGATGTGATATTTAGACTATCGAAGTAGCTACATCGACCCAACTCCCTAATATGGATGCAGCTGTAGCTGTATAAAGATGCCTTATACCAATACAGCTGATACCCCTTCCCTTATGGGAATAAGCTATACTGGTACTTTATACCACTATAGCTGCATCCACGCTAGAGTGGTTGTACCACCTTAGAGGTCTGCCCAGGCCTAATTTTCAAGCCTGACCCGGACTTGTACCCGACCCAAGCACAGCCAAGCCAAACCTGATCCAAAAGCCCCAACCCAACCCAACACTCACTCCATCCCTCTCCGAACCTGTGCATGTGGGCTTGGGGTCATCCTGGTGCCAGCCACCTCCTGCCCTTAGGGCTGGCACAGGAGCAGCTGCGTGGCCTGCTCCTGCCAGCTGCCACCTGGCTATGTGGCGTGTGCTCCGGAGTGAGGGTGACGAGGAGTTGCAGCGCCTCTTACCTGGCAGCACACAGAGCAGTGAGGTGGCAGTGGTTGGCAGGAGCAGGGCATGCAGCTGCCACCGTGCCAATCCCACAGGCAGGGGGAAGTGATCAGTGCTGACCCGAGCCTGAGAGTGGGAGCTGGTTTCCAGCCCAACCCAAACCCCACACTTGTAGTTGGGTCCTGTTGGGCTTGGGTCAGGTTGCGAGGCTCTGTGCCACTTTACCTATATTGGTATAATTAAAGCAGTACAATTTTGTGTGTAGACAAGCCCAGAATTTCTCCCTAGCTGAGGGGAATGAGCCCTCGGGATGGCAGTCAAGTGACCATCCAAAGTACATAAGGAGCGCCAATAGCCCACTTTGAGAGTGGAGGTGGGGAGAAAGCATGTGCAGGGTGAAGGTTCATCCTACTTCCCAGGCAGAGGGCCTGGGGAGTGAGGCTGCTGGGAGCAGAAGGCTGCTGGGAGAAGACTCAGCTGAGACACCCTGGGAAGGGGGTTTATATACAGGGGAAGCTGGAGGAAGGCTTATGGAGGAGTATGGCCTGGGGAAAACTGAAGGACAAGGCTAGAGCTTGAGTGACTAAGGACAAATAGCCCAATTATAATATGGAACCTGTAGTAGACTGTGGGCATTGGCCCCCTTCTATGCTGTTACTGTGGATGTGGGAAGATTAATTAGAGGCAGGAAGCTGAGCTGGTGGAAGGGCTGAAGATTGCCTAAGACCCTCGGAGGGAACTGCTGTGACCTGGAAGAGTGTAGGGCAGAAGACTGTGTGTTGCCACTGGACTTTATTTTTGATGCTCCGGAAGTGGTGAACTCTGACTTAGCCAGAGAGCTAAGTCACCGCAGTGCTGCAGTGCAGAAAAGACTCCTGCATGCGAGCACTGCAGCAACCTACAAGCCTGTGGGAAACTGAGAGGGGAAACTGGAGCAGTGGAAATGCCTAATGCTGAACTGGATAAGCCCGAGCTATCTTGGGATTCAGCCATAGCAACCTGTGTAGCTGCACCAGCACAAGCCCCAATTGTAATCAAGAAAAGCAGTGGTTTGCATAAATTGAGGTTTACACAGGCAACTGGTGCAAGTCATGGCTTTCCGTGGCAACACTTGGGGTTTGCACAGATGCAGGTACACGAGTTGCTGATTGCTGATTTGGAGCTAATCTCGCTCGCACCTAGAGAAGAACATGTAGGGTGATATTTGTTTTCAAAGAAGGAAGCAGAATGACCACAATGATGTGTCTTTATAAAAGAAAATGTGGATCTTGATTTTTCAGTCTTCAAAGTTCAGGCCATTCACAGGTTCCAGATCTTTTGTTAACCCACAAATTGAAACACAGACCAATTGCTAAATTCTGATTTGGATTCCAAAACCTACTAACTCTCAAATTTTGGATGAACTTAGATCCAGGGTTTTTGTTTGGAACAGAGCCATTTAAAAGTGCCAACACCTAATGCTTCTTAGGTAGTTTCCACAACCTTTCTGTATTTGCCATGAATGACATTAATGTGATTTGAGAGATTCCTGCAAATTCAGTGGAATTAGTATCATGGCCAAAGATTCCACACACCCACCCTATACAGTGTCATGGTACACTATATATGCATAACCATGTATGTGTTCATGAAGGACGTAAGGGTTTTTCTGACATTTTTATCAATTCCACAGGAGCCTTCAAAATAATACAGTATTGGTAGAAATTGAAAATAGTTTTCTGCTATGAAATTGTTGCATACTTCATAGCCATTATTGGGCAATCTTAGTTTGAATGAGTAACATTTTAAAACTTCATTGAAAACAAGTAGCAATTGTTCATCATGAGTGAGATTTTAAAATCGCTATGAAAATAAGACAAAATAAAAGTACCTCCCTCCAAATGAGTGATAGTTGCAACTCTGCGCTATCTCAGCGTACTGTGCATGGTCAGTCGACATTACACTGGAGGGTTTTTCTTTCATACAGTACTCTTGAACATTTGTGGGTTTTTTTAAATGTGTAAGACTAACATTAAGAAATGGATTTCAGTAACTATATTAGTGGCCAAAAGAGTTATTTTGAGGAAATGGTGCTCTGCAATTCCTCAATCATACACAGACTGGCTTAGTGAGTTCTCTATTACTGCATTAATGGAAAAAATGATTCTAATAGAAATTCTTGGAAAAAATATGAGGATGTCTGGTTACTCATGAAACTATTGCATATTTTTTGCAGTTTATTATATATTAGTCCGCAATACTCATAGGTTATGTTCTCACTTATTTATCTATTTAGTCACTTGAATAATTGATGCCCTGCATGATCTCTACAGGTTGTTTTGTTTTTTGTTTTTTTTTCCAGATTTTAGAAATAATGAATGTTGTATTTTGTTCTTTATATGCTATTTCTATCTTGTGCTTATATTTATATATGTTTTGTTTCATTATGTTTTAATATTTTATATAAAAACAACAAAGATAAAGTTTTAAAAAAGTCTAAGACTGTCAATCTAGCACCTGTCAGTGGTATTGAATTTACTCCTAAAAAATTGCATAGACTTTAATTGACTGAGTGCAAAGTTAAGTTGTTGCTGTGTTGTAGCATATCAACATATAGTGTGCTGTACCTTTTTTTAAAAAAAACCACAGTGGTTTAGAGACTCCTGTCTGTTGCAGAACTTAATGGTATGATTTAAAAAGGGTTTTCACAGTTGAGATAGTTATTCACAACTCAGCAGAAGTTTCTAGTTCAATATCTATTCATATAAAGGAAGTTTTCTGTTTCTAATCGCTGGTTCTTCTGTTTTTATTTTGTATAACATGTTGTTTAGTCTATATGGATGTTATAAATTAGTAGATTTGGGGGCATATATGGACATATGATTTCATAACCATGCTGCATACGTGACCTGTAAACTTACGAACAGCTTCTTGCAAATTAACCTTTGAGCTCATGTTTTCCAAGAAATTGTATGAAGTAAACTGTCAGACTTAAAGACCAGAAGGGACCATTATGATCATTTCATCTGACCTTCTGTAAAGGTCTTAGAATTTCCCCCACTAACTCCTGCACCAACCCACAAGTTCTCAATGAGCTAGAGCATATTTTACATTACTGTAATGAATTCATCGTGTGTGTGGGATAGTAACTTACAGCAATTCTAATGCCATTTTTCACCCTAAAAGAACACAGAAGCAAAGCACTGAGGCAGAATATTTTCTTTTCCCCTACGTACCGCAAAAACAAGCCACAGAATGAGATTAATTTGATTAAAAAAAAGTTTGGGGTTGAAGTTTAACAACACCTTGGCAGAACAGAGCAAGATAGGATCTTGGGCCACAGAGGCAAATGGAAAGTTGAACTCGCCTTCATTTGTGAATTTACCATCTCTGAGAAAAATTATGAATTTGATATAAATTGATTTATAAAGATTTGAAATAAATTTACAGAAACAACTGCAATATAACCATTTTCTTTTTAATACTCTACTAATGATCTATGTTTGGGAGACTTTGCTACATTTTCCTAACCTTTCATTTTTAATTGCAATTTGACATACCCTAAGTTTTTCGGAAGCCACAACGATGCTGTTAAAGTCCTACCTTCCCAGTGCCTTATAGAAACCCTTTTATTTAGTCATCATTCTGCCTTTGTGTCATGCATCTCATAGTTTTTTCCCCTAGTCTTAAACTGCTAAGGATATTTTATATGGGGAAAAATTGATGCTTTAATTCACCTGCTCCTGTTGAATTCTCATCCATTGAAGTCCCAGTGTTCTGAGCCTGTAGCTGACTAACACAGAAAGGGCGTTCGTGAGAGATTGGAGTTGTGTGGCATGTTAAACCTCAAAAACACGTGGAACTTTCCTTTTTGTTATGAACTCAAAACAGCCCAGTTCAGTCAAAATGTTCATGAACTGAGGTTCAGTTTTGAGTGAATGTGGGTCCGTTTACAATTCCACTGAAATGGTATGAACTGTCACAGTTTTAAAGATGACTAAGATGATTTTTCTAAAAATAATGTGAGCTTGGGGGAATTTTTTGCTGCTTTATGATGCGTTTAAAAGATGCAAGTTTTTGAAAGGCTTTCTTAAGCTTGTTTTTTTACGTTACAAACACCAACAATGTCAAGTCATCCCTCTTTTTGCAAGAGTGCTTCTTGGATGTCTCAGATGCTATGTGTGAGATCTCGCATTACCAGACGTGGTCTGGGTCTTGCAACTTTAACAAGAGTATTATTTTTTTCTCCTAAGTCTTGGTGGTCACTAGAACCTGACTTTAACCAAACAACAACAACAACCCACCGAAAACAGAGTTTAACAGTCTAGTTAGACTGTCCCTTTTTTTTCTCAGTTGCTCAGGTTTCTCTTTCGTGATGTTACTTATCAAGTTCTCCTGTTGCCATAGAGACTTTGAGAGTCGGAAACGTCTGAATTTCTGATATCCAAAACAAGCTGCAAATAAATTACTTTTTTTGCACAAAAACTCTGACGTTTGTTCAGTGCACTTTTTCAACAAGTCCACCCCCTCCCCTTTACCAGTTACCTTTAAGCAAATATAATTTTGTTTTCAGGTTTGTTTTAACCTGAAACTTAAAGCAAAATTCAGGGCTGGGAGAGGGGTGGACATTATGTAGCTTCCTCTTGAAATAAAACCAAAGGAAGGTTTGCCAGAAGCTCCTGAAAACTAAAATACTAAGCTTCACAGAGCTCTGCAGAAAATGGCTTCAGGTGAGACACAAACTCAACATCCAGAAATTCTGTTGCTCCCAAATGTCTCCAGTTAAACTTGCCAAGAGTCACTTTTTCAAGCTTCCCAAGTAGTATTGACTAGTCTGGGACACAGTAGTTCTCTGTCTCCTTGGTGTTTTATGGATACTGCTAATTTATTTTCTTGGTGTGCAAGTCTTCATTTTTTAGTACAGGTATATTTTCTTTGAACATCTCATTTTAAAATGTTGACACTGTTTTTAATTAATCAAAGAACTACGATTGTTTTGCCTGTTTTTAAAGTGTGTTTTGATCAGGATTTAAATCCCAGCTTATTTTAGCCTGATCAAAATATAGTGTGAAAATATAGTGTTTCATTGTATGAAACATGAAGGCTCAATTCCTGACCTCAGGATGGTAGAGATTAAATAAGATATGAATTTAATAATTTTTATTTGACTTAATTTTTTTTTTTGTTTCTCTTTTGGCAGGGACAAATTTGGATCAATGGTTTTAACCTCGGTCGTTACTGGCCAGTCCGTGGTCCTCAAGTGACCCTATTTGTTCCAAGCAACATCCTCGTTTCATCGTCACCGAACAATATCACAGTGTTGGAGCTGGAGCAGTCTCCGTGTGGCATTCAGAAATGTGCCATAGAATTTGTAGACAAACCTGATATCAATGCAACACTGCAGTATGAAAGCAACACCCGGAAGCTGTTCACTAAAGATTTATGGCTGGACCCTCTGTGATTATTTAGGAATGTGTCCCCTTACCTTCTCCTGTTTTTCTACCCCACACCCTCAAATCCTACATTCTTCGTGGGGAAAATCAGTATTAAAAATCAATAAGTATGTTTAACTATGGAAATTTTTTCAAGCACTGAAAGCATAGCTGTTTTCTAACAGGAGATACTAAATACAGGGTCTCCTTTAAAAGTGAACATTCAAGCCTTAGAGTAAGTTGTTGTGCATGAGACTTGACTTAGATGGAAGATAATATTTAACATCAAAGTCTTAGTAAACAGATAGCTTTGGGAACTGTGGCTGCATTTTAAACTAGTCATTTTACCAACTCTTGTGAACCTAGAGAAATTTACCTTGCTAAGAACTGAGTGGCCCCACTCCCACGCTTATAAACATTTAATGTCCACAAACAAGTATCCAAAGGGTTTGTGTATTCCAAGTACCATTTAGATTTGACTTGTTTTCCTCCAGGCTTAAATACCTGGCTAGTGTGGCTACTGTTTCAGTCTGCAGTAGCTTACTACCAGCATGGTCAGTCCTCTACCCCCCCCCCTCCCTCCAAACCTTCCCAGTGACCTTTAGAATTCTCCCAGAATCTGCTGCTTCTGGGACCTGTGACAGGAATTGTGGGGTAGGTACCTAGAGTGCATTGCAAGTGAAATGGTGAAACAGCACTGATGTGGATGTTAGCGAGTGGCTTCTGGTCACAGGTCTGCCTCAGTTTCTCCTTGGGCTAACTCACTGACTCCCCTCCAGCTCCCAGCACTGGCATGATTTAGTCGTTTGGCTAAGTAACAAAGTCCACTCCTTTTGGAATTAACAAAACAAATCTGCAAACGGAGTCTTTGAACCAGTTACAATCTTGCCTGACTTTAGCATTCAAAAATCATGATATTGGTGTAATCATGAGACTTTAAGAAAAAACAACTTTTTTTTCTCATTTTGGCTCCTGGTATTTGAGTCTTTGAGGTACACTTAAGTCATGTTCTCAAATTTTTCTCTGCAACCATGGGAGCTAGATACATTTTAATGAAACCTGAGCCTCATGTAATAGTCTCCAGGAGCGGAGGCTCTTAGAAAAATACCCAATAACACAAGAGTTGTGATAAAATCACAAAAGTTGGGGCTCGCTGGTGCTCAGTAGTCCCCTCTCTGGACCTGGTAATCCCTTCCACAGGGATATCCACTTGCCGTCCTCCTGGAGGCACTGCGGAGTTGAAGAGGAATTTCCACGCCACCTCCAGATGGTGCCATAGGAGAATCCAGGTGTTCTCTCTACTCTGAGTTCTAGTTAGGTGACTGTACAACAAGTAGAGAAAGTCCATTTGCACGCCTTGCTTCATCTCCCGGGGCCTGTCTCTCTACATCTTTCCTACTGTCCTTTCCTGGATTTTCTGTCACTGTCTCTCTCTTTCTAGGTCTCCTCCTTGGCCCACTAGGGTTGGTGACCCCCCTCCCAGGTTCTCTCCCAAAGCCTGGTCTCTGGAGGTCTCAGCTGGTTTGTCAGTCAGCTTTTTGCCGTTTTTTCTAGCTCGGCTTCAGCCTCTAGACAGCCTTTTCCTGCTCCTGTCTCTACCCAGGACTGTCCCCATACTGTCAACCCCAGATTGTTTCTTATGCAGTTCTAGGTGGTCACCTGACCCACTTCCTTCCCCCCAGCCACATGACCTTCCCAATCCCTGAGGTAGCGACGCCTGCTTTTAAAGAGGCTACTTAACTCCGGTACAGTGGACATTAGGAGCTCGTTAGCAAATTATGACGTTTTTCTTGTGAGAAAAATTGACAAAAACAAAATTAACATTTCTTTGTAAACCCCCAAACTGTGGTTTGTTTGGGTTTTTTTGTTTGTTTGTTTGTTTTTTACATAAACCTGAAAATGTTGACAAAAGCAGGGGGAAAAAATCCACATAGTCAAAAAGGCATTTTCTTTCCAAAAAACGTTTAGACAGAACATTTTAAAGTGGTTTTAGTGGGCATGAAGCAAAACTGCAATGGTTCAGAACACAAGTAAGCATGGCTAGTGTGAACTCAATAAACTGTTTATGCTTAAACCAGTGCAAACTGGTCAGTAAAAATAGGTTTAGTTTTCCAGGGCGTGCACAACCTATGGGCCTGTTTCTGGTATCATTTATGCTGGTTTCATGTCTGTGTAACACTACTGACTTTAAGGGAGTTGCTTCTAACTTACAATAGTGCAAGTGAGATCAGATCAGTTTGTCATTGCTGTCCAGGTGGAACATCCATGGAGCTGTGATGTGACACATTGTCACGATGAAACCAACTACTGAATGCAAATTTTAAAGAGAAATTTTAAAATAGGCCTTAAACGTGATCATGTTTTCTAAAATGGGCTGGAAGATTCCCGTTTTCTGTTGTCAAATGCCATAGAAGATGAAGATTTTCCGTCCAATAGTTTTCGCTCTTACTTTGGGAACATATTACAAATCACTTGGTGGTGTCTTCCATTCTGTTCCAGTTAATTACTAATCATGATGTAAGTGCCTGATTTTTGTTTGCAACCATGCAGAATCTTTTCTTGTTGCTGTCAATGAAAGCTGGTTTTCTATAGCAGTCTCTGTCTCTACTTACTGCCCCTCTTTGGTGTTAATTCAGTCTTGCAAACTCTATGAAAGGAGGAGCCTTAAAGAACAAAGGGTTGAGATAGTGACATTAAAATGTTTTAATAAACTATCAACTTGCTTCCTTTGAATTTATCGAAAGTGAGTAAAGCCTCTTTCTTTAAAGAGGAGTCTTCCCTCAACTGTAGGCATGCTGAGAGCAAAGAGAAAGCAGAAAGAAGATGAGGACATGATGACTTGTGTAATCTGCACAGTTTATGAATTCTAGTTGATCTGATGAAATTGCTTTATCATTGAATCCCTCAGTGTATATGGGGTCAGCCATATGGTGTTGGACTGTGTCACATATCTCCTGGATCAGGGGCAATGGACAGTTGTTAAACCTTGATGAGATGATCACATAGGTAAATCCAATTTTCTCCAACCTCACTGCGTGGGGACTAGGGTTTGGAACAGTGGGATTTTCCCACAAGCAGAACAAAGAGTGGACAGCAAAGACAGTGTTAACGCTGGATCTTAAAAAAACAAAAAAAAAAAACAAAAAAACCCCCAGAAATTAAGGGTACGTCTACACAGCAAAGAAACCCCACTGCAGCAAGTCTCAGAGCCAAGGTCAGTGGTCTTGAGCTCCTGCTGCAGGGCTAAATATAGCAGTGTAGCTGTTCAGGCTTGGGCTAGAGCCTGGGCTGAAAAACCTGATGAGGGGAGTCAGTTGACTCAGGCTCTGAGACGTGCTATAGTGGTGGAGTCTTTTGCTGTGTAGAAGTACCCCAAGAAACTTGGGCGGAGAGGCTCACAGAGACAAGGAAGCTTGGGCAGGAGCAGAGGGACATGCTTTCATGGCAGAGGGGTCCTCCTGAACTGCAGGACCATCTGAGGAAGAGGGAACCTGACTGCAGCAGAGAAGGGCTCCATGATTGAGAGAAGAAGCTGTGTGTGTAGGAGGAGGGATCCTGGATTCCTTAGAGGACTCCGACCTTAAACCAAAGAATGCTCAAGTGGTGAGGAAACTGAGACCGGGAAATGCATACAGCTCTACTGTTTTGTCTAGGTTTGTCTATTTCTTGTACTAGCTAAAGTAAAGAGCAATTGTGGATTTTGGAAGCCTTACAAAGCGTATGTGTCTGTCTGCTTCCACTACCATGTGTCCTGGAAGAGGTGGAGTGTAAATGCAGAGTACCCACAAGATTGCAACTCTAGGAAATGGTGTGCTTACACTATTGGGGAATCTGGGGGTCAGCAGTGGTCCTGGAGACCTAAGGCAACTGGGTTGCAGTGTCCTGGTTCTTTGAAGGGGTAAATGACAGACAGCCTGGTCCTCAGAATCATGCCAGAGAGACCAAGAAAAGATGCAGTGCTATAGCCTACTCAGTCGAAGGGAAGCTTAGGAACACCCAGGCACATCAGCCTGGTGAATGTTCAGCTGGGGGAACTCTATCAGAGCTGTGACAGGGCACTTGGAGTAGTGTGGAAGGAACAAGATTTAGTATATCTAAATATAAGGTGCTCCAGGAACATTTTTGATTAATAGCTGCATTGATAAGATTGGTCTAAAGCAAACCATGACAATCAGATTGGGCTGCAGAGGTCCAGAAATGGTCGCTATGTCTGGATTGGCTAACTCAGGAGAAATGCAACTATATGCCCTCTCACCTAGTGGTGATGGCTACTGATTTCAGTTACTGTCTTTTTTTCTAGTCGATGGCTCTGTGCTCCTGTCCCTGCCCAGAGATGCATGTGAAGAGAGAGCAGAAACGGAGTGATGCCTTTCCTAATAAAGGTCCTTCAGTCCTTAGTGTTCTGGTTTTGTAACAGTCTTTTTCCCTTCACTAGCAATTTACCTTCCTCCAGATACTCTGGCCATTGTTGCTTTCAAAGTTCAGAAGGCTCCAGATAAGATGGGCTGGATAGAGAGCCCCTAAAGTTAACATATTAAGTGGCTAACCCCTTTGTTATGTGCAGTCCTTCATATGCAAAATCCAATGGTTTAGGGACTGTTTTACCTGTTGGCCCCTGGAGTATTTAATGTTTGGGTGTTTTTCATGGTACCTGTGTCTATACAGATCTTGGAACACGTACTCTGAGTTAAATAAATGGTTAAGTGTTATTAATACATCAGAGCCACGTTTTGAGCCTACGGAATGGAACAGAATGAGTTTACACCGGTTGTGGGTTTTGTGGGTACGAGTGTTCACAGAATTGCACTTCCATTTTAAATACATTTTTTATAGCTATTCAGCACTTTAACTATATGGCAGCCATATGGCAAATCATTCCCAGCCATGAAAGAAAATATGTGCTGGGACATAAATGTTGGGAGGTTAACGGTGAAAAAATCAAACTCGTAGCGCTTGTAACAGTTGCCACTGGAGATACTGTTAAATCTCTCAGATCAGGAAGAAAGTCAAGGAAAGTGTGGGCCCCTTGCTGAATGAGGGAGGGAATCTAGTGACGGAGGATGTGGAGAAAGCTAGTGTACTCAATGCTTTTTTTGTCTCTGTCTTCACAGACAAGGTCAGCTCTCAGACAGCTGCACTCTGCAGCACGGTATGGGGAGAAGGTGACCAGCTCTCTGTGGGGAAAGAAGTAGTTCGGGACTATTTAGGAAAGCTGGACGAGCACAAGTCCATGGGGCCGGATGCGCTGCATCCGAGGGTGCTAAAGGAGTTGGCCGATGAGATTGCAGAGCCATTGGCCATTATCTTTGAAAAATCATGGCGATCGGGGGAGGTCCCGGATGACTGGAAAAAAGCTAATGTAGTGCCCATCTTTAAAAAAGGGAAGAAGGAAGATCCAGGGAACTACAGGCCAGTCAGTCTCACCTCAGTCCCTGGAAAAATCATGGAACAGGTCCTCAAGGAATCAATCCTGAACCACTTAAAGGAGGGGAAAGTGATCAGTAACAGTCAGCATGGATTCACCAAGGGCAAGTCATGCCTGACTAACCTAATTGCCTTCTATGATGAGATAACCGGCTCTGTGGATGAGGGGAAAGCAATGGATGTGCTATTTCTGGACTTTAGCAAAGCTTTTGATACAGTCTCCCACAGTATTCTTGCCAGCAAGTTAAAGAAGTATGGGCTGGATGAATGGACGGTAAGGTGGATAGAAAACTGGCTAGATGGTCGGGCTCAACGGGTAGTGATCAATAGTTCCATGTCTAGTTGGCAGCCGGTATCAAGTGGAGTGCCCCAAGGGTCGGTGCTGGGGCCGGTTTTATTCAATATCTTCATTAACGATCTGGAGGATGGTGTGGACTGCACCCTCAGCAAGTTTGCAGATGACACTAAACTGGGAGGAGTGGTTGATACGCTGGAGGGTAGGGATAGGATACAGAGGGACCTAGACAAATTGGAGGATTGGGCCAAAAGAAATATGATGAGGTTCAACAAGGACAAGTGCAAAGTCCTGCACTTAGGACGGAAGAATCCCATGCACTGCTACAGACTAGGGACCGAATGGCTGGGCAGCAGTTCTACAGAAAAGGACCTAGGGGTTACAGTGGACGAAAAGCTGAATATGAGTCAACAGTGTGCCCTTGTTGCCAAGAAGGCTAATGGCATTTTGGGTTGTATAAGTAGGGGCATTTCCAGCAGATCGAGGGATGTGATCATTCCCCTCTACTCAGCACTGGTGAGGCCTCATTTGGAGTACTGTGTCCAGTTTTGGGCCCCACACTACAAGAAGGATGTGGATAAATTGGAGAGAGTCCAGCGGAGGGCAACAAAAATGATTTGGGGGCTGGAACACATGACTTATGAGGAGAGGCTGAGGGAACTGGGATTGTTTAGCCTGCAGAAGAGAAGAAAGAGGGGGGATTTGATAGTTGCTTTCAACTACCTGAAAGGGGGTTCCAAAGAGGATGGATCTAGACTGTTCTCAGTGGTAGAAGATGACAGAACAAGGAGCAATGGTCTCAAGTTGCAGAGCGGGAGGTTTAGGTTGGATATTAGGAAAAACTTTTTCACTAGTAGGGTGGTGAAGCACTGGAATGGGTTACCTAGGGAGGTGATGGAATCTCCTTCCTTAGAGGTTTTTAAAGTCAGGCTTGACAGAGCCCTAGCTGGGATGATTTAGTTGGGTTTGGTCCTGCTTTGAGCAGGGGGTTGGACTAGATGACCTCCTGAGGTCCCTTCCAACCCTGAGATTCTATGATTCTATGATCATTTGGCTTCATTTTATACTCCGTGAGTGAAGCATAATATAATAGCTATTACCTTGTGCCTTTACTCAACGTGTGGCGCCTCACAAAGGCCTTGCCCCAATGACCTTACAATCCAATATTGACCGATACAAACAAGGATTAGGTGCAAGCGAGGGTATGATGTTTTATATGTAGGAAATTGATATAATTTCAGCTATATACCTGCCCCACTCATTGCTGTTTTCAGTGTGGACTGTGATTTTTTGGTTAGAGAAGGGAACTGTAAAGTGAAGGCTCTGGGTTCTATTTCTCCTTCTCTTGCATGTAACCCTATTAGGTTGTTTTCCCTGGTTCTGCTTCTGTGGAGGGCTGGGATGGGGGCACTATCTTCGATGCTTTCCTCCTGTCCTGGTCAGGCCAGTTTCTCTATGCCTTTCCCCCGTTCCCACTGATTGGCAAGGTCCTGGAAAAGATAAAGGCGGACAAAGCCCAGGTCCTTCTGATTGCACCAGCATGGCCCAGGCACCATTGGTACAGGACCCTCACAGGCCTGGCCGTCACCCTGACGTGGACATTGCCATCCCGCCCAGACCTGCTCTCTCAGGACCAGATCTGCCTCCTCCACCCCAACCTAGCGGCACTCTACCTCACAGCATGACTGCTCAATGGTTAGGCCGGGAGGAAAGGACGTGCTTGGAAGGGGTTCAGCACATCCTAGAAAGCAGGTAGCCCTCCATGCGCTGAGCCTACTTGGCAAAGTAGTGTCAGTTTTCCAGATGGGTGGACGAGTGTGGCGTTTCCCCGGTGGCCGCCCTGATCCAGTTTATTCTGGACTACTTCCTTCACCGTAGAGCCTAAGGCCTGGCGCCCTCATCAGTCAAGGTGCACCTGGCGGCCATATCAGCTTTCCACTCGCCGGTGCAGGGCCACATGGTATTCTCCCATGGTATGACTGGCCGATTCCTTAAGGGGCTGGATAGTCTCTTCCCATATGTTAGGCCCCGAATCCCACAGTGGGACCTAAACCTGGTCTCATGGGGCCCCGTTTGAGCCACTAGCCAAGTGCTCCTGGTCACACCTCTTGTGGAAGGTGGCCTTCCTGGTTGCGATCATGTTGGTTAGGCGAGTCTCGGAGCTCATGACCTTGACCTCTGAGCTCCCCTACATGGTGTTTCATAAGGATAAGGTCCAGCTCCGCCAACACCCTTTGTTCCTACCGAAGGAGGTCTCCGCCTGTCACATGGGTCAGGATATTTTTCTGCCAGTCCTCTGCCTGAAGCCCTCTGTGTCCAGTGAGGAGCACCGCCTCCACACGCTGGATATGAGACGGGCTCTGGCTTTCTACCTGGAGCGTACTAAGTCGTTCAGAAAGTCCTTGCAACTGTTCATTGCCTCAGCCAAGTGCATGAAAGGTCAGCCAATCTCCACTCAGCGGCTCTCCAACTGGATCAGTTCCTGTATCTGTACCTGTTATGACCTGGCGGGACTTCTTCCGCTACCAGTTGTGAAGGTGCACTTGACTCGGGCGCAGACCTCATCAGTTGCCTTTTTGGCCCATGTCCCTATTCAGGACATTTGTAGGGCTGCCACGTGGTCTTCAATTCACACGTTCACCTCGCACTATGCAATCGTCTCCCAGACCAGGGATGACACCGGGTTCGGCAGGGCTGTGCTCCGTTCTGAGAGTTTGTAAACTCCTGCCCACCTCCAACAGATATAGCTTGGAATCACCTATTGTGGAATACACATGAGCAATCATTCGAAGAAGAAAAGACAGTTACCTTTTCCGTAACTGGTGTTCTTTGAGATGTGTTGCTCATGTCCATTCCATATCCCACCCTCCTTCCCCTCTGTCGGAGTTGTCTGGCAAGAAGGAACTGAGGGTGAGGGGAGCACACAGTGCCCCTTATACTGCGTCGTGGAGGCACCACTCCAGGGGTCGCTGAGGGCGCTCCCCTACAGGTACTGCTAGGGGAAAAACTTCTGGCACCAGTACACGTGGTGAGCAAACACACCTATTGTGGAATAGACAAGAGCAACACGTCTCGAACACCAGTTATGAAAAAGGTAACTGTCTTTTATAAACATGCAGATAAAAATATAATGTCCCCACCTAGGACTCCACATTTTTATTCTCTCACAGCCCCTCCCCCATCACCTAATTTGGTGGTGGTGGATGAATAAGGGAAGCAACCCACACCAAGGTGACCCTGTGTGACAAAGACCAGGAACACTTGAACCTTTTTGGATGGAAATCCTACTCATCTGCAACCCTATAGTTTCAGAGAGTGAATTACAAGGAGATCATGGCAAAATGTTGACACAAGTTAGACAAAATTTACTGCTTTTATGGAGCACCTTCCATTGGTGCAAAGAGAGCAATTTCAGGCCATCATTGCTGAGGGACAGTTATTGACCAGGATATCCCTTCAAGCAGCCCTAGATGTAGCAGGCACCCTAGCATATTCCATCTCTATGGCAACAGCAGTTATGCGCAGGGTGTCCTGGATCCAACTGCCCGGCTTTCCCAGAGAAGTCCAGAGCACTGTAGAGTACCCTTTGGGTCTGAAGTTGTCTTAAGAGGCAAGAGATACGTCCCTGCGTGCTTTGAAAGACTCCATAGCCACATTATGGTATCTGGGAATTTGCACCCCTACAAACAAAAGAAAATTCCTGTCTGGTTCAATTCTCTGGGCTCCAAAGACCCACTGAACCCCCCAAAAAGAAATACAGATTCCAGAGAGAGAGAATTGCTCATCCACCTGGCCTAAATACTCAGCTGGCATCAAAATACCAGTTTTGATGAGTTGGTCAAGGATTCGAATCTTCCCCATTCTTTATCTGATATCTGCAGAGCCTTTTACACTGTCTTCAATACATACCTTTTCCAAGCACTGTGCCTTGGTCCATGCCTCTAGATCCGAGGTGACAGTTGGCAGTGTGGTTCTGTTTTCAGTTCCGGACCCAGTTCTGAAGCTTACTCCTCCCTGAGGAGATACTGCTTTGAAGTTAACTGAAGTGGAGCACCCAGAGTGACACTGTGACCCCTAAGTATACCTATATTCGCACCCTACACACTATTGTATTAATCTTTGCACCAAATTTGCCTGGTGTGGTGTCATTTGAAAACTAATAACATGTTGGTCAATAATATGGTGAAATGTAAGTAGCAACATTATATGTAAAGTTATGAAATCCCCTATGTGATGATCCTAACACATGTTCAAAACCAGATAGCTTTGCCTAGATAAAGGTATGAAACAGGTCTATCCTAAACAAAGGAATGTAGGTTTGCCCTAATTTGCATATAAGCAGTAAATAGGGCCATAAAACTAGCAAGGGAAGGAGATGGCAAGAAACAGAACAATTTTCATTTTAGCAAACACCAGAGTGTGGGGGGGACAGCATGTAGCTTCCTTCAAGACCAGACTCCATGTCACCTTTTGCACAGCTTGAATAAACTTTACTTTGAGCAGTAACCTTAAGAACAATCCATTTCAAAAGTTCACTGAGCTTTAAAAGAAAAGGGCAGAGAATCCCAAGTTCTCTCTTTCACCTAGGAAGACAAAGGAACCAGCACTTTGGACTTCTGGAGGAGATCCTGACTGAGAGGGTGGTCAGTCATCTGGCTGGGGGACTGTGGGTAAGAAAAGTCATCATGAACAAAGCCTGTACCTCATTAAATTAAGTTTTAGACTCTTAGATGTGTGTTTTCATTTTTATTTGCTTGTAACCATTTCTAATTTAGGATTTTAAACAAGTATAAAAGATAATCTTCTTTTGTTAATAAACTTTTTACTATTAATCTAAACCAGCAGTGCTGATTAGGGGGCGGGGCTTCTCTGACTTGGGGTCCTATAAAGATAGTCAACCAGTCAGGCAGTGGCACAGACAGCTGCAGCAGCACAGGAGCTAGCAAACAGAGCTGTAAATGGGAGTTTGAGTGGGAGTTTTGGGGGAAGACTAAGAGGCAGGCAGAGGAACAGACAGACTAGTGAAGGGAGTGTGTGGTGTTCTGACAGTGTTTTAATGCTCGTTGGGGGTTTGTTTCTCTGTGGGTGGTGGTGGTGTGGTTTGGTTTGTGTTTCCCAGATTTACAGGATTTAGGTGGGAAGGCTATGACAGATACAGAGGCAGCAGTGGTAGTGACCCAAGCAGTGGAAGACACAATGAAGATGACTGGATGTGGAAGCTGCGGCATGTATGTGATCCTGGAGGGGGTACCTGAAAAGAGTTTTGTCTGCATGAAGTGCCGCCTGATAGAGCTGGTGGAAGAAAAGATCTGAGGATTGGAGATGCAGGTGGAAACTCTGGTAGAGTTTAGAAGGGGGTCTGAGCAGATGATGGAGCAAAGACATAAGGTGTCTGAAGGGAAAAGCTCAGACTTGCAGATGGAAGCAGGACCAAAGAACTCTGAAGGGAGACTGCTGGGTGAGGAAAGTGGACAGTGGAAGCATGTGACTAAGAGAATCAGGCAGAGGAAAAGACGGGCTAGTGAAGGAGAAATAGAGCTCAGGGACAGATTTGCGGAGTTGGAAAGTGAAGAAGGGGCACAGCAGGTGGTTGCTGAAGGTGAAAGGGCAAGGAAGAAGAGAAGAGCAGCTAGTCCTGTAGGAAGAGGGGAAGAGTCAATGGAGACAACACCAAATATGAGCCCCAGGAGGATACAGGAAGGGTTGCAGAGGATTGCAAGGGAGAATAGGAATCGAGAGGACTTGCAGACAGAGGGAACAGAGGATAGACTGGAGAATCACATTGTCACCAGGAAAAGGCAGGTCTATGTGACTGGGGGCTCCTTACTGAGAAGAATAGACAGGCCTGTAACCAGAGCTGATCCAGAGAACAGAAGGGTGTGCTGTCTGCCGGGTGCTAAGATACGGGATGTGGACCTGAGGCTGAAAAGGATCCTAATGGGAGCAGGAAAGAATCCGCTGATTGTCCTTCATGTGGGAATAAATGATACGGCTAGATTCTCGCTGGAACGTATCAAGGGAGACTATGCCAGACTGGGGAAGACGCTTAAGGGAATCGAGGCTCAGGTGATCTTCAGTGGGATTCTGCCTGTTCCTAGAGAAGGGCAACAAAGGTGTGACAAGATTATGGCGATCAACAGATGGCTCAGGCAGTGGTTCTATAAGGAGGGCTTTGGGATGTACCGCCACTGGGAAGCATTCATGGACAGAGCACTGTTCTCTCGGGATTGACTTCACCTGAGTAAGGAGGGAAATAGACTTCTAGGATGGAGGCTGGCACAACTGATTAAGAGAGCTTTAAACTAGGAATTGGAGGGAGATGGTTGGGAGATGTCCAGGTAATCTCCATGTCGGATTTTAACATTGAGAGGGAAGAAAACAAAGTAAGAGAGTATACAGCCGTGGGTAGGAGAATGGACATAAGGAGGAAGGGTACTGTAGATACCAGTCTAATAGGTGATACTGGTGGTAGAATGTCTGGGCCTAACTGGGTAAAGAATGTCAGTGAAGCCAAATGGCAAAAATTAAGATGTTTGTACACTAATGCGAGGAGCCTAGGTAACAAAATGGAGGAACTAGAGCTACTGGAGCAGGAAGTGAAACCAGATGATATAGGGATAACAGAAACATGCTGGAATAGTAGTTATGACTGAGTACAGGTATTGAAGGATATGTGCTGTTTAGGAAAGACAGAAATAAAGGCAAAGGTGGTGGAGTAGCATTGTATATCAATGATGAGTTTAGCTGTAAAGAAATAAGAAGGGATAGAATGGATAAGACAGAGTCTGTCTGGGCAAAAATCACATTGGGAAAGAGTTACTAGAGCCTCCCCTGAGATAGTGCTTGAGGTGTGCTACAGACCACCGGGATCTGATTTGGATATGCATAGAGACCTCTTTAATGTTTTTAATGAAGTAAACACTAATGGGAATTGTGAGATCATGGGAGACTTTAACTTCCCAGATATAGACTGGAGGACAAGTGCTAGTAATAATAATAGGGCTCAGATTTTTCTGGATGCGATAGCTGATGGATTCCTTCACCAAGTAGTTGAAGAACCAACAAGAGGGGATGCCATTTTAGATTTGGTTTTCATGAGTAGTGAGGACCTCATAGAAGAAATGGCTGTAGGGGACAACCTTGGTTCGAGTGATCATGAACTAATTCAGTTCAAATTAGATGGAAGGATAAACAAAAATAGATCTGGGACTAGGGTTATTTATTTCAAAAGGGTTAACTTTAAAGAATTAAGGAAATTAGTTAGGAAAGTGGATTGGACTGAAGAACTTGTGGATCTAAACATGGAGAAGGCCTGGAATTACTTCAAGTCAAAGTTGCAGAAACTATCAGAAGCCTGCATCCCAAGAAAGGAGGAAAAATCATAGGCAGGAGTTGTAGACCAAGCTGGATGAGCAAGTATCTCAGAGAGGTGATTAAGAAAAAGCAGAAAGCCTACAAGGAGAGGAAGATGGGATCAGCAAGGAAAGCTACCTTATTGAGGTCAGAACATGTAGGGATAAAGTAAGAGAGGCCAAAGGCCATGTAGAGTTGGACCTTGCAAAGGGAATTAAAACCAATAGTAAAAGGTTCTATAGCCATATAAATAAGAAGAAAACAAAGAAAGAAGAAGTGGGACCGCTAAACACTGAGGATGGAATGGAGGTTAAGGATAATCTAGGCATGGCCCAATATCTAAACAAATACTTTGCCTCAGTCTTTAATGAGGCTAATGAGGACCTTAGCTATAATGGTAGGATGACAAATGGGAATGAGGATATGGAGGTAGATATCACATTCCGAGGTAGAAGCCAAACTTGAACAGCTTAATGGGACAAAATCGGAGGGCCCAGATAATCTTCATCCAAGAATATTAAAGGAACTGGCCCATGAAATTTCAAGCCCATTAGCAGGAATTTTTAGTGAATCAGTAAACTCAGGGGTTGTACCGTATGACTGGAGAATTGCTAACATAGTTCCTATTTTTAAGAAAGGGGAAAAAAGGTGATCCGGGTAACTATAGGCCTGTTAGTTTGACATCTGTAGTATGCAAAGTCTTGGAAAAATTTTTGAAGGAGAAAGTAGTTAAGGACATTGAGGTCAATAGTAATTGGGACAAAACACAACATGGTTTTACAAAAGGTAAATCATGCCAAACCAACCTGATCTCCTTCTTTGAGAAGGTAACAGATTTTTTAGACAAAGGAAATGCAGTGGATCTAATTTACCTCAATTTCAGTAAGGCATTTGATACGGTTCCACATGGGGAATTATTAGTTAAATTGGAAAAGATGGGGATCAATATGAAAATTGAAAGGTGAATAAGGAATTGGTTAAAGGGGAGACTACAACAGGTCATACTGAAAGGTGAATTGTCAGGCTGGAAGGAGGTTACTTGTGGAGTTCCTCAGGGATCGGTTTTGGGACCAATCTTATTTAATCTTTTTATTACTCACCTTGGCACAAAATGTGGGAATGTGCTAATAAAGTTTGCGGATGACACAAAGCTGGGAGGTATTGCTAACACAGAGAAGGACCAGGATATCATACAGGAATATCTGGATGACCTTGTAAACTGGAGTAATAGTAATAAAATGAAATTTAATAGTGAAAAGTGCAAGATCATGCATTTAGGGATTAATAACAAGAATTTTGGTTATAAATTGGGGACACATCAATTGGAAGTAACAGAAGAGGAGAAGGACCTTGGAGTATTGGTTGATCGCAGGATGACTGTGAGCCACCAATGTGATATGGCCATTAAAAAAGCTAATGCGGTTTTAGGATGCATCAGGCGAGGTATTTCCAGTATAGATAAGGAGGTGTTAGTACCATTATACAAGTCACTGGTGAGACCTCATCTGGAATATTGTGTGCAGTTCTGGTCTCCCATGTTTAAGAAGGATGAATTCAAACTGGAACCGGTACAGAGAAGGGCTACTAGGAGGATCCGAGGAATGGAAAACCTGTCTTATGAAAGGAGACTCAAAGAGCTTGGCTTGTTTAGCCTAACCAAAAGAAGACTCGTGGGGGGATATGATGGCTCTTTATAAATATATCAGAGGGATTAATATTAGGGAGGGAGAGGAATTATTTAAGCTTAGTACCAATGTGGACACAAGAACAAATGGATATAAACTGGACACTAGGAAGTTTAGACTTGAAATTAGATGAAGGTTTCTAACCATTAGAGGAGTGAAGTTCTGGAACAGCCTTCCAAGGGGAGTAGTGGGGGCAAAAGACATATCTGGCTTCAAGACTAAGCTTGATAAGTTTATGGAGGGGATGGTATGATGAGAGAGCCTAATTTTGGCAATTAATTTGGCAATTGATCTTTGATTATTAGCAGGTAAATATGACAAGTGGTCTGTGATGGGATGTTAGATGGGATGGGATCTGAGTTACTACAGAGAATTCTTTCCTGGATGCTGGCTGGTGAGTCTTGCCCACATGCTCAGGGTTTAACTGATTGCCATATATGGGGTCAGGAAGGAATTTTCCTCCAGGGCAGATTGGCGGAGGCCCTGGAGGTTTTTCGCCTTCCTCTGCAGCATGGGGCATGGGTCACTTGCTGGAGGAGTCTCTGCACCTTGAGGTCTTTAAACCACGATTTGAGGACTTCAATAACTCAGACGTAGGTTAGGGGTTTGTTACAGGAGTGGGTGGTGAGATTCTGTGGCCTGCATTGTGCAGGAGGTCAGACTAGATGATCATAATGGTCCCTTCTGACCTTAAAGTCTATGAGATTAAACAAACCTAATTGTTTTCAATCTTCCCTCCTAGGTCATGTTTTCTAGACGTTTAATCATTTTTGTTGCTCTTCTGTGGACTTTCTCCTATTTCTCCACATCTTTCCTGAAATGTGGCACCCAGAGCTGGACACACTACTCCAGTTGAGGCCTAATCAGCGTGGAGTAGAGTGGAAGAATTACTTCTCATGTCTTGCTTACAACACTCCTGCTAATACATCCTCCCAGAATTATGTTTGCTTTTTTTGCAACAGTGTTACACTGTTGACTCATATTTAGCTTGTGGTCCACTATATAGCCTCCAGATCCCTTTCTGCAGTACTCCTTCCTAGGCAGTCATTTCCCATTTTGTATGTGTGCAACTGCTTGTTCCTTCCTAAGTGGAGTACTTTGCATTTGTCCTTATTGAATGTCATCCTATTTACTTCACATCATTTCTCCAGTTTGTCCAGATCATTTTGAAGTTTAATCCTATCCTCCAAAGCACTTGCAACCTCTCCCAGCTTGGTATTGTCCGCAAACTTTGAGTATACTCTCTATGCCATTATCTAAATCATTGATGAAGATATTGAACAGAACCGGACCCAGAACTGATCCCTGCATATAGTAGCTGCATATAGGTTGCATTTCCCTAGTTTGTTTATGAGAAGGTCATGCAAGACAGTATCAAAAGCTTTACTACAGTCAAGATATACCACGTCTACCACTTCCTCCCTATCCACAAGACTTGTTACACTGTCAAAGAAAGCAATCAGGTTAGTTTGACATGATTTGTTCTTTACAAAGCGATGCTGACTGTTACTGAAACCTTATTATCTTCTAGATGTTTGCAAATTGATTGATTATTTGCTCCATTATCTTTCCGGGTAGAGAAGTTAAGCTGACTGGTCTGTAATTTCCTTATTTCCCTTTTTATAGATGAGCACTATATTTGCCCTTTTCCGGTCTTCTGGAATCTCTCCTGTCGTCCATGACTTTTCAAAGGTAATTGCTAATGGCTCAGATATCTCCTCAGTCAGCTCCTTGAGTATTCTAGGATGCATTTCATCAGGCCCTGGTGACCTGAAGACAACTAACTTGTCTAAGTAATTTTTAACTTGTTCTTTCCCTATTTTAGCCTCTGATCCTACCTCATTTTCACTGGCATTCACTATGGGTGGTCTCTGGTTAGGTGGACCCCTAATGTCAGGGTGACAGATGGGTGCCTCCATTCCCCTCAGAAGAGAGTCACCTGGGAGTGGTGGCTGTGATCCTCCCAGCCTTGGGGGTACATGTCTTCGCTTCCTTTGGAGTGATTTCTTATCACTTTTTGCCAGAGCAGCATGTCAGTTTTCCATCACCATGGTGGGTGGATTGGGAGTAGGGGTGGAACATTGCCTGCTGCCAGAAGTAACCAACAGCCAGTGTCCTTCCTGTTACAGAGCCATATCCTCCTTCCCTGGTGGGGTGACAGCAATCCTCTGTAGCTGGATAGCTTCCTCAGCCTTGGATGTCTCCATATGAATACTTTTGAGGAATGCTTTGTGGGCATGGATGCTCCTTAGCCTAGCCACCTCCTCCTGTAGCTATCCCACCTGCTTCCTGAGAGATTCCACCAGCAGGCACCATTTCACACGGAATGGTCTTCCCAGCCTGGCTTTCTGAGAAATGCAGGCCATAGTCTCTGCAAATCCACACCAGGATCTGGGTAAAAGTATCCATGGTTAGGTTGTCTGTCTGGATACAGGCACAGGTGGAGGAGACAGGAGCAGTGTTGGCACTGGCGATGCAGCCCTTCCTAACCATAGCAATTATATTACAACTCCCTCCTACAAACTCCCCTGTTGGTGGTAGGGTGACCAGACAGCAAATGTGAAAAATCGAGACATGTGGGGGGTAATAGGAGCCCATATAAGAAAAAGACCCAAAAATTAATCACACATGGGTAGGGTGATTGTGAGGATGATCAAGGATGATCCAGGGAACAAAGGCTCAAACAGTCCCCAGACACACAATCCCAACTAGCCCAGTAACTGAAATAACTGACAGGTTTCAGAGTGGTAGCTGTGTTAGTTTGTATCAGCAAAACCAATGAGGAGTCCTTGTGGCACCTTAGAGACTAACAAATGTATTTGGGCATAAGCTTTTGTGCATGCATGGATGAAAAATACAGTAAGCAGTATATATATTACAGCACATGGCGGCGAGGGTCAGTGCTAATGAGGCCAATTCAATTAAGGTGGAAGTGACTTATTCTCAACAGTTGACAAGAACAGTTGTCACTTGTTGAGAATAGGCCACTTCCACCTTAACTGAATTGGCTCGTTAGCACTGACCCCCCACTTGGTAAGGCAACTCCCATCTTTTCATGTGCTGCAATATATATACTGCTTACTGTATTTTTCACTCCATACATCTGTTGAAGTGGGTTTTAGCCCACGAAAACTTATGCCCAAATACATTTGTTAGTCTCTAAGGTGCCACAAGGACTCCTCATTGTTTTTGAAATAACCTGAAAGAGAGAGAAAAACAAACAGCCAAGCAAACTCACTCACCTCGAAGTTAGTACTTGCACCTTGTTCGTTCAGCAGGGGGATCTCCTCCCCCTCTCACACTCGCCTGTGGGCAGTCCCCTGTTCACCCTGTTGAGGTCTGGCAGCTCTGAACTTGGGGCTGTGTCCTGGAGTTGGTTCCAAAGAACTTCCTTTTGGACTTTCCTTTGTGGGACTTTGCAGTAGAGACGAAAGGAAGGGCGGTTTGCCTGCACAGCCCTATATAGGCTTGGTGCAGGGCACAAGGCTGTGTAGGGCACATGTGCTGGCCAAAGGGATACTGCTAGCAAAGAATGACAGTTACTGCACAGGGTGAGTAACCTTATCTTCAAGTGTGCACACAAGTAGGCCCACAACTTTAACCTTTTAAAAACCACGTGACTTGGCCAGGGGTGACAGAAACTCCCTTAAAGGGGGGGGGGGGGCGCACCAGCACCCGAAATGTGGCCCTTCCCTCACACCGTCCCTTCTCCCTGAGACCCCGCCCCTGCCCCACCTCTTCCCCCAAGACCGGGCCCCCCCGCTTGCTCCTCTTTGCCTCTTCCCCCCGTCGCTCAGCCTTATGGACGGTAAAAAGTGGTGGAGCGCGGCCCCTGGTCCCCTGTGTTCTGGTGCCCCTGGACGTCTCAGTAATCTCTGCAGTCCAGACAGATGGCAGCTTGGATACTTAGAGAATTGCTGTCACCAAAACAATAATCTTTGTCAATTAAAGGCTCCAAGCCATATGATGTCAGTATTGCCAAGGCTGGTCATCTGGAAAGCTGAAAACACATATTTTCCTTCACCCAGTTGTTTTTGTGCATAGGGAAGTCCATGTGAAAAGCAGCTCACTTTGGTCTAAAGAGATCACCAGCTAGAATAATGGAAGTCTTACTCATGTCAAAACCATAAGTGTCAGAGGTAAGTCAGCAATTCTCAGTTATGTATCATGTAAACATTCTGTTTTTTGTCCTTTGGAGCCCAGTCCAGCCAGATCTATCCCTGTTTAAATCTGAGTCCATGATCCAAATTTTGGGCAAATGGCCTGCGTGCAGTGCTGATGGAAGCTAATCAGATGCTTTGTAGGTGATTTGTGCTTGCACTAGGCACAGTTCTCTTCACCCACAAAAACGGATATTGCACTTGAAAGTGGTATTTGTTTGTTTTGGTCCTGTGGCTTCATAATCACACTTCACCCTCCCCTCTCCATCACTGCTTACAGATACTACAACAGATCATTTCTTTAAAAAAAAAAAAAATTACCAGGGCAAAGATGGTACAGAAGCCTTGATTCATGAGCTCTCACTTTCTCCTTTACTGGTGTATGGTGATGTATAACTTTCTGCTTTGCCAGTGACTTAGTGTATGTCTACATGTATTGATGTTGAACTGCAAACTCCATTTCGTTTTGTGAGCATCGTTTTGGTTGTGAGACTGTCCTGGGCTTTCTCTGATGTCTTTTTGCGTCCATCTTGGACTGGAATTCCATGAGGTGTTGAGAGAGGGTGAATAATGCAGCATGATCAAGGTCACTAACGATGCATGACTTTGCCCTAGCAATATAATGACTATGCTAAAGAGGGTGGGCAAGCTACAAGAATCCAGTTTTTCTTGTCTGAACTTTCATTGCTTGGTTACCATCTACTTAATCACCTGATAGTAACTTTGGGTCTCACCAGGGGGTCCAAGATAGAGGGGCCTGGAAGTTATAAAAGGACATGGCTTGCTCTTAGGAGGTATCTCTTACCAACCAGAACAAGGAGGCAATACTAGGCAGGAGGAGAGGAGGGACCTGGGACTCTGAAAAGACTGACCAAATCTCAAAGGGCTCTCAGAGTGGTGAGGACACCGAAGGGAAGAGTTCTATGTACATTTGTTTATTTTTGCCTGCATCTGTAAGGCTCTCATGCTTTATCTCACTGAAGTGTGTGTTTAGAAATCCGTTTCCAGAATCTCTGTTACTTGCTTTCATTGTCACACAGTCCCCAAAGAGGGAACTAGTGAATGAGTGGGTACACAGCTTTGGTGCAATTCTGGGAGCATGCCCCAGCTGCTAGGGAGGTTTGGGAGAACTGACACTAGTTGGAGGACCCAGGCAATTGGATCACAGGGTTCCCACTGCCAATAACTGTGTCAGATACAGGGTCTGCACCTGGAATGCATGCCTAGAGGCCCAGAGCCTAAACTCTGCCCATCCTTCGCAAGCCAAGAGCACATGGGACCCAAAGTTAGCAAGTGTTAACCCGAGGGAGCTCATCTAGGATTGTAACAGCTGTTCTTTTGGTTTTGCTGATAACACATCACTTGTGTCAACTCCCCCCTTCCCAGATAACCATCATGTATTCAGAGTTAGTTCACTGGGCGGGTATCTTGCTGTGATCACTGCCTTACATTTCACGAGAATGTTGACAATTGCGTGTCAAAAGTCTGACTTTGCAGTTGCAGGTATGACTTGGTTCCCTGCCAAAGTATGTTGCACCAATGTCATCCCTGGAATCGGTGTAGTCACACCATGGTCTTTAATCCTGTACTGTACCATATGTTTTTACTCACCATCTTTTCAGATCTCCCACCTTCCTAGTAAATCTAGCTGAGAATTCACAGTGGTTCCTGAGGAACTGAGCAAAGAGAGGGTCTGAGCACAAATTGCACATCAATATGCCAAGTAAGATGCCGAGCAAAGGAATGAAATTAGTGAAAGAATCAATTGCTGGTGGTCTCTTCTTCCCATTTCTCTTTAGAGAAGCTGATTCTTCCCATTGCTTTTAGGAATGAAAAAACTGATTTGGGAAAAATGTAAACTGTTTTAAAGTTTTTTCAGTCCTACAAACTGAAATGGAAGCCATGCCTACCCGTACCCTACCTGTTTGTATTTGGTTGGCTAAAGATCTTTGATCCTTTCTCCTCTCCTGCATGCCTGTGGCCCCTTCCTTCACACTCAACTCTCAGGCCCTAATATGCATCCTCACAACTCCCCTTCCCCCTGGAGATCTCATGGTAAAGTCCTGCGTTTGTTAGCCATTTGCTGGTCTCTGGTTCTACTTTGGAGTATACAAATTCTGCGCGCACAAAATTCACTCCCTAAGCCTAGTAAAAAGGCTAACCAAGCTGTAGAGCTTTGCAATGTTTTTTTTCCAAAGGTGTATGGAATCTCTAACTGGAAAGTGTTGAACAGAGGTGGGAATAGTGAAGGTGGGGAATATGTTTATTGCAGGATTATCGGGGGCAGGAACGTAAAGTCAGAACAGTTGTGAGGCATTTCTTGTTTAGGAGGAAAACTAAGTGGTTTTAGCATATCATTCATCACTCTTCATGCTATGCCTCAGCTTTCTGGACATGAGATCACTGAGCTTAAACAACAATTCTCTGCTTATTTTCCTCTCTGCATGGAAAATTTGGAGCTAGATACTATGGGATGCTTCCCTCATGGTAGCCTGAATCAAGTTAGCAAATCATGTGCTCTTGTGGTCTCCAGGAGGAAAATTCATATAGACATTTTGTGGCCATCTACATTTTTATGTAGCAGTCACTTGAATTTTAACTCTGGACACTGTTCCTTTATACCAGGAAAGTCTGCCATTGGAGCATTAGAAGCAGCAAAGAATCCTGTGGCACCTTATAGACTAACAGACGTTTTGCAGCATGAGCTTTCGTGGGTGAATACCCACTTCTTCAGATGCAAGACATCTGAAGAAGTGGGTATTCACCCACGAAAGCTCATGCTGCAAAACGTCTGTTAGTCTATAAGGTGCCACAGGATTCTTTGCTGCTTCTACAGAACCAGACTAACACGGCTACCCCTCTGATACATTGGAGCATTGGTTCAGACTGGAAAATTATCCTATCCTCAACAGCCTGTAGGTGGCCAGTACAGACTTTCTAGCTTTTTTGTAAAATGGCCTTTCAGTTTTAGGATGTGGTTTATAGTTCTCATGAATATGCAAGCCTGATAGCAATGGGTACAGCCAAGCATGTGAACCCAGAGCTCAAGTCATGCATGCTACTTTCTGCACTATTTAGCTTTACTGGTGAAATTTTACTCCAGGGGTTTCTGCTGCAACAATCCCTTCCTATGATGCTATTCTTGCGCTTTTGATCCACAGCCCTATGTACTTCAAATATGAAGGACAAGGTTGTATAAACCATTTAATTAAAGCCATATTTGGACACCCGAATAAATGTCCTGATGTTGAGAATTACTGAGGTCAGTGGAAATTGTCTGGCATCTGTCGGGGCAGCCACTTATTTAAGTGCCTAACTTTGCCCATCCAAGTTTGTTCAGTTTGGTTTAAACTCCTAGGAATGGCAATATTTTCCACATCTAAAGGGATGAAATATTGCAAAAAGCCTCATTTGAAGATTCTTCTGATCAATTCTAGCAACCCTACATTTCTCCTTCAATTGTTTGTCATAGACTTTAAGTTCAGAAGGGACCATTATGATCATCTAGTCTGACCTCCTGCACATTGCAATAGATCCCCTAACCTCTGTGTGAGTTACTGAAGTTCTCAAAGCATGACTTAAAGACTTCAAGTTATAGAGAATCCACCATTTACACTAGTTTAAACCCGCAAGTGGTCCGTGCCCCATGCTGCAGAGGAAGGCAAAAAAAACAACAACCCAGGGTCCCTGCCAATCTGACCCGAGGGAAAATTCCTTCCCAACCCCAAATATGGCGATCAGGTAGACTCTGAGCATGTGGGCAAGACTCACCAGCCAGACACCTGGAAAATAATTCTCTGTAGTAACTCAGAGCCCTCCCCATCCAGTGTCTCATCAATGGCCATTGGCAATATTTGCTGCTAGCAGTTGCAGATCAGCTACATGCCATTGTAGGCAGTCTCATCATACCATCCCCTCCATACACGTATCAAGCTCAGTCTTGAAACCAGTTAGGTTTTTGCGCCTGCCCCTTCCCCCCCCCTCCTCCGTTCTCCTTGAAAGGCTGTTCCAGAACTTTACTCCTTTGATGGTCAGAAACCATCATCTAATTTCAACTAAACTTGTTGATGGCCAGTTTATATCCATTTGTTCTTGTGTCCACATTAAATAATTCCTCTCTCTCCCTGGTATTTATCCCTTTGATGTATTTATAGAGAGCAATCATATCTCCCCTCAGCCTTCTTTTGGTTAGGCTAAGCAAGCCTCTTTGAGTCTCCTTTCATACGACGGGTTTTCCATTCCTCGGATCATCCTAGTAGCCCTTCTCTGTGCCTTTTGCAGCTTGAATTTATCTTTCTTAATCATGGGAGACCAGAATTGCACACAGTATTCCAGATGAGGTCTCACCAGAGCAGGGGTCGGCAGCCTTTCAGAAGTGGTGTGTCAAGTCTTAATTTATTCACTCTAATTTAAGATTTTGCATGCCAGTAATACCATTTAACGTTTTTAGAAGGTCTCTTACCATAAGTCTATAATATATAACTAAACTATTGTTGTATGTAAAGTAAATAAGGGTTTTAAAATGTTTAAGAAGCTTCATTTAAAATTAAATTAAAATGCAGAGCTCCCCGGACCAGTGGCCAGGACCCGGGCAGTCTGAGTGCCACTGAAAATCAGCTCGTGTTCCGTCTTCGGCACGCGTGCCATAGGTTGCCTACCCCTGCACCAGAGCCTTGTATAATTACTCCTGGGGGAATTCTGTGCCACTGTGCACATGCAGAATTCATGTCCCCTGCAGAATTTTTTTCTCCACAGAAAATACATTCTGCCAGAGAGGTGCTGCCGTTATGCTTTTTACTCATCAGGAGCTGCTGTGGTGCCAGAACAGAGATGGCTGGAGAAGTCAGTGCCCATAGAGAGGAGGAGAGGCTTCTTTCCTCACAGCACTCTGCCTGCAGGGCCAGGTGAGGAGGAACAGGATATGGGGGCGGGGAGAGACAGAGCAGGGCACATGGGGTTACCAGTGGGTCACATAAACTGAGGTTCAGAAGGGCTAGACGAGGGGACAGACTGGGGCAGGGGCTGAGCGGGAGTGCTGGGACACACGGGGACTGGGGGAAGTGGGTGGCTGAGTGAGGGTGCAGGGACACATCGGGACAGAGGCAGATGTGCTTGACTGAATGGGAGAAGCTAGGGGTCAGCCAGGGTCTGCATGGGGGAGGTTTCCCAACTCCCTAATAATCCTTTTCCACACAAAAAAACTGTTCCATACTTCTCCCCCCAACAACCCTCCAGGGTCACTCCTAGGCTCCTTCCCAGCAATTATTTCCCTCTCCCTCATCCCCTCCATTGCCCCTGACTGCCCCAAGCCTTTGCAATGCTTCTGGGGGGTGTGGGAAATGTGTGTCTGTATTGTAGTGTAAATGAATTATAAAGTTATGTATTAATGTGCCTAGTAAGGAATCTATTTGTCAAAAAACATTTCCTGAATCTTTTTTGTTGTCTGTATTGTTACTGACATACTTGCTGACAGATATTTTGAAATAAACTGTATTATTTTGACAAAATATACAAAATTTTGCAGAATTTTAAATATTGTGTGCAGAATTTTTAATTTTTTGGCCCAGAATTTTTAATTTTGGGTGCAGAATTTCCCCAGGAGTATATAACGGTATTAACACTTCCCATCTGTACTGGAAATACCTTCCCCGATGCATCCTAGGATGGCATCAGCTTTTTTTCACAGCCGCATCACATTGGAGGTGCATAGTTATCCTGTGATCAACTGACAAACCCAGGTCTTTCTCCTCCTTTGTCACTTCCAGCTGATACATCCCCAGCTTAAAGCAAAAATTCTTGTTAGTCCCTAAATGCATGACCTTGCACTTTGCACTATTACATTTCATCCCATTTCTATTATTCTAGTTTACAAGGTTGTCCAGATCATCTTGCATGATATTCTGGTCCTCCACCATCCTGCAATACTTCCCAACTTTGTGTCATCTGCAAATTTTATTAGCACACAACCACTTTTTATGCCAAGGTTAGTAATAAAAATGTTAAATGAGATTGGTCTCCAAACTGATCCCTGAGGAACTCCACTAGTAAATTCCCTCCAGTCTGATAGTTCACCTTTCAATATGACCTATTATAGTCTCCCCTTTAACCAGTTCCTTACCCAACTTTCAATTCTCGTATTAATCCCCATCTTCTCCAATGTAACTAATAATTTCCTATGTGAAACTGTGTCAACTGCCTTACTGAAATCCAGGTAGATTAGATCTGATGCATTTCCTTTGTCTAAAAAATCAGTTATCTTCTCAAAGAAGATCAGGGTGGTCTGGCATGATCTACTTTTTGTAAAACCATGTTGTATTTTATCCCAATTACTGTTTATCTCTATGTTCTTAACTACTTTCTCTTTCAAAATTTGTTCCAAGACCTTGCATACAGTCGAGGTCAAACTAACAGGCCTGTACTTTCCTGGATGACTTCCCCCTCCCCTCTTTCTTAAAAATAGGAACTATGTTAGCAATTCTCCAGTCATAGGGTATGAGCCCCAAATTTACAGATTAATTAAAAATCCTTGCTACTGAGCTTGCAATTTCATGCGCAAGTTCCTTTAACTTGGAGATTATCCGGGCCCCCTGATTTAGTCCCATTAAATTGTTTGAGTTTAACTTCCACCTCAGATGTGGTCATTTCTATCGCCAGATCCTCATTCCCATTAGCCATCCTGCCACTACCTCTAACGCTTCATTAGCCTTATTAAAAACTGAGGCAAAGTATTTGTTTAGGTATTGGGCTGTGCCTAGATTATCTTTAATCTCCACCCCATCTTCAGTGGTTATCGGTCCCACTTCTTCTTTCCTTGTTTTCTTTTTATTTATATGGCTATAAAACCTTTTACTATTGGTTTTAATTCCCTTTGCAAGTTCCAACTCTGCTTGGCTTTTAGCATTTCCCACTTTATGACCTCCAAGAGGTAGCTTTCCTTGCTGATCCATCCCCTCTTCCATTCCTTGAAGGCTTTCTGCTTTCTCTTCATAACCAGTTTGAGATGCCTGCTCATCCAGGTGGGTCTGCAACCCTTCTCTACACATTTTTTCCCCTTGCTTGGGATGCAGGCTTCAGATATTTTCTGCAACTTTGACTTAAAGTAATTCCAAGCCTCCTCCACCTTCAGATCCTTGAATTCTTCAGTCCAGTCCATTTTCCTAACTAATTCCCTTAATTTTTTAAAGTTTGTCCTTTTGAAATGAAGGACTCTAGTTGCAGACTTTATTTTCTTCTATGAGGTCCTCACTACTCGCCAATACCAAATCTAAAATGGCATCCCTTCTTGTTGGTTCAGTGACTGTTTGGTGAAGGAATCTGTCAGCTGGGGACTGTATGTGATGGCCAGTGAAGTCCTGTTGGTTTCTTTCTTTTCTCAGTAGACCTACTGCAAGACAAACCCAAGAAAGAAACCAACAGGACTCCACTGGCCATCACATACAGTCCCCAGCTCAAACCCCTACAACGCATCATCAGGGATCCACAACCCATCCTGGACAATGATCCCACACTTTCACAGGCCTTGGGTGGCAGGCCAGTCCTCGCCCACAGACAACCTGCCAACCTGAAGCATATTCTCACCTGCAACTGCACACCGCACCATAGGAACTCTAGCTCAGGAATCAATCCATGCAACAAACCTCGATGCCAACTCTGCCCACATATCTACACCAGCAACACCATCACAGGACCTAACCAGATCAGCCACACCATCACCGGTTCATTCACCTGCACATCCACCAATGTAATATATGCCATCATATGCCAGCAATGCCCCTCTGCTATGTACATCGGCCAAACTGGACAGTCTCTAAGGAAAATGATAAATGGACACAAATCAGACATTAGGAATGGCAATATACAAAAACCTGTAGGAGAACACTTCAACCTCCCTGGCCACACAATAGCAGATCTTAAGGTGGCCATCCTGCAGCAAAAAAACTTTAGGACCAGACTTCAAAGAGAAACTGCTGAGCTCCAGTTCATCTGCAAATTTGACACCATCAGCTCAGGATTAAACAAAGACTGTGAATGGCTTGCCAATTACAGAACCAGTTTCTCCTCCCTTGGTTTTCACACCTCAACTGCTAGAACAGGGCCTCATCCTCCCTCATTGATCTAACCTCATTATCTCTAGCTTGCTTCTTGCTTGCTTATATATACCTGCCCCTGGAAATTTCCACTACTTGCATCCGAAGAAGTGGGTATTCACCCACGAAAGCTCATGCTGCAAAACGTCTGTTAGTCTATAAGGTGCCACAGGGTTGTTTGCTGCTTCTACAGAACCAGACTAACATGGCTACCCCTCTGATACTTAACATTAAAGAGGTCTCTATCCATATCCAAATCAGATCCTGGGGGTCTGTAGCATACCCCTAGCACTAGCCCAGGAGAACCTCTAGTAGCTTTCTTTCCCAAAGTGATTTTGGCCCAAGCAGACTCTGTCTTATCCATTCCATCACTTCTTATTTCTTTATGGTCCATCTCATCATTAATATCCAGTGCTACTCCACCACCTTTACCTTTATTTCTGTCTTTCCTGAACAGCACATACCCTTCACTAGCTGTACTCTAGTCATGACTACTATTCCACCATGTTTCTGTTATCCCTATAATATCTGGTTTCACTTCATGCGCTCCTAACTCTACTATTAATAGGCAGGCATGTTGCACTGTCTTACCTTTTATGCCACCTTCTTTATCCTTGTGCTGAAAAGAGTATAAAACCCAAACACTATGTCGTGGGAAATTTTGTGGCATCAGAGGTAGAAGAAGAGGTACACTTGGTTTGAAGCTGTCAGTAATTCAAGTGCACGGGCACAAGCCGATGATGGGTGACTCTCCAAAAGATTTAGTTGCTGTAATTTTACAAATGAGCCTATGATGCGGACATTACCATCTGCCTGCATCCGCCTGTTGGCTCTAGTCTCATACTGGGAGTGTAAGCGTTTTGCAGTAGAGGCCATCTTTTTGTTCTGAGTTTGTACAGCACCTGGTCCATGACTGGGGTCCATAGGCACCAATGAAATAGAAACAATTATTAATTTTCATGGCTCTAGCTATAGTCCAGATAAGAAGCCATGTGAAGGTTTTTTGATGGGTAGAGGGAAGCAATGTCTCAGGATGTGATGGGGTGTCCACCCCACAGAGGAATGGAAGGGATTACGGTAGCCAGGTAGGCCTATTAACTCCGCAGGCTGCACCTGGTGGAAGAGCCAGGAAGCAGGGAAGTGACTGCAAGCATGTTCAGGTGCGCAGGAAGAGGTGGGCACTATAAAGCCAGGAAACTGGCAACAGATGTTCTGCAACTGGGAAAGTCTGCAGCCACTTCCTCGGAGAAGGCAGGTGCGTTTGAGCTGGCAAACCCAGAGAGGAGAAGCCAGGAAGGTAGGCCAAGGCTCAAGGAACAGGCCTTGATTGCTGGCTAGAGGTTCCCTGAACTGAAATGTGGAGTAGAGGTGGGGCTCAGGTGATCCTGCCAGCCACTGAGGGAGTGGCACTATATGGCAGCGAATGGGAAGACTACCCAGGATTGCTGAAGGAAGACTTTGATACCCTGGAAATGGACAATGGAGATCATGACTCAGCCCTCCAGCCAGGTCACTAAGAGGCAGCACAGTGAGAGAGGAGCTGCAGACCCACAGAGAGCGGCTGAGAGACAGTATGCAATCGCAGGAAGGGGCGTTGACCTCGTGAGCTATTCCTCAGAATGACCAGGAGGAGGTGCCATCCTAGTGGTGAGTGGAGCACCCTGTCACACAGGGGATTAGTAATGGCTTAGAGATTCCTTTCCCTTTATTTGCTGGCTCAAATCTAGTTCAAATTGGGATTGAGGAAAAATCAGTGACCTTTTCTGAATCCTCCTACCATAAGAATGGTCCTACTGGGTCAGACCAAAGGTCCATCTAGCCCAGTATCCTCTCTTCCGACAGTGGCCATTGCCAGGTGCCCCATAGGGAATAAACAGAACAGGTAATCATCAAGTGATCCAGCCCCTGTTGTTCATTCCCAGCTTCCGGCAAACAGAGGCTAGGGACACCATTCCTGCCCATCCTGGCTAATAGCCATTGATGGACCTATCCTTCATGAATTTATCTAGTTCTTTTTTGAACCCTGTTATGGTCTTGGCTTTCACAATATCCTCTGGCAAGGAGTTCCACAGGTTGACTGTGCATTGTGTGAAGAAATACTTCCTTTTATTTGTTTTAAACCTGCTGCCTATTAATTTCATTTGGTGACCCCTAGTTCTTGTGTTATGAGAAGTAGTAAACAACACTTCCATATCTGCTTTCTCTATACCAGTCATGATTTTATAGATCTCAATCATATCTCCCCTTAGCCATCTCTTTTCCCAGCTGAAAAGGCTCAGTCTTATTAATTTCTCCTCATACGGAAGCCGTTCCATACCCCTAATAATTTTTGTTGCCCTTTTCTGAACCTTTTCCAATTCCAGTATATCTTTTTTGAGATGGAGCGACCACATCTGCACATAGTATTCAAGATGTGGGCATACCATGGATTTATATAGAGGCAACATGATATTTTCTGTCCTATTATCTATCCCTTAATAATTCCCAGCATTCTGTTCACTTTTTTGACTGCCGCTGCACATTGAGTGGATGTTTTCGGAGAACTATCCACAAAGACTCCAAGATCTCTTTCTTGAGTGGTAACAGCTAAGTTAGACCCCATCAGTTTATATGTATAGTTGGGATTATGCTTTCCAATGTGCATTACTTTGTATTTATCAACATTAACTTTCATCTGCCATTTTGTTGCCCAGTCACCCAGTTTTGAGAGATCCTTATGTAGTTCTTTCAGTCTGCCTGGGTCTTAACTATCTTTAGTAATTTTGTATCATCTGCTAATTCTGCCACCTCACTGTTTACCCCTTTTTCCAGATCATTTATGAATATGTTGAATAGGACTGGTCCCAGAACAGACCCCTGGGGGACACCACTATTTACCTCTCTCCATTCTGAAAACTCCATTTATACCTACCCTTTGTTTCCTATCTTTTAACCGGTTTCTTCTACCCAACTCCCTGGGGGTGGCCCTGAACACAAGTGAAAGGTTGAGGATGCATGCTGTTTGGCTGCTGCTTCTGGTAACATTTTCATGGCCAGAAAGGGGGAATTCAGGCTAAGAGAAGAGCAGTGGGCTAGGGGTGAACAGTTCAGGGCTGCAGGCTGGATGTGGGTTGGGGAAATTTATTCAAAACTAAAAATGTATATAAGCTGCATGTGTGTGTGGACATGAGAACCTTATCTCTGTAATAATCCTACTTCTCTTGGGTCTTGGCTTACCCGGACTGTAAATTCTGGTGCAGGGAATGTGCCTTTCATGGTTTTAGGTGCTCAAAAACTAGCTAGACTGTCTGATGCCTTGTACCAAAATGAGTTGGTCTCACTCCAATACCCAGTCAGCGGGTATCTTAATCAGAAATCAGAACCACAACTGTTGACTCGCTGGCTGTCTTGCTAGAGAGGCAATAGACTGAACGGGTGTGGAGCCTGAACTGTTCTCTCCAATAATTCCTAGTCAGGTTCTGACACATTGACAGAAGACTGTGAGGTTGCTTGCACATGTATCTGTTTGGATAGAGGACTTCAGTACCTAGATACGCCGTTGATAAGAGCGATAGTAAACCCTAAGAAAGCCGGACTTCAGCCTTGAGGGCTGACTGGCATTTTCTGTGGTTCTCTCATGCATGCTTAGAAGGGGGAAAAGGCTTGTTTTTCAAAGATACTAAGCACTCACAATTCTAGGTGAAGTCAGTGTGTGCTCTGTGCAGGGCTGGATTAACTTTTTGTGGGCCCAAGGCCAAACATATTTGTGGGCCTCCCCGGGGAATGAAGGGGACAGGGGCAAGAGCACAGCGGGCAGGGTGGATTTGATTTAAATCACTAGTCAGGAAGACTCGATTTAATCATGATTCTCTACATTAAAAGTGCATTTTTGTTGGTTGTTATAACTTTAGTACATATTCTTCACAACTCAGAGATAGATGTAGGTTTCATTTTTAGAAGCTACACACTATACATTTTTAAACAGTGATTTATTTTGAAAACTTTTCAGATTAGTTTTACAGTTATATCAGAAAATGAATTATTGTTTGATTATTTCATTTACCAGATAGTTCACCTCCCTTGACTTCATAAATATCTCCAATTCAACAGGTTAGTCATTAATATTTGGAGGGTGGGAGCTAGGGTTGGTCCCTGGATCAAGGGATGGGTCAGGGGTAAACTGCAAGTGCAGTAGGGCTGGGGAGGGGGTAAACAGGATCTGCCCCCGCCCCTGCCCAAATAGAGCGGGTACCTGCCTTCTCCCTCGTTCTAGCCCATTCCCTTCGTCTCTCTCTGCACTGAGCTGAGGGTGGGGGTGCACTGAGCAAAGGGATGGGGTTGCAGGGTCTGGGAGGGAGTTGGGGTGCAGGAGCAGGCTGAGGGTTGGGGTGCAAGATCTGGCCAGGAGCTAGGGTGAGGGAGGGGGCTCATAGTTGGGGCAAGAGGTTGGGGTGTAGAGCGCTTACCTGGGGCAGCTCCCATTTGATGCAAGGGGTGCAGGTGGGAATGTGTGCGGGGGAGGGTGCAGGAGCTCCCATTTGGTGCTCAGGGTGGGAGTGGGGATATGGGTGTGTGTGCAGGAATCAGGACTGGGGTCTTTGGATCTGTGAGGGGGCAGGAGTCAAGGCATGGGGCTGGAGGGTGTGAGGGGGTGCAGGATAAGGGCATGGGGTGGGGGAGCTGGGTATGTGTGAGGGGTGCAGGAGTCAGGGCAGGGGGCTGGGTGTGTGTGAGGGGAGTGCAGGAATCAGGGCAGAGGGCTGGGGATGTTGGTTGGGGTCATGGGGGTGCTCCCAGCCCCCTGCCCTGAGCGGCTCACAGCAGGGGGCTGGATGGGGTATGCCCCAATTCCACCCCCTTCTCCACGGCCCCACCCCTGCCTCTTCTCCACCTCTTCCTCCCAGCAATGGCTCTGCTCCTCCCCATCCCTTGCATGGGCGAACAGCTGATCGGTGGCAGGGAGATGGGGAGGGGCAGGAACGCAGCATGCTGGGGGAAGAGGCGGGGGAGGAGCTTGGGCTGCTGGCAGAGCCTGTCCTGCTGCAGCAGGAGCCCCAGGAGCCAGCAGCACCAAGCTTCTGCCCCCACAGGAGAGAGTGGGGGGGGAGGGGAGAAGAACGGGCCTGGCCAGGGCCCCTTTGGAGCAGGGGCCCGGCGCCATGGTAAAGCCGGTACTGGCTTTGTGTTCTCACTAGCTTCAGTGGGTTTTTCAGTGCTCTCGGCTGTCATTCCGCAGAAGATGCTCAGCTTTCATTGCTGATTCCGCTGTGAGGAGCTCAATTGCCATGACTGAGTTTGCAAAGCCCTAGCTGGCCTGTTCAGGAATAGAGTACAGTACTCAAGTGTTTTAAAACCTGAATATTTCTCTAAAAACCGAGATCTGTGTCACCCAGTGCATTTTGGCTTTCACTCATTCCTGTGTTGGTGGCTTTTGAGATTTCACAGTGAAAATGACACTGACCTGATTCAAAGGGAGAGAACCTGAGGTTCTTGGTAAGTGCTCAGTTCTTCCCCGTTACCTGTTTAGTGTGTTCATGCAAATTGGCAAAACCCCCTGCTGATTACAAACGTCAGACATTGAGCAGAACAGCATGCAAGTAGGGTTAAGAGGATTAGATATTTATGTTAAAAACATCCACAGTTACATTAGATAGGATAAAGCAGTTATGGACCTTCATGCTTCAGGGCACAAGCCAACAATTAACTGATGGGTGTGTGTGTGGGTGTTAGGAAGAAACTTCCTCAATGGGAAGTCTCTTATAGTTAGGGTGACTAGATAGCAAGTGTGAATAATCAGGATGGGGTGTGTGTGTAACAGTTGCCTATATAAGACAGAGCCCCTAATAGCAGGATGGTCCCAATAGTATCGGGGTCTCTGGTCACCCTACTGGTAATACTCCAGGATGAAGTTGCTTGCACTTTCTTCTGAAGCATCTGGTGCTACTCGTGACAATCTGCACCACAGGTCTGACTTGGCATAGCAGTGTCCCTATGTTCCTAAGTAATGAAGCGATAGTCTAGCCCTGAGCACACAGATTTTGCCCTTTTAAAGGAACTTTAGACCAGGAATGTAAAAAGAATGTAAGTGAATGTGCTGCAATCTTTTTCTCAAAGTGGAGCTTCACTCTAGAGAGTGACTGTGTAAAAATGGCACCTTCCTACTCCCAGCTGTGCTCCCTGTCTGTTTGGAGTCATGGCTATTATTTCTGTTGCAGCAGAACCCAAATTGTGCTAGGCACTGTACAGACATGTAGGAAGATACAGTTCTTGCCCTAAAGAGATTACAACCAAAACACAACAGATGACGGCTGGAGAAAGATTTGCACAGCACAGAAGCAGTGTCAGGGTAGTGACTGGCACTGGGCTTGTTAGTGCCACATCTTAATTTAAAAAAAAAAAAAGTTTTCTGCTTTCACTTCAGCTTTTCTCCTTTTTTGAGGGTGCAGCAGATCCTAAATGTTGCTTAGTCCTGTCTGTACTTGAAGTTAAATTGCAGCGCTGCTTCAGCTTCGCCCTCTTCTGTTACCTATTGTCAGCAGCAGGTAAAAAGTACTAATATAGACAAAGATTAGAGGGTCCGTAGTGGAGTACTGAAATGTCCATGTCTGTTGCATTGATTCCCTTCAGCTGATATGCCCCACTTATCTCCTCTTTACTGACTAGAGTATGTTGCTCATTTGATTTTGTTTTTTTGACCACCTTTTCCCTTAGTTACACTGAACTTTTTGTCTCTGATTTTGCTAGACCAGATTTTCAGTTAGACACATGCAAATCTCTGTGCACTTAATGTATGTGCACAGATATCTGATACCCATGTCTAAATCACACACACCCAACAGACATTCAGGTACATACATCAGGCAGATATTTTCACATACCTAACTGGAAATCTAGTCCATGTTTAGTCATAGTGTTGGGCTGCCATACAATATGGACAAAACCAATAATTTTATTTTAAAATGGTTTACAATAAAATTATCAAAATCCTGTTTATAATATTGTTTGTGGTTTCACTGTACGTGTGCAAAGACATTCCGGCAATAGAAATTTCATATAAGGAAAACAAATTCTGCATTAGATTGCTGATCTAGTAAATAATGAAACATCACATGGAGATTGTTGACATTTTACACTGTGGCTTGTTTTCTAAGGCTCTAACAAAATCACCTGTTAAATGCCAAGTCATCTAATGTTTTAATCTTTTATGTAAGGTTTAGATCACTTAAATTTCCTGCACACAGTATCACTTTTAACATAATCTTCAAAGTGGAGACTTTTCAGAGCAGTAGCAACAAAGTTAATTTGCTTGGCAGATTCTTTGGAACAAAAACACAGTGGGTGGCTTTTGGTAAAACGTAGCAATCCTAAATCTGCTCTCTGGGACTCTGCTGGTTCTTCAGCTCTCCCACATGAAAATCTATCACTCAGTTGAAAAAGAGATGTGTCCGAAAGAAATTTTTCATCATATGAGTCATCTTACTGCTGTTGTACTGCTGCAGGCAGATAGAACTGACTGCTAATGCGTTCATTGTTTTATGCAGTAAAATTATTCCACCACTGTATAAACTGAATAGCAACAATGAAAATATAATTTCTGTTAAAAAAAATATATATGTTTTTTTAAATTTGTTTATTTAAAAGTTTTAACCGGCTCACAAATCATTGCCATGTAAATATCAGAGACAAAATGATAATCACTGTAACAGCGAGCTTTGGTTTGTGGAAACATTTTACATTAACATACGTCAGACATCTATGTTTAACAGAGTTTATCATATTGCTGAGTGAGCCTCTGTGCTACCCCGGATATGTTATTTCTGCTAATTTTAACTAAAATGAGTAAAACTTCTGATTACTCTCTTATCAAATCAGGCATTTCTACCAAATGTTAATATTAAAAAAATTGGACAGGTGTTCTGTTTTGTTCCCCAGGTGAATGTGTTTTGCTTGAGTATTAAATAAATAGTACTCAAATAGCTAAGTATTTGTTTTCTGTCTGTTTTGCTGGGTACATAATTGGGACATTAATTTTTTCATAACCTCCCAACATTTTGTTTTTTTAACCATTCCTCTAGGGTCAGACCTACTGGGTTTTTTAATGTTCTTTACATATTTTTAAAAGTGAATTTAATGTGCAATTGGCAACTCTAAAATCCTCTAGCCACAGTACTGTCCTCAGTCCCCAACCTGGCATCTTTTCCCCCTAGGTTTCCAGCTCCCCTCCTTCCTAAATGAAGGGGTTTCACTTGTGATTTTTTCCCCCCGTAGGCATGAAGAGAGTTAACAGTTTGAGAACATATCCGTCTTATGTGGTCCTCAAGCCATCAGCACTACCTGCTTTGCCTATTTTTAGTCTTTGATCTTCCCTTGAAACAGGCTGGAATGAACATTAGTAAACATTATTGTGAGATTGCGTCCAGTTTTGGGCCCCCCACCACAGAAAGGATATGGACAAATTGGAGAGAGTCCAGCAGAGGGAAACAAAAATGAGTAGGGGGCTGAGGGAACTGGGCTTATTTAGTCTGCGGAAAAGAAGAATGAGGGGGGATTTGATATCAGCCTTCAACTACCCAAAGAGGAGGAGCTAGGCTGTTCTCAGTGGTGGCAGATGACAGAACAAGAAGCAGTGGTCTCAAGCTGCAGTGGGGGAGGACTAGGTTGGATATTAGGAATCACTATTTCACTAGGAGGGTAATGAAGCACTGGAATGGGTTACCTAGGGACATAGTGGAATCTCCATCCTTAGAGGTTTTTAAGGTCAGGCTTGACAAAGCCCTGGCTGGAATGATTTAGTCGGGGTTGGTCCTGCTTTGAGCAGGGGGTTGGACTAGATGATCTCCTGAGGTCCCTTCCAACCCTAATCTTCTATGATTGTAAACATACTGTGGGTAGAGCTGGTAAGAAAATGAAGTTTCCATTCCGCAGGAAATTCCAGTGCTTGAAATTTGTTTTGTTCTAAATTGGAACAAAGTCAAAATTTCCTGCAGAACAGAAACTCCAAAACAATTATTCTGGGAAACATCAAAACATACTGTCAGGAACAGTATCCCTGATGATGCCACAGCACAACTGGTTGCTGAGCTCTGTGGCTTTATCCTCACACACAACTATTTCAAATTTGCTGACAATATATATCTCCAGATCAGTGGCACCGCTATGGGCATCCGTATGGCCCCACAATATGCCAATATTTTTATGGCTGACCTGGAACAACGCTTCCTCAGCTCCTGTCCACTCACACCCCTTCTCTACCTACGCTACATTGATGACATCTTCATCATCTGGACCCATGGGAAGGAGACTCTGGAAAAATTCCACCACGATTTCAACAGCTTCCACCCCTCCATCAACCTCAGCCTGGAACAATCTACACGGGAGGTCCACTTCCTAGACACCACGGTGCAAATAAGTGATGGTCACATCAACACCACCCTATACCGAAAACCTACCGACCGCTATGCCTACCTTCATGCCTCCAGCTTCCATCCCGGACACACCACAAGATCCATTGTCTACAGCCAAGCACTGAGGTACAACCGTATCTGCTCTAACCCCACAGACAGAGACCAACACCTAGAAAATCTCCACCAAGCATTCTCAAGACTACAGTACCCACACGAGGAAATAAGGAAACAGATCAACAGAGCCAGACGTGTACCCAGAAGCCGCCTACTGGAAGACAAACCCAAGAAAGAAACCAACAGGACTCCACTGGCCATCACATACAGTCCCCAGCTAAAACCCCTACAACGCATCATCAGGGATCTACAACCCATCCTGGACAATGATCCCACACTTTCACAGGCCTTGGGTGGCAGACCAGTCCTCGCCCACAGACAACCTGAAGCATATTCTCACCAGCAACTGCACACCACACCATAGTAACTCTAGCTCAGGAACCAATCCATGCAACAAACCTCGATGCCAACTCTGCCCACATATCTACACCAGCAACACCATCACAGGACCTAACCAGATCAGCCACACCATTACCGGTTCATTCACCTGCACGTCCACCAATGTAATATATGCCATCATATGCCAGCAATGCCCCTCTGCTATGTACATCGGCCAAACTGGACAGTCTCTAAGGAAAAGGATAAATGGTCACAAATCAGACATTAGGAATGGCAATATACAAAAACCTGTAGGAGAACACTTCAACCTCCCTGGCCACACAATAGCAGATCTTAAGGTGGCCATCCTTCAGCAAAAAAACTTTAGGACCAGACTTCAAAGAGAAACTGCTGAACTCCAGTTCATCTGCAAATTTGACACCATCAGCTCAGGACTAAACAAAGACTGTGAATGGCTTGCCAATTACAGAACCAGTTTCTCCTCCCTTGGTTTTCACACTTCAACTGCTAGAACAGGGCCTCATCCTCCCTGATTGATCTAACCTCGTTATCTCTAGCTTGCTTCTTGCTTGCTTATATATACCTGCCCCAGGAAATTTCCACTACTTGCATCCGAAGAAGTGGGTATTCACCCATGAAAGCTCATGCTGCAAAACGTCTGTTAGGGCTTGGCTACACTTACAAATTTGCAGCGCTGCAGCAGGGTGTGAAAACACACCCTCTGCAGCGCTGCAAATTGCGGCGCTACAAAGCGCCAGTGTAGTCAAAGCCCCAGCGCTGGGAGCCGCGCTCCCAGCGCTGTCCGTTATTCCCCACAGGGAGGTGGAGTACGGACAGCGCTGGGAGAGTTTTCTCCCAGCGCTGGCGCTTTGAGTACACTTAGCGCTTCAAAGCCGTGGCAGCGCTTTGAAATGCAAGTGTAGCCAAAGCCTTAGTCTATAAGGTGCCACAGGATTCTTTGCTGCTTTTACAGAACCAGACTAACACGGCTACCCCTCTGATACTTGATCAAAACATTTGGTTTTCATGATGTCACAACATTTTATTTAATGTTTGATTATATATTGAAATATATAATATTATAACATTGATACCAAATTAATCAAAACAATAGCCAACTTAAATGTTTTGACATTATCAAAAGAGGAAATTAGAAATGATTCTTTTTACTTTCTCCCATTGAAAATTTGGCCAAAATTGGCACGTTCCTGCTAACATGCTTTGATTTTGATGAAACTCTGTTCTCCTACTGAAAACTGTTCTGTCAGATTTTTCAACCAGCTTTAACTCTGAGTAAAACGGGTTAAGGGCCAGTGGCTGATGCCTTGTAGAGAGAAGGCACTATGCTAAGTGCTAGAGAAGGATGTAAGTCAATGTTATATTGGCATGTGTGCTCCCTTACCTTACCCCCCCCTTCTAAAACATTTTATCTTCTGCTTGTAGTGTTGAGAGAGTTTCTTGCCATATCATTGTGTTTTTTGTTTTACCCTAAGGTTGTTCTATTCTGAGAAATGCAGAAAGGGAGATTGCACTGATAGGGAAGTTGCAGAATGTGAAGCAATTCTTGCTAAGCGTTGGGGTGCCAGCAGTCATGCTTATAGGAGACTACAAAGTTTGTTATCCTTGTTCCTTTCAGTCTGTCATCCTTGTTTCTTTTCCTGTACTCCCCCTGGGTGTTAAGTCTTCATTTGCTTTCAGTGAGTACATGGATCATAAGCATTAGGAAAAGTTATCCCCTCCCCCCAATACTCGTGCTACTTCCACGGGTGCTTTAGTAGCAAAATAGCCACTCTTCTTTGTATGCAGGTTATGTTTATCAGCTGTACACTCAAAGTTGGCCACAAGCATACTCAAAGGACCAAGCACAAGTGTCCACCTCTGACTTTATCTTGGCTAGGTCTCTCTAAAGCAGGGGTGGGCAAACCTTTTGGCCCGAGGGCCACATCTGGGTGGGGAAATTGCATACAGGGCCATGAATGTAGGGCTGGGGCATGGGTTGGGGTGTGGGAGGGAGTGTGGGGTGTGGGAGGGGGCTCAGCGCAGGGGTTGGAGTGCGGGAGGGGCTTGGGGTGCGGGTTCCAGCCTGGCGCCGCTTACCTGGAGCAGCTCCAGGGTGGCAGCAGCATGCACTGGGGCCAAGACAGGCTCCTGCCTGCCTGCCCTGGCCCCGCGCCGCTCCCAGAAACGGCCAGCACCATGTCCCTGTGGTCCCTGGGGAAGGGAGGGGCAGAGGGCTCTGCACACTGCTCTCGCCTGTGGGTACCTCCCCCGAAGCTCCATTGGCTGCGGTTCCCTGTTCCCATGGTGCCATGGGGTGGCAATCCCGCAAGCTGGCTCCAAAGCCCTGGCGGGCTGGATCTGGCCCATGGGTCATAGTTTGCCAACCTCTGCTATAAAGGCTCAGCTAGCCAGTTCTGCTTTGTTGGTTCCACAGTGTTTACTTAAGGTGACTGAGCATATTTTCAAAATAAAACAAAAAAACAAAAAACCCCAGGACGTTTCTGTGGAGATATTTTGAGGGTCAAACATTGTTCCCTAGGAGAGTGACATTCTTTTATAAGGCTATGGCTACACTTGCAAATGTAGAGCGCCAGGAGTTAAACCAGACCTCAGAGACAGCATCAGGAAGCTGCAAGCTGGGACTTTCTTCTCGGACCAGAAGATCACGGTAGGGGAAGTCGAAATGCCCATTGTGATCCTTGAAGACCCCGCTTACCCTTTAATGCCATGGCTCATGAATCCCTACACAGGGAGCCTTGACAGCAGCAAGGAGTGGTTCAACAACAGGCTGAACCGGTGCCAAATGACTGTGGAGTGTGCTTTTGGCCATTTAAAGGGCCGCTAGCGCTCTCTGTATGGGAAGCTGGACCTGGCCAATAACAACATCCCTACAGTTATAGCCACGTGCTGTACCCTCCATAACATTTGTGAAGGGAAGAGTGAAAGCAGTGAAGAGTGAAGTTGAGGTTCAGTTCCTGGAGGCTGAATTTCAACAGCCAGAGACCAGGGCACTTAAAGGGGCACAGTGTAGGGCTGTAAGGATTAGGGATGCCTTGAGGGAGCAATTGGAGGCTGAAAGCCACCAGTAATGTTTGGTGCCCTGCATGGGAGTGAAGTGCAGTGATTCCAATGCTAGCAGGCATCTGTGTTGGCTATGTATGATGCACTGACTAGCAGTGCCTGTTGCGTGTCTGGGCTATGCTATCTTTTATTTAATGCAATAAAGAGTGTTTCCAAAGCCAAAAAAATCATTTATTGAAAATAAACACAACTGCTGGAGAAACACACATGGCATGACACATCTGTGCTGTGTGGGAGGAGGGAAGGGGGTGGGGTGGGGAATGGAACAAGCACAGATTTGCGTATGTCCTGTTATCATATTCAGCCTTCCTGTCTGGAGTGCCGTGCAATGAGTACTGCACTGCAGGCTGGCTAAAATGCATGGTGATGGGGGTTGAGTGCAGTGGATGAGGGTTGTAGTTTGCAGGGGTGGGCGGTGAAGCTAAAGGTGTTGGAGGCAGCTGGTGGTGATAAGAAACCAGATGTTGGGGAAACTGGGTTGGCGGTGACATGGGGGCGCAAGGGAAAGAGTTTTGGGACAAGGGCTGCAGGGGTGGGCGGGCGCGGATCTGCTCTGTATACAGTGCTACAAGCGCCTGCATCGAGTCCACTTGGCGCTCCATAATGCTTAGGAGCCGCTCTGTGGTTTGTTGCTGGTGATCCACATTCTCCTGGCAGACCCTCCTTTCGGTCTCCCGACACTCCAGTCGTTTTTGATTTTCAGTAAAGGGGGACTGCTGCATGACATCATGCCGAAGGTCTTCCTTGCTTCTTTGCAACTGCTTCCTGATTCTTTACAGCCTTTCGGCTTTTGATAACAAGGACGGCTGGGATCTCAAGGTTGCGTCTGTAAAGCCAAAATGCAACATTTAACAGAGGCAGCATTGTTAACACTAGACAGAGGAATGATTTGTCCAAACTTAAAGACAAGCACAGTGCACACAATAGCACAAGCTGCCTGTCCCAAGGCGAGTGCACATAACCCACAAGAGCCCTGAAATGGTGAGTAACCACAGGAGCAGGGGGGACTGATTGTTCCAGGGCTGTACTGTCCTCTGGGGTCCTGTGTCTTGGGCAATTGTCCCCCCGCCCCTCACGGCACAGTGGCACGGATATGTTAGCCTTACTGGCACAAGGAACACAGTAGCTCTGCCAAGGAACCTGCGCAAGTGGATTGCCCAGCTTCTGCATGCGACCTTCGATGAGATCGCTGAGGCCGATTACTGCAATGTGAGAGAGCACATCAATGCCCTATTCTGCATCTAGGCATGCACGCAGCCCTAACCCTTATTTCTGCAACCCTCCTTGCCCCAACAGCCCGCCACAACTCCCTTCTCAAAATAAAAGCTGCTTACCAGGCACCTCCTCTGCTGTTTGTTTTTCCCCAAGCACTGTCTGTTGTGACTGGCTACCTTCCTCCTGGCTGCATGCATCTATGGATGCCAGGCCATCCTCTGGCTCTGGGCCCCCCTCCTCCTCAGCACCCTCACTCTCGCTTTCCTCCTGCTGCCTTGTTGCACTCTGGGCCGCCACAGCCTCTGAAGTGTCCACGGTGGTCTTTGGAGTGGAGATGGGGTTACCCCCAAGTATCTCATCCAGCTCTTCGTAGAACTGGCCAGTCATGGGGGCAGCATCGGAGCGGCGGTTTGCCTCTCACGTGCTGTGGTAGGCATTCTGCAGTTCCTTCATTTTAACCCTGTACTGTGTCCCGGTCATGGCCCTTGCTATCTGCCCGAAGGTATCATAATTCCTATGGCTAGGCACAGCTGGGACTGGACAGCTTCCTCCCCCACAAACACTGATGAGGTCTTGCACCTCGCTATTGCTTCATACTGGGGATCGCCTGGCGTGTGGAGGTATGGTCACCTGGAAAGATGCACTGAGAGCACTTCACGCCTGGCTGAGCAAACAGGAAGGGGATTTTCAAAATTCCCAGAGAATTTAAAGGGCGGGTCTGATGGTTGGTCATCTGAGGGCAGGGCAGTAGAATTCAAAGTGATAACCAGAGTGGCTAGAACAGGCATTGTGGGACACTTCCTGGAGACTGATCAGAGTGCATTAATAGATCAGGGCATCCACACTGGCACCATGGCGCTCCAGCCGGAGCGCAGCAAGCTCTATGTTTCTTGTGGAGGTGGATTACCAGGGGCGCTCCAGCCGTGGAGTCCTGGCGCTCTACATACCTTGCCAGTGTGGACACCTCAGGAGTTATGGCATCCGGGGCTGATTTAATGCTCTCGAACTTGCGAGTGTAGCCAAGCCATAAATGTCTGCAGGTGTTGACTGCGTGGCTTCTGACTCAGCAGCAACATGTGTGAATTTCACAGCATGGAGAGGGTTTTCTTCCAGTAACTTAGTATCTACCTTTAACATGAAATGCTGAGTGGGTGTATCTAGTGTGAGATGCTTCAGAAGAATGTGCAAGAAACTTTATGCTGGGCACATATGAATTAACTTGCCCATAGTGGAGGTTTCTTCTTAACCCTGTAGTCAGTGGTTTGCTAATGCACTGAAGCATGAAGGGCTGTAGCCTTTTTTCAGGAATAACATTATATTTAATGCACAGTAACGTACTACATGGAAATTCTCATTGTCCATATAATAGTCTAACATTTTGAGCAAGAAAAGCAGCTTGGTAATGTCTATACTTCTTCAGCTTTTCTCTTCACTTCACTTCAGTACCTGCTAATGACACCAAGCACTCGCTGTACTAGTGGTTGTTCCTGGTAAACAGAGAGCAAATTCGTCTCTTTGTAGTAATATATCTTAAATAGTTTGCAGTTATTTAAAAAACAAACAAGCAAGCAACCAAACAAAAAAAAAAACCCAGTCATTTTTGATAAAATGCAAAACTGGCATGTGTCAGTATCCTGGGAGTTTTGGGGAGAGTGTGTGTGTGTGGGGCGGGAAGAGGGTCGGGCCACCTGAAATCATGTGAAAAACTGAAATATGTGGTTACTGCACACAAACTGCATCCTCTGTATTGCTCTGAAGCAAAAAGTTAACACCTGTTGAAACTTCACAAGCAGATTCTTCAAGATTAGTTGAAACAAAACCATGATAAGGAGATAGTATGAAAGAGCTTATCAGGTGTGATAATTGACTCGTGTAAAAAAGAACTGGCAGGTGCTCAGTACTTTGCAGAGGATGAAATTATCTTTACCCCATATACATACATGCAACAATCCTGGCCCTGGCTTACTTATACATTATAAAGTCAGGCAATACAGTTACAACATACTCAGCACTGATTTTAGTGAGAGGTAGGTTTACGCATGGGAGGGGGCAGGTTTTTACCTGCCTTTTAAAAAAAATGTGTTAAATGTAACAAGAAAGTGGCCCTAGCCACAAAGTTTGGGTTCTGAGTTCAGGGAAGCTCAGATTTGTGGTACCAGTGCGGGTTCGTTATAGAAAGAGACCTCATCATCACACTTTGGAGTCAGGGTCCATATCTGAATCAACAATGCCTTGTTGTGTTCTTATATCAGAGGGGTAGCTGTGTTAGTCTGGATCTGTAAAAGCAGCAAAGAGTCCTGTGGCACCTTATAGACTAACAGACGTATTGGAGCATGAGCTTTCATGGGTGAATACCCACTTCGTCGGATGCATGTAGTGGAAATTTCCAGGGGCAGGTATATATATGCAAGCAAGAAGCAGGCTAGAGATAACAAGGTTAGTTCAATCAGGGAGGATGAGGCCCTCTTCTAGCAGTTGAGGTGTGAAAACCAAGGGAGGAGAAACGATTGAACTAACCTCGTTATCTCTAGCCTGCTTCTTGCTTGCATATATATACCTGCCCCTGGAAATTTCCACTACATGCATCCGACGAAGTGGGTATTCACCCACGAAAGCTCATGCTGCAAAACGACTGTTAGTCTATAAGGTGCCACAGGACTCTTTGCTGCTGTTGTGTTCTTGGTTGCCGCCATTTCTGGCAGTGGCATGTGCTTTCACTGTTTGCTGTGTTACAATAGGATTGTCAGCATTACTCTGGCTATGATGTGGTGACAAGACTTTCTGCACCTGCAATCTTATAATGCTTATATCAACCATTCCTTTCCAGTCTTGTGCTTATAATCAGCCCTTTGTGTCTTTCCCTAATGAAATCTCTGAGGTGCTTTTATGCATTTTAAGTGCTTTTCTCAATATTTGGCAACAGCTTTTAAAACTAACTTTTTTAATGTGTAGGAATAACGGCTTGAACAAATAACTGTATATGTAAACTCAAGCTAATAAACCGGGTGGTGGAGGGGGGAGATGCTGCTCTAAATGCAAGAGTTAGGAGTCCTGGTAGAAAAGGAATATGTATGTCCTGGAGTTGGGGCCTGTCACAGTTATGGGTCTCCTGCTGGGGACAGAGGAGCACTGATGTTGCTGAGGCAGCCATGCATCCTCACAACACAGCTAAACAGATGACAGGACAGAGACAAGAATATGGGCATAAAATGAGCGACCTAGGACAAAGAATTGGATGGAAACCTTGGCTCCCAATGCTGGAATTTCCCCTAGCTGAGAAATTCAGCTGAGCCCGAGAAAGGGAGCCCGAGCTAGGATGCTTCAAGGGCTTCATCGCAAAATCAAAAGGGACAAGTACAAGGTAATTTGGTGATTCAGAATAAAATTTATATTGCTATAACTTTCCTTCAGTTTCTGTATAAAGAGTGCCTGCACTGATGCAAGCTCCTGGAAAAACCACGCCAGACCCCCCTGTTTCTAAAACCACTGCACTTAGTTTTCTGTACCTTTTTCACATGGTCTTCAAGTCAACAGAAGAGAGGATTAAATACTACATAAAACACCACACGGGTGTTCTGTAGAACTGACATGTGGAAACACCAGTCTAAGAATGACTCAGTCAAGCGCCTGCTATGGTCCTTTGTGGTTCAGTAGGTCTGGACACAAAAGAATGAACTGCTTGGAAACTACTGTGCAGCTAAAGTGATTCTTCATTCATGCTCTTAGTGACAGAGACACATTGAAAGCTTTATAGTTGGAGCTGTTCTTAATACCTAGCTCTTATACAGTGCTTTTTAGCAGCAGATTGCCAAGTGCTTTATGCAGGGCCGGCTCTAGGTTTTTTGCTGCCCCAAGCAAAAAAAATTTTGGCTGCCCCCCACCCCAGCCCTGGGTTCCTCACTGCACCCCCCCTGCTTCCCCAGCCCTGGGCTCCCCCCCCTCTACACCTCCTGCCGCCCCAGCTCTGGGCTTCCCCTTTCCCCCCCCACCATTGCCCCCCCCACACCTCCTGCCACTCCAGCCCTGGGCTCTTCCCCCCCCCACACCCCCAACCTGCACTGTCCTTCCCCTGCAGCCCTGGGTCACTGGTAACTCGCTCCCAGGGCGGGTCATTCAGCAGGAATTTTAGATGTGCACAGAACACAGACAGGATTGGTTCCCATATGGTTACAGAACTGCAGTAAAGTGGAACAATTTTCAGCTTGTGTGATTGGAGGATATCTGGATGCATATTATTAGACTGTCCTACATAAATGAAGAAAAGCTGAGGTGCCTTTATTATTCTTTTGTTCCACTCTTTCTTTCTATGGGGAATTTTCCAATGCAATATCACGGTCTTCCTTTTAAACAAACAAACAAACAAAAAGGCAATGGCTGTTGAAAATAGCAATTCCAATCCTAATAAACACTGGGAAGCATTTCTTGCTCAATTTTATCCTACTTTTTCTACAGCAAGTTACAGTGGATCAGTATATTTGATTTGGAAGGGGCAGATGGGGTCAAGGAGAAGGGAGGCTTAGATAGGGGGTGGGGTCCCAAGGGAAAGTTAGGGGCAGGGGTCCTGGGAGGGGGCAATCAGGGGACAAGGAGCAGCAGCGCTTAGATAGGAGATGAGGTCCTGGGGGGCAGTTAGGGGCAGGGGTGATCAGGGGACAGGGAGCGGGGGTGGGGGTGTTTGTGTTGTACAGACAGAACTACACAGGATCTTTTCAGGGGGCAAGACAAATGCCACATTTATTATGATGACAATTTGATTTATGACCAATATCTAATATCTTAATCCTTAAACACACACATTATACCTAATACCTATACACACACATACACACATACACATTCACACACATCCATCTGATGTTCTGCAGCTGCTGCATAGTTACCAGTCCTGAAGATAGCTTGAGTTCATGGCTTGATTTTGCAGCTTGGGTTCATAGCTTGTGGCGGCTAACTGGCCAGGAAAGCCGGGCACAAGGACGAGCTGGGTCTCTGTTGGGCATGCACCGATGCCCTTCCATGTTGGCAGCAGAATGTTACCCTCCAAAGTCTTCCATCTCACCCATCCTTTTTGTAGGCTTTAGTTTGAATTCAGAGTCTATAGATCTTGCTGTGTTAGGCTGCCTTTGGGTTTGGTGATTGATTACCCATCAATTGCAGGCGTGACTTTCAGCCTCGGACCTGGCTTTGATCTTCCTTCTATTGTACCTTTTCTTTTTAGGGTGGACTCTTCTTACTTTGTTAGGGCTCTTGTCTGCATCTTCAGCCGATGGGGTTTGAACTCTATTTTATCAGGACAGGCTCGGGCTGGAGGTTGATTCCATCATCCATACATACCTTAGTAACACATTTAAATTAAATTAATAAGATTACAGCAAGGTTTGCAAAAATGAAGGTCGGAGGAAGCTTTTACAAAATGGAGTGAGTGTTTTAAAATGGGGTTTGAATTACAATATGGCAAACAGTGAACAGAAGTTACAATATAGACAAGTGTAGTGGATGGCAAAGTAAACAAGTTATATTGATAAAGTGAACAATTAAAAACAATTTCATTCATCAGTTCTACAGCTGGATGGGTTGGGGTTTCTGTGGGGGGCAGTCAGAGGGAGTGGATGGTGGCAGGGTGGGGCTACCCTCCCTCTCCGTGGAGTGTCCTATTTTTTGAATGTTAAAATATGGTATCCCTACCCTTCACAGTGCAGCTCTCCATTCACAGCAGGCTGCAGCATGAGATCCCAGCTACCTCACTCCCTTCCCCTCTTTCCTGTTGGTAGTGGCCAAGGGAATGCTGGGAAATGTAGTTCTTTCCCTGCTCCAGGGCTGGCTCTATAGGCAGGGAGCTAACCAAGGAACTACAGCTCCCAGGGCCCCCTGTTGGTTCTCAGCTCCCATGCTGGATCCCTGCCGCCCCTGCAAATGGGGTGCCCCAAGCACGTGCTTGCTTTGCTGGTGCCTAGAGCCGCCCCTGGCTTTATGAGGAAGGTCACCATCATCATCATCCCTATTTTGCCAATGGGAGGGATGATCACCTAGCCGGGACAGAGCCAGAAATAGAATTCCTGTCACCTGAATGCCAATTCAGTGCTCTATCCACTTGGCCACTCCCTCAGCTGTACAGAATTCTGGCTGCTGATCCAGCTGGTGCAGTGAATAATTGACTCTGATCACATTCACTAGTGCCCTCCCCTCCTCACCACTCTCCAGCCATCCTCAAGAAAAGCTGACAGTGCGCAGCTTTCACATATATAGGTTTCTCTAGGATCAGTTTTACAGTGCTTAAAATTCTCTCTCCACTAAACAGTTTGGTGGTTGTCCACTTCATTGGCACCTATGGTCTATTAATTACTGTGGCTGACATTGACCCTAGCAGGGAGCTTGCACACAAAGCAGTCTCTGTGCCAGCTAAACCCTGTCATACCCCAAATGAGTGAGTGTGTGAGGTGTCAGACAGAACTGCCATGGAAGTGGTTGCTTCTGAGTTCTGGACAGAAAAGGCTCTACTCAAGGCAGTGTTGAAGTGGCAGGTTGGTGCAGGCCTAGGCAAGGGGTTGTTGATTCCACATATGTGTGGATCCAGTATTTCAAACTCTCCAGAATAGTGTGCAGTGGGACTGTTGTCCCTATTCTGCCCATAGACTGGAAGAACAGCTGGTGAGAGCCTGGATTTCATTCCCTGGTGGAGCTCTGGGCACAAAACGTTTTGATTTGGTGATTGCACAGTGATGGAGGAACTTCAGCCTGTATGAATAATAATCCCACATTGACTGAGTTTTACCAACCATTGACATCTGCTTATAGGCCATTGATTTCACTAATCACTATTTTACTATGAAGGGTAGCAAGTGCATGATTTTTCTCAGCAATAAACAAATTCCATTATCAGTCCCAGAATATTTACCTTTCAAAAGAACATGCTCATCCTTTTTTTCACCTGATTATAAAGGTTGCAGAGTTAGGATTATTCTCTCTGAACCAATCTTGCAGTCCTGCTCGCAGGCTAGTCCTATTACAAAAATGGTAAATGAATGTATGCGTATCAGCATTTACTGTGGGGCTAATATCATGGAGCCAATACATCACTGGTGTCTTGCATGTGCTTAGGAACATAGGAGTTGCCCAAGTGGCTCAGACCCATGGTCCTTCTAGCTCAGTATACTGTCTTTGACAGTAGCCAGCATGAGATGCTTCAGAATGTGCAAGAAACTTTATGCTGGGCACGTATGAATTAACTTGCCCATAGTTTCTTCTTAACCCAGTAGTCAGTGGTTTGCTAATGCGCTGAAGCATGAAGGGCTATAGCCTTTTGTCAGGAAAAACATTATATTTAATGCACAGTAACATACCACATGGAAATTCTCATTGGCCATATAATATTCTAATCTTTATGTGAAGATCTTGGTTTCAGTGATATCTGATGGTATCACAGGTTAATTCTGAAGTGGGTTTTTTTATGTCTTTTAATCAGTTTAAAATCTGTTGCTGTTGAATTTAACTGAATGGCCCCCTGCTATAGGGTGTCACTGGCCCTTTAAAAGGGACGAGACCAGTGCCTATGACAGGTTAACTGACCTCCAGTTAGGCCTCAGGCATCTGAGCCCTGGAGGGAGGAGAGCTGGATGAGTCAGACAGGAAATGGGCAGAGAGAACTGCTGACATAGGGCTCCCACTGCTGCTACCTGGGAACAGGGAGAAGGAAGAGCTGGAGCAAGAGAGGCCACTGGGAGGCAGGGGGCTGGGAAAGAGCCCAGGAGAGATGTGAGACGTCTATTATGCCCAAGGACAGAGTTTGCATAAGTGGCTTGTTTGAACTTTGCACACTGGTGGATAACCCTGGGATCCCTCCAGCCTAAACGACGAGTGAGACTGATGAAGAGCCTGGTGTCACAGAAGGAGGTGGAGCCAGAATCCTTTGAGTCACGGTATTGAGCTTCAATTTGTGATCTGAGGTGTCCAAATTAATCCGTTGCAAGTTCCTGTTGGCTGGAGAAGGATCCTTGAGGGGCCCTGAGAAGGGGAAACTGATGGTGGGATGCCTGCAAGACCACCCCACACCAGAAGAAGGACTTTCCAGATGGCAATCCTATGACAGCCTGTATTGTGAGAGAGGGTAGATAGTAGTGATGGGTGTTGTCCCCAAATTGTATAGCTTAAATTGTAAAGGTTTAGCTGCTCCCTGAATGCCTCGAGTCACATACACACCTCAGGCAGGCCCCACCTTATCTTCAGTCTCCCGTCCTGGAAAGCAGTGGCACCTCCCTGCACTGCCCAGCTGTTGCTTCCCACAGGCAGCTCATAGCACATTTCACCCAGTCTTCCAGGTCACGTATCCCATGTCATTTTATTATGTTTATTACAGTAGTGCCTAAGGGCAGCTCCAGAGGGCTTGGCACTGTGCAGGCAGAGTAGTGGAAGGTCCCTGCCCTCAAAGAGCTTATAATTTAAAGGGAGCAGAAAAGAGAGGGTAGGAGAAGGATTCTAGCACGCCAGCAGAATGACCCATGTGATGGCAGCAAACACCAGGTCAGTAGCACCATTTTTAAATGGTTAGGTTTAGTTAGTAGGGGATCAGCTAAATGGAAAGAAATGAGAAGAAGGTGAGGGGGGGGCAGGGCAGAGGAGAAGAGGGGCAGGTGTGAAGTCACGCTGAGGTGAAGAGACTGTGAGGGAGAGGAAGGGTTGGAGCAAACAGCACAGGGCAGTGAAAGCCCAGTCAAAACTGCAGAAAGTTCTCTGAATGTCTAAAGGTCCCTGCTTAGGAGCAGAATCAACCAACTAGCTGTGCCAAGGCCACATTGGGGCCAGGGGGAAGAGGGAGAGGCATCCCCTAGGTCCTAGTGTCCCCACAACGTGGTGGTCTCTCCTGCACAGTACTAGGTCCAGGGGGATGCTAGGAGGCGGAGTGGCCCTGGCTGGGCCCTCTTTTCTCCCTCACCCCTAATGCAGTGATTCCTGCTTTGGCAGCTTCTCCAACTGGAGACTTTTGTTGCTTAACGTCATTTTGTGAGGGGGCATTTTTCAAAGGCTTATTAGTCTTGTTTTTTAAAAAGAGTGTTTAAGTAATTTCACTTAAAAACATGACTAGGAACAAGATGTTTTAAATGATGCACATAGGATGCATTGTAGGTTTTTTTTTTCTAAAACCTCATTTTTTATTTAAAAATATTTCTAACAATGTCCATGTTAATTATTATGTAAAACTGCTATTCTAGGTAACAACATGATGGCAGGTTCATTCAAAATGTCTATATATGTGTGAAGTCTTGTATAAAAAAGCATACATGACGTGGTATTACATATGTGGTAAAACATTGTACAATATAGGTCTTGGTGAACAGCAAGATTTTAAATATATCTTGTTTCAGTTTTCTTAGACACAAAGTATATATTATCTAGGACATATTCAACAAGAAAGCATGCTAAATAGACAACTGTTATACATGAGGATTCTGATCTAACAAACCCTATGCCGATAACTGGATTGGACCCAGTACACTAAACGTGATAAGCCCTCAATATGCCAAGATTTCCAAAGCATTTTGTGATGACTGTTAAGCTTGTCCCCTCTCCCCCCCGCCTCCTTCTTTCCCCCTAGTGGGGCTCGCTGTTGGTGCTGATGAAGAACAAAAGGCACAGCATAGCACTGTAAATGCAGGTGTTGTTGCCACTGATTTGTAATATAAAATCAATTTTACATTTCCAAAAGCCTAGCCTAGGTTTCACTTCTCAAACATTTTCTCTTTTTTTCTCATTACATTCAAAAAAAAATCCAGAGGCAGGACTGAAAGCTTATGGTACATTTATTTTAAGGTGCTAGCTTATTATTAAATGCACATCTGTTCAGCTTAAATGAGACACTTTTTAATGTTGTGATGTTTGTCAGTTTTTCTTGTAACTGTGGTAGACACTGCAGTATCTTTACAGAGCATCTTGATCCCCAGTAGACTGTGTGTGGAATGAACTGGTTGATTCGGTGTGGTAAGTGGTGAGAAGTCCACAGCGTTTAAAGAACATTCTAGGTACCGCCCAGCTCTTAAAGAGCAACTTCACGTACTTCTTGAATTTTTCCCCCATAAAGAAATAGATAACGGGATTGAGACAACAGTGGAAAAAAGCCAGTGTTTCTGTCCCTTGCATTGCATAGTCCAGATCTTTGCTGATTTCACACTTGGTAATGACACCCAGGTCTTCTAGCAATTTTAAGAAAAGCACAATGTTGTAAGGGGTCCAAAAAACAAAAAACACAATCATGACAGCGAAGATCATCTTCACAGCCTTATTCTTTTTCTCACTTCTACAGTACAGCAAGGTTTTAATTATCATCGAGTAGCAAAAACTCATAACCACTGACGGTATTATGAGCCCTAGTATATTGACTTCCAAAGAGGACAAAATCCTCCAGTTTGTGGAATTACCAGGGTACCGTGGTTTGCAGGTGGTATGATTGCGTTCCTTATAGGATTCACTAAATATCAGCTCTGGAATGGAGGCTGAAATGGCTACTAACCATACAATAAGACTGGTAAAGATGCCATAGGTGACCGTTCTTGCTCTCAAGGCAAGCACAGCATGAACTATTGCCAAGTATCTGTCAACGCTCATGAGCATAATAAAAAATATCCCACTGTAAAACCCAACCAGATAGATCCAAGAAATGATTTTACACAATCCGTCCCCAAAAACCCACTGATCTGCTGCATAATAAGACCAGAAGGGAAGGGCGAAAACAAACAGCAAATCTGAGATTGCGAGGTTGAGCAGATAAACGTCGGTCATGCTCTTCAGCCTCTTGTATTTGAACAGGACCAAAATGACCAGAAAGTTCCCTACCAAGCCAAGCAGGAATACCAGAGAGTAAAGTGTGGGCAGAAAGTATGATCCAAAATTCTTGATGCCTTCTTTACTGCAAGGTTTTGGAGAATTGTCATAATTGTCATAGGTCTCATATAGCAAATCATAGAATTCTGTGGTTTGATTGTTCATTTTCCACTTCCTGAGAAGAAGCAGAAACAAATGTTAATAGATGCTCAAGGGGGAATTAAAAATCTTTACCGAAAATAGAGGCAACTTTGAAACAGTATCACCAAAGAAGTCTTTGAAAAGAACTCGAATAAGAATGAAGTCTTTGCAGTTCTAATGCACGTTTCAGCTGTGGTTTGAAACTCTAGGTTTTTCATTGCTCCAGATCTGAGTTAACATTAAAGACAAATCCATACTGGACAGAAATGGGGCCACTCACTGGTATGTTAATGGACACTCCTAGCACTATGCGACACTACATAAAAGTTTAGGGCACGCAGTGGGTTTGTTTGTTTTCAGTTGAAACTGCAGCTGGAAGGGAGGAAGGTGGAGTTTAATTAGCAAAATAAGTGACAGAAATCCTTCAAACGTAGGACCCAAATCATAAGAACTGAAATCCTAGTCCCAGTGAAGTAAATGATAAAACTCCAATTGACTTCCACCCACAGTATTTACTCAGGCAAACATTGTCTAAGGACCAAGTGAAAAATAAGTAAGGACCTCACCATCTGACTCATTTTTAGAGCACTACTCCTTTTTAATGCGGTGTTTATGCAGTTCCTGAATATCAGCAGTAGGACTCTCTTGCTTAACAGTACCAGAAATTAACTTGCTGTCCAGAAAATATATATGTATTTTCAGTAGTCTCTTTCTTCAGTGGCCAAGTGAGTGACAGGAATTTGTTACATTAGTATGCATGTTCTGTTTTAGTAGATGTATTTTAATTGGCATTATTTTAAGAAGGCTACACTGCTCAGTTGGTGACCACAGCATAAAAAGACTGCATGTGACTGTAGGTAACAATAGCATTATTCATCCAAGCATTTCCTAACTTTTTACCAAAGTGAATTAAGTCTCTCCACATTTTTGGAGGTTGGTAAGTGTCCCCATTTGTAGAAGAAAATGAAACTGAGTAGGGTTAAGTGACTTGTCTAAGATCGTACTAGGACCAGGGACAGAATTTACAATGGCTGTTTTCAAGTTTTATGCTCCACTCAGAAGAGATAACTCCTTCCCACCCTGTAGTTGTGTTATATTGCAGATAGATATTGACTTGTTAAAGTGAAGTACAAATTACATAAAACACCAATAGGGGAAAAAAAAGAAGGACCTTTAAACCAATGGTCCAGAAATTGCTTTTAGTGCTAGAGAATATAAACTGAACAACTCACAAGAATTAGTAAGGAGTCACTGCAACTAGATTCAGACAATTTAGTTAATTTTAAAATGCAAATTCTACCCTTTTGTAATAAAATAAAAACTAAACATGAACATTTTGATTATGCCCATGTTTGAAAATTGTTCAATTTCAAAGTGAAGCAATAGCAGAAAGAAAACTCTTTAAAGTACATGGATACTTGCATAATCATATATATAAAACAAATGTATAAAATATACAAAATCACTGTTTCTGAATGGCATTTTGTAAATTGTACCTTTTTTCTCCCCCTTCACAATTGATCTGAAGAAACCCTTTGCCTGAAAGTGCAGAATCTCCTGTTTTCTGGGTAAGTAGGTGGCTTGCTCACTGCAACTGTGAATGTGATGTGGCATAATCTGAAAGGAAGTACAAGGTTTTTGTTGGGGAGTCCGTCTCAGAGCAGAGACATCAAATTCTGATGATAATGAGGCGAGATAATGTGCCTTTAAAAATATATATTGAAACAACCAGCACTTTCCTGCAAATGCCATGAGGCAGGGATTTGTGTCTTATTCCTTCTAGCTTCCTCCATTTCCAACTGGTGATTGGTCTTCTGCTTGTGTCTCTTTCTGAATTTACTTGAACACAGTTGCTCCCTTGTTTTCATTTCTCCCAGCTAGTTCTTAAGGACCTGAGAGGTCATGAAAGATTTATGGGATCTTTCTGATGTGAGTAGTTCATTGACCCCGGTGTAACATTGACCCCCAGGAGGATTACTCCTATGAAAAGGGACTAAAGGATGAGTTAATTAAAAGCTGAGAAAAGTGCCTATAACATACTCTTTGAGCTGTTTAATAATCTGTTTGGTTCTATCTTTGCACATGGGCTTTCCAGATTTTGCTCTAACATAATTCTCTAAAGCAGGGGTTTTCCAATGCCTTCCATGTGTGTACAATGTCTTAATAGGGACATTGTCTCCTGGTTCGCCTAGCATGGCATTGCAAAAGCACGGATCGCCTTCCTCTTATTTATGGTGGTGCAGACCACTTTTCCCTCATTTACAAACACATCTAATTCCATTGGCAGCTGCAAGAATTGCTTAAATGGAAAATAATATCAAGAAATCACTGTGCATTTCTAGCTGGCTTTAATGTAATACGTTATGACTGAATGCTCCCCTGTATTCACACCACACTCACTATTGTAATAATCTTTGTACAAAATATGCCTTGTGAGGTAGCATTTGAAAATTAGTAACTTGTTGGTCAATAGTATCATGATGAAATGTACATTGTCGTCATCATCATCATGTTCCTATTATGCCTCTGGTGTTTAGAGCAGTGACAAAGCTCCTCCACTCCTGTCTGTTTCTGGCAAGCCTTTCAATGGTTCCCCAGCTGTACACCAGGTTTTTCAGCTCAACTTCCACAGCTCTTCACCATGATGTTTTTGGGCAGCCTCTTTTTCACTTGCCTTCATGTGTCCAACTTATTGCTACTCTAGTGATGGAATCAGTTTCCATCTGAAGCGCATGACTGATCCATCTTTGGCACCTCCTGGCAATGATGGTGTTCTGATCCTCTAGGCTGAAGTGTGTCAATAGATTTTGAGATTGTTCTGGGCCAAAAGGTATGGAGGATTTTTCTGAGGCAGGTTGTATGGAATGAAGACAATTTGGACACGTCATACTTTCTCATTCTCCAGCATTCTACCCTATAAAGTAGTGTTGAAAGTATGCAGCACTGATAAATCTTGAGTTTGGTTTTGGTGTTGTATTTTGATCATTTCCAGACTGTATTTAAGCTCCTGGAGGTGTTCCTGGCTTTACTGATTTTGTTCCAGATGTCCTGGCTTGTTCCACCATCCTGGCTGATGGTGCTGCCCAAGTACGTGAATGTTTCTACATTGGTGAGAACATAATCCTCTATCCTTACTGGTGATGATAAGTCAATATTAAAGGTCATGATATCTGTCTTATTGTGATTGATTTTCAGTCCAATTTGCTGGCTGAATGCGTTGAGTCGAGTTGTTTTTTCTTGTTGTGTGTTGGGTATGTGATAGGAGAGTGACATCATCTGTGAACTCCAGGTCTTCAAGGGATGAGAAGAGTGTCCATTTAATGCCTCTTGGCATGTCTTCTGTTCTACGCCACTGTGACATTCCCCTCTGGTGTTAACTGGACTGGTGATCTATAGGGCTCTCCAATCCTAGACTCTGGGAGCCAGCCTTACCCTGCTCCGCTGTGAGGACCCCCACTCTCTGGGCTGTTCACACACAGCCTCTGGCATGTAAGCTTCTCCCAGCTACTTGCAAGCAAATGACACTAGCCAATATCTCTGGTCCCAGACACAAACCTAGGAACCTCCATCTTGCAGTGTCCAGTTATGCCTACTGCAAGCTTATATGAGTTCGTCAATTTAACAAAGAAATTGATATGTACCAGGCTTGTTATCCCAAGGAGAGCCTCTGACACACTTCAAACCAAACACACTGCTTCAGGTAGAATAAAGAAACAAATGTATTAACTATAAAGATAGATTTTTAAGTGATTATAAGTCAAAGCAGAACAAGTCAGATGTGATCAAATAAAATAAAAGCAAAACACATTCTAAGCTGATCTTAATACTTTCAATGCCCTTACAAACTTAGATGCTTCTCACCACTGGCTGGCTGGTTACTTTTCAGTCAGGCTCTCCCCTTTGATCAGAGCTTCAATTGCTTGGTGGTGGTGTCTGTAGATGTAGGTGGAAGAGAGAGAGTGAGCATAGCAAAATGTCTCTTCCTTCTATCATGTCCTTTCTTTCCTCTTGGCTTTGCCCCACCCCCTTCAGAGTCAGGTGAGCATTACCTCACCACAGTCCCAAACTGACCAAAGGAAGGGGGTGACTCCCTTGAGTCCATTGTTCCTATGAGGCTGGGCTGGGTTTGTCCCATCTATGCCCTGATGAGGTGTGAACTGCTTCTCTGTTCTTGGAGAGTTTTTGCATGGGCTTGCTTTAAGGATAGATTTTTCAGCCTCATAACTATATACATGAAATTATAACCTATAACCTTACTATAACAATTACTATAACATCACTATAACAACCATGCTGAGTGCATTGTGAGCCTTCCGAAGACACCCAACATGACAAACTTTGCATTGGATACCACACAATCATTTTATAAAGATGAACATGGGGGTGTAGGGTGTTCCCATGAGGTACAGAGTGTCACAGCCGCATTACCCAGTTGATGGCAGTGTTGAAGAGGATTGCAGACATGACACACCTCTGATGTACTCCTGTTTTGACTTCAAAACTGAGCTCACTGTAAGCAACACTGCATATAAAGTTGAAATAGAAGGTTTTGATTATGATGATTATAAGGAAAGGAATTCTATATGCCTGCAGAATGCGCCATAAACTGGTCTTGTGAATGCTATCAAAAGCCTTCTCAAAGTCTGTGAAACTTATGTAGAGTTGCCATTGCCATTCTAAGCACTGTTCTATTATGTTTTGTAGAGTGAAGATCTGATCTGTGCATCTACGCCCTTTCCGAAAACCAGCTTGCTCTTTTCTGAGAACGCTATCAACTGCCTCTGATATACACTGGACTATGACCTTACACAATACGTTGCTTGGCACAGATAAAAGTGTGATACCATACCAGTTGTTATAATCACCAAGAGTTCCTTTTGTTTTTGTATCTTCACTATAATCCCATTGGTCCACTCATCTGGCACTTTCCCCCTTTCCTAGACTGATGTAAATAAAGGGGACAGGATAGATGCTGCTAATTTAGGGTTTACCTTGAACAATTCTGCATTCAAGTTTATCCTTGCCAGGAGCATTCCCATTTTTTAAGAATTTGATGGCTTGAATGATCTCTTCCTTAGTTGGGGTGTCTGTGTTGATATCAAGATCTTCTGCCTCCTGGATGTTTGCTTCCTCTTTAGGTGGCTCCCTGTTCAGCAATTCTTTGAAATGCTCTGTCCAGCACATTTCTTATTCTTTTTCCTTTGTTCCTGATGAGAATGTTTGTTGGTATCTGCCATTTACCACTGATAAGTCGCATCATTTTGTAGACGGTTCCTTGTTTACCACAAGCAGATGCATATAATGCCGTTTGTCTGCTCTCACAAGGTGTTTGACCTCCCAGTGTTATGCTTATAAGAAGCATGTGGGATCTTTTTCAGGGGAAAAGGCAATATGCTGTTTATTGAAGATACAATTATCATATGCATTCAATCTCTCTCTCTCACACACACACACACACACACACACACACACACACACACACACACACACACACACACACACACACACACACACACACACACACACACACACACACACACCTCTCTCTGTCCCACCAGTTGATGATATAGTTACCAGTCCAGACTCTGAATCAATCTAGTGGCCAGCTAGGTTGATCACGGGTAGGTAGAAGCCAGGTTCTGTCGGTCGCGACACAATGCTCCGGGGAAGTCTTGGCAGGATGAACCCAAAGTAATCAATTGTTGTTTGACGAGTGCTTGTTTTCTTAAATTGTCCTTCTCATCTTTTATCAAGTTCCTCAGGAAGTTACCCCATGCTGGTTTTGATCACAGCTATCTTGTTCCCATTGATAGGTGCCTGTCTCGTCTTTAGAGCCGTCAATTTGCCCTCCTCTGACATTTCAATAGGGGTGTGTTGCAGCCTTCTGGTGCCCTTGTATCTGTCTTTGGTTCCTTCCTAGACCATCTGGTTCAGCGATGACCTTCATACTTATCTTTTAACACACACATTCCTCATTCACATACAAAACAGGATTAATTTACACAGAATATTTTGAACAAGAACATCAAATTTCAATGCAAAAGAAAACAATCATGGCATTCTTTTACTTAGTTTAAAATGCTAAACCTACAACAAATTGGTGACCCTCAAAGGTCTGTTACTGCTTTGAAATCAGCTCAGACACAGATTCCGGCTGATGAATCTTTACCAAAAGGCCCATTAAGCCATTCCTTTCTGCTATTCTCAAAAATGGTGGCTGGCAGGATGTGATCAAATCCTACACCAATACATTTAATACATGCTACATTATTATTCTTTATCCTTCATTCTAAATTAGATAAAATACAAACATAAAATCCTACTACTACACTGGTGTGCCTTGCTATACTGCTCATGGTATTTGTCCTTTAGCTTCTGGGATTTAGTGTCTAAGACTTTTTTCTTCAGGGCTCGTCTGGTTTCTATGGTGTTCCATGTGCTGGGTGTAATCCACTCCTTCCTTCCCTTCTGCCTGTAGCCTAGACAGGCTTCATTGCTGTGTTTATAAATTGCTGTTACTTTGTCCCACTTCTTGTTGATCTTCTCATCTGCATTCCCTCCTCTTCATCAAGGTCTGCAAGTGCTTGAGACTGTTCTTTAACTGCAGAATGAAGGCTTTCTGTATTTCAATGGACTTTAGCTTGTCAATATCATAACATCTATGTCTCTTGTTTGCTGGACCCACACTTCTCAGTTTTAGCTTGATGGAGGCTGTCACAAGGTGATGGTCGCTGCCAACATCTGCACCCCTTCTCACTTTCACATCTGTCAGTGAGCGTCACCATTTGCCATTGATCATGATATGGTCAATCTGGTTCTTATCTCTGCCATTTGGAGAACATCATGTCAGCTTGTGAATTTCACAATGTTCAAATAGGGTTCTGCTGATGACTAGGTTGTTCATATTACAGAAATCAACAAGCCTTTCTCCATTTTCATTCATAGTGCCACACCCATGTCTTCCCATTGCTCTGTTGGCGGCAGAGCATGAGGTCGGGGAAGGCACCTCTGGTGAGTACACATTTTCAATCAAACTGTAGGGGTTACATGCTATTATTTTTAATCTTGAATCTGAACAAAAAAATAGGTATAGTGATTATCGGTAGCCACTTCAGCTACACCGAGGGTGCTCACCAAAAAAGACTGTTCATCTCCCCGGGGGTGGCCTGGGAATCCTCCCTTGAGATCTCTAGGGAGTTTTCATGGAGGTACTCTGCAATTCTTTGCAGAAGGTTTCTGGGAAGGGCTGCCTTATTTCGTCCACCACAGTAGGACACATTCCTGCGCCACTCCAGTATTAACTCTTCTGGCATTATTGCGGCACACAGAATTGCAGCATAAGGACCGGGTCTGTACCCAGACGCTTGCAGCTTCTGCACCCTTTCCGCCTCCGTTACCCTCAGGAGAGTGATATCACATTTGGTTACCTGGGGAAACAGGGGCAGTTTTAAAAGCAAGCCCTTAAACCGCAAGCAATTCGATAAGTAATCTGCCCCTGTTTGGTGAATTCTGGGTCACACAACCACACTTTCCTGAGCATGCCCTGGTTGTTGTTGGAAGGGATCACCCCGTATTGCAGCCAGCATTTAAAGAATTGGGGGGACACTTCCTGTTCGTCTCCCTTCCACCCCAACCTGCTGCCGCTTTTGTAACAATCAGACCATTTGCAGGGCTTTACGCTGGTGCCTGTCCTCAAGCACCATTCAGGTTGCTATGGGAAAGGGGGCTGTGCTGAGGTTGGAACCATTGATCCCAAGGATATCTTAACAAAAGCTGCAGCACAGGACCTCTCGCCCATGCCTCGTGGCCTCACTCACCGTGGCGGGAGCAGCAAACCGACTCTTGCGGTAGCCTGCAGTTCTGCTTACATTGTGGCTTGCAGGGAAGTGCATGGAGGGGTGTTTCTTTTATAAAAAAAAAATTAACATTGCATCAGAAACAATGTTTGCCCTGTCAATGCTACCCTTGTGCTTGGTGTTCTTTGTAGCTAAAGAACATCCTCCAAAGTGGGACAGAGACTTTGCCAGATTAGAAAGCAGAAAAAGAAGACTCGTGAGGACATGTTCAGTGAGTTAATGCGCGCCTCTGAGAGCAACAAGATGGAGCTCAGTGCATGGAGAATTGCACTGTCCGACAGCCTGCACAATGTTCGAGAGGACAGGAGAGCATGCAGGGAACGTGAGCATGACACACAGGATGAGATGGTGCGGATTATGAGGGAGCAAACAGACGTGTTGAGGTTCAAGAAAGGCAGCTGGATGCTAGAGTCCTGCTGCAGCCTATGCTGAACCTGCTGCCATTATCACCAAGTTCCACATCCTCCTCTCCCAGACATCCTAGGATGCGTGAGGGAAAATCAGGTATCCCTTGCATTCAACTCCAGGGAAGGGTACACCTTTGATTGCTATTGCAGTGCAATTGTAAGCAAGCTGTCCTTGTTTCTCCCCTAGCCCCCACTGTTATCTTACAATGTTATCAGCCCCTTATCCCTGGTTATTACTCTTTTTTGCTGTCTCTCTGTATTTATGAGCATAATAAAAATAAGTGGATTGAGGAGAAAAGGCTCTTTATTCATTCAGCACACTGTGGTTACTAGGGGTGTAGTTTACAGGGGAGTACATGCAAAGAAGGGGACAGCTTGGTAAGGAACAACACAGATAAATGTCACATTACTGTGGGTCATTGATGACACTAGTTTTCAAAGCCTCACGGAGATGCAGTGTTCCTCAATGTGCTCTTCTTATTGCCCTGGTGTCTGGCTGCTCAAAATTGGCTGCCAGGCGAGCTGCCTTAACCTCTCACCCCTCAGGAAACTTCTTCCTTTATTTCACAGATATTATGGAGCACACAGCAACAACAATGGGGATATTGCTTTCACTGAGAGCTAACCTAGTATGCAAACTACGTCAGCGAGCTTTTAAACATCCAAAGGCACATTCCACCACCATTCTGCACTTACTCAGCCTATGGTTGAACTTTCCTTACTGCTGTCCAAGCTGCCTGTGTATGGCTTCCACTCTGCTCCATGCACCGTGGGATAGCCAGGGGTGGTGGGTCACATAGGCTGGGGGAGGCTTGGCTCCCTAAACAGCCAGGACTGACCCCACTCCTTGCCCTGACCGCTCCATGCCTGTGACTCCAGCCCCCACAGTGCTCCGAGTTTGCTGGGGTGGCATGCTGCCCGCTTTCCCGTGCTCCAGAGCTGGGCAGGCTGTGGCTGGCGGCTGCCCGCACCCTGGGGCTGGGGAGGATAGAGCCACATGCCACCTGCCCTCCCATGCTTCAGAGCTGGGGAAGCTGTGGCTGGCCAGTGACCTGCCCTGCCCCAGGCTGGAGAGGCTAGGGCCACCCGCTGCCCACCTTTCCGGTGCTCCTTTGGGGCTGGGGGGCTAGCCACCAGATTGGGCCGGTGGCCACAATGTGTGCGGGGGCAGCTCTGTGGGGAAGGTAGGGGGGCTCAGCTCCGGCAGGAGGCGGTGGAAGAGGTGGGGGTCTTGGGAAGAAGGGGCGGGGCTGGGGGATAGCCTCCCCCTGCTGGCTAGCACTCTGTCGGTTGATGCAATCCCTGCTTGTGAGGATGTGCTCCACTGATATCATGAGCATAGTGGGGACAAGCAAAATCGACTTGCTTAAATTGGAGGCTCAATGTCGACTTAAATAAAATAGACCTAATTTTGTAGTGTAGACATATCCTCGGGGTGTGACCTGGATGCTGTTTGACTATTTGTGAGCAGCCCAGGTGGAAGCTACAGTTAGGGTGACCAGACGTCCCGATAAAATCGGGACCGTCCCGATATTTGGGTGGGGTCAGGACGCAATTTGTTTCGATATTTCGCTCTGCCAGTAGCACTGTTTTTTTCCCCTCCATTGGCAACACTCAGCTTTTTTTTTTTTTTTGCTTTGCCGGCGGACCCCCCCCATGTGTCCCGATATTTTCTTCATCTCCTCTGGTCACCCTAGCTACAGCATCAAAGCATTACGAAGCATCCAAGATTGCAGGACAGGCGGTCACACCACCCCTCCCTCATCTTGATTACACCCCAGAATGTGAGATATGTGTCTAAACTGTTTTGAAAAAAGTTAATAACACTGTCTCCTATTGCTCTGCATTTCATCCCCCACCCCCTTCCCACTGAGAGTGGCCAGATTGTGACATAACACTCAGGTTTCTGTGTTCGCACTGGCACAGACTGAACTCACTTGTGTGTGGCACTAAGACGTCTGGGGACACACCCCGAGGATTCTTAGCTCTGCAGTAAGCTGAACTACACTATGACTCATTTCCCATAAATTATGAAGGAACTTCTCTATCCTTTCCACACGAGGGAATTGTGGCACTGGAGGACTAGCAGCACTGGTTGTGGAGCAAGCCTGCATCCACACTACAGAGTGGTTGTGTTAGCTATTCATAAATTGTGCTAATTTGATGGGTCAGCTAACTTAGTTAAAAGCAATATCACACTCGAGTTAAGAGGCTGGGACTCAAATTCGGGGCAACACTTGAGTTATGATCTGAGCTAACGTTGCAGTGAGTACAAGCCTTAACACAAGGTAAAATCCTAGAGAAGATAAGGCAACTTGTAGTTTTCACATGAGTTAACAAATCAAGTTGAAGACTATGGAGGAGCTTAGGGTTTATATCACCCTTGTAACTCATATTTAATTTTTTTATTAAAGCTAATGTTTAAAAAAGTATATTAAACATAGATTATGAAAAAGGTGTCTGTACATCTGGGTATAATGCTTAGATTATCCACAAATACAAAGTTTGTTTTTAAAGTCATAAGATACACATAGTGCATAATCAGCAAATGACCCAAATTTAGGTGAATGAATTTAAGAATACAGTTTATATATTTATCATCCATGCAGAGAGTTGGTTGTGGAAAGCACATATATCAATGAGGATAAAGGCACAGAGCTGAACAAGATTATGAGAGACTGAAAATAAGACCAAAATGTGACTATCAAAAATAAAAGTAACTGATTATTCTGGAATAAACATACCAGTCAGGGGGAGGTGCATTGCTAGCATCCACCATAAAGACACTATATATACAAGCTCCTGCTCATCATAGTGCCAAAGGAGGTGACACCAGTTTTAGGCCTGTCTGCCTGCATGTGAAAAACTCAGTCTAGTAAAACAGGTGATCTCACTACAAGGTCATATTGAATCTGGCTCTGAGGCACTCATTCGGGAATATCATGATCTATTTCAAGTGTTGTCTTGCTTTCAGGGTAAACATACAATCCAGGTAAAGAAGCAGGTCCCTCCAGTTATCCATCCATGTAGAAAGGCGCCATGTGCACTCAGAAATAAACTCAAAGATGAGTTCACAAGGATGGAAGCGATGCAAGTGATACAAAAAATTGAGAGGCCAAAGGAATGGCCAAAGGAGCTCTCTAATCATTGTGGAGAAAAGTAACGGCCAGCTACACATATGCTTCGATCGAAGAGACCTCAACAAGGCTATAAAAAGAGATAATGTTTCAAAATACCAACCAGAGAAGGGATTATGGCTCAATTTGCAAATGCACAATATTTTAGTAAATTGGATGCATCTTTGGGTTTTTGGCAGCTAAAATTAACTGAAGAAAGCTCAAAACTATGCACATTTGATACCATTTGGAAGGCACAGATGATTACGCTTACCCTTCAGCATAGCTTCAGCACCAGAAGTGTACTACAAAGCCATACATATGATCTATGACCATATTAATGTTTTTGATGCCACAGTAGATGACATCATCATCTGGGGCTCACCAAAAAAGGAGCATGATTGCAGACTTCGGGAAGTCCTGGATGCAACTAGAGCTGCAAACCTCAAACTAAATAGGAAGAAATGTGTGCTAGGGGTTATAGAACTGACTTTTGTTGGGGATGTTTCCAACGAAGGTGTAAAACCGGATAAGAGGAAGATTTCAGTCATTGAAATGATGCCACTTCCCCGATCAAAGAAAGATGTTCAACAGTTCCTGGGAATGGTTAATTTTCTTGCAAAATTCATAGCCGATATATCTACCAAAGCAGCGGCTTTGAGAAAACTAGCAGAGAATAAAAATGAATGGTAGTGGGGTGCAGAACAGGAGGAATCATGGGAAGGCTTCAAACAACAACTGATACAAGAACCAGTGCTGAAGTTCTATGCACCAGGAAGGCCTATTAAAATCTTAGCAGATGCTTCACCCTCTGGGTTAGGTGCAGTGATTTTATAGAAGCATGAGGATTGTTGGCAACCAGTATCACTGGGTCAGCAGCCTTTCAGAAGTGGTGTGCCAAATCTTCATTTATTCACTCTGATTTAAGGTTTTGCGTGCCAGTAATACATTTTAACGTTTTTAGAAGGTCTCTTTCTATAAGTCTATAATATATAACTAAGCTATTTTTGTATGTAAAGTAAATAAGGTTTTTAAAATGTTTAAGGAGCTTCATTTAAAATTAAATTAAAATGCAAAGCCCCCCGGACTGGTGGCCAGGAACCAGGCAGTGTGAGTGCTACTGAAAATCAGCTCGCGTGGCGCCTTTTGCATGTGTGCCATAGGTTATCTACCCCTGCAGTAGCATATGCATCCAAATCACTGCCTGAGGGAGAAACCAGATACTCACAGACTGAGAAGGAGCTTTTGGGAATATTTGCCTGTGAGAGATTCAATCGGTATATTTATGGCCAGACAGTGGCAGCTGAAATGGACTGCGAGCCCCTGGTAGTGTTATTTAGCAAACTGCTCAATGACTGTAACTCAAGGATTCAAGAATTATGATAAAACTGCAAAAGTATGATTAGGTTGTGACCTACATGCCCAGTAAATTCATGTTCACTGCAGAGGCACTTTCCAGAGCAGTGACTCCCACTATGAAACCAAAGAAGACTTTAGAGATAGAGATGCAAGAGAATGCTAAGTCAATTCCTGTAGCTAACAGGAAACGGAAACACATAAGAGGGGAAACAAAGACAGATGCATCATTGGGGATCCTTGAAGAAGTGATAATTAAAGGGTGGACTGAAGAAATAAGCAGTTGCTATCCAAGTATGAGAGACTATTGGAACTGCAGACATGAACTTACTGTGATAAATAGGGTGATTCTCAAGGGCAACAAGGTTGTAATTTCAATGAACCTCCAAAAAGAAATGCTCTAGAAGATCCACGAGGGTCATTTAGGAATTAGGAAGTGCAAACAACAAGTATGAGAGGTGTGGTATTGGCTGCGGATCAATCACAACATTACTAATGTGGTAGGAAACTGCTTTTCGTGCTTGGCATAGCCATTGAGACCTCATCCAGTTCTACAAAGGCCTTACGTGAAGGTAGGGGCTGATTTATTTACCTGGCAATCAAAGGATTATTTAGTATTTAGGATTATTATTTTCTGTATCCAGAAGTTTTGCACACTGCACAGTACTAATAGTAAGTCAGTGATAGCCAGCATGAAAGGAATCTTCTCCAGACATGGAATTCCAGATGAAGTCTTTAGTGATTGCAGGCTGCAATTTTTCAGTGCAGATTTTAGGCAATTTGCCATAGATTGGGATTCTCATCATAAAACATCAAGTCCAAATTATCCTCAATCAAATGGAGTCTTGGAAAGGTCTATTTGGACAGCAAAAAATGTTATAAAAAAGACATGACGGGACATGATTTGTATAAGGCTTTATTGGTTTACTGAAGTACACTTCTGGAGAAGGGTTTTTCTCCAGCTCAGCTGTTAATAGGCAGAAGGATCAGCTCTAATTTACCAATCACTGGTAACTTGCTGAAATTTCATGACAAAGACAATACTGAAGATGAAAGAAAATTAGAAGTGAAAGCAGAAATATTATTTTGACAAGGGGGCCCATGATCTCCTCATCTCCTTACCCAAGGAGATAGTGTGCCTGAGGAATCACATGTCAAATATTTGGGGCCAAAAGGGTACATTAAAGAACAGCAGCATCTAAGGTCTTATGTAGTACAGACAGATCAGGAGGACACATTTAAATGTAATTAAAGGGATCTAAGAATAATCCCAGAATGGACTGTGGTATTTCTCATCTGACTGATCCTTTATCATCGACACACAAAGGAGAAATGGTCAAGGAACAAGAGAAAAACTCAGGGTATGTCTACACTTACTGGGGATCCATGCTGCAACGATCAATCCACTGGGAGTCGATTAAGTGGGTCTAGTGAAGACCTGCTAAATAGACTGCAGATCACTCTCCCGTCGACTCCTCTACTCCATCGAAACGAGAAACGCAAGTTAAGTCGATGGGAGAGTTTCTCCTGTCCACCCAGTGCGGTGTAACACAGCAATAAGTCGACTTATTCACGTAGCTAGAGTTGCGTAACAATTTTGACTTAGGTTGACTTAGCCCTGTAGTATAGACCAGGCCTCAGACTCTAATGAAAGGCTGATACTGAAACAATCAGAGTGGAAGATTAAACACCCTAAAAGATTCATAGAGGCTTGCTAACCTGCCTAGAGAAGGAGTATTTGTGGAATGTGAGTGATAAAGTCTCAGCGCTTGTCTACACTGGCAATTTACAGTGCTGCAACTTTCTTGCTCGGGGAGTGAAAAAACACCCCCTGAGCACAGCAAGTGTCAGCGCTGTAAAACGCCAGTGTGGACAGTGCACCCAGCGCTGGGAGCTACGCCCCTCGTGGAGGTGGGTTTTTTAGAGCACTGGGAGAGCTCTCTCCTAGTGCTCTGCCATGACTACACAAGCTACGTTAAAGCGCTCCCACGGCAGCACTTTAGAGTTGCCAATGTAGACAAGCCCTCACTTCAGAGTGACGGGCTGGTGACCTCTGCTCTCTAGGTAGTTGACACATTGGGTTTATGGAAATGTATTGAAAATTTCATGTATGTGTTATTAGATACTTGTTAGCTGTTTATATATATATATATATATATATATATATATATATAATGTGTGTATATAAGAGCTAGTTGTTTTTTCTATAACAGGGAGGATGTAGAAATATGTTTGTGGAAGATTATAATTTAGAGACACTCTGGAAGCTGGGATGGGGTTGTTGTTTAATGACCCCCAAGATTATTACATTGGGTAGTAGAGTGGCAAGGCGGTGAAAGGGGTAGAGAGGGGTAGTCTGCGTGACCCAGTAAGAGGAAACTGCCTGTTCATTTTCAGGAGCCAAGGGGTGGTGGTGCTGTTGGGGGAGGGGAGGAGCCTGGGATTCATAGATTTTAAGGGCAAAAGGGACTATTAGATCATCTAGATAGAGCTCCTGTATAACACAGGCCATAAAATTTCATCCAGTTAGTGAACTCGATAACATCCAGTCTTCATGTGAAGACTGCAAGATATGGAGAATCCATCAGTTCCATCAATAGTTTGTACTGTGCTTAATCACCCTTATTGCTTGAAATTTGTGCTTTGTTTCTAATTGAAATTTGTCTGGCTTTAACTTCCAGCCCCACTCCTTCCTGTTATGCCTTTTCCCTGCTAGATTAAAAGAGCCCTTTAGTACCTGGTATTTTCTCCCCATGAAGATTCTTATGCACTCTAATCAAGACACCTCTTAATCTTCTCTTTGACAAACTATATAAACTGAGTCCTTTAAGTTTCTCACTGCAAGGCATTTTTTCCAGCTCTCATATCATTTTTGTGGCTGTTCTCTTCATCCTCTCCAATTGTTCACTCTTCTTTTCAAATTATGGACAGAGCTGTACACAGTATTTTAATCTCAGCCTTACCAATGCCACATACAGAGGTAAAATCATCTGCCTACTCCTATTTACTGCTCCTCTGTTTATATACCCAAGGATCACATTAGCCCTTCTTGCTACAGGATCACACTGAGAGCTCATGTGCAGTTGCTTGTCCACTGTGATCCTTAATTCCTTTCCAAAGTCCTTTCCAGGACACAGTCTTTCATTCTGTAGATATGGCCTTTCTTTGTTCTTGGATGTATGATCTTGCAGTTGGCTATATTAACACACATTTTGTTTGAATGAGCCAAGTTTACCAAGAGCTCCACATCACTCTGTACGACTGCCCAGTTCTCATAATTATTTATCACTCTGCTAATCTTTGTTATCCACCGGTTTGTCAGCAGTAATTTTATATTTCCTTCCAGATCACTGAAGAAAATATGGAATAAAGTTGGGCATAGAGCTAATTACTGTGGAACTCCAGTAGAAACACCCCCATTCATTGCGGATTCTCCATTGATTACTACTTTCTGAGCTGTCAGCCATTTAAAATGCTTTATTTTATAGTACTAATGTTTTAATCAGAATGCCATGTGGTACTGATGCCAGATGTCTTACAAATATTAAGTATATTACACCTACGCAGTTGCCTTTGTCAGCCAACTTGTAATCTCATCAAAGAAAGAAAGAAATCAAGGTTGTCCAAGAAGACCTATTTTCCATAAAACCAGGTTGACTGGCATTAATTATGTTTCCATCCTTTAGTACTTTATGGATTGAATCCTGTATCAGCTTTTCCATTATTTTTTTCCTGGACTGATGTCAGGCTAACTGGCCTGTTGTATCCCACTTGCCCTTTTAGAACATTGGCACAGCATTACTACTCTTCCTGTCTTGTGGAACTTCCCCAGAATTGTTTAGTCAGCTGGCTGTGGTGTCAGATGTAATTTCTGCGGGGTGGGAAGTTAGAGGAGGGAAGGGTCTCTTGTCATCAGCCCTAGTTCCACCACTTATTTTGGCACGAGCCACCACTGGGCTGTGGAAGATAAGTCAGGTGGCAAAAGTAGAGTGGGCGCGCTGACCCAGATATGGAGATCCTCCATAGCAATGGATACTAAAGATGTCTGTGACCTTTGATAAGAGATGATAAACTTGTGGGTGTGTATTCAGAGCTCTTCAAAAAAACAAAACACCCCTCCCCGCCAAACTCCCCTGAAACATAATGTCCTACACAAGATGTAAACAGTGTTTGTTTTTGCCGGATTTTACTAAGCATACAAATTCACTGATGCAAAAACACAAGCTGTACTCTTGTGAAATACCTATTAACCGCATAAAGATCTTTATTTGTGGTTGCTCACTGAGGCGGTATCTACAGGAAGATAAAAGCTACACCTGCTCCCACCCTGACAAAGATTGACAATAAACACCTGAGATACAGGCCTTTTTCCTTGCTATACACACTTTTTCTTAGCCACTGTCCAAAAGCTACTATACTATTTAGGTCCAAGGACAATCTACTTCATTCAATGTTTCCTTTCTCTCTTTCTACAGAAGAGTTTAATTCGTTGTCAGGAGGGGAGCTGAAAAAGTTTTAGATACAATAGGCTGCTGGTGTAAAAAAGGAGCAGGTGGGGGCTCAAGGTATGGTGTTGGCTTTTTTTATTATTTTGCAATATTGAGTAGGAATTCTAGGTCTGGAGCAGGGCCTGATAGTACTAGGTATTGTACAAACCCATAGCAAAAAGACAGTCCCTGCTCTAAACAGCCACACAATAGGTGTCTGTATTAACTCCATGTACACGATGTTCAGTGGGGACTTGAGCCAAGATTTAAAAAAAGTAACTAATGTGAATATTTGTACTAAATCGAAACTGATGGGGAACCCAGGGCATCACCTTGGGGATACCAGTTATTGGTGGAACACTCATTGTTTTGTGGTAATGCAGACCTAATTACTATAAAATAACATGCTAAAAACCATTTCAGTCTGAGCTCTGCTGGTGTCAAAATGGGATAGATAATATGCACACCAATTTATTTCACTTTACTATTGAAGAAGCAAACCACACAGTATTGCATAACTGCTGGGATTCTGGTAGGAACAAAGGGAAATGCTTTGTTTGAATGTGTTGCCTTTTAATGCAACTTGTTTTTTTGTAAATCCTAGAATTTTCAAGTGCTAAATTAGCTGCAAGCAGACTCCCCAGTCATTTTCAGAACAATAGAAATTTTCTACCTATCCAACCTGGCATCTATAGTGAGCCTCTCGCCATGGTTAGTAACCGAAGACTACATGAGTGAATGACAATGACCACTTAAATTACAAACTCTGTTACAATTGTACTTAAATTAATATTTCCAACAACATTTTTCTTCCGTTGGAGAGATTTATAGATTAATTCTTCCTGCCTGTGTAAAGACAAATATTTTTCAAAATAATAAAGCTGTGCAAAAATTACTCTCGTCAGAAGACACTCCAAATCCAGGTGTCCTGTTTGTTAAGGCCAAGTATTACTATTAACTACTATTAGTAGTCAGGTAACAACACACTCAGTGCTGCCGGAGTTTAGCAGCACCATCTTGTGGAAAAGCACAGAAAATAGCAGCACTAGAGGTGACCACGGTGAACCCTTAACACAGCAAAGATGTGGTTTTAGCAAACTTGAAACAAAGAGTGATGAAATGAGCAAGATGAACTTCAAGAATGAGGTGAGATTAATGAAAGTAGGTGATAATCCTGGAGTGTCCTGGAATAGCTTGAACTCTTTGGCTCTAAAGTGGTGACACCTTTAGCAGTAGATGGAAAAGGTGCTTTTGATGGGATACACTAGTGTCAGCCCCTGGCCTCTCTGCTGCTCTGAGGCTGCACCACTTCTTCCACACCCTCAAACCAGCAGCTTTTATTCATTTCATGTTTCCCTCTTCTGGCTCCATTTCCCATGTTCTACTTACTGGCAGCAGCCTTGCTTTAGCTCACCCCTCTCTAGTTAATTCACAGAATCATAGAAATGTAGGGCTGGAAAAATCACTTCAGAGAGCCCCTAGTCCAGAGGTAGGCAACCTGTGGCACGCGTGCCGAAGGCGGCACGCAAGCTGATTTTCAGTGGCACTCACGCTGCCCGGGTCCTGGCCACCAGTCCAGAGGGCTCTGCATTTTAATTTTAAATGAAGCTTCTTAAACATTTTAAAAACCTTATTTACTTTACATATAACAATAGTTCAGTTATATATTATAGACTTATGGAAAAATACCTTCCAAAAACGTTAAATTGTATTACTGGCACGCAAAACCTTAAATCAGAGTGAATAAATGAAGACTCAGCACAGCACTGCTGAAAGGTTGCTAACCCCTGCCCTAGTCCATCCTCTTTGAGAGGCAGGAACAAGTAAATCTGGACAGGGGTTTGCCTAACCTGTTCTTAAAAGCCTTCAATGACAGGGATTCCACAACCTCCCTTGGTAACCTTTTCCACTTTACTCTACCCTAACCATAGCTACCCTTCTACCTAGAAAGTTGTCCGTAGTATCTAACCTAAATTTCATTTGCTGCCGAATAAACCTATTACTTCTTGTCCTACCTTCAGTGAACATGGAGAACAATTGATTGCCATCCTCTTTGTAACACTCCTTACCCTATTTGAAAACTGTTCTCAGGTTCTCCCCTCAATCTTCTTTTCTCAGGACTAAACATGCCCAGATTTTTTAACCTATCCTCAGTGGTCAGGTTTTCTAAACCTTTTATTATTCTTGTTGTTCTCTTCTGGACTCTCTCCAACTTGTCCACATCTTTCTAGAAGTGGGGCATCCAGAACCGGACACAGTACCTCAGCTGAGGCCTCTCCAGTGCCAAGTAGAATGGGTCAATTCCTCCTTTGTTTTACACACAGCACTCCTGGCAATACACCCCAGAATAATATTAACCTTTTTCGCAACTTCATCACATTGTTGGCTCATATTCAGTTTGTGATCCACTATAACCCACTGATCCTTTTCTGCAGTACTACCGCCTGTGAGTTGCTCCTCACTTTGTATTTGTGCATTTGATTTTTCCTTTCCTTCCACTGTTCTGCTCCACTGTATAGGGGCCCAGACCATCTTCTTTCTTCATTGAATCCAACATTTCTCACACTTCCCACTCCATCTAACACAGCTGTCCTTTCCTCAGACTCCCAAGAGTGGCCAGACCCAACTGCCTCTTCCATTTCCCCCAGGCTGAGCCTCCTGCAGCTAGAATCTCTTGCTCTATGCATCTTTATTCTTCCTTTCTCAGCAGGCTGCTGCTCAGGGCTCCCTTTATATGCCTTCTCCTGTTTCTCCATTGCTGCTGTCCCTCTTCTTAGGCCATGTGATTACTCACGTAACATTTCCCACTCTAACTGGCACCTGTATAGACTCATCTGTATTAAATTCAGGAATGAAGGGGGTTAATGAAACAAATGACAGGGTGAAACCTTTACAAGCCTAGTGAATGGCAGAGTAGTATATGTGTATTCTCAGAATGGCTGCAAGGTAATGGTGATAATGACTCTGTGTAGTGGGTTATTAAGCCTCTATTAAAACACAGCTTAATTTCTGAAGGAGAACTCTATTTATTCTTGGAATTCTGACCTTCTTTGGGAGCTGGTAGCAGGCTGAGTCCTCCCCAGTGCCCAGCTACATTTAAATCATGGATGTAAAGTTTTATGATTCCTCTAACATTATCATTGTGCAAGCCAGTCAAAACTGACTAAAAGCTGACTTGGAGCCAGTTCAGGCTGGTATTTTAGTGCAGAATCTGCCTCTCTGATGCAAAGATAATTCATTGATGAATATACATTGCATGCCACAGGAAGTCCTGTGAAGTCTCTCTAGGGTTTTAAGCTGCCTAAGGGCTTGGCTACACTTGAAAGTTGCAGTGCTGGGAGTTACAGCGCTGGTCGTGCAGCTGTGCAGGGCCAGCACTGGTGTGTGGCCACACTCACAGCTACCAGTGCTAGTGTGTGGCCACATTTGCAGCATTTACAGCGCTGTTGAGAGTGCTGCATTATGGGCAGCTATCCCAGCATTCAAGCGGCAACAACGTGCTTTTCAAAAGAGGGGGGTGGAGGGGGGTGTACTGTGACAGGGAGCGGGGAAGATAGAGAGAGTGGATTTTTGGAGCCAACACTGTGTGTTAGCTTCCCTGGATTGAAAAATCACAAAATGTTCGCGAACCCTTAGTCTTAATTGCAAACAGCCTGCATCCAACGCTGTTTCTCTGTCAAGCAAACATTCACTCCCTGCCTGTCATTTGATCGTTCACAGCCAGGTACAGATAGCTCCTGTTTGCTGTGATCAGTGTTTGTTTTTTAGATAAGCAGTTCAACGGAGCTCCGATCGGAGTTCACAACAAAACAAAGAGAGTAATTTAGTTAAAAGCATTCTGGGATATCTCCTTATTCCCTGGAGGCCAATAAAAGCGCTGGTGTGTGTCCACACTTGATGAGCAGCACTGGATCACCAGTGCTGCAATCGCTATACCCCAACCTGGTCAGGTGTACAGCCAGCGCTGCAGCCAGGGAGTTGCAGCGCTGGATGTGCCTTGCAGGTGTGGACGGTTACTAATTTCAGCGCTGGAAAGCCTCTACCAGCGCTGCAACTTGCAAGTGTAGCCAAGCCCTTAGTGAGTTTTTGGTAGACCTCTGGGCCTTTGTTTTGATAATGTATTTGAAGGATCAGTTAAAGGTAATAATTGGAGATATACCAATCTCCTAGAACTGGAAGGGACCTCAAAAGGTCATCGAGTCCAGCCCCCTCCTTTCACTAGCAGGACCAATTTTTGCTCTAGATCCCTAAGTGGCTTTCTCAAGGGTTAAACTCACAACTTGGGGTTTAGTAGGCCAATGGTCAAACCACTTAGCCAGAGCCATCTGGAGAGGAGTTTTGCTAAATATTTTCAAACCCACAGAAGCCCCAGCATGCCTTGTGGGGCTGAAACTGCAAGCCCTGGCATGCCCCACAGGGCTGAAGACCTAAGCCCCAGGGCTCTGGGAAATGCTCAGTGAGAATTTAAGCTCTGCCTACAAGTAAATTCTGAACTTTAATCCTGGACTAATTGCATAGACCAGACCGTATGTGATTTCTGACCCAGGAAATCCTCTCTTTGATCCGTTTTCAGTTGCTATTCTAGACTTCTAAAACATATTTTTTCTGTTTTGGTGGAGTCACCAACATGGTCTGTAATTCTAGAATGTGTTCTATATTATAATGGCAGGTTCAGTTGGATCTGAGACTGTCTCTCTTTGTATTCATTTCACTTTGAATAGGCTGTGTTGATTCACTTTGTGGCAGTTTAGCTTTAATTTCTTTTTTTTGTTTGTGTTGTTTTTTACTTGTTCCATATCCTGCCACACTAGCAAGGCTTCAGCCTAGAATTCTTCCTGGCCTATAAGGACTTACCCAGAGTCCTCTCCAACTCCTGCATGACATTATAGTCCCTCTTTTCTCACTTGGATGAGGGATAGCTCAGTGGTTTGCGCATTGGCCTGCTAGATCCCAGGGTGTGGGTTCAATCCTTGAGGGGGCCATTTGGAGATTTAGTTGGGGATTGGTCCTGCTTTGAGCAGGGGGTTGGACTACATGATCTCCTGAGGTCCCTTCCAACCCTAATAATCTATGATTCTGTAATCCTATTGCACATTCCCTCATCTTTCCTATTTATCACAAGATCTTATAAGAGTTCATCTCTGCCTGTTCTTCCCCTTCAAGGCTGACACAATCCTTCTACTCTTCATTCTTTAAGTCTGATGTCAAATTTCTCTTTTCTGCCATCTTTTTTGGACGGTCTGGTGCAGTCCAGATAAGCAAGTAGACCCCAACAATGCATTGCATGTGCTATCTCCATTCAGACTAGAACTGGGGTCCACCAAAGACACAGCCATAGTTTCTGGGCCTCACAACTTTAGCAGTAACGGTAGAAATGCACAGGGAGAAGTGAAGGAGAGCATACTACCTTTCAAGGACCAGCCAGGAAATGCAATCTGAACCACCTGAGTCAAAGACGCTCCTGACTCACCAGGGAACTACCAAATTTAAAACAGAAAGAGGAAGATGAGCATGACAGGTGTGGAGACTAGAAGCAGTACAGCTGGCATGGAATGGTGACCCCTGGCCCAGCTCCCTAAAGATTGGTCTGGTCTGATCCCAATACTTTTTTTTTTTTTTTTTTGAACTTTTGAGTAGAATGCACCTGGGCTCTGAGGCAAGGGACTTTAAACTGTTGTCCCAAGTGATCGTTTTATGGGACTTCATTAAAGGGAGACTTACATGTGTTAGTTAGGGTGTTTGGCATCTCATTGCTGTGGTCAAAGCAATGTAGCACAGTTGTTAACACCCAGTCAGGGTAAAGTAAGGCAAAGTGTACCTGCAGGGCCACACCTGGCCATGATGGGGGCTCATGAGGGTGGTTCATCCCTTTACAGGAGCCATTTTCCTAACTGCTTTGAATCCGAAAAAAGTTAAAGGTTCAGTTTAGGGATGGACAAAGGTTCAGGGCAGTTCTTATTTTGTGGGAACGGTTTCAATCATCCGTGCTGTGGGGAATTTATAGGCTTATTGATGTGCATGTTTACTTCTGTAGGAGCCACTAACTCCCATCATCCCCGGTGGTGGATAGAGGAATGTTCTGAAGATACGCAGGACCTCTGAGTATTCAATAAGCAGTCATGGACCAGCTGGCAACATCTCTCAATAGGGTGTGGTGGGGTAGTTGTAACACGGCTACCTCTATAAAATGCCACTTAGGCCCTGTGACAAGGATGTCAAGGTAAATAAAGACAGCCTTAAAATAAACCTTTCTGGGGCAGGTGGGGGCATGTCAGCCTTGGCAAGAAGCTCTCTTAGGCAAAGGAAAACTCCAGTGTCAAACTAAACTTGTCAGGCTTGCACAGCCGACCTGTAAAGTTCATCCAGTAGATATGCTCATGTGAACTGATGTGCAGGTAAAGTGTATCCCAGAGGGCCAGGGCATTCCCCACAAGCAACATACAGCAGCCTTGCCTGACATAGCTGGCCAAGGGCTGCTAAAGTTAAAGAAGTGAGTGACTATGCTGAGTAAGCTGATATCTGCAGGTTGGAATACAGGAAGGCTGACTGGAAGCAGCTTGGAACTATGTGAGGTCTGAAAGAGGAGAAGAGTAAATGTGGCATGTGTACAGGCAACCAGATGGAAAGGTTGCAATACAAAGATGCTGATGGAGGGTTACAAAATCAATTACTCATGGAGTTCAACCTCCCAAAATAGTGTTGGAGTTATTCTGGATGAAATTAAGCAGAGGCATGTGATAGAGGTTATCAGAAGGTTATCTGATAACTGATGATGTGTTAAACTGTGTTGGGAAGAGGTAACTGTGAGGGCTGTTGATTAATCACAGTTAACTCACACAATTAACTCAACAAATTAATTATGATTAATCACACTGTTAGAGAATAGAATACCAACTGAAATTTATTAAAGATTTGTGGATGTTTTTGTACATTTTCAAATATATCGTTTTCAGTTACAACACAGAATACAAAGTGTACAGTGCTCACTTTATATTTTTTATTACAAATGTTTGCACTGTAAAAATGATAAACAAAAGAAATAGTATTTATGAATTCACTTCATACAAGTACTGTAGTGCAGTCTCTTTATCATGAAAGTGCAACTTATAAATTTAGGCTTTTCTGTTACATAATTGAACTCAAAACCAAAACAATGTAAAACTTTAGAGCCTACAAGTCCAGTCAGTCCTACTTCTTGTTCAGCCAATGGCTAAGAGAAACAATTTGTTTACATTTACAGGAGATAATGCTGTCCATTTCTTAATTACAATGTCACCTGAAAGTGAGAATGGGCATTTGCATGGCACTGTTGTAGCTGGTGTTGCAAGATATTTATGTGCCAGATGTGCTAAAGATTCGTATGCCTCTTCATGTTTCAGCCATTGTTCCAGAGGACATGCTTCCATGCTGATGACACTTGTTAAAAAAATAATGTGTTAGTTATATTTGTGACTGAACCCCTTGGAGGAGAATTGTTTGTCTCTTGCTCTGTTTTACCCACATTCTGACGTGTATTTCATTTTATAGCAGTCTCAGATGATGATCCAGCACATATTGTTCATTTTAAGAACACGTTCACTGCAAATTTGACAAAATGCAAAGAAGATACCCATGTGAAATTTCTAAAGATAGCTACAGCACTCAACCCAAGATTTAAGAATCTGAAGTGCCTTCCAAAATCTGAGAGATACGAGGTGTGGAGCTTGCTTTCAGAAGTCTTAAAAGAGCAACACTCTGATGCGGAAACTACAGAACCCAAACCACCAATAAAGAAAATCAACCTTCTGCTGATGACATCTGACTCAGATGATGAAAATGAACATGTATCAGTCCACACTGCTTTGGATCATTATCGAGCAGAACCCATCATCAGCATGGACGCCTGTCCCCTGGAATGGTGGTTGAATCATCAAGGAACATATGAATCTTTCGTGTATCTGGCATGTAAATATCTTGTGACACCAGCTACAACAGTGCCATGCGAATACCTATTCTCACTTTCAGATGACATTGTAAACAAGAAGCAGGCAGCATTATCTTCTGCAAATGCAAACAAACTTGTTTGTCTGAGTGATTGGCTGAACAAGAAGTAGGACTGATTGGACTTGTAGGCTCTAGTATTTTACATTGTTTTATTTTTGAATGCAGTTATTTTTGTACATAATTCTACATTTGTAAGTTCAACTTTTATGATAAAGAGATTGTACTACAATACTTGTATTAAGTGAATTGAAAAATACTATTTCTTTTGTTTTTTACAGTTTAAATATTTGTAATAAACATAAATATAAAGTGAGCACTGTGCACTTTGTATTCTGTGTTTGTAATTTAAATCAATATATTTGAAAATGTAGAAAACATCCACAAATATTTAAATAAATGGTATTCTATTTATTGCTTAACAGCGTGATTAATTGTCATTAATTTTTTTAATTGCTTGACAGCCCTAGTAACTATCCATATGGTAAGTGGTTATGCAACACAGTTAGGAGAGGAGTAAAAGGTAAAAGAGGATTTTTTTGGCGAGTAGTTGTGCCTTACTGGAAACATCCAGTGAAAAGGTAATTATTGAAACCGATCTAAATGCAAAGGCTGGCTATGAACCAGTCCATGGAAGGCACATAGGGTGACCAGATGTCCCAATTTTATAGGCACAGTCGGTCCCAATTTTTGGGTCTTTTTCTTATATAGGCTCCTATTACTCCCCACCCCTTGTCCTGATTTTTCATACTTGCTGTCTGGTCACCCTGAGAGCACGGCATAGGAGCCAGGAACTCTGAGTGGGATAATGTCTTACCGACTTGTCTGGCACTGGACATAGCGACTGCAAGCACACACTTTCACAAGAGGGAAAGCCATCTCATAATTAATGTCAGTGGAGGACACTAGTCCCAAATTGACTTCTTTTTAATAATACTGAGAGGGCGATCATGAGTAATCAATTGTTAGGCAATACCTGGTGAGTACATTGTGAGAGAACAAAAATGTCTTCTTATGGACTTCAGAGTGCAAAGACCTATGAAGCATCTGAAATCCTGGGGCACAGGAAAGGCCTAACTAGTGGAAACTTTAAAGATGGGAACAAAAACACTTTCAAACAAGGAGGAATGTGTATACTTCCTGACCCCACACAAGGATGTGCAGAGAGTAACTGGTTCAAACTAAAGTCAACTTTGCTGGAAATGGCACATGAAGTCCGAGGTGTGATGAAACAAGCTCTGAAAAGACTAAGTAGGGAGACTTGGTGGTGGAATCTTCAAGTTAAAGAATCTATTGAGGAAAAAAAGGTAACCTTCAAAAAATGGCAGGCCAGTGGGTTGAGCAGTGATAAGATGGTACATGTCGGGGCCAAAAAAGAAGGCCAAAAGATGCGTCATGGCAGTTAAAAATGTGGATGATGCTGTGCTGTATAACCAAATAGGACATGAGAAATAGAAGACCCGCCATGGCAAGAGAAATCATGATGACTATGGATATGATTTAGTCACAGAGGTCATGGATTCCATAACTTTAATGAACCTCCAGACCGTGACTTCTTTGGCTTCAGCCCCTGTCACAGCAGCTGCAGCAGGGGCTGGAGCAGTCAGACCCCATGGCAGGGCTGGAGCTGTCAGCCCCTGCAGCTGCAGAGCTCTGGCTTCAGTCCCCTCCGGCAGTCAGCCCACCCCCTGGTTATTTTTAGTAAAAGTCAGGGACCGGTTGTGGGCTTCCATGAATTTTTGTTTATTACCCAAGACCTGTCCATGACTTTTATTACACATAACCATGACAAAATATTAACCTTAATGATGAGGGTTATGAATGTGTTTGCTTACATTAGAAATGAGTATGGTATATTGCAAATGAATGGTGAAGCAATCAATCAAAGTTTGGAGTGAGTATTTTGAAAAAGTTATGAATAAGGAGAACTGATAAGGATGAGTAGGACTTCAACTTGGGGGCCAAGCAACCAATCTCCACACTGCCACCCAGTGGCAGCTGTAATCTAGCATGCAACCTGTATGGATTGTGGGTCAAAAGGAGCAGACCGGTTATAGCTGCTGCTGGGTAGCAATATGAGGAGGTTGGTTGCCTGGTAGCCGCAGTCCCAGATTCCAGTCCTGTGGATCCTTACAGAACGCAAGGGAGGAATTAAAAAGATGTAAGATGAATCCGGGCCTGATAGATTTAATACAGGACAAAGAGATTGCAAAGGCACTTAAGAAATGAAAAAGAAGAAATCACCTGAGCCAGATGAAGTACCAGTGGATGCAGTGAAGTAACTGGGAAGGGAAGGCACCAAGTATCTTCCAAGTTTGTTCAATTATATTCTTAAGAAAGGGAAAATGTTGTATGAATGGCATAAAAGCTTTGTGGTGCCTATTTTTAAACACAAAGGAGATATTACACTGTGTGCTAATTATCACCCAATTAAGCTGCCATCACATGAAAGTATGGGAGAAGATTATTCAAAAGTGTCTGTGTGGAATGGTTGAAATTTGGAAAGGGTAGTATGAGTTCATGCTGTGAAGGAGCACAACTGATGCCATCTATGCACTATGAATTCTCTTGGATACATTCATGGAAAAGAGATGGCAACCAGGATGGTCTTTGTGGACCTGGAGAAGGTGTATGATAGTGTACCAAGAGAACCAGTTTGGTGGAGTTTGCAATGGAGAGGTGTGCCAGAAGGATATGTCCATTTTATCCAGAGTATGTGTGATGGAGTGACTACTGTAGCTCTCCTCCACAGAAGTGAAGATGTTAAGATGGTCAAGTGATTGGATATTCCATAACAGGAAACAAAATGAGGTTGTAAGGGGCACAATGTGGGTTGCTCCAACTGAAGACAAGTTGAGGAAGGCTAGGCTATACTGGTATGAGCATATCCCGTGGAGACTGGCGCACTATATTGGTAGGATGGCTCTTGCAAGGATTGTGGATGGAAGGCAACCAAAGAGGAGGCCACAGAGTTGGTACATGGACCAGGTATTAGTGGATCTCAGAGAGACCAATCTGGGTGACAGCCTGGCATATCATCATGAAATTTGGAAGATCTATATAAGTCACTGACACTGAATAGGCACGTTGCAAGAAAAAAATGATTGATGTGCATGTTTAGAAATGAAAGCACTTTTAAACTGTTTTAAATTTACCAGAAAGAGAGTCAGTGCACCATCACCTTGAATTAATATATTGCCTGATTAGTGTTAAATGGTGCCACCTAGTGGCTTCTGATAGAACTGCACGGTGAAATTTCTTTTCATCTCATTTGGAAATTATGATAATCTAATTTGTCTCTTGTCCTGGTGTGAACAGTGAATCACAAGCAACTCCATTGAAGTCAGTGAAAAACAGTGGTGTAAAACCAGTGTAAGCAAGAGGAAACAGGTGCTATTACCTATTCTTACTTTAGAGCATGAAATGGAAAACGTATGGGCCAAATTCAGACTTAATGAAGTGAATACATTGTTTGACCTGCTTCCCTTACATTTAAATTTGGCTCTTTTCCAATGTAACTAACTTTTAAAACCTAAAATATTAGCATGAAGCTATATACAGAGCAACAATAAGTACACATACATCAGTTTCCTGTAAGTTTATATATTAGTTTGGGGCTGAATGAAGCTGTTCATTCATTGCCTGTTCCTCCTACTATTGAAATCGATGGACATGAGTGGGAGTTAGGTCTGCCCCACTGTTGCCAACTATCTTTCTTAAAGTCCCAGCTCCTGGAATCAGGTGATTCATCACACAAATGGGGAGATAACTGCCAAGATAGCCTGGGAGGGGTGGGAGGAGGAGGGAAGTACAGGGGTGGGGTAGTTGTAGGGACACCCCCTAGAATGGCATGCAGCTCATCCTAGATGTGGCATGTCTGGGGCTCTGACCCGGAGTGGCCATTTGCCTCTCTGGTTCTTTGGTAGGCTTGCGGGAGCTCCTTAAGTTTCACGTCCTACTGCTGCGGGTCCCTGTTATAACATCTGTCCTTCATGCCCTTGGAAATTTTTTCAAATATTCTGGCATTTTGTCTTTTGGAACGGCGTTCGGATGGCATGGATTCGTCTCCTCATACAGCGATCAGATGCAGAACCTCCCATTCGGTCCATGTTGGAGTTCATTCAAAAGTTTGCAGGGCTTTTCCTGTCTACCTGGCCAGTGCATCTGAGCGGAGAGTGCTGTCCAGAGCAGTCACAATGGAGCATTCTGGGATAGCTCCCGGAGGCCAATCCTGTTGAATTGTGTCCACACTACCCCAAATTCAACCCAGCAGGGTCGATTTCAGCGCTAATCCCCTCGTCGAGGAGGAGTACAGAAATCGATTTTAAGAACCCTTTAAGTTGACAAAAATGGCTTCGTCTTGTGGACAGCTGCAGGGTTAAATCAATCTAATGCTGCTAAATTTGACCTAAACTCGTAGTGTAGATCAGGGCTAAAACTAAAGGTTTATTGTAAAGAAAAAAGAAAGAACAAGAAGAGAATTGTTAAATAGTAAAGCAGCCAAATAGATATAGAAACTTCAAAGTCCATATATCAGGTTCTTAGCAGCACTGGTGAGTCTGCTGGCTTGAAAGTCCCTCTGGAACACATCCACAACTTGGATGGGTCATTCAGTCCTTTGTTCACAGCTTCAGTTTGTAGAAATGTCATCCCAGCAGCAAAGAAACAGGATCAAGACAAAATGGAGATGATGCAGCTGCCCTTTATATTTCTTTTGCCACGTGGCTTGTACTTCCCACTGTGTCCCAAACACAAGCTTCACAGCACATGGCATGGAAAAGCCTTAGTGCTCTGTCCACAGGCATAGCCCTACAAGTTCTGCTGAGCCATCAGCAGTACTTCTGGCTCCTTTCAGTGGGTTCATTGTACAGCTGATGACGCTTGATGGGCCATCGAACAGGCTAGGCAGTGCTGATGCCACTCTGGCTGGAGGTGTCACCCAGACACGCAGCACAAGGTTGGAAATACGGATATACCATACATCTCTATAACTCACAGTACAGAAGTGACACAAACTTATAAACAAAATAATCATACCTGGCAAAATAGAATGTTTTCACAGAGACCTCACATGGCATATCTAGTCAGATTCCTTGCACTTCTATAATATTAGTATCAACAATATCATAAAGTGTCTCCCATATTCCATACAGCGTCACACTGGGCTCTTTAGGGTTGTCAACCCTCCAGGATTGTCCTGGAGTTTCCAGGAATTAAAGATTAATCTTTAATGATTATGTCATACGATAAAATCTCCAGGAATACGTCCAACCAAAATTGGGAACCCTACCATTGAGGCCCCCTGCTGGAAACCTTGTGGTCCTACAGTAAAGGTGGGTCTGTCAGGCCTGCCTAGACAGGGTGCAGGGAAGCAGCCAATCAGGACCCACCAGGCTTAGATAAAAGGAGCTGCAGGGGCTGAGTAGGTCAGTTGCTGGCTGGGACCAGAAGGTGGAAGAAGGACTGGAAAGCTGCAAAATTCCACCGGTAAAGAGGCGTGAGAGAGACCTGGCTCAAGCAGGAAACAGAAGAAAACCCTGAAGTAAGGGTAAAGAGGAAAGGCCTATGTGGGAAGTGGCCCAGGGAATAGCAGCATTGGACTTAAGGGAAGCAGCATGGGGCTGCTCTTTGTAGGGTTCCTGGGTCAGGACCTGGAGTAGTGACCTAAGCCCCAAGAAGGAGATAAGACTCAGTACTTAAAGCCCAAGAAAGGGGCTAGAACTTAAACATGACACCAGAGAACCACTGAGGACAAAAAGAGCCTCCAAGGAGAAAGCCCTGGAGACAGTGCTTAAAAACAGGACAGTGACATACTTAGAGCTAGCCCAGAAGTGGCTGAGAACTAAGCCCAGAAACACAACTGCAGACACCAACAAGGGCAGGGTGGTAGTCCTTGTTGGACCTTTGTTACCCTGGAAGGGGTTCATCCATTTTAGACTGTGTATGACTCAGCCAGAGGTTGAGCCATTGAAGACCTACCTGACGAGAGCAACAGCTAACAGGGGCATGTGAGCAGAGAGTGCAGGTTTGCACCCAGCTGACAGGAGGCGCTCAAAAGAGGTGAGTGCACCCATCACACCCATGGGCGGTGGGTGAATTACTGGCTCTGGGATGCTACCTCCCATCCCAGCCCACCCCTTCTTCCTAAGGTCTCTCCCCTTCCCCCATGTCCCCTGAAGCCCAGAGGTTCCCCCTCCCCGGCCGCCAACCCCCCCGCCATGGCTGCCAGCTCTCCCCACTCCCTGCCCCAGGTCACGTGAGTGCCTACATCCCCAGTGCACCTGGCAGGCAGCGCATAGCCCCCGCCCCTCCCCCAATCCAGAGCACTGGGTGGGTGGGTGGTGCACACCCCTGCCCCCAAACCCTGGAGCACCTGGCAGGCAGCCCTCCTTCCCCCTAGCCCTGGAGTGTTGGGTGGCCCCAGCCACCCCAAGTCCCAGCCATCCCTAGTCCCAGCCCCAGCAGACTTCCTGGAAGAGGAGCAGTCTGCCTGGGCTGGGGCCAACTAGCAGCAGGAGGGGACCTCAGAGCATGGACGGGGCCACAGAGGGCTGTTTGGAAAGGCACAGACTTCCCCAACCTATTATACGCACTGCCCATGGTCACACCCACATTCTCTATCATGTGTTGGGGAGTTGGCTGTGTTCTCCGGGCTGGCCATTACCACCTAGGGTGTAACGCCTAATAGCGAGAGTCCAAAGGTCAGTTTCCCTGGCAGTTGCAGTTCTGGGTAGTGTCATCCACTGGTGAGGGGGGGAGGTAGGGGAACCCTATGCTCACCCTACTCCACCAGGTTCCAACCTAGGGCCCTTCAAAACAGTGGCCCTTGCTCAGGACCTGATAACCCTAATCGTGCTGCCTGGGTCACTTCCTACCTTTGCTCCAGTCATTCAAACATCATCTCTCAAGTTGGACTTGGGGTCTCTTCTCTGTTCCATCTCTGGAGTCTCTTCTGCTGGCCACAGTTGATATGCAGACAAAACTACACAGGATTGTTTCGGGGACAAGGCAAAGATGCCACATTTATTATGATAACACAATTTGATTTATGACTAATACCTAATATATATATACACACACACACACAGCCATTAGATGTTCTGCAGCTGCTGTATAGTTACTAGTCCTGAACATAGCTTGAGTCTGTGGCTTGATTTTGGAGCTTGGATTCGTAGCTTGTGGCAGCTATCTGGCCAGGAAAGCCGGGCACAAAGAAGGGCTGTGTCTGCCCTCCCATGTTGGCAGCAGAATGTTACCCTCCAAAGTCTTCCATCTCACCCATCCTTTTTATAGGCTTTAGTTTGAATCCAGAGTTTATAGGTCTTGCTGGGTCACACTGCTTCTGGGTTTGGTGTGATTGATCACCCGTCAATTTCAGCCTTGGACCTGGCTTTGATCTTCTTTCTATTGTACCTTTGTTCTTTTCTTTTTAGGGTGGACTCTTCTTACTTTGTTAGGGCTGTTGTCTGCATCTTCAGCCATTGGTGTTTGAACTCTATTTCATCAGGACAGGCTGACGCTGGAGGTTGATTCCATTACCTTATTCACAAATCTAAACTAAACTAATAAGATTACAGCAGGGTTTTGCAAAAAATGAAGGTTGCAGCAGGCTTTTACAAAATGGAGTACGTGTTGTAAAATGGAGTTTGAATTACAATATGGCAAACAGTGAACAGAAGTTACAATATAGACAAGTGTAATAAATGGCAAAGGGTGAACAGAAGTTACAATACTGAAACAGTACAAGTCTCAGTGATTTAATCAGCAATTGGATTGACGGTGAAACTTACAAGGGCAGCGGCTGAACAGCTATGGATCTTCACAAGCATCTTAATTGTCAATTAGCCAGTTATTGGTGAAACAAGTTTTATGAATGAAATGTTGTTTCATTCATAAAACTGTACTTATGAAGTTACATTAATAAAGTGAACAATTAAAAACAATTTCATTTATCAGTTCTACACAGTGAGTTGTCACCCTTGGCTCCCATGTGTTTCCAGTGGCTCGGCTACGAGGTTCAGACCTGGTGGAGTGGAGCTCTGATGTGTTTCCTGGTAGAAGGCTGCCGCACCTGACTACTCTAGTCCTTGGTCAGCCCAAACTCAGGCAATATCTGCATTACAAAATTATGTCAACCTAAATTACGTTGACATTCAGCTTCCACAGTTATTACATCACTTGTGCATGTCCATGCTACACTTCTTGTGTTGGTGGTGCATGTTCTCACCAGAAGAGCTTGTGTCAATGTAGAGTGCAGTGCACCATGGGTAGCTATCCCACTGTGCAGCTTGCTCCCATCCAGAGTAGGATGTTTTGGGAAGTTTTTGCAAGGCCTCATGGGGCTGAAACAAGTAGCACAAGGATGACTGGGAGCATAGGTTCAACTTCCCATAATGCAGTGTTCTCCATCCCATAATTACATCTGCACCACATAATATTTCACTCTTCTTTTCAAAATCCCACACACCCACGTGCCTCTCCCCACTGTTTGTCATTTCTGACAGAAGCATGGAGCCTGCACAGCTCTGCACTATTGTCATGAGTGTTTTGAGCATGGGCCCCCTGATCCTGCAATATTTACAGACCTGCAAGAGAAGCCAAGGGAAACATATTGATTCCTTAGAGGCTAGATTGTGGTAGGATATAGATTCAATTAAAGGTTGTTGACGGTATTCACAAGCATCTTCATATGGTGGATTAATGGTTCTGGGCCTGAGAAACAAGCACTGCCTGGTGGGATCGCATTGTCATACAGGTGTGGGATGATGAGCAGTGGCTGTAGAACTTTCTGATGCACAAGGCCACATTCCTGGACCTATGTGTCAAAATCACCCCAACCCTTCCATGCAGCAACATCAAAATTAGATCTGCCTTGACAATAGAGAAGTGAATGGTGATCGCACTGTGAAAACTTGCAATGCCAGATTGCTACCGATCAGTCAGGAATCAATTTGGATTTGGAAAATTCACCACGTGGGCTGTTGTGATGCAAGTGTTTAGGGCCATTAATTGCATCCTGATATGCAGGACATAGTGGATCGTTTTTCAGCAACATGGAGTTCCCAAACTGCAGTGGGACAATAGATGGCACGCACATTCCCATTTTGGCACAGAGTACATCAATAGAAAGAGCTACTTTTGTACGGGAGAGCCAGCTTAGCAGCCAGATATCATTTTCTATGATAATACAAGTGCTGGTGGATCATCCGGGATGCTTTACTGACGTCAGTATGGGCTGGTTATGGAAGATGCATCATGCGTGCAACTTTAAGAACACAGGACTGTTCAGAAAGCCACAAGCAAGGACTTTCTTTCCTGACTGTGGGGTCTGAGGCCTTTTTCTTCAGTGAACAGCAGCAGCCACATTAGGGCAGCAGCAGCCATGAGCTAAGAAGGCAAAAGTCACATCCTCACATTCCATCTAAATTACATTGAAACTATGTACTATCAGACTCTTAAGAAGGCAATCCTGTCCTAATAGTATACGCCATCACCACATAAAGAAACAGAGCTTAAGATCTTTAAAGGAAACTTTGTTTGATAGCGTTCTGTCTGGCAAGAAACCTCTTATCAACAGTTGTGATTGTGAAATCTATATTTTGATTGTTTTGCCGTTATGGTCCCCACTTCTCTACTGTTTCTCTGTATGGTCTCTGTCTGGTTCTTTGAGTTTTCTGTCTGTTGCATAACTAATTTTGCAAGATTTAAATCACTCAAGGTGGTGGGGTCTGGTTGCTTAAAGAATTGTTTTGTGATGGGCTAGGACTGGTGAAAAATACTGTTTTGTAGTGCTTTAGTTTAAAATGATTGGCTAAAGTACAGCTAAGCAGGACTCACGTTTGACTAAATAACCTGGGGTACAAAAGGAAATTCTTTGAAACCTAATTCCAGGACACAGGATCAGAGCTACCAGCCCTCAACACCCTGCCAACCATATTGTGCAGAAGTTGGAGGAACCACAGATGACCTGATCCTGACTGGCCACCAGGAAAAGTTCATCTGCCTTATTGGGAGTGGGGAGCATTGTATACTTAGCGTGTGTATTCTGTTTTGATGACTGTTAATAGATAGAGGTAAAGGATATTATGGTGTAAGTCTCTTTCACTGGTAAAAAGGCCCCACAAACTCACAGAAGATTATGAACTGAGCCCAAGGAACTGGGTAAGGGTGGGTACCTAAATTTACCAGATTACACCCTGAGCCCTGGGAACTGGGTGTGATGGGTTGGATCACAGAAACCCCCTGGGAGCTGCCAACTGATGTGCCAAGACTACTACTGCCTTTGCTTTCCCTGCCAGCCTGGGACTCCAGCACTCTGTCTTGTTGAGCCAGACACGCCCGTCTGCTCCAACACAGAACCAGGATCTGAACCGTGTGTCCCAAAGCTGCAGACTTAACTGAAAGCAGCTTACAGAAGTGTTCCTCAGATGTCCAACTCCCAATGGGGTCCAACCTCCAAATTAATGCGTTTTACCCTGTATAAAGCTTATACAGGGTAAAACTCATAAATTGTTCACCCTCTATAACACTGATGGAGAGAGATGCATAGCTGTTTGCCCCCCTATTAATTAACCCAGAGTATTAATACATACTCTGGGTTAATTAATAGGTAAAAAGTGATTTTATTAAATACAAAAAGTAGGATTTAAGTGGTTCCAAGTAGTAACAGACTGAACAAAGTGAATTACCAAGCAAAATAAAATAAAACACGCCAGTCTAAGCCTAGTACAGTAATAAAACTGAATACAGATAAAATCTCACCCTCAGAGATGTTTCAATAAGTTTTTTTCACAGTCTGGATGCCTTTCTAGTGTGGGCACAATCCTTTCCCCTGGTACAGCCCTTGTTCCAGCTCAGGTGGTAGCTAGAGGATTTATCATGATGGCTGCCCCCTTTGTTCTGTTCCACCCACTTATATATCTTTTGCATAAGGCGGGAATCCTTTGTCCATTTCTGAGTTCCCACCCCTCCTTCTAAATAGAAAAACACCAGGTTAAAGATGGATTCCAGTTCAGGTGACATGATCACATGTCACTGTAGGACTTCATTACCCACTTGCCAGCACACAGGTATACAGGAAGACTTACAAGTAAAATAGAGCCATCCACAGTCAATTGTCCTGGTTAATGGGACCCATCAAGATTCCAAACCACCATTAATGGCCCACCCTTTGCATAATTACAATAAGCCCTCAGAGTTATATTTCATATTTCTAGTTTCAGGTACAAGAATGATACATTCATACAAATAGGATGAACACATTCAGTAGATTATCAGCTTTGTAAGGATACCTTACAAGAGACCTTTTGCATGAAGCATATTCCAGTTACATTATATTCACATTCATTAGCATATTTTCATAAAATCATATAGGAGTGCGACATCACACTGGATATGGGTGTCCCTGAACCCTATGAATTGGGAAAGGGTTGGGGTGCCTAAATTAACCGGGTTATACCTTGAGCACACAGAAGGGTAAAAGTGGGATGCCCCTGAGTGTGCAGGTAACAAACTGGCAGATTACCATTGGTGATGTTGAAATGTCAATAGTGATCCTGGGAGACCCAGCCTACCCCTTGCTTGCAGGGCTCATGAAGCTGTACACCGGCCACCTCAACAGCACCAAGGAGTGGTTCAACTAGACACTGAGGACATACGGAATGACAGTTGAATATGCCTTTGGTCGTTTGAAGGCTCGCTGTGCTGTCTACTCATGAGATTGGACCTCATTGAAAAAAATATCCAAATGGTTAGCTGTCTGCTATGTCCTGCATAATATCTGTGAAGCAAAGGGGGAAAGTTTCTGCTGAGGTGGAGAGCAGAGGTGGAGCAGCTGCCTGTTGATTTTGAGCTGCCAGTTACCAGGACTATAAGAAGAGCTCAACATGGAGCTATATGGCTCAGGGAGGCTTTGAGAGACCATTTTAATAGTGAGCAAGAGTAGTGTGTGTTGATATAGTGTGCTCTGCCTATCCTTGCTCTTTTACAGACCTGTATGAACCCAATGGTGAATGCTGTGTATGTAGTAATAGAACATTGCCAATGCATCTATTAATATTGTTTGTGAATGATGTTAGCACCAGCTACTGTACAGGGCAATTGAACTGAATACAGGCACCATTTTTCACAGATGGTGGTGATTTTAGCTGATATCTCCAATGCATTTATTAATATTGTTTGTGAATGATGTTAGCAGCAGCTACCATATCTTGTGATATGGACATGCTGTCTGTGACGGTGATCCTCCAAGCCCTGTGCTTGTTACCTGAAGCAGCAGAGCGTGGCAGGCTCTCTTGGACCACGTCAGTCCAAATGCTCTTCCTCCTCCTTATCTGGCTCAGCCATTCCACTGGTGTGGATGGAGAGACCCTCAAGGTCACATCTGCAACTGCTGAAGATACCATTGTCAGTGTAGTCATAAGATAAATTGAAACTTAGGATACTGAACTCACTCCCCTTGATCCACGCAAGGTGTAAGCACTACAGTCACACCTCTCCTTGGGATTTATACAGCACCAGGCATGGTAAGTATGGCTCTGGACTTTGTGGGGATTGGGGATATGAGGGGGGATAGCTCATGAGTACATGGGTACATTGAACTGCGTATGCTGCAGTGGTTCCTGCTGAAGTAATCAATGAGTGGTTTGGGAAAGTGTCCTACTGCGATGGAAGAAATAAGGCAGCCCTCCCCAGAAACCTTCGGCAGAGAATTGCAGGAAACTTACATCATGATATCTATGGAGGATTCACGGAACAGCCTGGTGCACATAAACAGAGTGTTCCTCTGCCTAACTCTGTCTCTTCTTGCATAAGTAAAAAAGTGTAAATCAACAGATGTTCTTCTACCTAGGGGGTTCCATCCCAGTAATTTCAAAACAAACTGCATGCTTGGCAGAGGTTGCTTCTCCTGCATCAGGCTCACTCCTACTGGACTGTAGAGACTGGCTGGACTGCGCTGGAGTCAAAACATGTCCTGGCTCGCTGAGCTGGAGTCAAAATGTGTCCTGGTCACCTGTCCCCCATACGCCTCCTCTTCCTCGTCCACTAACTCCTCCTTGCTGTTCATGGCAGGGAGCCACTGACGCAGGCTCCTCCGAAGTATCCTTGGCGTTCTTGGGGGTGGAGTCTTGTCTCAGGATGACACACAGCTCTTTGTAAAAGTGGCAAGTCCATGCCAGAGCAATTGTTAGCCTCTCTTACTTTCTGGTGTGCCTGCTACAGCTTCTTGGCTTTCACACAGCGCTGCTGCAGGTGCCTCTGTAGCCCTTCTCCTCTGTGCCCCAAGCAATCTGCTCATAGATATCAACATTGCTGTGGCTGGATTGGAGCTGTGCCTGTACAGCCTATTGTCCCCTCAGACCTTGCATTATGTTTTGGGATTGGCTTGGTTATTTTGCAGGAATCAATTCCTGTATAGCATGCTCTGTCCATGAGCAACTTTACCTCGTTTTTACACTCAAAACCTCTTTTGTCTGTTATCTTGTTCTTAGTAAACGGTTCTCTGGGTGCTCCCCCTCTTCTCTTAGCTAGCGCAGACAGTCTGTCGTTTAGCTCACTGACCCGTTTACTAATCCTAGCACGAATATTCTGTTTTCAGGCTGCTGACCTAGCTACCTCCCTAATCCTGTCTTCCAAGAAACAAGGCCTCCCTGTGTTTAATACTCATTCCAAGCCAGGCCTACAATGGGCAAAAGAAAGCATTTTGAAGAGTTGACAGACACAGTGCAGTCTCCTTTGGTGAATTCATGCACCCACAATTCAGTCTGTACTTTAGGAGTGCTCTTGGATTCTCTGCTGACATTCATGTCTCACATAGTGGCATCCATGAGTAATGCTTTTAATCATTTCCGGTTGGTGAGGAGATTCCCTCGTATCCTGGGGAACTATGACCTGGCCTTGGCTATACATAGCTTTGTCACCTCCCCTTAGACTACAGCAATGCAATATTCCTGGGAATGAAGCCATCAGCACGTTTCCTCAATAGCACTGGCTATAGTGTGCATATCACATCTGGCCTTTTTTCTCTACACTATCTTCTCATACAATCTTGAGTCAAGTTCAATGTCCTGGTCCTTATCTTCAAGGTGCTCAGTGGTTTATGCCCAGCATATCTAGAAGATCACCTAAAGCTCTGGGTTAAGGACCATGTTTGACAACTTCTCTCCTTAGTCACAGTGGCACTTCCTACCATAAGTGTAAAGCTCATCTCTGAGGAGACGGAGCTTTTTGGGGGCTGGTGTGGAATGAACCTCACTATCATTCCAAGTGCCAGGTACATGTCTTCGACCTGCCTTATCTAAAACAAACACAGAGCAGCGTGCACATATTTTAAACAAACAGCCCCCACCCCCAACAGCAAAAACACTACACTGCTCACAAATTCTACCACTTCGAGAATGATCCACATGAGACAGATGTTAGTCATGTCACTTAATGCACCACTGGAAGGTGCTCAAGTACTACACTGAAGATGGTATAAGACTCTATCTAAAACAGAATAGAATAGTAGAAATCTTTGCATTTCTGTAGCATTGTTTGCCTAAAGGTCTCAAAGCACTCCGCAGACATTAATTAAGCAAGCCCCAAAACACGTCTAGGAAGTGGGTAAGTATTGCTAGACCCATTTAATGACAGGCATGTTGAGACAGCAGTTAAGTGACACACGGTGTCAGAAACAGAACCTAGAAGTACCTACTCCCATTCAGCACTCTGTCCACTAAAACACAGTGTGAGTCTTCAGTGGTGTCCAAATGTGGGGGGAGGGAAGAGTATTCTCTGATCATTGGGGCAAATTTGGGCAACACAAAACTTAACAATAGTTTTGGAATGTGCAAGATCAAATTTCAAACATGCGAACAAATACTGATGCAGCTGGTGGGAACACTTTTCTCACTTTGCAAAATGTGTCAACGCTTAGTTTGCAAGATACAAGTTGTCTAGGCTTGGGTGTGTCTATATTTAAAAACCCCAAACCCTCGTTGGCAGTATTAGGAACTTAATAATAACTATGGGCTGAAGTCAAGGAGAGTTGTGTAGATGTGACCAGTGTCAGAATTTGTCCTTTAGTAATTTAAACTTGCTCTTGTTTTTAATCTTGAACTCCAGAAAATAATCATAAAACCTATAATTTTATGTTACGTTTCCTCACAGTCCAAAATGCTTCATAATGTAACAAACTGAAATGCAAACAATGAAGCCATTGAACTGGATTGGCCAGGTCATTAATACAGACATGATTTCCTTTGCCGCTGAAATGCAGCCACTTTTGGGGTGGAAATGTCTTTATCAATGAATAAGAACACCATATTTTAGGACAAGAAGTGAAGAAGACTACCATGTCCAATTGAAACAGAACAGAAGCAATGTTAGGTATGCAATGCTATTACTTGAACTGAAATTTGAACAGGGCACACACATTAATTCCCCTTCTCTTATGAAAAGTCCTTTGCATTCTTTAATAAGCACAAGTGGTCAGGGATTTGGATTTTTGTCTCAGCTGAAAGATGTCACCTTCAACAGCACAATGCCCCTGCCAAGGCATTGCTTTTGTACTGCCTTGAAGGAAAGAGTCCTACTCAATGAATCACTCCTTCCAGCATTTTATGTTGCAATGTGAAATAACAAAACTGGAAATGAGAAAATAATAAAGCATGTTTTTATTAAAAAATATGACTGTTTTCTTCTCAAAAATTTGAGATGGGCCTGAATTGAGACCCTGGATCTACTCCCAGAGCACTCAGAACTTTGTGGAAGTTTGGATTAAGATTGTTGCCTAAATGTGACTCTCATCAAAACCCTAAATCTCACCCACACCCACACATGGAGAACATTTGGATTCTGATTCAATCCTCATCAGATGGCTCTGGTTCATTTCTACTTAAAATCAATAGAACTGATGCAACAGCTGGTAATACCACAGCTGGGGCACCCTGCATATATATTTATAATGTTCTAACATTCAGCTTCTATGTGGCCCTACAGATCTGGAACCCAGGCCTGAAGAACTAGGGACAGCTGACATCTCCAGGCTGATACCTAACAGCAGTTGTAACCAGCTTGTGCTCCACTTCTCTTGACCAATGTGGACACAGACCATGGGAAGTTCCACCTCAAGAGTTTGATGGACAGCAGCCTCATGGCACCTGATTCGCTCCCTGCCCTATAAACCCAAGGGGCATTCTAGGAAGTGTCCAGGCAACAGTGTGGCTTTCCTGTAGCAGCTATGACTGTTTCTGCTCCTGAATTCCTGGCTTTGCCCTCAGCTTGATCTGGACTTCACTTCCTGACTCAGACCCTGAAACCTGACTTGGACTCTGACCCTTGGAATTGATCCTGGCCTGGAACCTGAATACAAACTCCTTGGCTACTCTTAGCCTCAGGTTTGCCCTTGCTCTGACCCTTGGCCCTGACTGAGCTTGTTGGGATCCTGACAGCTACACCAGTGTCTTGATTGACCATTTACTGAGCACTTTAAATAAACTCTGCAGGACTCCATCAATAATCAGGACAGTTTACACTGGGTAAAAAGTATAAATTTAAGAGTGTATTGGATTTATTAGTTGTTCATTTGCTTTTTCATTTAAATAGGAATAAGAGACCATAAATAATTAGGATTCACCAGGTCTGCCTGCATGCTATTCTGGAGGGCCTGGTTCATTAGATGACTTGCAATAACCACCAGTTTACGACATGGCTGGGTGGTGCAGAGGTGGCTCTTGGGGCCCTAAAATCTGTGGGTGAAGGGCAAAGCCCAGTTCAAAGAAGACTCCCAATTAGTGTGACAGGGCTCTGCTGCTGTCTTAGTTCCTGATCCTGCAACTGGCTCTGTCTGTGTGGAGCTCAGAACAGGTTCATGGGATGGCTTTAGTGAATAAGTGACATGCTTTGCCTAATCTGAGGCAGAGTAAAGGTCAATATGCTTTCTGCTGCTCCTCTCTGGGAAAAACTCTGTTCACCAGGCCGTGAACCACCTTCCAGCCATCACATGAGTCAAGGGAGGGGAAGAGGCATTCTCCTGCGTATAAATGGAAGATGGAGGGGAGGGAAGAGAGAAGTCCTGCTGTTTTCCCTTCCCAGCTGTAGATAGGGGAGACAGTAGCCACAGGAAAAGGGATGGAAAGGGAGGACAGAAAGGAAACAGAAGGGATTTATATTGAAAGGGAAGAAGGGAGAATGAGGAAATTTAAGGGAAAGAGAGCATGGAGGTTTCTAAGAATACCTGTGCTGGGGACCCCAAAATCGTATAACCCTGCCTGTTCCCAGATTACAATGAGGTTATTGAGCATGTAGCTCAGTGGTGGCATTAGTGGTAACATGCTGGTGAGAGGATGTGGTAAGCTCCAGTGCTGGTTGTGTATGTGGTAAAACGTAGGCATTTAAAATATGCAAAACACCACCATGTTATCACGAGTAACTGGATATTGGCCCCTGCTCAGAGCAAGTCTCCCAAGATGAGAATCTCAAGCCTTCATGTGATGCCCAGAAGCTCTGATTTGCTGCCTTGTAAAAGCCTGAAAACATTAACCCTAAAGCCTGAACAGTGGACGGCAAATAAAAAAAACCCTGTGGTGTATTGAAAACTGTGTAACAATGACAAGTTGTCACTTCAAGAGACGGGTGGTTTCCTAGTCCTGCTTGCAGGCTGGCGAGCGGGATCTGTATGGACGTGTCTGGACCTAGAAGAATCATTTTGCAGACAGACAGCCTAGAGTAAGGTGGGGTGAGTTTGCCCCTGCTTTAGGGAGCAGCCAGCTTCGTTTGTGTTTGGCTGTGGGTTCTTGTGCTAAGGTTCTGGATTTTAAGAAATTTAATGTTATGGCCTTCCAGCAAGAGTATTTTTTGGTTTTATCTCTCTTCTCTGTTTGCATGCTGTGAACATAATCCCAAATTTATTATGTTTACAATCTCTTGGTTTTGGGGCCTGAGACATGATTTTTGAATGCTTGGGATTGGCAATGCTGAAAACACATATTTCTCTCTGCGTGCCCTGGTCCTAATTATTCAAATATGCTGTTTCTCACCCTGGTTACAAGTACAGTAAAATGAAGAAGTGCTATTACTGCCACAGCATTGTGGGCAGCCTGACTGGGAATATGTCATATAAATAAGACTCTGGAGTCTTTTGAAACAGGAACAAATATGGGTGATTAAAGAAGAAAATCCATGTAGTTGCAATAGTATTTCCTTTTTCTTTTAATTGCTTCATTTCCTGTCTTTCTTCCCCCAAATACAAAAGAACTAGTATACCTTAAAGTTGAGGTGGAAGAGCAAGGGTGTGCATTTATAGTTTACTTGCTAGAGCTGGTTGGAAAATGTTTTATCCCACCCCCTGGAAAATTTCAATTTCTCAGTGAAAAATTGACAAACTAGATCAATGCTGGTGCTGAAAGGGAGTTGCAGTTTGGGTGTGTTGTGCTCCCATAGTCATCTATAGGCCAGGTTCCCTGACTGGACTACGTAGCCAACAGTGGCGGATTTAGAGTTAATGGGGCCCTGTGCTCAGCTTCATTTTTGGGGCCCCCGCGACGGGGCCCAGCCAAGAAAAAGAACATTCTCTCTTATCTCTCCTGACCCCCGTTTTTCATCCTTTTTTTCTTTATCCTCCTCCTATATTGTAAGTTATAGGAAGTAAATGAAAATAAAGTGAGGTACCTTGATTGTTTTTGCAGTCTAATTTTTTTTTCACAGACCACTTGAAAAGTGCTGTGGGTCTCGGCAGACCACTTAATGATCTTTCCAAATATTGTTTGTACCGTTAGCAAACTATTGTAAAGTGCTTTGGATAAGAGCACTTTATTAAAAAAAAAATCATAACCTTTCCTTCGTCCACCTGAATGGAGTTCTCGGACCACAGTTTGAGAACTTCTGGTCTAGATGAAAGCTTGTATTTGCATTACGCTAACATGAAAAATCTGTAAAAATAAAAAGTATAGATGATGCATGAATGGAAAAATAAAAGTTAACTTCCTCTGAAGAAACTTATTCAATTTGAAATATTTTTTTATTCAGATAGCTTTTTTCTACACTTTTTCTTTACAGAATCATCAATTAAGTCATCATAAGTAATATTTTGTAAAGAGGCACTTTCAATTGTCAATATTGCTGAATTTGTCAAATGTTCCTGACTCATCGTATTTCGCAAATAATTTTTAACTCGTTTCAATACAGAAAAAGAACGTTCACCAGAAGCATTTTTGACAGGTATTGTTAAAAATATTTTCAGAAAGGTTTCTACATTTGGAAAGCTTGCCTGAAAACCATCATATACAAGTCTATACAAATCAACTGATGATCTCGAAGCGCAGACCTCATCATTTTTGATAAAATAAATGAAATCTTTCACTTCATCTTCAAAAAGATTTATGTCTATGTCCTTTCGGTAGAATTCACTTAATTTCTTACTGTAGTGGTTTTTAGCATTTTCATCCATACATCTGTCAAAAAACATGCAAAATAAATCAACAGTTTTCTTTAGAGATTTGCCTCTACTCTGCAATTGCACTGTTATTGTGTGACAAATAACATTGCCTGTCTCCAGGATGATCTTCTCTTTCCCTTTTAAATTGATTTCACTGTCTCTGGTTTCATCGAAAAATAACTTCCTTTTTTTTTTTACGCTCTTCATCAGATATATCAGAGGAACCTATGTTTTCTATTAATGTTAGTGCCTCTGCTTCCACGGAGCTATAGTCATTTTGAACTTCCATGACAAAACTTGTAACTGAGGCTAAAAATTGTGCAGCATTCAATAAATTTGTATCAACTTTTTGCAGCAATTTGCTGATGGCAGTAATTCTTTGAAGTAAATGGTTCTACAAAAGAGTAAAAACAGCAATATCGTACTTTTCAAATTTTTCTGCTAAGGATTTTGCTTCAGTTTTCGCATGTGGTTTTTCAGAATTTGATGTGGCTATGTCTAATAAGGTTTTCTTTATAACATCATAGCTCATTTTCAAAGTCAAAACAGCATCTTCATGAGCAGACCACTTGGTGTCACAAATTATTTTGACTGTCAAATATTTTCCATTTGCCTGCTCCAAGCATGATTGTAGCATACTCCACCGATGTGGGGAAACTGAAAAAAATGGAATACATGTTTTGAATGAAGTAAAAAAAAATGTGCAGCTCCCTCACAAAATTTGGCCGTAGCATTGAAGATTAAATTTAAGGAATGTCTGGAACATGGTATGAATAAAGCAGAGGGATTTGCATTGTTCAGTCTTGCCTGTAGACCTGAATATTTTCCTGCCATATTTGTGGTGTTATCAAAGCTCTGCCCATGACAATTTTTGATGTCCAAACCTAAATTTGCAATGATTTCCAAAACAGTTGTCTCTAGACATTCATAAGTGTGGGATTTTAGCAGGACAAAACAAAGAAATCGCTCTACAACTTCACCGTTGCGGTTAAACATATCTTAAAATTAACGTTAATTGGTCTACATGCAGGGGCGGCTCCAGCAATTTCGCCGCCCCAAGCATGGCGGCATGCCGCGGGGGGCACGCTGGTGGTCTCCGGTCCCGTGGCTCCGGTGGACCTCCTGCAGATGTGCCTGTGGAGGGTCCGCTGGTCCCGTGGCTCCGGTGGAGCATCCGCAGGCATGCCTGCGGGAGGTCGACTGGAGCCGTGGGACCAGCGGACCCTCCGCAGGCACGCCTGTGGGAGGTCCACCGGAGCCGCCTGCCGCCCTCCTGGCGACAGGCAGAGTGCCCCCCACGGCATACCGCCCCAAGCACACGCTTGGCGCGCTGGGGTCTGGAGCCGGCCCTGTCTACATGATTCACATCTGCTGTTGAATCGACTATTCTGGTATACTACTTGGCATCCTTTACTTCATCAGTGAATTAGTTTCTGAGCTGCTCTGCCATTATAGTGATGAATTCATTGTAAATTTGGTGCGTTAAAAAGTTGGTCTTCCCTGAGCCACAATACTGATAATTTTTCAAATGTTCATTGAGAAAATTGTCAAATTCACTAAGATATTGAAGGCAGGTTCAAAATTACCTTTTCTATTTGACAACGATGACTCATCATGTCCTCTTAGAGGTAGTCCCAAAGAAGACAGCAGTTTGACCCTGACAACAACACGTCTCAGCACTTTCCTCCAATAAGAACACTCTTTTTCAAACTGAGCCGATAACACAGAATCAATTCTTCCAGATACTTTACACCTTTGAACGAACTTACACATAGCATTAATATGAGCTTTGGAAGTTTCATGATCAGCAATATGTCTTGCAATGTTTCTCCAATTAGAGTGCCCATCAACAAATGTTTGTTTTCCTTTACCATGGTCAGGGAATAATTTGCAAACAAAACAGTAGACTGCCTTGGTGGTTTCTGAAAAAATTACCCAATTTCTCATTTCTGTCATCCCATTTTTCTTCATCATTAGAAAATGAGACTCATGAAGACCTCTAAATTGCTTTCGACCTCCAACCTCATATTCTTTTCTCAAATTTTCCATATTACCTAAGTTTTTCAGTTTATTTACTAAGAAAAATTCTATCATATCCAATTAAACAGATTTTGGCCATAATGCAATGTCTTCAGAGTAGGTTTCTTCCCTTACTTTGACAACATTACCAATATTTTGTAGTTCCAGTGACACTTCAGAGTCCACTTGTTCAACTTTTGCAGTCGTCGTAGTATCCCCACAACTCGGCAAGTGATCAGATAATTCAGATGTTTCCTCGCCTATACTTTCTGATGAATGTCCACTATTCAATCCTTCAAGCTTTTTAAAATAAGATGACAAATTATCTTAGCTTAGCTTTGTCTTCTTGACTCGCCTTCATTTTTTTTGCGCTTTTGACTGCCAGACTCATAGTGTCGCTTCATTATTGTTAAAAAGCTGATCTTGATTTTAGGCAGATTAAAAATGTTTGAAAGAGCATAGGTGGGCCTGGGTGAGCCATGGACCACCCAATTAGGTTTAACACCAGTGGCACTGGAACATTTTTAATAGTGGGGTATCCCATGATGTACCACAGTTCCCCCCCCATCCCCCTTGGAAAGGGGCGTCAATGCATCATGCAGTTGTATGGCCATAATGCATCCTGGAAGATGTAGTCAGATTAGGGAGCCTGGCCCATAGAGGTTAATGGGAGCATGAGGCACCTAAACTATAACTCCCATGAGGCACCATGGCATTTCAGTATCAAAATATTTTGGAGTTTGGATATATGATGTTTTTGGATGAAAAGTGAAAATGTTTTGGTTTTTCAGGCATTCAGTTTCTTGATGAAAGATCAAAAATTTCCATGGAAAGCACACACTTTCCATGGAAAAAATTCTTTATTTGAAAACATATTTTATGTCAAATAGGGTCAATGGAAACCTTTCAACCACCCCCATTACTCTGCTTAGTACTGGTCCTTAGCTTTCATAGATCAGAAATAGTATGTGTGGAATCGCTCCCATTGTTATGTAAAGTAATGGGGACACGGCTGCAGAAACTCAGGGCTATCTTCCATTTTGGAAGGTAGATTTCTGGAATATACAGTGCTGGCTGCAGCTTACAGTGGGCTCTGATTGCCTGACTGTGTAAAGTGTAAATAGAAATAACGTAGTGGTCAAATACAAGCTCATTGTGCCTTAATAAGAATCACAGAAGGGATAGGAAAGGGTTTAATAGCGATGAAATAGCTGGCCCGGTTAATACTAGATTCGATATTATACATTCACATGGAAGGAGAGTTACATATTTAGGCCAGGATTCTGAGCTGCACCTCCAAGAAATGCAGCATGGTCCTTGCGGTTCCAGGGAGGAGAAGGGGTGGGGTGAGCAGGTAAAAGTGGCTTTAAGACATCATTTGAAATCTTCTGTTCTTACCTTACCACAGGCTGATGTAGCCCCTGGTGTAAGGTAAAGTGCAACCAGGAGCTGCCGTCTCCCTCCTCCTGCCCCTGACCCCATAGTGGTGTCCTCCCCTCCTGTTCCCAGCCCTGCTCACAGCAAGTGTCCTGTGGCCCTTCACGTATCCTACCAGCTCCAGCATGAGGACACTTGGGATAGCCCCATGCAGTGCCTGCACTTGGGGTGTTCTCCCCCTGCTGGCTGCAGAGCTTTTATAGCCCTTGTTGTAGGACAACGGCGAGTGCCAAAATCCGCCCTTAATCTATGGCAGGCAGTAAGTACTTTATCTGATCCTGGTGGAGTGCTTCATCTGTTCACACTCCACACTGCAGTATGCAGTGGGTTGGCTGCTGACTAGTCCTGGTCCTGTGGGGTGAGTGTTGATCCAGGCTAATCCTCAGAGTTGAGAAAATCTGTGCTAGTGAGTCATGTTGCCTTAAATTTGCTGTGTTGTCACAGGTCTTAAGCTTAAAGTAACTGAATTATCACACGCCATCTTAGCAGCATGACGGTTCTGAAAGAGAGCTAACTTCTTTGCATGAGGGTTGCTTGTTATTGAGGGCATGATTCAAAGCCCACTGAAGTCAATGGAAAGATTTCAAGTGAATTCAGAGGGCTTAGGATAAGGCTCTAAATACATAAAGAACATATTGGAGCTGGGAGCACGGAATACAGAATGAGCAGAAATGCATGTCACCTTACAATGTAAATAAACTCTCTTGGTTATTGGTTACCTTTATAGTGGAGATGTGTTAAAAAAGTGGTGATAACAGCAGCACTTTTACGGCTAGAGCTATGAACATCGTGCAAGGAAAGCAAATGTGGTTATTTCTGGGGGAAGAGGGGAGTTCACAACTTCTCCTAATATGAGACATTTCTGAGATTTCAACCAAGTGTCACTATAGTAAAAATGAGAGTCTGTAAACTGAACCAGCATTTTCAATCCAGCAGAGCACTTGCCCTCTTGTAGCACTTTCCCGCCAAGGCTCTCCAAATACGGTACACCAAAATTCAGTGAAATTAGCTTCATAAAATCCCTGGGAGATGTCTGTTTCACAGAGAGGTAAATGAAGACATAGAAGGGTGGAAGTATCGTTTGTCCCTGACAAGTGTAACTAAGGGAATATGTAAAAAATCGAGAAGTCCTCGTGGCACCTTAGAGATTAACAAATTTATTTGGGCATAAGCTTTTGTGGGCTAGAACCCACTTCATTAGATGTATGAAGTAAAAGATACAGGAGGAGGTATAAATACATGAAAGGATGTGGGGTGATTTACCAAGTGTTAAGTCAGTCCAACGAGATAAATCAATTAACAGCAGGATACCAAGGGAGGAGGGTTATATTACTGCGAACTAGGAACCTTTTAGTTCATGCCTGGAGCAGCCATGGGAGGAAATTACAGGGCAGCACTTCAGTGTGCATTGCTGTTCACACACCACTGTAGTCTGAGAAAGGGCAGAGATCTCTTATCTGGCTTGTTTAAACATTTAGGCCAAAATTTTCAAAGTAATCAAAGATATCTGGGCACCCAGTTCCCATTAGAACGAATGGAGAATGGGTGTCCACATTCCTCTAGTCAACATCTAAACATCAGCTGTAATATTTTGATTAAATCTAGTGCATTTAATTAGCAATTTCTATTTCATTATTAATCAGTGCTGGTTACTCAATTGCAAAAATGGGATATTAGTAAAATTACATGTAAAGAAGAAAACATATCAGGTGGTTCTGTGGCTTTAAAGTATCATGTTTATAGGTGGGTTCAGATCCTAACTTCCTTGCTGTTCAGTGGTGATGAGATCCAGAATTTTGGATCCCAGTTCTCCAACTGACTCTGCATAAGCAGATCTCTCAGCCCTCCCACAGCCCCATGAAAGCCAATGAAGGGGGGAGCGAGTTGAAAAAAGGGAACATTTTTTTTGTGTGGAAAAAAAAATTCTATTGAAAATTTTCGGAATTCGACATTTTTTGGACCAGCTGTATCAATGAGGATCCATGAAAGCGCAGGGGTCCACCGATGTGGGCTCATTTTTCAGGATTGGATCCTTGGTTTTGTCAGACACTGGGTCAGCATTGGAACTCTGAAGAGGTTAAGATTCTAATTGCACTACTTCTTGTTATTCATTACATTTACCTATATACTGTTCATATATTATTGTGTTATTCAAATCATTTTATAAGTGCGAAGTATAAAATATATAAGCTGACTCTTGGGCAGGTAGTACATGCCTTAAATCCAACAGATCTAAACTGCTCCTTATACTCACAGACTTTAGGCAGAGAAGTTGAAATCTGTAAATACTTTAGGGTTCACGATGTATCCTTGGTTCCAGAAAACTGTGGTGTTGGAGTTGCTTTAATTTCTTAAAAAACAGTCCAATGTGATTGATTAGCAGGGCATGATTAAGAGTCATATATTTACAATGCACTGAATATGGCCCATTTCCCCTACTCTTGAATAGCTTGTGTGAACTCAATCATTGAGTTTATAACTTAAACGATGACGCTTTCAAAAATATCCCAACCTACTTATCCCCTCTCCAGGTGTATCTTCCGTGTGTCAGCTTTTATTCAACAAAGCGTTTAAGCACATGCTGCAGTGCTCGGCTGGACTGGGGCTTTGGGCTGTAAGGCCATGATCCACAGCCGTTGAAGTCAATGGAAGGACTCCTTTTGATTTTTAGTGGGCTTTGGATCAGGAAACAACTTAAAGCCAGTCTCTGTCCTTTTTACATATTATGCTGAGCATATTGTTGGTACTAAACTAATAATAACAATTAAAGAACTCTTTAAAACCATTAGTATTTTATTAGCTATGCATTAACAAATAAAATACTTGTAGCAACCAGCAACAAGTAATCCAGAAACAAACAAAAACCCTTTACACACTGCTTTAGAAATGTGCTGGGTGCTTCCCATAAGACATAAGAAGAGGTTCTTGCCCCAATGAGGTTTCAAACCAAATATATACAGTATAAAAGAACATGCTGGTGTATCAGAAAGAATGGAAAAACAAAAGCATTCCTCAGTTTACGCTGGACTCTAAGAGTAACCCAACATACAGTATATCAAATATCAGGGCCGGCTCCAGGCACCAGCTGAGCAAGCTCGTGCTTGGGGCGGCAGATTCTACGGGGCGGCATCCGCCCAAACCTAGGGCGGCACGGACACTTTATTTATTTATTTATTTTGTTGGCTGCTCCGGCCGCCCTGTAGGGTTTTTTGTTTTGTTTTTCTCCTGCTTTGCTGGCCACGCTGTTGCTTCTCTCCCTCCCCCCCCCCCCGCTTTGCTGGTGTTCCTTCCCCCGTTTGCCGCTCCAGCCGTGCCGTGTTCCCCCGCTTTGCCGCTCCAGCCACGCCGTGTCCCCCCCCCTTTGATGCTCCAGCCGCACCGTTTTTGTGTTGTTCCTCCCCGCTTTGCCGCTCCAGCCGTTTCCCCCCCCCCCCCTGCTTTGCTGCTCCGGTGGCCCCGTCCTTTTTTTTTTTTGCTTGGGGCAGCAAAAAAGCCAGCGTCGGTCCGGTCAATTATTGCCCATTACTATCTATCAGCTGGACCATGGACTCTACAGAGATTGCTTTTTCCTTAAAAGTATTCATGTGTGTGCATACAGGTATATTTATATTCACAAACACACTTTGATAGTCTACATTTCTATCAAATTATCTGTCCTTAAATTCTTCTTTTCTTCCTGGTGCTGTTTTTCTCTTTTTTTTTTCTTCATTCTGCTGCAATATTGTTTTTACATGTTGTTCCGTTATCATCATTAAAGCTGTACTTTTAAAAAATAATTAATGCTGAGCAAAAGAAATGCCTGGCATTCAGGTACACTCACATGTTATATTTGACTCCCATCTTTTCATGTGCTGTATATTTATTCTTGCTTACTGTATTTTCCACTCCATGCATCTGGTAAAGTGGGTTATATCTCATGAAAGCTTATGCCCAAATAAATTTGTTAGTTTCTAAGGTGCGACAAGGATTCCTCATTGTTTTTACTGGTACAGACTAATACGGCTACCCCCTGAAGCCTGGAGAAGGTGTATTTCTAAAGGTGTGCTAATAAAACCTTTCACAGAAGGACAGAGGCATCCTGGTCATTGGTATTCTGGGTCTGGTTGCTGCTTAGCATGCTTTCTGGAGTGGTAGTTGGAGATCTAGCCTGGTATTGGTGGCAGGGCCCACAGAGGCACATGAATGAGCAGCACTTTAGAAACAAGTGACAAAGGTACTTCCTGAATTTTTCCCCAGCAAAAGCATAGATAATTGGATTGAGACAACAGTGACTGAATGCTAGTGTTTCAGTCGCATGCATTGCATAATCTATAGATTCGTGGCATTGGTTAACCAATTTATAGTATCTTAAAGTTTCCAGAAAAATTAGTACATTGTATGGGGTCCAAAAGAGGAAAAACACAACCACCACCACTAAAATTAGTTTGATGGCTCTCTTTTTTTTGTGATTTTTGCAGAAGAGCAATGTCCTGATGATCCCAAAATAGCAATAGCTTATGACACAGGCTGGGATAAGGAATCCTAAGACATTCATTGCCACATTGCAGAAAATAGGCCAGATTTCCTTAAGATCATCAGGGTAACTGGGGGTGCATTGTTCCTCTGTCTCCTGGGTGAACACAAATTGTGGCACTGAGACTAAAATGGCCACCGCCCACACCCCAAAAGTGGTAAGAGAGCCATGGCTGACTGTTCTGGCTTTCAGCGAAAATGCTGCCCGAACTATGGCCAGGTATCTATCGATGCTTATGACAGTGATGAAAAACATGCCCCCAAAGAAACCCACATAATAAAGCGAGGAGATGATTTTGCATGGAATGTTCCCAAGCGTCCATCCAAGCATCACATAGAAAGCCCAGAAAGGAAGAGAGATCACGAAGAGCAGGTCTGAGATAGCCAAGTTCAAGAGAAAAATGTCTGTGATGCTCTTCTGTCGGCTGCCCTTCACGATGGCAAAAACCACCAGGAGGTTCCCCACCAGGCCAAGAACAAACACAGGGGCATATAAGGCTGGCAGAAATACTTTCCCAAATGCCTGGATGTGTACTTGATCACAAACTGCAGCTGCTTCATAATAGGTAAATTCAGTTGTCACCTCAGGGAATTGCTGGGTCATGATGAGTGATTGCCTTGCAAAAGAAAATATAAAAGAAGGAAAAATAGTCATCAGAGAGGTAAATCCAGCAACCTGCAAAATACAGTTAAGTGAGCGAGCCAGGTTCTCTTCATGGAGACAGTGAATCAAGAGTTGGCCTCCACAAATAATGCCTTAAATAAATCTGTTCATCAGCATAAAACGTAGGACACCCTGAGCACTGGTAGATGTAGCATTTAAGGATTTCTATCAACAGTTCTGTTTGTGGGGGAATGATAAAAACCCAGTGAGGTGCCCATGCTGCTTGCATAAAGCATGTGTTATTTTAATGGGTTGGCTCCTTTGTTTGATTGCAAATAATCATGTTTTTAATGTAGGAAACCCACAGGAATTTTGTATACCAAGAATATGTGACACAGAAGCCCAGTAACAGCACAGAAAGAATGGCCTGTGAAAGCCCATGATGAAGAGGCAATTTTACTGGCGTTCAAACCAATCTCCGGCTCAGAGGAGCTACCCACTGAATCATGCTCCCACCATCCTCTGACAAACAAAAAGAAAAAGTAGATTGGACATTTGCATGCTTCATTGTTGTTCATTTGTATAGCAGTGTTGCCCAGGGGCCCCAGTTTAGATCAGGCCCCGTTGTGTTAGGCACTGTACAAACGTAGTAAAAGACAGAGGTTTCAGATGCTTGAGTAGAAGTCACAAGAAACTGCACTATTGACCATTAGGAATTCATTTGCCCACAGAGGATGTTTCCTTGTAATGCCAAGTCATCGGTGATTGATTTCTGCCATGCAGCATGAAGTTTATCTCTTATTTCGTAATAATTTATCAGCTATTTTCTGTGCTATCTGGCAGCTGCGGCTTTGTTTTACAACATCTCCCTGTGCAAAGTTCAAACCTGCTCTACTCCAAAATGTTTTAAATGAAAAGTCCTCTTACACATTTAAAATCCTCTTTGGGGTTTTGGCACAGGAAAGAGGGCTGGAGAAAGGCTAACGGTGAAGGGTTCTCTGACTGCTGCTAGCTGCAAAGCTAGAGCAGGGAGTAGGTGAGGCAATGTTAGTAATAAGCAGAAATCATCCTTAGCCTGCTCTTGCAGTGCCAATGCAGGTAGCATTCTCGCTTAAATCAATGGGCCGGCCTGCAGAGTCCATCCAGCAGCCACATCTGTGTGTCTGGATTTAAATTCAGTTGTCTCTATGCATTGAACATGCTATAAAAAGCTAAATGGGGAGAAGAAATCTGATGCTAGCAAAGGCATGATAAGCACCAATGAAGTTGGAAAAATTCTAACTGGAAATGCTCTGTAAATCTTTACCAGTGGGAGTAATTATTGGAACAGTTTACTAAAGGGATATGATACATTCTTCCTTACTGCATGTGTATACTAGTTCAGCCACAAGGTATTGGGATGCTGTAGAAATTACTGAGAGAAATCAATGGCCTCTGTATGCAGGAGGTCAGACTAGGTAATCATGATGGGCCCTTCTCATCTGATCTGATTTTTTTACTTGGATACACAGCTCTGATGGACACTGCAGTATCCTGGCTGGCAGGGTGAGCAATGGCCGTAATGCTCAAATCATCCTCTCTGACACCATAGCAAAAGCGATCTCTGCTCTGCTCTGCCTGCTCTCATGATGCTGAGGTTTTTCTTGGACATCTGCCCATCACACAGTAGGTCACATGTTACTCTGATCTATGGGGTAAGTTTATCCAGCTAGTCCCAAATGTCTGATCAATAGGACTTGTAAATACGGCTAGCTTCTGAAGCTGATTCTTGAGGTTTAACAGCATCTGCTGGCTACCCCCATCATCTCTATGCTGCATTTGATCCCCAGGTGTGTTGTTTGACATTCACTATTTTGAGACAGGGAACTTATGTGGTTTCTTCTTTTTCCTTTCTCTCCCCCTTTATGGGTTGCCTCCTGCGCTGACCCTCTCTCAATGATACAGGCTTAACCACTCTGCTTGTGGGTTCCTTTGGAAAGTTTCAATACCATACCACACGCACAGCTGTGTTTGGCAGACAGTGGCTTTCACGCCCTAGGGCATGTTGAGTCTTGGGGGGAATTGCAGACACAGTCGGCTGGTTGTACACTTACTTTCCCATATTGCACATGCAGTTGGAATGCGTGTGTACATAGTCACCTCCTTGTGTCTTCCCATAGCTTCCTATTTTGTGTACGTAATGTAGGCGCCTCTTTTTTGAAAAAATCGGCTCTTATGGTAACACTGTACTCAGTTAGGCCAGTGCCTCTTAACTGGTGGTTCGTACCGCCCCCCCCAGGAAAGTTCATTATGATTAGTAGTACCAGTCGGTATGTATGTATGTATGTTATGAAAGGCAATCTGGGAGGTCATGGGATGTTGAAAATATTATTAAAGTCTAAAGCTAAGAGAATCTCCCTCTCCCTGCAAACCCTGAGCCCTTTGCAGTTGGGATTCTCTGTCAGGCTCTTGAAACACATACACATAAATTCTATAGGCTTATCATTGTTCTATTTATTGCAAACGTAAGGGCATTTTGAAAAATGTTGATCCCTAGTGAGGGATCTAATTTGAAGAGGCTGAGAAACACTGCACTAGGCTAGAAATGTTTGTAACAACCCCTCACTCAAACACTTGCCCTTGTAGAATACAGCAAACATTAAATCAACTTCTGCTTCTTTCTCAAACCATCTCTCTCACTTTTTTTTTCTTCTCCAGCTCATTTTATTGTAGTCTACTTCCTCTGGTCCCAACCACAGCCCTGCTCTATTTTTGTGTCTACCAAGCTTCCAAAAACATAGCTGTAGAACATATTCTGCTTTTTGGTTTCAGGTAATGGATGATATACTGCCCTGCCAACCAGGGCCAGATTAAGGCAGCGGCTTTAGGTGCTGCAGCCCAGGGCCCCAGCTCAAGGGGGGCCCCACAAAAATAAATCAAAGGCAGTGATCTCCAACTCCATGCCGCTGAAAGTTCTGTGGTGCAGCAGGGTGCTCAGGCAGGCTGCCTGCATGCCATGGCCCCATGCTGCTCCTGGAAGCGGCCGGCTGCTAGCATGTTCCCAGCCAATGGGAGCTACAGGGGAAGCGCTTGTGGGCATGGGCAGTGCACAGAGACATACTGTCCCCCTCCGCTCCAGGGGCTGCAGAGATGTGTCTGCAGCCGGCTGCTTCCGGGAGTGGCATGGGGCTATGGCAGGCAGGCAGCCTACCTGAGCCCTGCTGTGCCACTGGCTGGGAGCTGCCTCTGGTAAGTACCTCCCAGCCAGATCCTGCACCTCACACCCCTTCCTGCACCCCAATCTCCTGCCCCAGGTCAGAATCCTCTCCTGCACCCAAACTCCCTCCCAGACCCTGCACCCTCTCCTGCACCCCAATTCCCTGCCCCAGCCCTCTCCTGCATCAAACTCCCTCCCAGACCCTGCACCCCCTCCTGCTCCCCAATTCCCTGCCCCAGCCCTCTCCTGCATCAAACTCCCTCCCAGACTCTGCACCCCATCCTGCACCCCAATTCCCTGCCCCAGCCCTTTCCTGCATCAAACTCCCTCCCAGACCCTGCAGCCCCTCCTGCTCCCCAATTCCCTGCCCCAGCCCTCTCCTGCATCAAACTCCCTCCTAGGAAAACAACTTGTATACAGGGGCCCCACAAAATCCAGTAGCCCCGGGCTCACTGTTCATCTGGCCCTGCTGCCAACACACCCTTTCTCACATCAGTGATTCTCAAGCATTCTATACTGTAGTGCAGTGGTCTCCAACCTTTTTACGCCCAAGATCACTATTTGAATTTAAGAGCAACCCCGGATCCACCCCGCCCCTTCCCCAAAGCCACGCCCCACTCACTCCATCGCCCCCTCCCCCCGTCACTCACTCTTCCCCATCCTCACTCATTTTCACCGGCCTGGGGCAGGGGGTTGGAGTGCAGGGGGGGATGGGCTCTGGGAGTTTGGGTGCAGGAGGGGGTCCAGGCTGGGGCAGAGTGTTGGGATGCAGGAGGGGGTACAGGGTGCTGGCTCTGGGAGGGGAGTCAGGGCTGGGGGTTGGGGTGCAGCCTCCCTCCAGGCAGCATTTACCTCCAGCAGCTCCCAGTTGGCTGCGCAGCATGGCTGCCCCTAAGGCAGGCTCCCTGCCTGCCCCAGCTCCACGCCAGACCTGGAAGGGGCCAATGCACCCCTGCAGCCCTTGGGAGGGGGGCGGGTGGCACACGGCTCTGCCTGCTGCCCCTCTCTGCAAGCCTTGCCCCTGCAGCTCCCATTGGCCACAGCTCCCTTTCCTGGCCAATGGGAGGTGCGGGGGCGGTGCTTGCAGGCAGGAGCAGCATGTGAAGGGCGACCCCTGCCCTCCCCGCCTCCGTGAGGCCGTGCTGGCCTCTTCCAGGAGTGGTGTGAGGCTCAGGCAGGCAGGGAGCCTGTCTTAACGACAGCCCCACTGAAGATCGCGATTGACCGGTTGGTGACCACTGCTGTAGTGTGTATGTGTATAAATGTAAATATTCACACACACACACACACACACACACACACACATATATATATATATATATATATATATATATATATATATAAAAATAGTTTTGCAATGTTTAGTGGCCATGAACCACACGCCTGGTGAAAAGAGAGCAAACCCAGTTTACATTTCTCATCTTTCCAGTCAAGTTGCTCACTCATTTCAACATGACGTTACAAAAACTCATGCTAACCACTTTTAGATCATGCTAAGAGCCTGCGGGGGTTGTCTCTATGGTGCAGAAATGTGCAATATGGGGGCATGATTTCTACATCTCACTAACGAGTTAGGCATTAATTGGTGCATGTAGCCCATGCTGGTGCGCACTAAAAGTTCCCCAGTGCTCTTTAATGAAGTGCTGTGGTACTATGTTAAAATGCACAAGGGGACTACAGATCAATTAATGAGCAAATTGTTAGTGTGCTTTAGAAATCACAGCTCTGTAGAGTGCATTATCCCTCTATGTAGATTTGCCCTGAGTTACAGGCATTACTGCCGACAAGTCAAAAACAGACCTTTTAGCCAAAGATCTATTTTAGATGTTCTCACTCGGATACTAATTAACACCCTGCTGAGACAGGGAGTGTAGCACTCAGAAACTTAACCCTAAAGGAGTTTTCACACCTCAGTCACACCCTTCACACTCTTGTTTGATTTGCTCATCTAAACAAACCATGGCTTCAGTGCACCCATCACAGATGTGGGTTTTTTTCCATGAGACCGTGTTTCACAGCAGGGAGGTATATTTAGATAATACTGAATAATTTATGCCTGTGCTGGCCCTGGACAAGCCTTAACTTATAGTGGGGACATATGTGAAGACATACAGATGCCTAGGCAGTCCCACCCTAGTTATTCTCTGCCACCGCCCTTCCCACACACAGATGCACTTGCTTCTGCATACCCATGATTACACCCATCCGCCTCTTGCCTGCCTGGGATCTGCTTGAAGGCTGGTGTGTGTCTCTCTTTCACTACTTGATGAAGTTTTATGGCTTCTGGTGATGTCTTTGTGATACTGGCAGCTCTTGCCAAGCATCTTGCCAAGGCTGCAGCCATTATGTAAGAATGGACAAACTCCTAGTTGGAGACCAGACCAGTTCACTTATGTGTGTTGAGTTGCTCAAAATAAGTATCAGTCTTAGAATGTATGTAGTGGTTAGAGTCTATACAATGCTTGTCAATTGCTGCATGCATTCATCTCACTTGTACTGTCTGTATTCCGTGCTATAAGCAAATAAGTAAGTTTTGCTTTATAGCTTTTTGAAAATGTTTGCTTTAAACTTGTGAACTCAGATGGGAAGAATCAAGAGTGATTCCCTTGCCTGTCCAGAAAAACTGTCAAAATCAGGTGGGCCCTCAAGGACCAGCGCAATACAAAGGAATGGTCAATGGCCTATCACACCTTGGAAACGCTACATGCAAGGAAGCTCGTCCTATGGACTTAGGCTATGTCTACACTGGCAATTGAAAGACAAAACTTTTGTCTTTCAGAGGTGTTAACCCCACCCCCACCCCAAAGACAAAAGTTTTGCCGTGGCAAGTACCAGTGTACCAGTGTGAACAGTGCGTTGTTGGCAGGAGCGACAACGCGAACGCCACTCATAGGGGGTAGAAGTTTTTTGTCGGCAGGAGAGCCGACAAACAGCCCTGTCGTTAACAGCTGTGTAGTGTAGACATGGCCTTAGAGACTGAATGAAGGAAATAAAACAAAGACACAGTAAAATTTTCCATCTCTTTGCTGTTTGAACTCTCTTAAGGCCAGAGACACTGATCCCCAGGGGTTATCCCCTGGATCTGCTCTGAAAGACACTTTGACTTGATCACTCATTACAACTGTCACTTTTAGGATTTAGGATATGTCTACACTACGCAGCTTTTAGCGGCACGGCTGTGCCACTACCAGCGTGTCGCTAAAAGGCGCGCAGAGTTTTAGAAGTCAAAGTCCCATTTTCAAAAGTAACTTAAGGCAGGTCTACACTTAAAATGATGCTGGTGTGCCTCTGTAGTGCTAAGTGAAGATGCTTCTCCCATTGGCGTAGTTAATTCCCCTCCCTAAGAGGTGGTAGCTATGTCAATGGGAGAAACATGAGGGGTTAAGTCGACCTAATTACATCGTTCAGGGATGTGGATTTTTCACACCGAGCGGGGTAGTAATCCTGACCTAGGTCTGTAGTCTCTCTTGTGTCTCATTGACAGTCAGTGGGACTTAGACTCCTAAATCCCAAAGGACCAGATTTAACGGTATTTAGGTGCCTAAAGATGCAGGTAGGCACCTGATGGGATTTTTACAAGCATTTATACACCTAATTTCCATTGATTGCCTGATAATCCCATTGAGGTTGTTGGTGTTTTGCTGTTAGCCTTACAGGATGATAATTGCTAGGCTCGCTCTGCTTTTCTTTTTTTTTGAAAATGTGTACTATATTCCAGTGGTTCAATGGTTGGGGGCGGGGGCAAGATGTCTAGACAGGGGCGCCTGTATGTTTTTTGCCGCCCCAAGCACAGCAGTCAGGCAGCCTTCGGTGGCGTTTCGGCAGGTGGTCCGCTGGTCACGTGGATTCAGCGTACCCGCCGCCTAATTGCCACCAAAGCTGCGGGACTGGCAGACCTCCCGCATGCATGCCGCCGAAGGCAGCCTGACTGCTGCCCTCACAGCGACCGGCAGGCCACCCCCCACGGCTTGCCGCCCCTGTGTCTAGAGGGCCCAGCCCTCTCCCCTCCCCCACGTTGGCCCCTGACCAGAGCTGGGAGGCATAACAGCAGAGCTCCTTCACTGCTGGGATGACTGGGTAGCCAGGCTAAATTTGAGGGGCATTGTGAACTCCTGCTCCTGCTTGGCCTCCACACCTTTGACGTCTTTCCTGCACCCTATGGGCACTGGGCACCCCCAGTCTCTGTGGAGAAGTGGAGCAAGGGCCACTGGGAAACCTCAGATGGGTGGAAGGGTTGGATCTGGGATTTTGTTGCTTCCTAGGGAAGCAGAGAGACAGTAGGCTTCCAGAACTGTCCGCCCCCTGCGGGGGGATGGTGCTATTCAGCCAGACTGCCTCTCTGGGTAGGAGCTTGGGGCAGGGTGTGGAGGTGGAGAGATCACAGAGCTGGGTGCAGGGCAAAGTGAGGGAAAGAGTGTGGAGCTAGGTGTGGGGCAGCAGGAAGGGAGTGTGTGTGGAGTGGGTGCAGGGCCGAGAGTGTGGTCTGGGTGCAGAGGAAGTGTGAGAGAGCTCAGGACAGGGGTGGGGGAGCAGCAGGGGGAGTGCTCTGGGCTGAGCAGTGTGGGGAGAACGTTGGGCCCCCTTCTTATGAAATTTCTGATTGTGCCCCTGCTACATTTGTTTCCCCCAGTCTGCTGACCTCCCCCAAGCAGTCCATACTTTTTAGAAATTAATTTTCCATGGTAAATATGTATGTTGGAGGATTCCTTGAATGCTTTTAAAATGCATGTAGACTGGATGGGCTAATTCATACAGATTCAATTTTTTTTCTAAGTTTATCTTACCTGCTCTTTGTCAGTAGTTCTTTCTACAGGGTCTTCCCTCCTCTCTAATCATTCAGATTTCTTTTCTGTGTTCTGTTGAAGACAAAATTTCACATGGAATTCATTATCCTGCCCTTTTGCAGTGACTGTTAATTCCACCCTCTCGTTCTTCCTTAAAATACCACACCTACTTATGTCCTCACTCCTCCCTTTCCCTTGTTTTTGTTTGTATGATTATTTGTAGGATGTCTTCCTTGAAATTAGAGATGAAAGACTTGTTAAATCAATTACTTCATCTGCCTGTCAATGAGTTACATTGGAGCCTGTCTTTTTACAGAACTGTCTAGCCAAGTTTTCAGTAATGGGGATTCCAACCACTTCTTCCTTTTAGGGATTATTCCACCATCTAATAGGAATTGGGAAATCTTTCTTGGTATTCAGCCTTAACTTTCCTTAAAACAACTCCTTTCCCTCCTTGGTATTTTAATGAGATTCTTCATATAGTTGTAGATAGCGACCATATTTCTCTTTCGTTATAGTTTAACCAGTTCACTACCCGTGGGGTGCGCTACACTTATTGATGGTTTGTTGCAAGGGAACATATTTGGAAGCACTTGTTCATCTTTCTGGAGGTGCATCTATCTCATTACAGGTACCTGTCTGACCTACATCACCATATTAGAGAAGCATATCAGAAACATAAATACATGTATCTTCACAACCCTGTGAGGTAAGCCTGCCTTTATTTATTAATTATCCCAGTTTTTTACAAATGGGAAGCTGAGTCATAAACGGATCAAGCAATTTGACCAGGGTCACATGGAAAGTCTGTGGCAAAGCCAGGAATCAGATCTTTTGGGTCAGTGTCTATACCATAAGATCATCATGCTTTCTTGCTTCCCTTCTCCTCTCTGCCATTTCCTCTGTATTAAAGGGATGTACATAGACATTGGTGTTGTGGGGTGGTTGTCTTTTGGACCATGTTGGTCAGTAATATACCCTGGCACCTTGTGTATTTGTAAAATCTTAATACAAATCTAAAATAAAAAACAATACCCAGAGACAGTCAGATGATAGGGTAGATGGATCCTTCAGTCCATCCCTCTGCTCTAGTGCTGGACTGTCCTACACACTAAATTCATGAGTGTTTCAATATGTCCTTAAAGATCTCTGGTGGTTGTGCTTAATTATTTCTCCCGGCAAATTATTCTCCTGTCTACCTGATCTCACAGCAAGATTTCTCCCCTCCACATCCATAATGACTAACCTAAACCTCCCATTTTCTAGTTTCATGGCTGTTACCCATTATACAGTCACCTTTAAGAACCTTAAATGTCAACTCAGATACCAGGAGGCTGGTACCTACAGAGTTCCTTAGATACATAAGAGACCATTAGTAAATATCCCTCTTCTATGGTGTCGCCTTCAAATTCTACATAAAGCATAATTCTCTCTTACCTGACGGTATGCTGCCATGGAAAGTGAATATGTTCTTCTAGCTGACTCTGATTGTTCCTTAAAAAGATTTCTACTTCTTCTATTGTCCTTTTGTGGTATTAGTAGTGCACAGCATCTATACAACCAGCTGCTGCTTAGCAGGGGAAATGAACATTTCCTGGGCTGAACTGCAAAATGTTCTTGGGCTATTCATCTACTCATGCAATAATGTATTGCAGAGTCAGCTCTTTGCTCAGGTCCCACACTGGTGGTAGGGTGGAATAATGAAGCCAGGCAGGTGTCGTGTTTTGGGGTGTGACCCAAACCAGTGAGAGGTTCTGCCACTATTTGTCCTGTAACCCTGAGTGTCTTAAAATGGTCTGCTGCTCTAGCTCCCTGTCTGGATGCTCCCAGCCAGCGTACAAGCACATACCGAATGTCAGTGTGTGTTAAGCAGCCCTGGTTCAGCAACTCTGACTCCATCAGCCTGCTCAGAGAATAAATATAAAATATTAGAATTAGCTTAAGCTTGGTTAGAGAAATGTGTGTTGTAAAGAAAAGCCCTAACTAGCAAGCAAAAGGCCTTGAAAGTAGTAAGTTGTAAGATCGGAAGGAAAGAAGTATGGAGGAGGTCTGGCTCCAAGACTAATGAAATAAAGGGAAGCTTCTAAACAGAAGGTCTCTGACCAACAGCAGTGACTGAAGATGGTTTTAAATAAGACAGAGAATCTGTCTTAGAAAGAGCCAACATGGCCCTTCCCACCCCACTTAACAGTGTTATCTCAAATATTAGGGCCTATGTGAACCCAGATGCAAAGGAAAAACTGTTGGTCACCAAGGAGGAGGGAAGAGAGAGGGAGGAAAGGCCCTGAGGAGAAAAGGAGGTGGTAAATTTTATCTGGATGAATACTGGAAATAAGGATGAACTTTCTCAAATTGTTTTTTAGCTGAAGTCAGTAATTGGCAGTGACATCATTGCTTGTTAAAGGGTATAAAAAAGTAAACTCTTAAAGGATTCATTGCAAATACCTGCCTGACCAGGTTGGAGCTAAGAACCCCTGTATTTAGTCCAATTTGTAAGTACCTGATCAAATGATTATAAACGTTTTGTTAATGTTCAGATGTAGTAAATTGCTTGTAAATTCAGCTTTTTAGGCATGTTTAGAGCAATTGTGTAAATACCATTCAGCCTTTGTATTTAATAACAGGAGTTACAGTTACATCAGTGTCATGATAATATCCAAGCTTAAAAAAGCTTAAAAGACACAATGGCAGAACAGGCGGATGAAGCAGGATCACTTCTCAATGGCTGTGAAGGCGGATGAAGACTGCAATGGAGGAGAAACCCCCGGTCATCTTAGACCTCCTTGCCACTGGATACAGGTGCCTCTTCTGCCAAGATTTGTGTGTCTGTTGGTGCGCATCAGCTCCCCCACATTAAACTACTCACATGCAGGCTTCTTTCACAGGAAGAACTTTTCCCTCATCTCTGTGGAAAATCCTGCAGCAATGGGCAAATGGCGATGGGAAGAGGTGAAGTGATCACCAGAAGTCCCTAGTCACAGATCCACATGCAGGCAGTGACCGCAAGATGGTCATCATGTGCCCCTGGACTGGAATAGGGGGGCAATTTCGGCAGCAGCAGTCATGACTGAACAGGCCTTTTTAGGAACCCCTCTGCTCACCCCATATGGGGAAGGGGCTAGAAAAGGTGCCCCAAATATAAGCTATCCCACCATACCTGCCTGGATAACCATGTCCAGAGGGATCTCTCCCAATGCGGTAGAAAAACAAAAATGTTTCTTGCAACTTGGAATGTCCGTACCTCTCTAGATGAATCAGAAAGTGAAAGGCCCAAATGCAGAACAGCAATTGTTGCCCAAGAACTCTTGAGGTACAACATCGACATTGCTGCTCTCAGAGAAACAAGATGTGCAGATGAAGGCCACTTGAGGGAAGAGGGCGGCGGTTACACTTTCTTCTGGAAAAGAAAACCAGCAAGTGACAGGCGAATACACAGTGTTGGCTCTGCAATAAAAAACCTTCTAGTCAGCCGCCTGACTGAGCTCCCAATCAGCATCAACAAGCACCTTATGACCCAAATAAATCATTTTCCACTATCATCAATGCATATGCACCAACTCTTGATGCTGAAGAACAGAAAGAATCCTTCTACACTGACCTTGATAAAATTTTGTCATCCATTCCAAAACCAGATCCTTTTAGGGGACTTTAACTCAAGAAATTCTGGATGAAATTTTAACGCAGGGGTGGACAAACATTTTGGCCCAAGGGCCACATCTGGGAATAGAAATTGTATGGTGGGCCATGAATACTCACAAAACTGCGGTTGGGGGGTGTGTGGTGGGTGAGGGTTGTGGTTGGGGGGTGGGGCCAGAAATGAGGAGTTCAGGCTGTGCGAGGGGGCTCTGGACAGGGGCAGTGAGGGCGGGAGGGCTCTGGATGGGAGTGCAGGCTCTGGGGTGGGGCTGGGAATGAGGGGTTTGGGGTGCAGGAGGATTCTCCAGGCTGGGATTGAGGGGTTTGGAGGGCAGGAGGGGGATCAGGGCTGGACAGGGGTTGGGACAACAACAACATTGAGATTACAGCCCTTTTCGACCAGAAGAGAAAAGATTTTTTGTGACTGGCAAAACCAACCACTATCCAGTCAGAAGCAGAGCTCTTTCCATCAGCTCAAAGCTGAAGTTCAAAGGAGGAGCCAAGAAAACAAAAACAAATGGTGGGAGGACAAAGCAAAAGAAATCCAAACATTTGCTGAGAGACATGATATCTATGCAGAGCTTTTTTTGTGAGACAAAGACCCTCTCTGGATCAAGCTCATGTGGCCTCATACCTCTGAGGTCCGAAGATGGTAGTACCCTTCTTAAAGATAACAAATCCATCTCAGGAAGGTGGGAGATTAGCATCTTCAAAGTTCTATTGTCCTTCTTAATGCTCCCACTGACTTCAGTGGTGCCAAATTGTTTTATCCTCTGCTACACTGACAGGAATAATCTCCTCAGACAGAGATCACCAGAACATGACACACTCTAGTCATAATCCACCCTACTTCTAGCTCTCCCTGACAAACACCCTGTCCTGGGGAAAATAGCTGATATATCACCAGTTACTTCAGCTTTACACCAGCTGGGAATTCTCCTGTATTGGGGTATTGCCCACCAGACCCATTAGAGTAACTCTCCAGCTAGTTGAATGTCTTTGAGCAGCTCAAAGTAGCCAGAAGAGGGCTGAGTGTCTGGCGCTCTGGGAGTCTAAATCTGCTAAGCAGATAGTTGGTCCATGCCAATTATCTTGCACAGCTGGGAATTAACACAGTGAAATATTCAGCATGGTATGCTCTACTTTGTAAACTTTCTCACAGGTAGATGTCAATGTAAAGAGTATTTTGATATTGTCTTTTTTTTTATCTTAGCAGTGCAAAACAAAGAGAGTTTTTTCAATGGAAGTGCCAAAGAAAAATAATGTTAAAAAAAGTCTCCTCTATGACTCTTATACAGTAATATCATGGAATATAGAGCATGTGCTTCATTTAATTAAAACTTAACTAAAATAAAGACAGTATTGGGCCAACATCCAATTAGGCTAGAGAAGGGACTAAGCTGCAAAATTCAGACCAGGATCTATTGTTTGGTTCAGCAAATAGCAGAGATAGAGACCAGCTGTGAAATTTGGATCCTTATCTGGGTTTGGACTGTAAACCTGCCTCCTCCCCTTCAAAGTTCAGACATGTTCAGATCCAGACTTTTAGTTTGGGTCCATCTCTAAAAATCAATATTTTCCCAGAGCTCTTAGGTTAGGGGCAAGTCTCCCCTTGCTTTTCTGCAGGCACAGGAGCTGTGACCACGGCCAAACCAATAAGGTTCCACTGCACAGGGGTTAGGACAGGATATGGGGAGTGTTTGCTGGGGGTTTTCATCCCAGCACAGAGCTGTCCCTGGGTGTAATTATGGATAGGCTATCAGAATTAAATGTTTATGATTTTATAATTTCCACTGATAATGTCATTTTTTCTATTGTTATCAATTTGAATTTTCACAGGTGCAAGAAATTATGGAGAGTCGGACAAAAATTATTTAACTCATTAAGTAACAGCAACAAACCTGAGTGGTCAAGTGTTGGCAGACTAAAGAGGAAGGAAGGAACAAGAACTTAAAATGTTTCCCATTGACTCAGCAAAATGTGTACATTTTGAAAGAATCATTCTGTGTGTGTGTGTGTGTGTGTCTGTCTGTGTGTGTGTGTGAGAGAGAGAGAGAGAGAGTGAGAGACACCACACACAACACATAGTGATACTTGTATGTATGTGTATTTTTTGTATATACCTATTTCATACCAGTTTTTGTGTCCTTAAAAGCGAGAGGTATGAATGGAAGAATAAACAGCAATAATCATTTCTTGACCTATTCACATTTTTGTTTTAATGTAACAACCCATTTTCACATTTTAATTTTGCTATATCTAATTAATTAGGGTGAAATCGGAGAAACAGGTGTTCCAGGGGAATCTGCATCAAAAGGGAACAGAGGAAAAATGGTCTTTTATAGTCTTTTATGAATATTGATTTGTCTTGAAGTTGGCTTGTTAATATATTGCAGAAATCACATCTTTTTACATCCTCAGGTGATAGAAATCTGTTTTGAATGGATATCTTTTAACATGCTTAATATATATATATTACATCAGTTGTAAACACAATAGTCCAGATCCTGCACTCTGTTGCAGTTGCTCTGTATATCACTAGTATGTCTAAAACTGGTGTAGCCAGATATGGAAGATCAACCTAGTGCAAGAGGCAGCCTCCAGTGGCCTATAGCTGGATGCCACGTCTGTCTCTTGGGACCAGTCTAATGGGCTAGTACCTTGAATGGTCCCTTACAATATGTGCTAACTACTTATGCTAAGCAATCTGTTCCACTGTGCATTTTGCTGTGACACAGGGACAGGGCCGACGGGGGGAGCCAGTACAAATTAGCAGGGCCCGGCTGTCCGGAACGAGGCCTGGGGCCTGGCTTCCCCGGCTTCGTTGGCCCTGTTTAGCCGGTCCTCCCTTGCTGGGGGGCCCCCCAAATTTTTTTTCACCGGGGCCCAAACCCGCTCTCGGTGGCCCTGCACAGGGAGTACCTTTCCCAGACCGGAAGAAGAATTCTGTGTGGCTTGGAAGCTTGTCGCTATCTCTCACCCGCAGAATATCTTTCACTGGTCCAATGAAAGATACTACCTCACTCCCCTTATCTCTCTTGGTACCAATGGCAGCCTGAATAGTTTACAATGAAAGACTTGTGTGGCACAGAGCTGGCTCCAGATAAGGGGAAATACAGAGTCTATTTGATAGAAATCCTATGGCGGGCTGAGGTTATGGGGAAGTTGGTGGAGTGGGCGGGGGTATGTTTTGTTGCTGTTTTTACTGGCTGAAATGTTAAAATTTCTTATTGTATTTTGCTCCTTATGAACAGTAAGTTTAATTTTTCTCTTATAAGTGATTTTATATTTTAAGTTGAAATGATAAATAAGGTACCTCATAGTTACTAGTTTGAAAGAGTCCGATAGATGGTCAAGTCGTCTTCATTTAATAGGCCAAGGTAAACAAAACACTGCTTTTGTGGTAATTGTTTCCTGTTGAACTGTGTTTTCAGCTTATCTGACAAAGGAAGGGAAAAGTCTTAGGCTATGTCTACACTGGTGCTAAGACTTTTGTCCCTCAGGGTGAATAAACACCCCCAGGAATGACAAAAGTTTTAGCGATGCAAAGTGCAGGTGTGGGCAGTGCTTCGTCAGCGGGAGCCGAGTTCCTGTTGACAAGGCTACCGCCCTGTGTGGGGTGGCGGTTTTATTTTGTTGCCAGGAGAGCTCTCTCCCGGTGATAAAGAACAGCCACACAGTGCACCGTACAGCAGCGCTGCTGCAGTGGCACAGCTGTGCCATTGTAAGGTGCGCTGTGTAGACATAGCCCTAGTAGTAGTAGCAGTTTGTATTATAAGTTAGCCAGGCATATTGCTCACCTTTTTCAACTCTTGGTTTTGTAGTTATCATGCTATGACCTATTTTTTTCCCTCACTTCAGCCTGATCTTGCTCCTTCTGAAATGAAGGAGAGTTTTGCCTTTAACTTCAGTGGGAGCCAGATTGGGTCCTTGACTTTTTTTGTGTGTGTACATGTAAAATGCTATTGATTAGATATGTTATACTATATTACACATGACATGGTGCCCGTTATCCATTAATTTCTAACACAGGCTAAAACGTTCAAAAGCACCGGAGTGATTTAGGAACCTCAGCCCCATTGAAAGTCAATTAAATGTATGCTCCCAAAGAACTTAGAGCCTTATGAAAAATTTTGCCATTAGATATTAATAAACTAGGCTAGGCAGGGAAAGCTGTATGCCATTGGGGCTATACATTGTGTTATTCATTGTGTTAGGACAGTTTAATTGGTAGCGCTCTCACTTCTGGGCCAGAAGAAGCTTTTTTGAAGTACGGTCAGTTCCCTTGCAAAGGGCCAGGGCTTGGTCATGCTAAGGTCACTGTGCACTGCTGGAGCTGTGCACTATGACCTAAAAATGATGTTAAAATGGTGTGCCAGCATGGGAGGAGAACCTTGAGCAGCATAGCTGCTGTACTTCCACTGTACTTACCCTCCGGTGCAGAGGTTGTGTCAGGGATGGCTGAAATTGGTTGGGGGAGCATAGCTAGGGATAGAGGGGGTGGGACACTTACGTAGCACCTCCAATCCAAGGATATCAAAGCACTTTACAAATCTGAATGAATTTAGCCTCACAGTGTCTTTGTGAGGAGTAGGCAGACAGGCAAAGGTTGCTGTTCCCATTTTACCACTATCTCCTGAGTCACTGTGCAGTAAGCATTGCTAGAATTCAGCTGAGCCGCACAAAGAAAAGCAGTAGTATGCTGCCATCCTGTCTATTTTTCTTCTTTTAAAAATGGTTATATGTGAAAATATATGGGGCCTGATTCTCTTCTCACCTAACTATAAATTAGGAGTATATCCACTGAATTGAATGGAGTTAAACTGATGTAAAACTGGCATTAATGAGATGGAGAATTTGGCCATAGAGTCGAGAAGTACGCAATAGTATCTATATACCATTTGTAGATTGTCTGTCTGTAATTTATGCCAATGTTTCCAGGGTGATGCAGGTTATCTTGGTCAGAAGGGTACCAGGGACATCAAGGACACAAGGTATGAACTGACCACAAAAAGTGGTATGTAATTTTATTTGCATGAAAAGCTACTCACTTTAAATTTGAAGATGAGGATTGGTGATTTTTTTCCTGTCTCAGGATACCATATATGTTCAATAGTTTAAATTATTAATGCATTTTGGTGGCCTGGGGGTGGGTATATTGTTGTCGCAATCCGATTCATAGTTATGGCTATATATGGCTATATAAAGTTGCCTATTCCCCCAGCCCAAGTTGTAAAAATCCCTAAATAAACGCAGCCACTTGGCTTTTCAGTGTTACCCTGGTCCTGCCTGTCTTTTCCTCACGCAATACCAAGCTTGAACGAACCCCCAGCTCATTCAGACAATTGTAAGCTGCTTGATTATGTCACTTTGAAAATGCTACTTCTGTATTTTTGCCAGCAATATGAAAATAAGTTTGTGTGTTAGTATGTATATCAAATTATCTTACAAACACTTTGAACTAAAATTCTAGGAGTCAGATTTTCAGAAAAAAAGAGATCCAAAGTCCAGGCATGTAACTGTGTGTCTACATTTCCACACTACTGCAGCTGAGAGGACAAATCAGGTATTTGCATGTGCAAATGACTATTTAGATGCCCAAATCTAATTTTTCATGCCAATTTACGCATCTATTTAAATACCTAATTGTACTTAAAATATAGTTGCACTTTTTCATTTGGATCTTGGGCCTTTCCTGAAAATTGTCAATTAAAGAACAATACATGTTTGGCGTTCTGTGTTGCAATATTTTTTAAAAATTAGGAACGTATATCTGGTTTTGGAATTATTTCTGTCCATTTTTGATGTTTGCCGCTTATGGATGTTTTTGGATAGTTTGTAATCACAGGCTGGAATTAAAAGATAACAATAAAAGTGAGCTGAGATGTCACTCATTTCAGAAGTTAAACCACTCAAATCTAATTCTTGTTTGTAATCATTACTGCTGTTTATGCTTCAGTAGTGTCATACAGAGATACATTGGACTGATGCTTAGGGGCAGCAACATTACACTTGATTTTCAAAGGTGCTGAGCACTTTGATTCCCATATATGTTATTTATTTATTCTTCTCTCTCTTCCCAGACCCCGTTTAAATAAAACACCCACATAGAAACAGTAACAGTTATCATGATCCTACCATTCTGGAACTTAAATTGCCACAATAGAACAATACATATTAAATGAAAAGAGATAAAATACATAGTACAGTGAAGTTCTGCTATGATTGTCTTGTTTTACAAGCCATTCTCGCATTTTAATGATCATAATTATCAATGCAGTTGAAAGCTTTAAATTATCTAGTAATCTGCAATCCTTTTCTTCTAGGGTGCTAAAGAAGCAAAGGGAAAGCACCCTTTTTCCGTATGTATCTCTGGCATATTCTATATTCAATATACATTTAGAAATAAACCACTTCATCAGCTAAGAATTCCTTTCTTTCTTCTTGTTTTGTTTCTGCTCTGCAGCCACGTGAACTCATTAACTATGTGCGCAACCACAACTGTAAGTACTATATCTTGCTTTATTAAATTGCATCACCAATTTACAGACTTATCAGCCATGTACATACAAAGAGTGAGTAACTGCTTGACAACTAAACCACCTTCATTTCAGAAAGAGTACATTTTGCTCACAGTATATCCTTTTTACAATGCTGCTTTAGCTGTGTTTGTACCGTGTACAAAGTGAATCGCTAAATGTCTATTGATTCTAGTAATCAGTCGGTAAGTGCATGATCATTTCTAACATGCTTCCTTGATTTCCTTTGAAAGGCCACAAATTACAAAACAAACAAAAAACCCTCTTTTGAAATAGAAGACACTTTTAAATTGGCAATAGCTGTTCTAGGGATCTGTGTTCCCTTTGTTGTGTATAAAATAGCCTTCATGGAAATTAGGTGCATGGGGTACTTGGAAATGGCTAGTGTCTCTATGAATAATGAAGATGCCCTGACTGTCCTTAAGGGAAGATAAGTGAGTAAATTACATTATTTTCTGTAAATCAATCTTAAATACAGATTATGGACCGTTACTCATGTGACTAGTCTTGATCTTCAGCTGAGTTTATTTAAGCAGAGAATATTTGGTACAATATTAGAATGTTTCATTCCAGTGTCTCAAACCGTAAAATTTGCCAAAACAGAAACTCAGGAGTTTGGATAATTTGCTGAATTACTTACATCTGTTTCTCTAAACTCTGTTAGAAACCAGGGACCATAGAAATCTACAATAAGAACATACAGTGCAAATGAAGGGACAGAAGCTGAACTCCCGGTGCACCTAACAACCAATGAGAGGTTGTGAACATCTGCATTTCCATTCAATGCAGTGGAAGATGCGGATGATCAGCACCTCTGAAATTTAGGCCATTACCGTAAAGATACTTATGGCACATCGCTCCGGATTACTTGCCTTTTAACCGCTAAAGCTGCGAATTATGTCACTTACCCATCTGAGGGCTGCAGGGTAACTTTTGTCATGTGAGCCATCCAACTGACTTTAGAACCACAGAGGTAAAACTTTTATTCATGTTTATGAGAATTGCAGGATGATTTGGCTTAAAACTTCATTCATCCTCCTCAATATCTGATGGAGTACATAGCATCTGAGGCAACTTTGGAAACAAATATACTTGGAGATGATCATCAGGTCCGTTGGGAAAACCTGCCCCACTGTTTTCTTCTCTTCTCACTCCCAGAAGTTCTCACTGACCTTCTCAGAGTGCTGCTTTTACACTCACAATTTTTAAGGCCCTGCATTGAGTCCTCCACTGTGGGATAAAGGGTATTGGACATATGATCAGAAAGGGGCCATCAGTGCTTCTCTTTAACTGGTCAGAGTGATTGGTATGTGTTATGATATACCCAAGGCCCTGAAATTGCTGTGTCCACAGCAGGAGTGAGAAACCAGTATGCTTCCTTTAATCATGAATTTCTTCACATTGAATGCCAGCCTTGACAACTATTAACACTTAAGAGTTTGTTGTCCTCACAGTCTGCATATATTTGCAGTTTCAGATGTATTGGAGTTGGTAGGATCATGCACTGAACCAAAAAGAAGGATATATGGTTCTTTTAGTTTAATTTCCACAAATCTTTTAAGTTTATGGCCCAGTGTATCACTGATTCCCATTGTATGAATGTTTTCAGCTTATATTTTCTTGGCCTTTTCTTACATGTTTCCGACTTGCTTCTTGGTATGTTAGCATCCTCGATCCTTTGCATCATTCGTCTTTGATATTGTTAAAGCCCCATATAGCTAATCTCCTGGAATGTTACTATTACCAGTTCCAAAGCGGTATGTAGCCTTCTTTTGTATCTTTTCTTTCTCTTGTATCTTTCTGTCATATTGTTATCCTGTGTTGTTCTCTCTCCCTTTTCCCCCCTTTTTCTAATCTCTCAGACAGGGACACAGACAGGGCTACACTCCCTGACCCTACACATTCCAATGGTGCCTCACTTCCTCGAACTGCTGATGAATTTTGTTCTCTGACTCCGTGACATACCCGGGTTACAATCCAGATTGACTAGCTGTGTCACCCCTGCCCTCTAACCTGGAGTGCCATTTGCAATGTTTTACTGCTGTAGCCTCCAGCCTGGACTGCTCACGAACAGCCTCCAGCATGCTAGCCACTCCCAGCTGTGTGTGTGCTGTAGCCAGCCAGCCACATCTTGGCTCTTACCAGCCTGGGTTATACTTCAGGGTGACCCCAACACACCCCCAGTCTTATATTTTCCCCCCAGAAATATATATCTTGTACTGCACAGCCCTCTCCTGCACAATCCAAATTTATATATAGTCCGTTATTGCTTTAATACAAATAATATACCCAAATGGCATTTCCCAGACACTTCAATTTAAAACACTGGATTAAATAAAACAATAAAACAAGTTTGTTAACTACAAAGAGAGAGACTTTAAGTGAGTCCAAGGAATGAGGCATAAAAGTCAGAAATGGTTATAAGAAAATAAAGTTCAAACGCTACTGGTGCCTAACTTAGCAAATATCAGAGGGGTAGCCGTGTTAGTCTGGTTCTGTAGAAGCAGCAAAGAATCCTGTGGCACCTTATAGACTAACAGACGTTTTGCAGCATCAGCTTTCTTGGGTGAATACCCACTTCTTCGGATGCAAGCAGTGGCAAGCACTTAGCAAACTATATCAGATTCAAGCAAAGTTTCTCATCACATGCTTTCAGCAGTCTTACTGATGAAACTTCTTAGGTCAGGACACCTTCTCCAGTCCCACAAATTCTTCTGTTGTTATTTCTGTTGCCATGAATATGATGAACAGGGATGGGGGAGGTCTTGGGGTGTTTGTCCCTCCTTTTTATAGTGTTAGTCCCCTCTTGGAAAACATTTCCAGCTGATATTCAGGAGACAGAGTCTATAGGGAAGGATGTTCCCTGCTGCATCTTCCTCACCTTTTTGAGTGCCCTTTGTTTCCCTTCCTGCTTGAAGACTCTGATTACTGCTTAAATGCAAATTAAGCCGAGCACACATTCCTTTGTTTGAGACAGACCTGTATGCCAATCTCAGTTTGGAACACGTGTTAACACAATGCAGTGAAATCTTATAACATACAATGACATACAATGTTGCCACACACATTTTATCAGGACAATAATGACCAGCAAATTATGAGTTTTCAAAAGATACCTCACACGGCGTACTTTGTACAAAGATTATTACAGTACAGTATAGACTATAGACACAAGGGTACATTCTGTCACACTCTCCTTTTCCAACCCTGCTTTTTTTGTTCTTATCTTCACCCCTTCCATGCCTCCTTGCTGCTTTACATTCCACTCCCCCAAAAACACCCCTGAATATTAGCCTCTTTTGCAACTGCATCACATTGTTAATTTATATTCAATTTGTGATCCACTATAACCCCCAGATCCTTTTCAGCAGTACCACCACCTAGCCAGTTATTCCCCATTTTGTAGCTGTGCATTTGATTTTTACTTCCTAAGTGTAGTATTTTGCACTTGTCTTTAGTGTATTTCATCTTGTTTCAGACCAATTCTCCAATTTATCAAGGCCATATTGAATTCTAATCCTGTCCTCCAAAGTGCTAGCAACTCCACCCAGCTGGTGTCATCTGCAAATTTTATAAGCATGGTCTTCACTCCATTGTCCAAGTTATTAATGAAAATGTTGAATAGTACCGGACCTAGGATAGACCCCTGCATGACCCAAATAGATACATCTCCCTAGTTTGACAGCGAACCATTGATAACTATTCTTTGAATATAGTCTTTAAACTAGTTGTATACCCTCCTTATAGTAATTTCATTTAGACCATAGCTGCTTATGAGAATATCATGTGGGACTAATCTTTACTAAAATCGAGATATATCACGTGTATTGTTTCTTCTCTATCCATTAGGCCAGTAACACTGTCAAAGAAGAAAATGAAGTTGGTTAGGCATAATTTGTTCTTGACAAAGCTATGTTGATTATAATTTATAATCCTATTATCTTCTAGGTACTTATGAATTGTTTAATAATTTGTTCCAGTATCTTTCCTGGTATCGAATTAGGTTGACTAGTCCAGAGGTTCTCAAACTTTGGTGGTGATGGTGGTGGCCCTCCAGGGGGTTGTGGAATGTATTCAGGGCAGGGAGGGAGTGAGCTTTAGGGGAAAAAATTTGCTGCATACATTTTACCCACAGCAATGAATAACTTGCAAAGCTGATTCCTCCAGACATATCAGATCCTCAGATGGTGCTGAGCATTTGACTCTAGGTGGCACTGTGCATTTTAACGGATTTATGTTAAGTTTGCATAGCAGTATACAAAAGTCATTGCCATCTGTATGTTAATCCGTTTGCTATGACGCGGTGTGCACGTTTAATTGTAGTCATCAACCACAATCACAGTTTTGCCTTTGCTCTTATTACATTGGATCATTGGCTCTGTTTGAATCAATGCCTTACTGTTTTTAATATTTAGTGAGAGTTACGTGTTGATTGTTTTTTAATCGGTATATGCACTTGTTTGGTAGGAATAGGGGGGTGTAAACTACTACAGACACAAAGAAGGAGGTGGGGTGCAATCCAATAAATTTGAGAACCACTGGACTAGTTAGGCTGGTCTATAATTCCCCGGGTCCTCTTTGTTCCCCTTTTTAAAGATAGGTACTATGCTTGCCCTTCTCCAGTCCTCTGGGACCTCACCCAACCTCTATGAATTCTCAAGGATAATCATGAATGGTTCCAAGATTGCTTCAGCCTAGTTCTTTAAGTACCATAGGGTGAATTTCATCAGGCCCTGCTGACTTGAATACATCTTACTTATCTAGTAGCAGAGGGGTAGCCGTGTTAGTCTGGATCTGTAAAAAGCGACAAAGACTCCTGAGGCACCTTATAGACTAACAGATGTATTGGAGCATAAGCTTTTGTGGGTGAATACCCACTTCATCAGACACATGTATGCTCCAATAACGTCTGTTAGTCTATAAGGTGCCACAGGACTCTTTGTCGCTTGTTACTTATCTAAATATTCTTTAACTTGTTCTTTTCCTGTTTTGACCTCTGTTCCTTCCTCCTTGTTATTAATATTAATTGGTTACGTATCTGGTCATAGTTTAACTTTTTAGTGAAGATTGAAGCAAAACAGGCATTAGACACCTCAGCCTTCTTGATGTCATCCATTATTAGCTCTTTTGCAGCTAAGCAGGGGACCTACACTTTCCTTCATCTTTCTATTACTCCCAATGTATTGATAGAACCTCTTGTTATTGCCTCTTATGTTCTTGTACATTTTGTGCCTTAGTCAGAGGCACCAACATCCTCTCTATCCGGGGGGTGCTCGACCCCCCCCCACCTCAGCCTTGCCCCAACTCCACCCCTTCCTCCAAGCCCCCACCCCTGTGCAGCCTCTTCCTGCCCCTGCTCTACCCCTGCATCCCCACTCCACCTTTTTCCCAAGGCCCAACCCCACCCTGCCCCGCTCTACCCCCACCCCACCTCTTCACTGCCTCTCCCCACCCCCTCCCCCAAGCGTGTCTCATCCCCGTTCCTCCCCCTCCCCCCTAGTGCCTCCTGCATGCCGCTGAACGGCTGTTCCATGACATGCAGGAAGTGCTGGAAGGGGGAGAGAAGTTGATAGGTGGGGCTGCCGGCAGTCAGGAGGTGCTAGGGGTAGAGAGGAAGCTTGGCTGCCGATAGGTGCTAAGCACCCACTAATTTTTTTTCATGGGTGCTTCATGTCAGCACCTTTTGGCCTTGGCCTTTCTGATTTTGTCCCTACATGCTTGCGCTATTCTTTTGCATTCATCCTTAGTAATTTCTCCACGTTTCCACTTTTTGTAGGATTCCTTATGATTGTCAGGTTATTAAAGAGCTCCTCATGGAGCCATATTGTCCTCTTATTATTCTTTCTATCTTTCCTTTGCATGAGGATAGCTTGCTGTTGTGCTTTTAGTACTATCTCTTTGAGAAACTTCCAGCTCTTCTGTGAACTTCTTTTAGCCCTTAGATTTTCTTCCCATAAGACCTTATCTGCCAGTTCTCTTATTAAAGTAATTTTGGTGTTTCTCTTTTCTCAGAGTTTCTTCTTATGTTATAACAACCTTTGTCTGGGTACCATCCTAGTCCTCTTTATGGCTTATACCATGAGCTTAGATTACAATTCCCTTCCCATTCACTAGCTTTATTTTCAGCTGTCTTTCCTAACATCATATGCCTCTACTACCATTTGGAGCCACTAAACACACTGAAACATATTTAATCATAGAAGTATCCCATGCATTTCCAAGGCTGAGTGTTGCATTTAAGTAAAGTACAATAGGCATGGTAGGCCCCATTGTGCCTGATGAGCATGGAGCTGGGGGCAGTACAGAACCACATTACCACTTGGAGATCTCCAGGAATGATTGTGCCTCAGGAAACGCAATCCCTTCTGAACCTTCCAGACAGGAAGGGAAGTGCTCCATAATCCCCCTCTGCACCCAGCCACTTTTGCAAGTCTGTATGTGGCATGGGAGGGGGCAAGACTATGACTTTGGCTTCTCCCTGCCCCTCCCTTCCCCACAGTTCGAAGGAGTACATGGACGGCAATTGTGTCCAGCACATGCACTCCTCAGTGCAGTGTCTGAAAAAGTCTCATTGCATTCCTGAACTGTGCCCCAGCACAACCTGCCCTTGCATCATTTTCCGTATAGTGAGTCCCTAGATAGCATGCAGCATTATATCAGGTTATCCAGGGAAAGCAAAATTAAATAGTTATTAATCACTTTAAAATAGCTTGCATTTTTTATCTTGTGATTTGTATAACATTTGTTTTTATCTTCTAGGAAAACCAGAATGCCCAGTCTATCCAACGGAACTAGTGTTTGTTTTGGACATATCCCAGTTACTTGAAAGAATAAGAGAGACTGTAAATCAGTAGTGAATGCCACCAAAATTAGAGACAGCAACTGCCTGCCCAGTGGGAGCTAGAGTCACTGTTGTGTCCTACAATTCCAATATTCGTTATCTGATCCGCTTCTCCGAGTTCTACAGCAAGAATCAGCTTCCTCAACAAACTTGAAAATCTGGCTTATGAGAGATCCTCAAGTGAATGGGATATTGCCAGAGTGATGAGATTCATTGCCAGGAATGTTTTCAGGTGAACTCGCCAAGGTCCTCATGTGAGAAAGTAGCAGTGTTTTTCAGCAATGGACCTTCTGCAGAAGAATTTTCTATTAACACAGCAATTCTGGAGTACAGTGCATTTGATATTGTTCCAGTAGTTATCACTTTTAATGAAGTTCCCCACATCAGTCGTTCTTCCGCAGTAAGAAATCCACTAACATTTTCATTCTGATGGTCAGTAACAAGACTTTGTATTTCACAGCCTTCAAAACATAGTGGGCCACATTCATCCTTTGGTGTAACTCCATTATCTTCAGTGGAGTTACACCCAGGACAGATCGGGCTCATTGGATTGGTTATTTGTGATTATATATGGGGCCAAATCCAGAAGACTTACATGAATAGTGATTATTTATGCTAGTGATCCCATTAAAGTCAGTAGAACTACTTAAACAGGGGCAGGGAAACTTTTTGGCCTGATGGCCGCATCGGATTTGGTAAATTGTATGGAGGGCTGGTTAGGGGAGGGGGGTCGTGGCCTGGCCCTCACCTCCTATCTGCCCCATCCAACCCCCCCATTCCCTGATGGCCCCTCTGGGACCCCTGCCCCATTCACACACCCCCGCTTCCTGTCCCCTGACTGCCCCCAGACCTCCGCCTCCCCATCCAACCCCTCCTCTCATTCCTGATGGCGCCCCCGGGACCCCTGCCCCATCCAACCACCCCTTCTCCCTGTCCCCTGACTGCCCCCTGCCACCCTATCCAACCCCCCCTCCTTCCTGACTGCCCCCCAGGACTCCTGCTCCCATTAACCCCGTTTCCCCCCGACCACCATCCACACCCCCACCCTCTGACCACCCCCCACGAACTCACCTGCCCTGTATCCAATCCCCCTGCCCCCTTACCGCGCTGCCTGGAGCACGGGTAGCTGGCGGTGCTACAGCTGTACCACCCCGCTGGAGCCGGGCCACGCTGCTGCCACCGCCACCACGCAGCACAGAGCACTGGGTCAGGCCAGTGTCTGCAGCTGCGCTACCCCAGGAGCTCACAACCCCGCCACCCAGAGCATTGTGCCGGCGGTGGAGCGAGCTGAGGCTGTGTGGGAGGGAGGACAGCAGAGGAAGGGCCAGGAGCTTGGGGGCCAGGCAGAATGTCCTGTGGGACGGATGTGGTGTGTGGGCTGTAGTTTTCCCACCCCTGACTTAGAATCATAGAATATTAGGGTTGGAAGAGACCTCGGGAGGTCATCTAGTCCAGTCCCCTGCTCAAAGCAGGACCAACACCAGCTAAATCATCCCAGCCAGGGCTTTGTCAAGCTGGGCCTTAAAAATCTCTAAGGATGGAGATTCCACCGCTTACCTAGGTAACCCATTCCAGTGCTTCACCACCCTCCTAGTGAAATAGTGTTTCCCAATATCCAATCTAGACCTCCCCCACTGCAACTTGAGACCATTTCTTTTTGTTCTGTCATCTGCCACCACTGAGAACAGCCTAGCTCCATCCTCTTTGGAACCCCCCTTCAGGTAGTTGAAGGTTGCTATCAAATCCCCCCTCACTCTTCTCTTCTGCAGACAAAATAAGCCCAGTTCCCCAGCCTCTCCTTGTAAGTCATGTGCCCCACCCCCTAATAATTTTCATTGCCCTCCGCTGGACTCTCTCCAATTTGTCCACATCCCTTCTGTAGTGGGGAGACCAAAACTGGACGCAATACTCCAAGTGTGGCCTCACCAGTGCAGAATGGAGGGAAATAATCACTTCTCTCGATCTGCTGGCAACGCTCCTACTAATACAGCCCAATATTCCATTGGTCTTCTTGGCAACAAGGGCACACTGCTGACTCATATCCAGCTTCTCGTCCACTGTAATCCCCAGGTCCTTTTCTGCAGAACTGCTGCTTAGCCAATTGGTCCCCAACCTGTAGCAGTGCATGGGAATCTTCTTTCCTAAGTGCAGGATTCTGCACTTGTTGTTGTTGAACCTCATCAGATTTCTTTTGGCCCAATTCTCCAATTTGTCTAGGTCACTCTGGACCCTATCCCTACCAACCAGCATATCTACCTCTCCCCACAGCTTAGTGTCATCTGCGAACTTGCTGAGGGTGAAATTCATCCCATCATCCAGATCATTACTAAAGATGTTGAACAAAACTGGGGCACTCCGCTTGATACCGACTGGCAACTAGACATTGAGCTGTTGATCACTACCCATTGAGCCCGACAATTTAGCCAGCTTTCTATCCACCTTATCCATTCATCCTATCCATACTTCTTTAACTTGTTGGCAAGAATAACTTGTATAAGAGCTGTGCATCCTGTGAGTAAGGATTGTAGGACTTGGTGCTTAATCGGAGTATTTTATAAACTTAAATTCAAGAAAACCAGCCTGATTCTCCACTGCCTTACATTGTCTGTTGTTTACTCGTGTGCAAAGTGAGCGCAGAATGGCAGTAAAACGGTACCAAACCAGAACAGTGGTGTTTTCCACTCACTCTGCGTGTGGGAGCTAAATGACGACTAAACAAGGGGCAAGGCAATGGAGAGTCAAACCCAGTGTGCTTGAGAACTGTAGAGTTCACTACTAACCAGGGGTGAAGGTAACTTAAAGGATTTACCAGTACGCCGGAGTCCTGAGTGGGCATGCCCTCAACCAGAAGAGTGTGGCCTTAATGGGAAGAGGTGGGGCCTTTCAAGATTTAAAGGCCCTGGGGCTCTGGCTGTGGCTGGGAGCCCCAGGGCCTTTAAATCACCCTGGAGCTACCAGCTGCAGAGGTGGCTGGGAGCCCTGGGGCTAATGGGGAAATTAAAGGGCCCGGGGCTCCGGCCGCTGCTGAGCTCCGGGTCCTTTAAATCACCGTGGGGCAGGAGCAGCACTTTAAAGGGCCTGGGGCTCCCCGCAGGGGCCAGAGCTCCAGGACCTTTAAATCCCCCTCGAGCCCGGCTGCCGGAGCTCCGGCAGGGATTTAAAAGGCCCAGGGCTCCCCACAGCAGCTGGAGCCCTGGGCCCTTTAAATCACTGCGGAGAGGCTGGTCCAGTCTGACATGGCGTACCGGCTCTTGCTGGTATGCCGTACTGTACCGAACTGGCTTACTTTCATCTCTGCCACTAACATAATGTGTCTGTGGAACTATTAGCATTTGTGACAAGAAAACACTTTAAATAATAGTGGTTGACTCAAGGAATGGTAGAGAGAGTAGGCGAGCTTATAAAGAAAAAACTGATTCTTAATTATACGGTGGCTTGCAGAGGTATCATTGATTACATAATCTAATGACAGTGGGGTTGCATAGTTGTAACTGAGGGAATAATTTGCCCTGCAGAATCTTTATTAATGTTGATGGTGTGTGAAATGGAAAGAACCTAAGTTGACTGTCAACAACTAAACTGAGTGGGTGGGAGGCCAGACAGAAAAAGTATCTTCTTGCAAACTGTGTGTAACCCCCAAGGAGATTACCTACATTCCTGGGGCTCTGTCTGCTGGCAGCTCGGGAGAGGCACGCTGTCCCTGGTAGGGAGGGGGAGCCAAGGCAAACTCAGAGTCTGCCCAGCAACCAATAGGGAGTGAGATGCCCTTCCCATGGAGCCCAGGAAAGGGGAGAAGCCATTTTTTGAGCTAGCCAGGGCAAGGGCAGGACTGGTTGTGTGGGGAGCTGGTGATTCCCAGGCCTGCATGCAGGGTTCCCCCCTGAGAACTGGCCTCTAGGGACCTGAAAGCACGATCCCTCAGCTGGGCTTTTCCTTCTCCACTGATGATTCCCACTTTGTAGAGTTTTGCTGGGAAACTTCCCCAGCCAGGCTGAGTTATCCCTCCAGCTCCTAGGTGAGACCAGTCACCACATGGTCAGCTCTGCTCTGTCTGCTAGTCCAGGGCTGCTGCCTGCTGTGGGTGTGTCTGGATGCTGGGCTAGGAGACTACAGTTTGGATTTTAGTACAGTTGTGTAATCTGCACCTTGAGCCCTGCACATCTTTGTGGTGAGGGGAAATCCTGGGACTGAAGCAGCCTGATTCCTGCCTGAAGAGTATCCCTGCAAGCAGAGATCAGCCCCTCTGCAGTGACTGAGGAGTCCAGAGTCATCTCTGAACCTGAGGATCATTCATGGAGTTTGTGAGTGCACCATCTTTTAGTTAGTCAGGGAATTTGTTTTGGGGACCCCCTACTTCCTGAACTGTGTCCTCAAGCCAGGGAGTAAGGGTTTGGGGGTTTTCTAACCTGCTGTATATTAAACCTGTGGAGGGATTTACCACCTTCTCCCACTTGTGAGTCCTTTGGGCTGTACTGAACCCAGTCAGCCACACTGCTAAACCACTGCAAAGAAGAATTTTGTGGTCATAGGTCAAGGCCCCCAACAAAGTACACGTACCAACGGGACACTGATCTTACATTTGCTACATCAAGTCACGTAGCAATTGTCAGCTCAACAGCAGGAAGGGAACGCAAATTTTCAAGATGTTGTGGTAACTGGCGACAACAAACAGTAGCGGGGGAACGGTGCGACGGAGCCAAAAAGGCCCATTACTCTAACTCAAGGGCTGGGTTGCAATCAGGCCTGGTAAAGCCTGGGACCAGCCATCCAGCAGGATGCTGGGTGTACCTCAGTTTCCCCTTGGAATTGACCTGTGCAAAGGAACATTGTCTCTTAGTGGCACATTCAAATCCTTTTATTAATATAAAAAGTCACAGTCCACAGACCCCTTATAGTAAAACAGTTCTTCTCAAACCCACAAAGTTAAACAAGGTTACAATGCAGCAGCTTGTCAATCCCGTGCAAAGGTCACCATTCCCCAGTCACCCAGCCAAGAGTCACTAACCACTCCGTCCCAGTTCCTTTAACTCTCCAGGGCATCTCCCTGAGTGTTCCAAGACCCACAACTCTTCTCCCATAGCCCCAAGGCAGGTCTCCTGGGACAGAACTCTCCAGTGTTCCACTGAGCCAGGCTTCCCTCCCTGAGAGTCCTACCTCTGCTCAGGGAACGCCCCTCCAGGACAACCCCCTTGGTTTGGGCTCTGCTCCCTGCAGCCCTCCACTCAGGCTTGCTGCAAGGGGTGCTCTACTCACACAGGCCTCTCTGCCTGCGACTCCTACCCCTGGGATCCACCCTCCAGCATCAACCCTTCTTGCTTTGGGCTCAGCTTCTCCCAACCAGCCTCGTTCTTCCTCTTCTTCATAGATGCTTCTGCATGAGCTCTGCCTTAGCTCCACGGGATTCCCCAGCTCTGGCCAGGCCCCACTGCTGACCTCTTGCTCTTTCCAGTGTCTCTCTGTACAGCTCTCCATTGCTGCTGTTTCTCTCTGTCTCTCTCCTCTCCTCCTTGGGCAGCTCGCACCTGCCCGTCTCAGTCAGTGCTCTTGAGCAGCTCTGACTCATCAGGTCTCTCTCCCCACTAAGGCCAAAGCTGAGGTGCCCTCTTTTAAGCCTAATTGGGAGTAAACTGACCAGTCATAGGTACACTGGCCTCTTCTCTCTTAAAGGGCCAGTGTCACCCTGTGACAGAGTGGTATTTTTTTTTAATAACCTACAGGTTTTGGCTTTAGAGTAGTTTAAGGGTAAGAGATGGGAGCATGGAGTAAGAAATCCAGAAATAGGTAGTTGAGGGATGGATACATGACATGTTTCTTAAATATGTCAGACCCAATAATCTGACAAATCAGTGCTGGCTAAGAATAAAAATTCCTAAGCAATCCCAGAAAGTGGGCATAGAATTTTTCTGACTCACCCATTTCTCTATCACGTCTCCCCATTTTTCTCACTGTCCCTTCATATAATAAATCCTAACTTGTGTTATATTATTGTGACGGGACCCCCGGGGTGCAGCATGGGACCGTGGGACTGCTGTGCCCCCTTTACTCACTATTCTGGGCTGTCTCTGACAATGCCTTACTGGTAGCAAGCAGCAAACCCCTCCAAGTGCTGTTACCACTCAGTACAACCGCATGTGGAGCCCCACACCCAGCTAGATTGCATGAATGCTCCCAGAGCCACTCACGAATCACACAGAGAAAGGCACCAGCCAGATCCCCCCAGCTCCCAGTCTTGTACCCTAGGAATATACCATCTTGCCCTGCTCAAGACCCTTTCTTGAGCAATGCAAGTTTATTGGTTCACCGTTTCATCAATGGAAAGTGGACATACACCAGCCTTTGTAACCTGAACAGATTTACCCAGCGCTTCAGTCAAACTCACTGGTAAGGATAAACATTAAAATAAGCTTATTGATTACAAATCTGAAAATCTGGTCCTAGAATGATCCTTGGGAAATGTAAAGTGCATGAAATATCAGCAGAGCAGACACACACAACTCAGTGTGACTCAGGCAACATAGCTGCCTTCACACATAGTGTGGTATTTTATAATGTTTTTCTATAATGAATAAACTTAGGAAGTATATGTTACAGCAGTTTTCAATGTGCATGCCTTGTCAGTGGAAAGACTTCTTATTCCAGTGGAAAGAAGACAGATTAAGAGGTACTTTAGATTTCCTGGTGGTGATTTTTTTTGGAATTTAGTATGTAATTCTGGAAGGTACTGAGTACCTTTAGCTCTATAGGAGGTGTGGTGTGCAGCATCCTGCATGATCAAAATGTGGAAATCTACATGGAAAATTGCACCCAGAGTGCTTATTGGAACACTCAGTGTGGTATTCTTTGAACAAAGACATTTCTCCTTTTAGTTATTTCTCATTCAATAAATATACAAGTTTTTTCCAAATAACCATTCCGTGATAATTTCTAGTACAATTCCAATGTATATTTTGATACAATGAACTCTGAACAGTTCCTTACATATTTCTCAGTGCTAACTGTTGTTTTTAGAGTATTGTGTTTTAGGGTATTTATATGTATTACAAAGTTGCTTCTGACTCTAAATTTGCACCAAAGTAAATATTGCCACAAATGTCACCAGTCTCCTAGAACAAGTGAATGGGAGGGAAAGGCCTAATATTGTGAGGAGCGGATTATTTCACAGGATCAGGCCCTTAGCTTTCTGATTTTAATTATACATTAACTTTCATGGAGGTAGAAGATTATTGTTAATACTTTAAGGTTAGCAGGGGCGGCTCTACAAATTCCGCCGCCCCAAGCAGGGCGGCGGGCCGCGCCACTCGTGCTGCCGGGCGCCGGTCCCGCGCCTTCACGGGACCTCCCGCAGACGTGCCGCTGGTCCCGCGCCTACGGTGGAGCTTCCGCAGGCATGCCTGCGGGAGGTCCACACGAGCCGCGGGACCAGCGCACCCGCCGCAGTCATGCCTGCGGGAGGTCCGGTCATCCCGCGGCTCCGTTGGACCTCCCGCAGGCATGACTGCGGAAGGTCCGCCGGACCCGCCTGCTGCCCTCCCGTTAAAATGCCGCCCCACGTGCGCACTTGGCGCGCTGGGGTCTGGAGCTGGCCCTGAAGATTAGGCTCTTTCATCCTCTCCAGAACTGAGAGCTCAGACAACATTTCTCGTCACACTTTCAGTTAATTCAAAAAGGAAATGCAAACAAATTTTCTGTTTATTTGCAGACAAATGTAGACCTGATGACTTTTGTGAATGCTGCAGATCCCGATCACCACTGGCATATATGGATGTTGCTTTCATTTTGGATAGCTCACAGAAAATGAGTGGTGCCAAATTTGAGAAAGTGAAAGACTTCCTGAGTAGAGTACTTGATAACTTTGACATTTCCTCTGAGACAGTGATTTCTTCCACAGGTGATGGGGTGGCTAAGGTGAGCCATGCTCCACCAGGTTTCAAACCCCGCACAGGGAGGAGCAGTGTAAAGGCAGAGTTTAACTTTGTCGCCTACAGCAGTAGACAGTTAATGAAAAGACATATCCAAGGACCTGTTCAACAGCTGAATGGCGCAGCTGCTCTTGGCCATGCCATATGGTGGACAGTTGATAATATTTTCTTAACTGAACCCCACTCCAGACAACCCAAGGCTATCATTGTTATATCTGCCGGAGAAAAAAGTCAGTGGGACAAAGAAACATTAAAGAATGTGTAAGGATAAGGCCAGGGCCGGTGCAAGGAAGTTTCGTGCCCTAGGCAAAACTTCCACCTTGCGCCGCCCCCGCCCTGCCTCCCCCCGCAGCAGCTTCCCCCACCTCCGCCCTGAGGGTCCCTCCCTGCAGCAGCTACGCCCCTCCGCCCTGAGGAGCCCCCCTTGTGGCAGCTCCCTATCCCCCACCCTCCGCCCTGAGGCATCCCCCCCCCGCCCCAGCTCACCCCTGCTCCACGCATGAGCACACCGTCACTGCTTCACTTCTCCCGCCTCCCAGGCTTGCGGCGCCTAAGCTGATTGGCGCCGCAAGCCTGGGAGGAAGGAGAAGTGAAGCAGCCACAGCGTGTCCGGGGAGGAGGTGGGGCAAGGGTGAGCTGGGGCAGGGAGTTCCCCTGCGTGCCGCCCCCCGCCCTTACTTGCTGCAGGCGGCCCTCCCCGCACTCCCCTGCCTCAGCTCCCTTCGCCTAAATGCCGGCGGTGACCGGGGCGGCCGAAGATCCGGGTGCTGCGGTCGCTGCCGAAGAAAATGGGGCCCCCCAAATCCTAGCACCCTAGGCGACTGCGTAGGTCGCCTAAATGGTTGCACCAGCCTTGGATAAGGCCTTAGGCCTTACAATATGGTGGCAAACAAAGGCCTTCATCTGCAGCCAGATTAAAGGAGCAGCCGAGCAGCAGCCATTAGCTGAGAAGCAGGAAGTCACATCCTCACATTCCATCTAAATTACATTAAAACAATGTAATATCAGGCTGTGAAGAAGGAGACCCCGTCCTAATAGCACCCACTATCACTAGATAAAGAAACAGATTTTAAGATGGTTAAAGGAAACTTAGTTGATAGCATCCTGTCTGTCAAGAAATCACTTATCTATAGTTGTGGTTGTGAAATCCTCATTTCTTTATTGTTTTGTTATTATGGTCCTCACGTCCCTATTGTTTATCTGTATGGTCTCTGTCTGGTTCTTTAATTGTTTCTGTCTGTTACATAATTAATTTTGCTAGGTGTAAATTAATTAAGGTGGTGGGATAGATTGGTTAGATAATTTTGTTACACTATGTTAGGATTGGTTAGTAAAATTTTAGTATAATGATTGGTGAAGGTATAGCTAAACAGGACTCAAATTTCACTATATAAACTGGCGTCCAAAAGGAAGTTCTTTGGGAACCAACTCCAGGACACAGCCCCAAAGATCAGAGCTGCCAGACCTCAGCACTCTGCCAATGACACCCTGCAGAAAATGGAGCCCCACAGATGGACCTGATCTTGACTGGCCATCAAGAAAAGTTGATCTGTCTTATTGGGAGTGATGAGCACTGTATGTGTAGCGTGTGCCGTCTGGTTTTGGTGATTATTAATAAATAGAAGTTACGTAATATATTACTGAGTAAGGCTCTTTCACTGGTAAAAGGTCCTGCACAACTGCAGAAGTAGTATACACTCGGAGCCCTACTTATTGGGAAAGGGTGTGGGTACTTAAATTGACCAGGTTAGTTACACCCTACACTCCATAGGACAAGCTTCCTTGCATGTAGCATTTCCAAGGTGTGATTGGTTAACAGCCTATCCTTGTATTGCACTGGTCCTTGATGGCCCATCTGATGTTGATAGTTCTTCTGGACAGGCAGGGGGAATCACTCTTGATTCTTCCCATCTGAGTTCACCAGTTTAAAGCAAACATTTTCAAAAAGTTATAAAGCAAAACTTACATATTTCCTTGTAGCACGGAATATCGACATTATAAATAAGATGAATGCATGCAGCAACTGGCAAACATTGTATAGAGTCTGAACACTACACACATTCTTATAAAACTGATACCTATTTTGAGCAATTCAAAACACACAAGTGAACTGGTCTGGTCTCCAGCTAGATGTCTGTCCGTTCTTAGATAATGCCTGCAGCCTTGGCAAGATGCTTGGCAAGAGCTGCCAGCATCACAGAGGCATCACCAGAAGCAATAGAACTTCATCAAGTAGTGAAAGAGGAACACACACCAGCCTGCAAATTAATCACAGACAGGAAGAGGCGGCTGGGTGTAATCACGGGTATGCAGAAGCAGGTTCATCTGTGTGCGGGAAGGGCGGTGGCAGAGAATAACTAGGGTGGGACTGCTTAGGCATCTGTATGTCTTCACATATGTCTCCACTACAAGTTAAGGCTTGTCCAGAAACAGTGCAGGCATAAATTATTCAGTATTATCTAAATATACCTCCCTGCTGTGAAACATGGTCTCAGGGAGAAAACCCACATTTGTGCTGGGTACACTGAAGCGGTGCTTTGTTTGGATGTACAGATCAAACAAGAGTATGAAGGGTGTGACTGAGGTGTGAAAATCCTTTAGGGTTAAATTTCTGAGTGCTATACTCGCTGTCTCAGCAGGGTGGTGTTAGATTAGCACCCGAGTGAGAACATCTAAAATAGACCTATGGCTTTTATTTTTGTTGCACCTAGAGTGAATGACATCAGCAAACTACGGCAAGATGAAGAGCTAAAAGGTCTGTTTTTGACTTGTCAGCAGTAATACCTGTAACTCAGGGCACCACTACATAGAAGGATAATGTGAACTACAAGGCTGTGATTTCTAAAGCGCACTAACATTTTGCTCATTAACTGGTCATGTAGACCCTGCTGGTGTGCACTCATAGTCCCTTTGGGCATTTTAACATACTACCTTAATCACCATCCACTGTCTTTAGTTCCTGAAGAGCTGGTGAGGCAGTGAGCAGAACAAGTGGCTGGAGAGGCAATGAGGAATTGTGGCTGGCAGGGTGGCCAGGAACAGCGGCTGGCAGGTCGGCCAGCCAGCACAAGTGCTCAGATCACGGAGCTAGCAAGGTGCCTTCTTCCCCGGGTGGAAGGTGAACTCACATAGATGCACCTCTGACCCCTGGGTCCTCCTGACCAAGGACAACCACTGTGAGAGCGGTATGGTGAGGGAGCAGAGAGGGACACAGAAAAGGAACTTTTGGTTGTAGAACTCAAGAACATGAGGCGGAAGGCACTGCCCCATGCACTCTGGGGTGGGTGTCCTGCTCACAGTTTTATGATTATGAATCTCGCTTGTGGCATTTTCCCTAATTAATCTCGGGTGACTTCCCTCCTTTCAGTAAAAGTTTCTTTTCTACACTCAGACTCTATGCTTATGAGTGGGGAAGTATTGCCCCTCAGAGGCACACAGGCATGGTGTGTAATTTTCCCAGGTTACTGAGGCAGGGCTTGACACGGTTCTGTGTTGTATAGTTGAAGAGGAACCCCTAGATATTGAACCTGGCCTTGGTTGCAGCCGGCTCCACCTGGGAGAAGGGTTACAGTAACTCTCAGTCTCAGTTCCTGCGAAACCAGTCCCAGCAAAAGTTGGCTCCTGCACAGAACAAGCTTTTCCCTTGGTGCAGACAATTCCATTGGACCGGCGAAGCAGAGCTAGAGGTGATAGTTGTGGACCTAGGCAGTGAGGTAATTTTCCTTTGGGGAAGGGGTGGGGACTAATCCTGGGCCCAAACCACTAAGTGCCTTGAAAATAAGGACCAAGGCTTTGGATCTGAAGCTGTATCCTATGGCGAGCCAGTGCTGTGAGCAGAGGACAGAGCTGATATGCTTGCAGTAGCCTGGGTTACTGAGGAAGAGCACTTCTGCATTCTGTACCAGAGGTGCCTTTTTCAGAGCTGGTGCCCATGCAAAGTCCCTTGCTACAATCTGGTTGAGAAGTAAGGTGCATCATCAAAGCTGAGCCATCATCCAAGAGGATGGCCTGCAGTATCCTGGCCAGTCAGAGATGGTAGAGTATATTAATTATGGATGCAACTATGTGGAAATGCAGCATTGCGGAGGAGTGAGATGGGACTCTTATACTGCCCACTGACTTGACTAGTTGTGGGAATGTTGAAGTGTCTTCCTCTGTCAACAAACATAACCTCAGTCTTGGTAGAGTTTAGCTTCAGCCAGTTCCTCTTCATCCCTGTGTCGATCTTATTATTGGTCATGTTTATTATGGTAGTACCTAAGTGCCAGCCAATCTGGTATGCCCACTGTGCAAGGCACTGTACAGACAGAGTAGGAGCCCTTGCCAGTTGGCAGTCAGTGGTGGTATCATTAATTGGGAAGGACAATGAGTTGGGTATTGTCCATGTGCTATTGACATAGTAGCCCATGTTGTCTCACCAAGTTGCTTAGTGGTTCTTTGGCCTGTGTTATGTAAGAGGTCAGACTAGATGATCATAATGATCCCTTTTGGCCGTAAGTCTGTGAATCTAGGCATATACAGGAGCACAGAGGGAAGGAAAGTGGAATTAGCTGTCACTGTTTCTCCCTGGCCATGACTTTTCACATGGAATCTGCAGAGAGGAAAAAGAGCCGGTCAGGGGTAGGGGACACACACATCACGTTCCCCTCCCCTCCAGCACAAAGTAGTACAGATTGAATACTGTGGCACCTTATAGACTAACAGACGTTTTGCAGCATGAGCTTTCGTGGGTGAATACCCACTTCGTCGGATGCAAGTATGCCCACTTGCATCCGACAAAGTGGGTATTCACCCACGAAAGCTCATGCTGCAAAACGTCTGTTAGTCTATAAGGTGCCACAGGATTCTTTGCTGCTTTTACAGATCCAGACTAACACGGCTACCCCTGTGATACTAATACAGATTGAGACACTCTTCAGCCTTGTCCCCTCTCTACACCTTAAGGGGTTTGGGGGGGTCTCTGCACAGCTACAGCTAAAGAAGCGCCTGACAGTGCTGACCCATTAGAGCTCACTGTCAGGGCGTGGACAGAGCCAGTGTAGAGGCACAGGGCATCCATACAAGTGGCTCTAGTCCCCTATGGATCCCCTAGGATTTATCCCATTTTTGGGAATACATGGGATTTAGTATCCAAACTCAGCTTATTCAGATAGGGAAAAGGGGTAGAAACCCTGACATCTGGCAGAAGAATCAGAAGTTAATTCTGTGAAAGGAAACTTCGATAAGTCTTCCTTCCCCTTCAAACCAGCTACTGTAGGCTTTCCTGCTGGAAGGGTTGATCTGGCCCCTTTTTCTGATGCATACTGAAACAGACTTGTTCTTCAAACATTAGTGTGGCCTCTGATATGTGACTACTTCATTAACATGCCTTTGTTCACGGTTAGCTCTTACATATAACAATCTCCATTTTCATTCTTACCATTTTTAGTTTTTGAAAATCATGAAATATTAATAGTTGGAATAGACCCACTACTGCAAAGAAATGCTCATCAGGCCAGATTCGCTGATTTGTCCAATTTATGATTCTCCTCTCATTTAGCGCAATCTGAGGGAGAAAAGGTCTACACTACAATTAACCCCTTTAGTGCTGGACTGTGTTGCAGGCTGTCTGTGGAATTCTGAGATGGCCCTTTGGAATGTCCAGAACTTCAAAGGGGATTGTCCTGGGCTGTATGTACCCCATGCTGGCCCAGCGACCAAAGGGTTAATACAGGCACTGCTAGCCACTGCTGATTGGAAGCCTCACAGCAGTTGGGAGGATAAAAGGGCTGGGAAGCAGAGGGCTGGGGTGGCCCCCAGAGGAATGAGCAGTCTGGAGAAAGGAGCTCCTGCCAGCAAGCTACTAAAGAGCTGTCCAGAGACAACAGCCCAGGAGGGGATGAATTGCCTGATAGGCTGGAGAGCCTGCAAAGACCCAGGGGAGGGTAGGAAGAAGCACAGGGCACTGTCAGAGTCGAAGAACCATGATCATGCTTATCTAGCTCGAGGACCTGAGCTGGAATCCAGTGGAGTGGGTGGGCCTGGGTTTCCCTGCTAACCCCCTGACAGACTTGGGAGTGAAGAAAGGGTTTTTCAGACTTCTGGGCACCAGGAATAGATTGACAACCTCACTAGGCTATGTGAGCCATGGGGATGTGCCATACCTGGCCAGAAGGGGTGCAACTGAATGGACGCACCGCCTCACAGGTCTGTATTGTACATGGTGTGTGGGATAGCCCTGAAGTCCATAGGATCTTTTCCATTTACTTTGAGGGACTTTAGGTCAGATCCAAGGTGCATTTCATTTCAGGGGATGTCTACGCTTTGAGCTGGAAGTGCTATTTCCAGCTTGGGGAGCCATACACATGCTAACTTTGCTCTAACTAGCTTGCTAGGAATAGAAGCGTAGCTGCACCAGCAGGAGGGGCCTGCTACCCAAATTCATACCTAGGGTTTTGAACAGGATTGTAGTGGGGGTGGGAGGTAGCTAGCCCCTGATGCCACTGGCTACAATTCTATTTTTAGCACACTAGCTTGATCAAGGCTAAAGCGTGCATGTCTACCCAAGCTGGCAATGGCCCCTCCTGTTCAAAGTGTAGATGTATCTGTACATGCATTCAGCAGCAATGAATTTGTTCGGGAGAGCTTGGTCTCTAACCCTAACCCCAGACTGGGATCCCACCCTGTTTCACCCTAACCTAAGTCCGGGGCACTCCACCTTCTTTAACCCTAACCCAGCGAGCAATACCAGGCCAAGTCTAGCCTACCTTCTGTAACCCTCACCCTTGCCTGGGGACTCCTACCAGCTGGAACCTTAACACTAGCCTAGAGAGCCATACGCTGTGTGACCCTAATGTTACTGGGCCTTTATTTCTCTCAGCTGACCACCTGTGTAAATGACTATTGTTGTTCCAGTCATTCCTGTGTAAGCAGAATCAGGATGAGCTCTACCCTGACATCTGGTGGTGAATTGTGGTGAGTTGTGGAAAAGAACTTCGGGGCCGGTCTTGTTTGCATAGGCACACCCACCCCGCCTAGCATGAGCCCACAGCTGCCCAAATGGTCGCATTGGCTGCTGTGGGATCCCCAGTTTCTCTGTTATTGGGGCCGGAAGAATAAAGTGTTACCTTGATTATGTGAATCAAGGCCAGTGGAACTGTTTTATGACCGAGGGACTCACCATCACTCAGTAGCACTCACTAGACAAGGGATATGGGTTCCAAAACCCAGTGAAGGGTGAGAGGCTGGGGACAGATATTTGTACCTGATGGCCTGGCCCTGCCTCCTTTTGAGGGCCTGAATGCCAATTGTATCTGCTCCTCCTCTCCACTGTTGAATAACAGAGCTAATTTTGATTCTATTAAGAGTCTAGTTACAGGTTGCTGTGCTGAATTTGCTCTGGGCCAATGGTGCACCAGCACTGGGGCTCCCCTACTATGAGTTGAAATCACTAAGAGTGGAGATCACTGAGTGCTGTGTTAACTAGTGGGGGAGCCTGAAGATATATTGCTAAGCGGCTGGTGGAGCGGAGCTGAGCAGTTTGCGGAACGGTTGGAGCGGCCCACGGGACGGCAAGTGGAGTGAAGCGGAGCGGGGCGGGGCAGAGCGGAGCAGTTCGTGGGACAACTGGAGCGGCTAGCGGGACGGCTGGTGGAGTGGAGCGGCTCGTGGTAAAGTCTGCAGCAGAGCCCCATGGAGAGGTGGGGCAGTCGGCCTTGGACCACATAAGGTGCCCCTTAACACCCCACGTGCCCCTTCCTCTGCCTCCATTTCCACCCAGGGTGGGGGGTTAAAACTCTGCAGATAAACTTTTGAACTCTGGGGCTGCACCGACCAGGGACGGAGACTTTTGGGTCGTTGGACTTTTGGGTGATTTTTCGATTGCTGGACTCGAGACTTTTGGGGTGTTAGACTTTTGGGACTTCGGGGTGATCTTTTGGTTTGTTGGATTTAAGACCCTGAGGGGAAAAGGATACTGCCAAACTTACTTGGGGGTGGGTCTCTTGCTCATGGTTTGTGTTATGAATCCTGTTTGTGGCGTTTCCCCTACATAATGCTGTGTTGTTTCCCTCCTTTATTAAAAGGATTTTGCCACACTCAGACTGCATGCCTGAGAGAGGGGAAGTATTGCCTCTTAGAGGCGCCTGGGGGGTGGTATGTAATTGTCCCAGGTCACTGGGTGGGGGCTCGAGCCGGTTTTGCATTGCATTATTGAAATGGGACCCCTAGATACTGAACCCTTGTTGCTGCCAACTCAGAGGGGCAGAAGGGTTACACCTGCACTGAGGCCAGTGACCTGTGGTTGAATTGGGGCCTTATTTCTTTCATGCAAACTCTTGAATCTGCAACAGTCGATAATTTTGCTGTAAGCTTGTAAGAAACTCTGTAAGCCCAAGCACAAGCAGATATTGACAGAAATTGAAAACGAGTTGCCTTCTGTAGACACTTGCCTATGGGTATGCTCAGGCTATGGGAGTTTGTGTGCTGGAATGTGTTTCTTTTAAGGTGCTTGTTTTTCTTTGGCATTGTTCTTAAGAAAAACCTGTTCAGGCTTTTCATTTTACCACACTGTTGTTTGGTTCATGCCTTCCTCTTCTTTTTTTGTGTAGGGCTCATATGCATGTCTTCTCTGACTCTGTCACACTGTGGTGACATGAAATGACTTGCTGAGTCCAACATCCTCACCTTAGGGTCAAAGCACAGTGTTTCAGCACCACCTTGGGGGCGAGAGGGACAACAGCAGAGGTCTTTAGCTGTTGATTTCCCTGCCCCTAGTGGCTGAGCTCAGGCATAGTCAGGGAATGTATGAATAGTGACTCCCATGCAGAAATCCAGGAGTCAACCGGAAAATCAACCAAAATCTGGGCATGCCTGGGTGATGGAAGATCCTGGTGTAGTGATAGGCTGGGGCAAAGGACTAGGAGAGGTGAGACCTGGGCTCTCGTTTTGGCTCGTTAACAGACTCCGTGCATGACTGTGGGTGCCTCAGTTTCCCCATATGAAAAAATGGGGATAATTTTTTTACCTGGGAGGGGGGGAAGTTGTGAGGCTTAATCATTAATCTTTGTAAACTGCCCAGAGTCCATGGATGGGAGGTACTATAGAAATGCAAAGTTTACATGGATATTTTGGAATTGCTGAGGTCTGCCTGTTTCAGAATCTAACTAAAATTCAATGGGAACAAAAGACGTCATTACCTGGGTGGTTCTCATCATGTTGGTTGCTAAGAAAATAATAATAAAACATGCGAAAATGATCAGACAGCCAATAGTTCAAAAATAGCTTTTATTTCCTCGCAGAATCATTCAAATACGACAAAAGCAATCATAGGCTGATAGTAACTCTGAAGGCATCTGGAGGACGTTATTTGAAATGCTGGGATAATCAAAGAATATTGTCCTGTCTTCCTAATTACTCTAATTTTATGTACCCCAACATTGGAGTGCCTGAACTGATGCATCTTGGACCTAATTTTCAGAGGTGCTGAGCACCTCCAGTTCCCATAGGTTTCCATTAGAATTATATCTGCTCAATGCCTCTGAAAAAAAGTTTTTAAAAGGTATTTAGGTTCCTAAAGCTGCAGATAGGCACCTAGAGGAACTTTCAAAAGCACCCTAAGCATCTGGTGTACAGTAAATAGTTATCATGCCACTAGAGTCAATGAAATTGCTGACAGATCACAACAGAAAGATTAAATCCCAGCATGGATTGCAAACACTCCAAATTTAGGGGATAATCATTAGAATATCAGGGTTGGAAGGGACCTCAGGAGGTCATTTAGTCCAACCCCCTGCTCAAAGCAGGGCCAATCCCCAGACAGATTTTTGCCCTAGATCCCTAAGGGCCCCCCCCCCACAGGATTGAGCTCACAAGCCCTGGGTTTAGCAGGCCAATGCTCAAACCACTGAGCTCTCCCAACCAGATGGAGGGCTTGGTTCAGCTCATTGGCCCAATCCAGGGATGTTTATATCTGTTGGGTTCAGGCCCGCCTCTAGTTCATAATAATCAATTGTTATTTAAGTATCATAGAATTTCTATGCTAATAGGTCAAATTCATCCCTATGTTAAAGCCACCCACTACACTGGCACTATGCCAGAGGTATAATCCAGTTACATCTAAATGGAGGTATCCATGTTAGACACCAACCTACGGCAATGTGTCACTAATTCTACTGTGATAGGAAAATGTCCCCATAAGTCTAGATGTCGATATGACAGAAGTACCAGTGAGTGATAGACAAAGTATAGCAAGGGGAAAGATTATTTCCACTGATACAGTGCCATTAATATCACCTCCAAGTCAGAACCAAAGACACAGGGTCAGATTCTTCTATCACTTCCACCACTGTACATCTGGAGTAACTCCAGAGGGGTGTCAATGGAGTTACTGCAGATCTACACCACAGTGATGGCTGAAATCGGCCCAGAATATTTTAAAATGTTAACAAGAATGAGTCTGAGTCGTCACTTCCTGCATGGATGGAAGCAGAGTGCTATCGATACTGATCTGCCTTTGTGCCTGGTAAAAGTGGAAAGCAGCCTTCTGACCCCTCTCGTTTTCTTATCTTATAACATTAAATGGTGAGAAGGCATTTTTCAGCCCGATGCCTGTGGACTAAAGAGCAGAAGCTTGTAGGGGTGCAACTCTGTATAATGTAGAAAATGCAACCCTTAATGCTCTCTCTCTTTCAAGAGAGAATCCACAGTAAAAAGGCTCAAAGGGTTAAATATATATAAGGGCCAGGTCCACAAAACTTTTGTATCATCAAATCATTCAAATTTAAAAACCCCTCCACGCCCATGCCTAGCTCCCGTGCAGTGCTTTTGGAACCTGTTTATCTCAAAGCATTTTACAAAGGAGCTAAGTATCATTATATTATCCCTATTTTAGGGATGGAGCTACAGCACAGTGAGGTGACTCGCTCAAGGTCTCAATTGCCCAGAAGGCCATGGGCAGAACTGGGACTAATACCCAGGGCTCTTGTGTTCTAAGCAAATGCCTTATTGACTGGGCCACACTGCCTCCAAGGCTGCCATTGCCACAGCTCAGCTTAGAACTCCTCCCCCCAGAACTCGCTCTGCACCATGGGTCAGCTTCCAGTATGTGCTTTTTTGTAATGAAAAAGGTGCTGGGGCTCAAGCAATTGTTTACTTTCATAACTGATGTGGCAAGCCAGAGTTGCCGGGGCTCAGCCCTGGCACAAATTAAGCAGTGTGTGTGCTGCATGCAGTAGTTGGAGTTACGTGACTCCCAGCTGCTGCTTTCTGCCATTAATGCATTTCCCTTGGGTCATGACAGTAAGAGTGGAGCAGCATGGGTCCATTTCCCTCTCCCTGGATCCTGCTTTGTGCTGCATTTTGTTCAGTTCACTCACAAAGTATAACACCTTCCATCTGATCTGAGAATACCAGTGAGCTTCCCAAACATGAACGAATTAAATCACAAAAGAACACTGTGATACAGGTAAATAGCGTTAGCTGCATTTTACAGATAAGGAGGCTAAAGCACAGAGATGCAGCTGGGGGAAAATGTAACAAATTCGACATAATTTTCAGCAAATCCAAAGGTCTTAAACTGGCACCAAGGCCTTATATTGGCCCTCTGCATGAATGTCACGGACAGACTATACTCATCCAGCTGAAAACAACAATCCAAGAGGAAACAATTGAAAAAGATGCATCTTGCCACACCCCTAAAATCGCCCTTGTATGAGCTCTGAGGCACAGATAGGAAACAAGTTACAAAGCAGGAAAAAAGACCTCACACCAAGAATATCCTTTAACCCCTTTTTGACCCAAGCTGTTAGTCAAAGTTTGGGGCCCTGCAGGTTGTTTCCATTAGGAAGAGAAACTGATGATGCAGTCAGGTGTCTTTGGTGCAATCCTGTTTACAAAGAATGTCCAAAGTCCTGTTTCCCTGAACAAAGCAGGAACCAAACTGCAGGTGACAGTTTCTTTGCTCACAGTTCCAAGCGCCTTTCTGCCAGCACTCAGCCCAAAATGGTTCTCTCTCTAGGATTTTCTCAGAGCCACACTGCTGGTGCTTGTTCAGACTGTCTGGCAGACTGTCTGGAGTTTCCTTGCCATTTCTCTGGTGATTCTCTCCCACACACCGACACCTGCGCCAAAAAATACCCAGCAAAAAATCCTCCACCCTCATAGTTCTAAATCCTGAGCAGACTCACATCTGCCATGGTTTGAGGCCCCGAATTTTTTTTTCACATTTATCCAAAATGAAGAGCAGCTGTTATGCTCACCAGTTGCAGTGAGATTTAATCCAATCTGTAAGAACACAAACTAAATCAAGGGGACTAACAGCCAGAGTCCTGCAGCTGTCAGGGGCCATAGGAGGAGAAAGATGGTCTCTGGATCTTAGGCCATTTGGGACTTTATAGAACTTTATAACATTCATTGGCCCAAGTTTCCTTCAGGGTCCATCCACTTGGATCTGTCTTTCCCCCAATCTACTCCACTAGATTCCCCAGACTATGTGGTAAATGGACCATTAATAATACTTAGCACTTTACATCTTCACAAGCTCTACTTAACTCTGTCCTCTCATTAGATTTCCTTGGAGATGCTACAGCCATATTTTTCCCTGACATTGCTCCTTTCTCCACTCAAGTTGCTGGTCATTTGCACATCAGGCAAAGAGAGGCACATAACAGACAGGTACAAGTAATGAACTTTCCTTCTCTACCTGCTGATGTATATAAAGGACAGAGTTAGCTTGAACAATGTCTACAGGCCTTTCCTTCTGTGATCTAATGGTATGAGCAGGGATGAAGAATTGGGAATCCAGAGTTCTGTTTCAAGTTTATGATGAACTCATTGATCTCCTTGAGCAAGTCATTTTACCTTTCTGTGCCTCAACTTCCCTATTGTAAAATGAGGATAACAATCTCTACCTCTATAGGAGTATTGTAAGGGTTAATTGATATTGGTAAACTGTTTTGAACTCCTTAGGAGACAGGCACTGCTCCATAAACATATAGAGAGTTATTACAGATGCCTGAAAGGAAAGATACCTTATAACGTGGCAGGTCGTTAAGTACAATTCTGTTCCCGGTTTGTGTCAGTGTAACCTTCACCAGAGTTTCACTGATGCACCTTTGAACAAAATTTGTCCTTTTATGAAGCATCCCCATAGGAACCAGACAGTACCAGCGTGTCAAGCCTGTTTCCATTTTAACACATAGTTGCAATTAAAAACAGAAGTGAGAAAATGTTGATTTGAATACAGATTTCAAAACCAGAACTTTGAACTATTTGGGCTGGCTAGAATACAGGGAGCTGGATCATGCTTCTCTCCTGAACTTCACAGGTGGGAAATGGGTTCAGAGTTGAGGTTCCAGTTGGCACCCCCCTTGAATCACAATATAGCGAATGGATTTCACACTCTTATCACCCATGTGCGTGTGCTACCAGTGCACTAACATACACATTTCCTACCACTTACCAGACTTCCTGACTGATAACCAGAACTGTCATCAAACATTTAAGGTGTCAGAAATGAGGGGGTAGCTATGTTATCCGGTGAGCACTAGAAAAAATATCTTAACTTTGTCACATCATGAGCTGAAGTTAGAGATCAGACCAATTGGAAGTTATTTTGAAGCAGGGTTATGATCTCCCAGGGTCTGATCCAAAGACCACTGAAGTTAATGGAAAGCCTCCCATCAGTTTCGATAGGCTTTGGATCAAGCCTTAAATTTGCTTTGCTAATCCATGTATTTACTCCCTGCCTATTGTCCCCTCTTGAATTCTCCAGTACCATGGAGATCACAAGCTCCTGGTCCAGGTCTCTTCCTATTGCTACACTCCTACCCTATGCAGGACTGAAGTGTGCTTTAATAATTACTGAAGATAATATCTCACATTTAGGTAGCACTTTTCATCTAGAAAGACCCCAAACTATATGCAGAAATCACTTCGTCAAGAACTGACACTTGTCTCTTGTGGAATAAGGCACGCTGTAAGACCACACAGCAACATTAGACATATTTAGACTGCATGTTGCCAGAAATCCAGCAGCAGAAACCTTATTTAAGAACAGATGCTAGTGATACATGTGCTAATGATAAGTAAGCCATGCCGGCAAATTGAGTAACAACCAAATCCCCAAATGATCTTATTTGTCTCCATTTCCTTCTAAGCAAATAATAATTAATGCATAATAGTACACATTATTCAGTACATTTGAATGCAATACCATGTCAGGTCAGAGTTAGGAATATTGCAGTGTAATGTTGAGTTGCATGATGGTAGTTTGAAATTGCCAACTGTGAAATAGACTTAAAATCTCCATAGGACTGGCTAGTGACTTGGTAACAGCTTTCTTTTCTGCTCTGCACCAAGCTCCTACACTTGTTTTCTTAAATAAAAACTGAAAATTCCTCCGATAATCAGTAGGTAGTTTTTTCCTCCCCACTTCTCATCTAGTCACTTGAAGTTATTTCCATTAACGTACTTCTATACTCAGTAAACTGCAAAGAACAGTCAAATTCAGTACATGTGTAGGCAGGTAAAACTCCATGGAAGTTCTTGGGCTGAAGCAGACCTAATATCTGAAAAAGAGAGAGGACTCTGTTGATAGATATTCAGCTGCATGTGTGTGTTCTCTCTGTGCTCTCCCACTGTGCTGCCTCAGCTCTGTGCAGACAGCCAGCACAGCAGACCTCAAGCAAACCACCCAATGACCACAAGATTCATAAAGGTACAAAGGCACGAAGCCGGGTTTATTGTCAACGAAGCACGGTACTAGCATCCTGCAAACTCTACCAGACCATTAATACATGTAACAATGGACTAGCTCTGTAAACGGCAGGACTTTCCGTTCCTCCCTAGGCTAGACAAAGACACTCCCTCTGAGATACATCTTTTACCCTGATACAAACAAGTTACATACTGCCCCTCAGACATAGTTAGTTACTGCCCCCTGAAGTGGCTATTATCACTCATCTCCTTGTACATGTCGGTTTGATCAAAACATCTCTATTACGTACTGTCATCCTTATCTTTTAGGAAGGGTCAGAGTGTTTCTGTTATCCTTGGAGCATGTTTTTGTACCATCCTTGATATTGGGTCGTTCTGGTACTACTTGATATCGGGATGTGTTTGCATGAGTATTCTGTGCCTAGTACTTCTTAGGAAAGTGTATATCAGCCTTATTCTTGCCAGATTCTCTGAGCAGGTTCTGCCTCTTACTCACAGCTTGTCGTTTCTTTATATCAGTGAAGCGTCAACTACTACTTTAGCCCAGGCCTCAGGCCTCTGATACAAGGGCTTATGGCTCAGGCTATCTTTCTACTACAGGCTCTTTTATAGTCATTGAAATGGCCTCTGCTTAGAATACCAATCCCTTTAGTATCTCTGTTCAGGATGACAACTACCTTTGGTTTTTTGAGAGGCAACATCACACCTGCTTGTCAAGGGATTTTGGTTACTTTGCTTCAGCTTTTTTTTATTGAGAACAGTGTGATCTTACCAGCTCACAGATGACCTAGGCAATAGTTCTGATTAGTTAACTACGCACCTCTCTTATACTGCTTTATTTTCTCAAGCTACCATGGTGGTTTTATTTATTTAGTTACTTTATTTATTAGGTGTTCTTGGTGAACTATTTCTTTGCAGGTTTCAGTAATGTTGTCCTTCTGCATATTGCTCTGTCTGGGTGTGATTATCTGTGGCATCACCAGAAATCAGGCACTATATTCAACCAAAATGCTAGCCATATTTGCTTATTTTATTCCCTGCTACACAGTGGTGAGCTGGAGCAGGTTCCCACCAGTTCCCAAGAACCGGTTGCTAAAATTAGACCACCGTGGAGAACCGGTTGTTAAAGGGCCAGGGGGTGGGCAAAGAACTCCGGTCCATGGGCCGGACCATCCTGTTGCTCCCAGGATCCCCAGCTGGGGAGGCTGAGGTTCCCCTAGCCCCTCCCCCGTTTCCCCTCCAGCTGCAGTGGGGCCAGCCGCCGGCACCAGCTGAGCGGCTCAGCTGAGCTCCTGAGTCGTCCTGCTGCTTTGAGCTGCAGGCAAGGTAAGGGGGGGGGGGGCTGCAAGCTCCAGGGCCGCTGGCGGGGGGCAGTTTTCCCCAGGCCCTGCAGGGGCCCCTGGTCCCACGAGTATGTCTCCCCCTGCCCCGGCCCCTCCCCCGCTCCCCCTTAAATCAGAACTTTTTATAGGGAACCGGTTGTTAAGATTTTGGCAGCTCATCACTGCTGCTACAGTTCAGCAAATGCGATAGTTCACCTTTGTAACACAACACACCCAATAGAACAAGTAGAAGATGGGGGGGAAATAACACCAACTAGTGCCATTCCAGGATATGTATGTTTTCCCATTCTGCCAAAATGAAGAAGTCTAGAAGATAGATTTTCTTTGGTCAGCCCTTGAACCTTTTAAGTTAGCCTTGCCTGCTGAAATTAAACCTGAGTTCTTTCTGCTGTCTTCTGCAAAGGTCTTCATTATGAGGTTTTCTTGATCGTAGCTGCAGTGAAAGATGTAACGGTAGATAAGCGGTAAAAAAACCCAAACCATTGTTGTCTGGTGCCTGATTTCCTGCTGGTGTTTCTTATTAATAAACGTCACACTATTTCTTTCTCGATGTCAATCTCTATGTCCTTCAGATTGATTAAAATCTTTGGAATGGTAATGCCTTTTCTTCAGGAGCTCTCATCAGAATAAACCAATTCTTTTCACCCCCAGATTAATGTCTTATGTTGCCTCTAATCATGAAGAATTCCAAAAAGTGTTTTACAAACCATTAGCTCAGTTTTCAATGGGAACTTCTCAATAGGATTTCCAGATTCTGCACTTGGCCTGATCAACACTTAGCAAGAGTGTAAATGTCTATTTTACATGCCTACAGAGTCAATTCTGAATAGCAGCTGCAGAGTGTTGATGTCCTTCAAGGCTTCTATGCTTGAAAAAGGGCCATATAAATATACATGAGTGATTCATTTCACCCACTTCTGAAATGCAGTCACTTCTGCTGTGGAACATGGCAGTTGTTTCTGATTATTATTACAACAGGGCCTCTGGGTCCCCAGTCAGATTGGGGCTCCATTGTGCTAGGCACTGCACAAGGAAGAGACTGTCCCTGCCCTGCACAAGGCAGACAAAGGATGGGAGAAGAGAAATAAAACAAAGCAAGAAAGGTAGAATTATAATAGTCCCATTTTTACAGATGGGGAACTGAGGCACAGAGAGAATAAGTGACTTGCTCAAGGTTTAACAGCCCACAGAAACTCTCAGCAGTAGTTTAGAACAGAAAATGAAGCATTATATACTGTATCCAATTACAACATCCTGGAGAACTTTAGGGAGGCAAAATGTGGTTACTCAGAGGAGAACCTGGACAGAACTCCAGGGCTGATATCTCTGCTCTGGAGAAAAGGACCAATGTTAATGGCTAGGACCTTGGTTTTGTATCTTTTATATGACAGGAAGAACCTCCCATTTTCTGGGATCCACTAACCCTAGACTGTGGCCTTGCTTGGTACTGGCTATTTCCCCAAAAGTGGCATGTCACATAAAGGTGGCTCAAGAGGGAATGGTCACTGGGTCACATCCCACTGGCAGAGAACCAAATAACCTCAGCAAAACCTGAAAGTGGTAGGACCCAGTAGAAATGAGAGAAGTAGATGCTCCCTTCCTCTGTGCTGCTGCTTGCCCAGCTCAATACTGGATCCTCTGATCCACACCCTACCTTCACTGCTGCACATGGGGGGCATGGGTCAGCGTTCACGTCACACTCCCCATCAGTAGCTGGCCTGGCCCAGGGAAGCTAATGATCCAACCAGCAGACCAAATTTCGTGATTAATTCTGGTCATTTGCCACCTAAGGCACGTTGCCAATACACTAAGAAGACTGCAGCACCACTGCATCCCATGTGGCTGAGCATTGTGTGTGTTTGGGTGGTATGAGGAGGAGCGAGACTGGGGGGAGGCGGGGAGGAAGCAGACATGCACTGCAACTCTAAAGACATTCAAAAGGATTGGGGGATTTGGCATTGTGGCAAGAAACAGCAGCAGAGGAGTGTGCAAAGATTCCCCTTCATGTCACATTCATTGATTGGGACTATGGAGAGCTATGGTGGTACTAATTAATGTTGAAATGATGCTTGGGAGTGACAGAGTGACAAAACCGTCAACACTCTGTGAAACAAATTTAGCAACTGAGGCTTTTCTCAGGGCAGGTCTACACTTAAAATGTTTTAAGCGACAGTAGCGCTTCAATGAAGACACTCTATGCCAATGGGAGAGAGCTTTTCCATCCGCATAGTTAATCCACCTCCCCGAGAGGTAATAGCTATGTGGGCAGGAGAAGCTCTCCTGTTGACATAGCACTGTCTGCATGCGGGGTGAGGTGGGGATTCGGTTGGCATAACTTAGTAATAACAAAGTAATTCTGTAGTGTAGACCAGAGCTTCAACGGGAGTTTGCCTGATTAATAAGAACAGCATGAGACCTCTTGGCACAATCTGTATTTCATGACTATGAACACTGCAAACGCTGCATTATATTCAGCAGTATCATTCTTTTCCATATTATGTGGTATTATACGTTAAGGCCAATGGAACAGTGTGTCCTCTCACACCTGTTTTATTCCATTGACGTCATTGACTCTGAGAGGAGAGGTGAACCAAGATGCCAAATTCTGTCACCAGCCACCAAGGAAACTTCTGGGCCAGGAGTGGCCTCTAATCTATAATCAGCAGAGGTTGTGGAATCAGTGTCACGTCAATGCTGACTTCTGAGTAAAAAGTTGGGGATTTCTGTTGCACATCTCAGTACATTTTGTGCCGTAGCAGCGGTGAAGAGAAATGTACATTTATTCTAGACTGTACAGATGTGCACAGCCAACTAGAACTAAAGCCCTATGTCACTGGTATAATGTAGCATCAGCAAAAACTTGCAATATGACCCAAGCAACTGCAGTGAAGTCAGTGGAGCTGCACGTCTGCATATTGCGGTCAGGACTTGGGCCCAGTGAATGCAGAGTCGGCTAATGTAGTTTGCTTTTTAAAAAGTGCAATGATTAAAGTGCATGCTTAAGCTTGCTAAGCCAAGATTTTCCAAAATTGAGACTTCTAGGCTGGCATTTTCCAGAGGGCCTAAGTCTATATTTAGGTACCTAAATAAATGGGATGATTTTTCAAAAGTGCTGAGCACTCAGACGCTCCCACTGGATTCAGTGGAAGTGCTGGATGGTCAGCAGTTCTGAAAATTGGGCCTTTTATATTGGGCCTAAATATGGATTTGGAAACCTAAGTTTAGGCAAATGCTTTTGAAGATCTTGGCATTAAATATAAAGTAAAAAAGAAGAAAACAGCCAAAGCATAATTGAAATCTCTTTTAGGCAGGGACTGTTATTTTGTTCTGTTTATTCAGTGCTGAGAACAACTGAGTCTGGCTAATGACTGGAGCTCCTAGAGGCTACTGCAATACAAATTAATAATAATAATAAAAAATCTTCTGGTCATTCCCAATTTTATTTTATAAAACACACAAAAAAGTTTTGGAAAAGATGAGATTTCAGGCATCTGATAGCATTATGTTACAGCCGTGATCCAGGACCTTCTTCTGGTTGGTTATGGGCATACTAAAAATAAGTCAATATATCTTTAATCGCTGCTGCTTAAATGTCACAGAATTTACCAAATTTGCTTCAGGATTTCCCCAGGCTTGATGCAGAAAGTAGCACCAACGTGACATTGATTTCTATAGACTGATTGTCACGCAGACTTTATAACACTAATTGATGACTGTCTAATTTAAAATGTTTATTTTGAATTAACTTTGCATCTGCAACCTTAAAATACATGGAACAGCCTTTATATGCCTTACTCCGCACAACTCCAATAACTTTTGAAAACTACTGACATGAAATGTGCACCAGGGTCTGACAAGATTTCGCTGGGAAACCTACTCTGCTAAAAATGATGGCTAGGGCAGTAGCCACAGTCTCAGCTTCTGTATTAGATAGCGCTGCGGCTTCAGGGTACCTGGTGGCAGAATTCACAACAAGTATATATTTCTTTCTAATCCTGGAAAGTTTGGAGAGGTGCCCTACAATAGCTAAAGACACTCTGGCAAACATTGCCTTAATGATACGCCATAGCTGCAAAGGTGATTTGCAGGGTCCTTTTAACCTCTCATGCTTCTGACATAAGTCATAACTCTGCCCGTAATTTTTTACTGTCTTAAACATGTGAGGCCAATAGAAATTCTATTTAAGCCTGTAATAGGTTCTTTCTACTCCTAAATGTCCAGTAAATGGGCACCCATGGGCTAACTGCAGCAACTCTGTTCCATAGTTATCAGGCACAAGCGCTTGCTAATCTCACCAGGATGCCTCTTTTTACCTCTGGGAGCTGCTGAGTACAACAAACCTCCAAGAAAAAAATCTACCCTTCCCTTTCCCAGCCAGCAACCCTCTCCTGGTTCAAGGAAGGGTCAGCTTGTTGAGCCTGAAACTCCTTTTAAGTTTCACTTAAGTTCAGAGCAGACTCCGGTAAGACAGTGGAATTTTCAAACATCTCTTCTGAGGACAGGCTGACAGAGGACTGAGCGTATTTCCCTCCCTCTCACAGCCCTCCCTGCTGTCCACAGATAAAGCAGGTGAGGCAGATCTAGACTCTTTCTGGCTATGAGTTATGATGTTAGCCTGCTTACACATGGCTAAAATATTCTTGCCTATTAAAATGTCCACAGGAAGCAGATTTCTGATGCCTACATCTCCCTTAAAATCCTCCCTCTGGAGGTGAACCTTACCCAGAAGTACAGTTACACCAAATTCAGCCAAAGCTAAAATATTTGAACTCTTATTAAGGAGTTTATCTTCCTAACTTACCAACCTTTCCTTGACCTTAATGACTTGGGACACTGCGTCCCTCCTTACAATCTATGCCATTTACTTTAGTAGCCTTAATAAATCCCTCACCACCTTCCCAAGACTCAGTCTTAATATAGTTCACTGGGTCTTCTGCCTTTTCTGCTGGTACATTTATGGCTATGATAGCAACACTCACATTGTGGGGTGGATCCTGGGGTTCCTTTAAGTTTTGGGCAATTTGGTTTTATATGGCCAGGAGCCCTATAGGGACAGCACACTAACTGCCTTCCCTTAAGGTAGGAGGTTTTAAAACCTGGGCTCCCTTCTTTGTTTGTTTTTTTTAAATCAAAGTTGGGATTAAGTTTATGCCCAGACCTCTCTTCCCTCTTAACCTGGGGAACAGGGAGACTTCCCTTCCCCTGGGATTTATGACCTCCATCAATCCTTGATTTAACATGTTCATCAGCAATTTCTGCAGCCTCCAAAAGGGTGGAAGGTTTTTTTGTCACAGATGGCTGCTTGTACCTCATCTGTAACTATCCATAGCAATTGCACCTGGACCATCAGATCAAACAGTTTTTCATTATCACCTTCAGCCTCTACCCCCATTATCCATTGTCTCATGTTGAATATGTGTAATTTTATGAGTGATGTAGTCAAACATTTTAGGATCTCTGTACTTCAATCGATAGGTTTCAGGGGTAATCGTAAACCTTTCCAGTACATTTTCTTTAAATTTCTTATACACCATAGCATCACCCTCCTCCATATCATTAAAAACTTGTCCCATCTTCCCCATTAATCTGACCAAGAGGATAGGCATCCACTTACCCTCTGGGATCTTGTAGATCCCATACAGTGTCTCAAAGGTGGACAGGAACATTTCTATATTGTCAGTCTCTTGGAAAATTGGGCACACTTTCTCCCACAACCTTGTGTGTTGCGGGGTGGGGAGAAAGGGTGGTTGTACTCACTGGATGGAGAGTATTTGCTGCTCCAGTATTTTGAGCTGTGTTGTTTGAGCTTCCATCAGCATCCTGTGGGCTCTCTCTTCTGCTGCCGTGACTTCTTTGGTCTCCATGGTCAGGGGCGGCTCTAGGAATTCCGCTGCCCCAAGCAGAGCGGCGCGCCGCAGGGCGCGCTCTGGCGGTCGCCGGTCCTGCGGCTCCGGGGGACCTCTTGCAGACGTGCCTGCGGAGGGTCCGCTGGTCCCGCGGCTCTGGTGGACCTCCCACAGGCATGCCTGCGGATGCTCCACCGGAGCCGCGGGACCAGCGGACCCTCCGCAGGCATTTCTGCGGGAGGTCCACCGGGGCTGCGGGACCAGCGGACCCTCCGCAGTCATGCCTGTGGGAGGTCCGCCGGAGCCGCCTGCTGCCCTGCCAGCAAAATGCCGCCCCAAGCGCGTGCTTGGCTCGCTGGGGTCTGGAGCCGGCCCTGTCCATGGTCCGCCCTTCTGCCATTAGGCTCTTGTGTTCCTGGTCCTGTCGGGTTCTCAGGTGCTGCAGTTGGGCCAGTTCCATTGTAGTGGTCTCTGTGTCACCTGGGGCAGGAAGGTCCTTGGACGCCTGGTCAGAACTTACGAGCAAAGCGCTCAGTTCCAGATATGGGGTTTTATTTTCATGAGATAGTCTCCTGTCCTTACATAACTTTTCAAGGTCTTTATTTCTCAAGACGATCATATGACTGTGATTCACTCATTGTGGCTAATCTTTAACATTTAACAATTGTATGTTCTATAATTATATTTCACCAACCCAATGACAAGTGTGAACACCTGAAGCACTATAACAGTCTTACCATAGAGTCATGGACAGTCCCCTTGGGCGCTTCCATCTATTTTGCCTCCCAGGCAAGCTGGACTTTGTAATAGATGGTCGCTTACACCAAAAACCACAACAATATTCAGGTATCAGAAGGGTAGCTGTGTTTGTTGCTTTTTACAGATCCAGACTATGAGTCCTGCGGCACCTTAAAGACTAACAGATGTATTGGAGCATAAGCTTTTGTGGGTGAATTCAATATTCAGGTTACTCCCAGTCCCAAAGGACTAGTTACATACCCCAGTTTGGCTATACTTTAGATCTCGAACCAAAGACAACGCTTGTAGCCAGTCTTGTAATAAACTAACTAAAGGTTTATTAACTAGAAAAAAAAGAAATATGAGCGTTATTGACAAGTTTAAAGCAGATAAAGAGACACACACAAATGAGATATGATCTTAGGTGCCAAAAGATTGTAGTAGCTGCTATAAAATTCACGCTTTATAAGTCTCTTAGGGCTAACCCAAGCTAAACAGCTGGGGACTCCTTGGTTATGCTTAGAAATCCTTGCCCCTGAGAGTTCAAGCAGCATAAGAATAACATTTCTCCTTAACAGGTATTTTTATTCTCTTCCCCCAGAATTGAAGCTGTAATGGGAAGAGGGCTAGAGCCACATACCCTCTTCGGGGGGTGTTTGAACTCCACTGCCCTGCAGCCAGGTAAACAACCATCCACCCCTCACCTTTAGAAGCCCCTGGAATTTTTGAATTCCATTTTGTGTTTGCTCTGCATGGAGAGGTTTCATTGCATCTTCCCAGGTGACCATGGCAGGCTATTGCAGCAAACACTGTCCTGCTTGGACGCTGCAGATCTGCTGGAGAGGAGGCTATGCAGTCACAGCTGTGCTTGAGCTGTAGGAATTTTGATACCTACGGGCAGATTTCTCGAGGCGTGTGCGAAAAGGGCTATGATCGAGACACACAGCAGTGCAGAGCGAAGATAAAGGAGCTGAGGCATGTGTACTATAAGGCAAGGGAGGCTATCCATCGCTCCGGTGCTGCACCTAAGACCTGCTAATGGTAAGTCATCTTTATTTGTTTCCTATAAAATGAGATAGCAGGCACTACCAGTACATACACAGGCAGTTTAATCATTTGCTTACTGGAATGTAAGGCCCCAAATGTCACCATTGCTTCCTAGGAAAACTACATGTAATGTAACATTGCAGCACCAATCACAGAGATATACATTACTGGTTCTCATTTTCAGTGTTGCCTCAAAGCCTCCCTGATTCAAATTGCCCCCCTCTGGGCTCCTCTGATACCCCTGGTATCTGGCTTGCCAAAATCAGCAGCCAAGCAGTCTGCCTCAACACTTCACCCCTGAGCAAACCTTTTATCCTTAGTTTCACGAAGATTATGCAATGTACAACACACAGCTATGACCATGAGAATATTATCCTCCTTGAGGTCTAACCTGCCATAAAGGCATTGCCAGTGCACCTTTAATCTGCCAAAGGCACATTCCACAGTCATCCGCCACCTGCTCAGCCTGTTGTTGAACCGCTCCTTACTGCTGTCCAGGTTTCCCATGTAAGGTTTCATGAGCCATGGCAGTAAGGGGTACGTTGGGTCTCCCAGGATCACTATGGGCATTTCAACATCCCCTACTGTAATCTTCTGGTCTGGAAAGAAAGTCCCCACTTGTAGCTTTCTATACAGGCTGGTATTCCTGAACATGCGTGCATCATGCCCCTTCTCAGACCACCCCGCGTTGATGTCAGTGAAACACCCACGGTGATCCACAAGCACCTGCAACACCACGGAGAAGTACCCCTTCTACTGATGTACTCTGTCGCAAGGTGGTCTGGTGCCAAAATTGGAATATGTATGCCATCTATCGCCCCTCCACAGTTAGGGAAACCCATTTCTGCAAAGCCATCCACTATTTCACACACATTTCCCAGAGTCAAGGTCCTTCGTAGCAGGATGTGATTAATAGCCCTGCACACTTACATTAACACAGCCCCAACAGTCAACTTCCCAACTCCCAATTGATTCACGACTGACTGGTAGTAGTCTGGAGTCACCATCTTCCACACAGTGATTGCCACACGCTTCTCTACCGATAGGGCAGCTCTCATTCTGGTGTCCTTGTGCCACGGTGCTGGGGTGAGCTCCGTACACAGTTCCAGGAAGGTGGCTTTCAGCATCTGAAAATTTTGCTCGTCATCCCACACCTGCATGACGATACAATCGCACCATTCAGTGCTTGTTTTCTGAGCCCAAAAGCGACAGTCCACCCTCTGCAGCTGTTCTGTGAATGTCAAACGCAATCTAAAGTTCCTCCTAACCATATCACACAGCACATCAGGCAACTGGGAGTCTTCTTCAGTTAGGAACTTCAAGGTTAATGGCCCTGCCATCCACAATGTTTTCATGACAGTTATCAAACCATAGGAGAGCAGTGCGGGGTCCATCCCTTCTCACAAAGATGCCAAGGTGCATAGGAAAGAAGAGCCGTTGAAAAATGCTGCGAAAGAAAACCGGAAGCCCATGGAAAGCAGTGCACCACAGGACATTGAGCCTGCTCCCAAGAAGCGCCACGATCCGCTTCACCTTCCCACAAGACCTAGCGGCAGAAGGTGTCGAGTTGAACTGTGGGATAGGTACCCACAGTGCACTGCTCACACCGCTGATGCTAGGGCCCCAAGTATGGACACGCTCTGCTGACAGGGGGCGTGAGTGTGAACATGCAATACCGATTTTTATTATAGCACTTTTTGAGTGTCGACATAACTTTTGTTGACAAAACTTTGTAGTGTAGACAAGCCCAAAGTCTTTTGTCCACACTGACTTGTCTGAGGCCTGTAAACCTTCTTTTGTTGGGGAGAAATAACACCTATAGTGGTGAACTAGGTATTTCACACTCAGTAATGCTTCTCCCCTGACTGTGGGGGATTTACAGTCTTAGGCCTGGGCTACACTACAGAGTTAGGTTGACCCAAGGCAGTTTAAAGAAGTGTCTACACTTAAATTTAGCTCCTGCTGATGTAACTGCCCCACTACGCCAACTTAGGCCATGTCTACACTAAAAAATTATATCAACCTAAGTGTGATGGGGTATACAAACCTCACACTGGAGTAAAAGGAATTAAGGAATTAGTTTGGGCGCAGCCAGCCCCGCCCCATTACACGTGCAGCAAATGCACCATCTGGTGGAGGAGGAACTAAAAGACAGGGAAACAGCTCATTTGGGGGCAGAACTGGAAAAGAGTAGAGCTGCAACCTCTGGTTCCTGCAGCGCAGCACAGCCTGAAATCTCTAAGATAACTACCCCAATGGGCCCTCTGAAGGCAGAGGTGAAAGTAAGCCGGTACACCCCAGTACGGTGTACTGGCAAGAGCCGGTGTGCTGTACCAGGGCGGCCCAGCTTCCCCAGGCTGCAATTTAAAGGGCCTGGGGCTCCCAGCAGTGGCTGGAGCCCCAGGCCCTTTAAATTGCTGCCAGAGCCCCGCTGCTGGAGCCCTGGGGTAGTGGGTCAGGGCTCCCGCTGCCTCTACTGTCCTGGGTCCTTTAAATAGCCGCCGGAACCCCCCTGCCGATATCCCAGGGCTCTGGAGGGCTATATAATGGGCTAGGGCAGTAGAAGCAGGGGGGTCCTGAGCCCTTTAAATAGCCCCCAGAGCCCTGGAGCAGCGGAAGGACTCTGGGGGCTATTTAAAGGGCCTGTACGGGGACACTTTGGCAAACCAGTAAAGTGCCTAAAACTACTATGGCTTATCATTAAAAGCAAGCTATTAAACAGTCTCAGCTTGACCGAGGCAGGGAGTTTTGGATGCCACAGAAAGGGCAGCTTGACCCCGTGTCCTTCCTGATGAGGATTGTGTTGAAGTTGCTGATACATGCATTTTAAAAGAGTAGGATATGCCCCAGGAATGTCTACTGGGGTCTCAAGGCTGCAAACTCTGGAAAAACCCACACCTGGTTAATCAATAATCAGAAGGAACCTCTTGCTTGATGATTGAAACTGCTTACTTAACAAGGTTTCTTTAAGGGACATGTCATTCTATTACTAATGTATAAATAAGTGGAAAAAGCTTGACATGGAGGGGACTCTTCAGGACTGGTCTCTCCCTCTGGATGCATCTTGTGTTCCCCACCAGCAGACGGGCTGCGAAGGAGAACCAGGCTGTTATCAATATTATTTTTAATCCTACACCTCACTCAAGTGCTCAGGGACCTGTGGACATGTATAAGACATGTAACTATCAACCTAATTTATGAGCTTAGTTTTATAGTATAATTCCAATTATCCAAATTCCCTTTATCCAAAACTCCTAATTACCCAAATCTAGTGTGTCCATTCAGAAGACTTTTATGTTAGTTCATCACACAAACAACTTCTCAATTAGCCTCTTTACACCTGTAAGCTCTGATCAACAGCTTTGCATTTGTATAGCGGATCTCAAGAAAGTTATTTTTTTACACTGCTTTAAGAATATTACTTGTGTAACCGCTCTATGCCAATGGGAGAGAGCTCTTGCATTGACATAATAAAACTGACATAGCACTGTCCACACCAGGGGTTCTCCTGTCACTGTAGTTAATCTATCTCCCTATAGATGGTAGCTAGATCGACAGAAGAATTCTTCCATTGACCTACCCCTGTCTACGCTGAGGGTTAGGTTAGAATAACTACGTTACTCAGAGATGTGGATAATTCTGGCTTCAATGGGAGTTTTGCCTGAGTAATAACAACAGCATGAGACCATAGTTGTGAAATACAAATTGTGCTGAGAGAATACTGCAAATGCTGCATGATATTCAGCAGTATCATTCTTTTCCATGTTGTGTTGTACTATACGTTAAGGCCAATGGGACAGAGTGTCCTCACACACCTGTTTTATTCCATTGATGTCACTGACTAGCTGAGAGGACAGAGCAATCAGTTTTTCATTATCACCTTCAGCCCCCCACCACCATTATCCATTTTCTCATAAAATTACACATTTTATGCACATATTCAACATGAGTGATGTGCTCAAACATATTAGGATTTCTATACTTCAATCGATAGGTTTCAGGGCTAATCGTAAACCTTTTCAGTACATTTGCTTAAAATTTCTTATACACCATAGCATCACCCTCCTCCATATCATTAAAAATTTGTCTCGCCTTCCCCATTAATCTGACCAAGAGTCACTTACTTGCTGGGATCTTGTGGATCCCACACAGTGTCTCAAAGGTGGACAGGAACTCTTCTATACCATCAGTCTCTAGATTAATTGGGCAGATTTTCTCCCACTCCCTAGTGTTGTGTGGGTGGGTGTGGGTAGGTGCTCACTAGATGGAGAAGTTCTTTTTACTGTTCCAGTATTTTGAGCTGTATTGCTTGAGCTTCCATCAGTGGCTGGTGGGCTCTCTCTTCTGCTGCCTTGACTTCTTTAGTTTCCCTTCTGCCATCAGGCTCTTGTGCTCCTGGTCCTCTCGGACTCTCAGATGCTGCAGTTGTTCACAATTGCTTGTCTGATCTCTATAAACCTTCTTTTGTTGGGGAGGAGATAACACCTCTTGTGGTGAACTATTTCTTACTTGGTAATGCTTCTCCCATGACTGTGGGGGATTTACAGTCTTAGGCCTGGGCTACACTAGAGTTAGGTTGACCCAAGGCAGTTTAAAGAAGTGTCTACACTTAAATTTCACTCCCGGTGATGTAACTGCCCCCCTATGCCAATTTAGGCCATGCCTACACTACAAAATTATGTCGACCTATGTGTGATGGGCTGTACAAACTGCACCCTGGGCAACAAGGAGCTAAGAAATTACTTAGGGCCCAGCCAGCCCTGCCCCACCAAACCTGCAGCAAATGCTCCATCAGGTGGAGGAATTAAAAGACAGGGAAGCAGCTTATTTGGGGGCAGGCCTGGAAGAGAGCAGACCTGCAACCCATGGCTCCTGCAGTGCAGCATGAAATCTCTAAGATAATTGCCCCAAAGGGCCCTCCCTGAGTGAAGGGAGGACCCACCCCAGAAACAGAGAGGGAAGCATTTCCCTGTCCCTTGCATATGGACCTTGGACATTGGTAATCCCATTTTATCTTTTTTGGTTTGGACTACCCAAGCAGAGGAAAGCCTTGGAGTGAGCTGCCTGGGGGGAGGTGGGGATAGGAAGTGGCCCAAGGAGAGCAGTGTTAAACAGCTTCATTTGCCAAAACACTGGTAGCCCCAAAGGGTCCTGGGTAAGAGCCTGGTGAAGTGTAAGGGGCCAAGCTCCTCTACCAACAGGGAGGGATAGCTCAGTGTGGGGGGAGGGATAGCTCAGTGGTTTGAGCATTGGCCTGCTAAACCCAGGGTTGTGAGTTCAATCCTTGAGGAAGCCACTTAGGGATCTGGGGCAAAAATTGGTCCTGCTAGTGAAGGCAGGGGGCTGGACTAGATGACCTTTCGAGGTCCCTTCCAGTTCTAGGAGATTGGTATATCTCCTGTTATTACCTAACAACCCCCCTGCTGGTCATGCACCAGAGCCCTGACCACTAGGTGACACTTCCCAACCATTCCCCAAGTGAGGACCATAATACTAAATAACTGCAGCATCTGTATGCCGATGTAATTACATCACTTGTGTGTGTCCACAGTATGCTCCTTGTGTTGGCAGTGCGTGTCCTCACCAGGAGCACTTGTATCAGTGTAGAGAACAGTGCACCATGGGTAGCTATCCCACTATGCAACTCGCCACCATCTAGGGCAGGATGTTTTGAGAAGGCTTTGCACTGCCTCATGGTGCTGAAATGAGTTGCACAGGGGTGACTGGGAGCATGATTTCAATGTCCCATAATGCAGTGTTATCCAGCCTATAATTTACTCCTGAAAGAATTTTGTGCCAAAAAGATAAAAATTATGCGCACAATATTTATGTGCACAATGCTGCAGAAACTATGGGCCTGTCTCCTGGGACTGTACCATGTGCCTCAGTGAATTATATTGTGTTGGACCAATCTCTGTTGCCCATGCTCAATGCTACCGACTGGCAAAAAGCTCAACTGCAAGATACTGACATTCATGACACACTACTTGCAAAAAGAGAAGGGTGAAACCCTGTTGCAATTATTCCATTTATCCCCAAGGGTAGACAACTATTGAGGGACTAGAGCAAACTAAAACTGATACAGGGAGTGCTGCACCGGATCACAGTAGATCCTTTACAAAATCAACAAACCCAACTAGTGCTACCAAAAGAGTACAGAGCCCTGGCCATGAGGGCCCTGCATGATGACTTTGGACATTTGGGAATAGAGAGAACCCTGGAACTTATTCGTAGTAGGTTCTACTGGCCCCGGATGGCTGAGGATGTACGCAAGAAATGTGAGACATGCACTCGGTGTGTTCAAAGGAAAATTCTGCCCACTAGAGCAGCATATCTGAAGAAAATCACCGGCAGCAAATATTTGGAGCTGGTATGCATTGCTTTCTTCTCTTTAGAAATGGACAGGAGGAATGGTGGGAACATTTTATTAGTGACTGACCACTGTGATAAATTCAGGATGGACAGCTGCAGGGGGAATGGGGGGGTGGAGGGAACAGAAAACAGTCCCCAGAAGGTTAAAAGGCCCTCCCCCCATCAACTAGGAAGGAGCTACCAGAGATCAATTAGGATCAGCTGAGAGGGAGTTACCTGAGGTTAATTAGAATCAGCTGATTCCAACTAAGGGCTGCCTGAGACCTGTTTAAACCCTCCCCTGTTGGGAGAAGAGGAGGGAGAAGAAGTCAAGCTGCCAGTAGCAGGAAGGGGTGGTGAGTGAGTGAGTACCCGAGCAAGTAAGGTACCTCTTTACCACGCCCAGGGAGGGAGGTGAACTGTGCAGACGTACCTCTGAACTCTGAGTCTGCACTGGCCAAGGACAGCAACTGTGAGTGGGGTGCAGAGAAGGATTGGGCACATGAAAGGGACTTTTGGGTTGCTGGACTTAAGAACCTGAGGGGGAAAGGACACTGCCCAACCTACTTGTGGGTGGGTCTTTTACTCTTGGTTTATGTTTATGAACCCTGTTTGCGATGTTTTCCCAAATTAACGCTGAGTTACTTCCCTCCTTTTATTAATAGTTTATTTCCTACACTCTGCTTGCGAGTGGGGAAGTATTGCCTCTCAGGGGCACCGTGGGGTGGTATGTAAATTTCCCAGCTTACTGGGTGAGAGCTCAAGGCCAGCTCTGTTGTATCAATGGAAAGGACCCCTTGGATATTGAACCTGGCCCTGGTTGCTTCTGGCTCCACCGGGCAAAAGGGTAATACCATAAGTGCCTTTTCATAGCAACGGGCATAATTATCATTCATGCCCACCGAGGGCCTAGGCAGATGGCGGCAATATTGATTTTTCTCTTTCACATGCCCCAGTCACAGATTCAGCCAAGTTCTTAGGCATTCACCTACACAGCCTGGGACTTTTTCTCAGGCAGATGGAATACTGAACATAACCGTGATCTCTATTTTCTGATGAAAGACAGTTACAAGGTATTTCTGTGAGCTTCACGAATAGTGCTTGGAAACTTTCCTTGCACCTAACACCGCCCCATGTTGGCTTTGGAGTTCTGCTGACTAGATCAATGCTTGAAACCACACTGGAATTTCCGCAAAGTGAACTGGGTTGCATATACCGTAGAAGCTGAAGACGGGATACATCGTAGTAAGCCGATCTCAGAAAACTATGACTGCCTTGTTCACCTTCTTATTAAAAACTGCCATAAAATAGGTTCTGTGGCTATCACAAGGTCTCTTCTCATTGCTGGCAGCTGAATACAGAAGTACCCTGCAATGAGCCTGAGAAGAGTGATGATCTAGACACAGCAAAAGCACTAACAGTTATTGAATTCTGCCCGCCTGAAGAGATAGAACAAGTAGAGCCCCGAAAATCCATGGCTATCCGCATCCGAAGCCGTTGTATTGTTCACCATGTTTGCAGATCATGGATTGGATGTGGCTATAATGAGATTCCTGTGTCACTCCTGGGGGAATTCTGCAGGATCACATGCCCGCAGAAAACACCTCCCTCTCCCCGGAGAATTCCTGTGCTTCCCCGCAGAAAAGAGCAGTGAAGCAAAGGGAAGCTGCATGGGGAGGGGAGATGACCATGGGTGCAGTTTTTTGGGGGGGATTGCCCTCCCCTAACAGGGGTGAGGCATGGAAGGCCACATTAAGTTACATGCCACTGCCCACCTCCTCATGTCTGCAAGCGCACAGCTGCCCAGCTGAAGGAGGCTGTGTCTTGGCTTCGCTGATTCTGCAGCTGAATGCTGCCTCTTAAGTCCTAGTGCCAGTCATGCTCCCCTTCTGTGTGCTGGGAGCCTTCCTGTTTTATGTGCAACAGTGAGTACCAGCAGTGGGGCTGGGTAAGGGAGGGTGGGGGAAATGAGGGAAGGAGGAGTTGAAGGGGGTGGGGGAAAGAGGCAGTGTGGAAGGAAGGGGGTGGATTAGGGCAGGGGAGGGGAATGTGTGAGTGAGGAGAGGGGGATGGGACAGTTGGGGAGAGGGATGAGATGGGGAAAGAAAAGGGGATAGGGGAATCGCAGGGGGAAGCGGGAGCCCAGCATGCGGCATCCCCTCGGCAGCAGCTGAGGCTCCCCCTTTAAGCAGGCCCATCAAATCTTCACCCTGACAAGCCCTACCCCTCTAAACCTGGACCCTCTCCGACAAGCCCCTCATACCCAGACCCCCACCCCACTGAGCCCCAACCAGCTTCAGCTGGACCCCCATCAAGCTCCATTCCCTCAGCACCAAGACCCTCCTGCTGAGCCCCATCTCCCCACACGCAGACTGCCCCTGCTGAGCCCCAACCACCTTCACCTGGATCCCCTGCAGAATCCTATTGCCCCTGCACCTGGAGCCCCCCAACGAGCTCCTGAGCATCCAGATCTCCCACTGAGCCATCGGCACCCAGACTGCCCTGTGGAAGCAGGGAAAGAATTAATAAGGATTTGAAGGGGATCTTAATGCATGTCAGTCAGTTAGCAAGAGTTAGCCCAGCTGTAACCCTAATGACGTGAGACTTCTAGAAGCAAGGATAGTGTGAGGCAGAGGGAAAGAACTGTGTAAAAAGTTATTACGACCTTGTAACTGATAACCAAATATGCAGCCTGGTGTCTTCTAGGAGTGAGAAAACAAGATAGCAGAATGGCTTATGTATAAACAAAATGTAGTTGTTGCTCTTTATTGTCTGTATTATTGCTAGTTATTGTCTATAACAAAAGTATAAAGGCTTGCTGCAATTGTTTACCAGTTGAGAGACCTGTCCGGGACTGGGACGACCCTGTGTCCTATGGCACTCTCTCCCTCCATTGTAATTACTGGAGAAATAATAAAGTATTTGATTTTGCTGCACCCAAACGAAAAAGCAAGAACTGAGTTTTTCTCCGACAATTTGGGGGCTCGTCCGGGATGGCAACGCCCACGGACCCACAGACGGCTACTACGGATCATTCCCCTTCGAACCCCATGGCGCCACATGAGAGGTATGAGACCTTTTGAAGTCTCTATTGGGGTATCGGAGGAGGACTGTCCGTGAGGACGTCTGTCTCTGTTGGGCTCACACCATCTGAACTTATTGACTGTGCAGCAAGATCAGATGCAGAGTGGTATTGGGGAAAGGCCCCAACAAGGTTAGTTTATAGCAGTATTGGGAACTGCTGAGTTGGCCAACAAGGTAATGCATAGGTAAATGCATAAGGTAATGCATAGGTAAATGCATTAGAATGCACCGGTGCTGAGGGTTTTTTACCGCCTCAAGAGGGGTTGTCATACCGCCTCATGGTATTGTTCCGGACCAGGTAAAGATGCATCATGGTTTAAAAAAAAAAACACAGAGCCTCTAACGCAAGCCCGGTAACTAGTGGATCTTTAGGAGATCCGACTCACGGTGGGCTGACTCAACCTGGCATAGTCCGGCGAGGAAGCTGCCTGGGTCTAGGAGTGTGTGAACCCATCTTCCCTCCCCACCTTCCTTTCCATGTGGGCTACTGACAGTCTGATCATCTCACTGGATGCAATCAGAGTAAGCGTCTCCGTCTCCCAGAGACTAGCCGACGCTCTTTGCTGAAGGGAGGTGTAGGAGAGTCGTGGTCATCCTCGTTAGTCTCTCCCGTGTGAGTACCCTGTAGGGAGAGATCCTTAGTTTCTGAGCCGCTAGCGCGGACAGGGCACCCTCTCTGTGTGTGTAAGTGGAAAATGGGTAAGGGACAGTCTAAACATTCCACCTCATCCCCTAAGGGTACCCCAGCATATTACATGTACGTACATTATGGTCCTAAAACCTGCAGGTATTGGAATCTTCTCACTCGTGAAAATCCATCTATACAATGCCCATTAGAAGGTACCTTCAATCTAGATAAGATCATACATCTCAGAGGAGCTTTTAATCACCAAAGAAAAGCCTCTGACACAGTGTGAGCAATTTGTCTAGGAACGGGTTAATTTGAAATTCAGCTTGGCTTAGAAATAAAGATAAAGTTGCTCTACGTTCAAGGTCAAGAATCAACGCACACTATGCTAAGTACAAAGAAAAACTGCTTTCAGCCTCAGCTGGCTGTGGAAAATAGAGACAGAGGCAAACCAAAGGCAATACAAGTTACAGGATTGAAATTACATTTGCAAAGCTTAACTTTCCAGTGAGATCCAGCAGTGTGCTTCTGCGACCCTGTAGCTGGTGTGGCTTGGTGACACTGGAAAAGCCACAGGCAGTTGACCTGGACTGGAATCTCTGAAATCCGCAGGAGATTCCAGGGTGTAAAAGAACAGCCGTCCCAAGAGTGGAAGCATGTTGGAAATTCTGAACAGGCTGTATACAGGATAATCTCCCGTCCACCTATTCCCCTTCTCTGAATGTTATACACAGACGTGGCCAGTCTGGACATGTGTGAGTATTAAAGTGGCTTAAGGCTTGGAGCATTCATATTTTTCCCGAGTGATGTGGGAGCGTTCCCAACACTCTCCATTGTTGTTTTATTATTTTTAATGAAGCTTTCAAATTTGGTTATATGGTGTGTTTTCTTCCCCCAACCTCCTGCAGTGTCAGCCTGATCACCTGACATGAGGGATAAATTGGTAACAGATATTTGTCACAGTTTGGTGAGCAATTGAGAATGGGGGAGCCCTGCAGAATTTACACCATCTATCTGTTTTACTTTTGTTATTTTATGTTTGCTTTGTTTGGTACTGTTGGTGTTATATGATAAGGATTGCATGATTAAAGGTGAGCCCTAATAGAATAAGGAAACACTATCTGGTTCTGATTCTGTTCTGTTTAACCGGTTACTGTTGTTTTTCTGCTCTGTTCATTTGGGCGTTAGGTGTGTGGGCGGAACTGAACTTCTCGTTCGTAATTCCTCAGGGTGGAAGCCATGTGTGCGATGAAGCTCTGAGGTTGTATTGAGATCCTTCTGTCCCGCTCCCTGTAACGCACAATGTAATAGAAGTAGAAAAATCTGGCTTAGACTGTAATTCTCTCTGCTTTCTGTGTAATTTTCTTTTCTGTTTAAGTGTCAGCAGACAAATGGGTGGGTCTCTGGGTAGACCCCCTAAAGGGGTTTGGATTATGTGTTAAGTAAATGGCCTTTACCCAATGGCCATGTATTTTTGCCCAGGTGGCAAGCCTTACTAGGGAGGACTCGGGTAGTCTTGTAAGTAAAAATGTTCTAGGGGAAAGACCAGAAGGGTGGGGGCTAGTTGAGAAGCCCACCCTCCTAGCTAAACTAGTAGTGGAACAAGCTAGTGCCCATGGAAGGGACGGTTCAGCGAGAAAAACAGGATCGGGCCCAGGCGGGCAGGCAACAGACAGAGATTGGAAAACAGGTTGGAAACTTTTGAGGGTGTAGTGGAAGGAAGGAGTAAGTGAGTATAAGCATGAGGATTTCAAATACTCAGGAGGATATTTGGAGCGGTGATTTGAATTGGTAAGTGGCTGTTGGAAGACAAAGCAAGTGATTTAAAGGAAAGTAAAAAGTTGACTCTGTAGTTGCTGGAGGGAACAGCAGTTGAACTTTGTAAAAAATGCTAAAGAGAAAAGTTTTTGGTGTCTTTAAAATGTTTGTAAATAAATTCGAGCAAAGAAATTATTAGATTGCAATCATTTGGCTATGAACAATTTTGTTAAATTAGTTGAAGAATGTATACAGTGCTATGTAATGAAAATTGTATTAGGCTCTAAGGGCACTGTAAGTGGTGATGTTTTCTTTCAGTGTTTAAAAGCAAAAGTTAAAAGTAAAAAGCAAGCCAGAAAGCATCTGTGTTAATGCAAATTATCTAACTGATAAGGTAGAAGCCACTGAAACCTGGGCTGCCTATGAAACACATACGAGAAAATATGGGGTAATTCCCCTGTTTTGCCTGAAATCAACAAGGGTATTTGTATATTTTAAGTAATTGACTGCCCAGAAGGGGTAGACCTCTGTTTTTGTCTTTCAGATAATCAAAGAAAACTAATGCCAGCTGAACAGCATTCAACGTACCGTGCATTTACTGACAGAGTAAAAATTATGTTTTGTGTTCTATGTTCTGTCTTGTGGTGTTTGTCTCGTGGCCAGAATTGTTGTGTTTAATATTTTCATGGGATGGTCTGATTTGAAATCTAGCGGAAGTGTTGGATTGAAATGCAGATACTTGTTTTGTTCAACTTAGAATACAAAGTGTTTGGATACATCAGAAAAATGTGATATACTAAAGTCTAATACATTTTCTTAAGTAAGAGAAAGAAACTACATTGGCCAAATCTTTTAATTAAGAATTGTTGTTAAAATTTGCATACCAACGGTCTGCAAACATTAAATGTACCGCTCACAAGACTCCTCATGATGAAGTTACCCGTGGAAATGCTTTGGCAGACTCTGGAGCCAAAGCAGCGGCCCTTTCCGTACCTCAGGCTGAACATACTTGTGTCCTAATTGAGCAGCCTTCACTAGCCTCCCTTGAGGATCTGGCTAAGATCCAGGAGGCTGCATCAAGAACCGAGAAACACTCTTAGAGTGCTGCTGGATGCATTTTACATACTGATCATCTTTGGTGTGCCCCGGATGGTCGCCTGGTGGCACCGAAGATGTTACTGCCCTATCTTGCTCGCATATACCATGGAATGGCACACGTGAGCAAAGGGGGGGATGGTTGCTGCAGTTAACATAGATTGGTGTGCACCGAGTTTCCCTTCTGTAGCACATTCCTACTGTCAACACTGTGTGATTTGTCAACAGCACAACATTGGTAAAGCTGTTAAAGCTAAGCGGGCAGCCCACCCTCCTCCTTGGGGACCTTTTGTAAATATTCAGATTGATTTTATTCAAATGTCTAAATGTTGTGGTTATGAATATGTATTAGTTTTAGTTGATGTATTTACCAATTGGGTTGAAGCTTTTCCTTGCAGGAAAGCAGATGCCAGGACTGTTGTGAAACTAATGCTTAAAGATTTTTATACACGTTTTAGCATCCCTTTGAGTATCAACAGTGATCGTGGAACTCATTTTACTGGACAGATTGTAAAGGAGTTATGTGCAGCTCACTGCCCTCACCACCCACAGTCTGCTGGGACAGTGGAATGCCAGAACCGGATTTTAAAGAATAAACTGGCCAAGATTTGTGCTGAGACAAACTTAAAGTGGCCAGATGCTCTTCCTTTAGCACTGATGAGTATGAGAGCCATTCCCAATCGAAAGACTGGACTCAGCCCTCATGAAATTTTGACAGGATGCCCAATGCGACTACCAGCTGCACCCCCACTAACCCTAGCTCAGATGGACATTCATTTGATGGATGACATAATACTTAAGTATTGTCAGGCACTAATGAAATGTGTTAAGTCTTTTTATACACAGGTGAAGGAAGCATTACCGACGGATCCTGTGCAACCTTGCCACTCGTTGGAACCAGGAGACTGGGTCTACATAAAGATCCATCGACGGAAGACTGCCTTGGCTCCACGCTGGAAAGGCCCTTTCCAAGTCCTGTTGACTACCAACACCGCTGTAAAGTGCCAAAGACTGACTGCTTGGATCCATGATTCTCACGGCAAAAAGACCCCTCCACATCAGGAGAATTCTCCTACTGATAATTAGCCTATTCTTTCTTCTAGTTCTACTGTGCTTCTGGACAGCAGGGAAAAAAGGACAAGGTGACGTGCTAGCAACCTCTCCCTTGTCCACTGACAAATCTACTGTGCCTTGAAACTTTTCTAGAAGAAGCAAAATCATTACAGGGTGATGTCCTGGTAATCTTCCCTGTAGGATGCTGAACCACGACTGCTTCAGGAAAGAAGAAGAAACACCCACTCCACTGACATTGCCAAAGTCCAGGAATTCCTGACCAGAAAGGACATTGAGAACTGACCCTGGTGAAGAAACAAAGAATTACACACTGGCAGGGAAAAAAATTTGTGGGACCCATGCTTGGGAATGTGGTATTGATTGGATTTTGGGGTTTATTCTACAGGCTGCGCCCTGTGTTTTGGATAAATCCTTCAGTATGTATTGCCCTCCCTAATTGGATTTTAAATGACATTGCCCTTATCCAGTTTTCAGATCACTTCTACATACCCAGATTGCTCACAAGGTGCTGCCATTAGATTAGCACAACAAAAAGCCTGGGTTATTTCCTCTGGACAAAAAGGGAATTGACCAGATCCTTGTGGGCTAGGGCCAATAGTGCAGCAGCCATTTGGAATATTCTTAAAAGCCAAGAACATGATAAAAAAATTGGGCCAACTAGAAAAGGCCACTAGCCTTATTTTTAAAGCTCAGCTATCTTAAGTACAGGCTGGAGTTGGTGAGTTACATGTCATTTCCACCCATAGTTCTATGACCCAGAAGTTACTGACAGAGATGGTATTGAATATCACTGAGGCTGGGAAGGCATTGCAGTGGGATCTAGTATGTTTAGAAATCCAGGATTTCCTGAATGACCAGCTGATGGCCATTCCGAGTGATCTTGAGCACCAGACTTGGCCCACTGCCCTTACAGACACATCAGGATTACCATCTGATCTATGGTCATGGAAACATACTTGGACACTTTCTGGATGGAAGTGTGGACATTTACAGTGCTCCTTCCAAGCATATGGACCGGTTACGGGGGTGTGGGCTCCCACATACCGAATCCTGCCGGGTCCATGGGGAGGATGCATGTGGGACTGAATTATTTACCGAGACATCTGGGAAATTAGACCACCTGGTATACCTAACTGATTTATAGACAGTACCCCTAGAATAACACCTGACATTTTGGATAAGAATAGAGAGTCAATGGACATTTTGGCTGTTAGAACCACCACAGCTCAGTGTATCTATAAACTGAAGCCAGGGGAAGTTGTCACTGTTTATGACAATATTTGCTGAGAGGGTGGAGGTCAAGGAACTACCCTGACGGGACACCCACTTTTTCAAGCTAATGATAGCTGTGTGTACGTTAAAGCCACCACATTGCAAGATATACATATTAATCTTACCACTGCTGCAGGCAATCATATCATTTACTGGCCTGCAGATAGAATATTGCAAGTAGCTCTTAAATTTCAGGTATATTTTAATTGGACTAGAGTAGTGCCTGATCGGTTTCAAAATTTGCTTTCATTGTTACCAGAGGTTCAAAGAATCTCTGAATTGCAAGGGCAAATTCACATGCTTCAGAATATATATCAAGCTGAAAAGAATGCCTTTCATACAGCTTATAGAGTGTCTACTTTATGTACTAAGTATGATGTCTTGTGCTTTGTAACCAAAATTGTACAACAGCCCCATTATATTATTCCTATGGGAATGTTATTGTTTGTAGTGTTGTTAGTTAGCTTAGGATTATGTTGTTGTTGTTGTAAAAAAACGTAATAATAGCAATACCTTTCATGTTCATGCTAATCATGCATTGTCATTACATCCAATCAAAACTCCTAAAGTTGAAACATCTGATGTAGAATCTGAAATCCACGAATTAATGCAAATAGAGATTTGAAAATATTTGTTGTACTAGAAGTACAAAAGGGGGGAGTGTGGAAGCAGGGAAAGAATTAATAAGGATTTGAAGGGGATCTGAATGCATGTCAGTTAGTTAGCAAGAGTTAGCCCAGCTGTAACCCTAATGACGTGAGACTTCTAGAAGCAAGGATAATGTGAGGCAGAGGGAAAGAACTGTGTAAAAAGTTATTACGACCTTGTAACTGATAACCAAATATGCAGCCTGGTGTCTTCTAGGAGTGAGAAAACAAGATAGCAGAATGGCTTATGTATAAACAAAATGTAGTTGTTGCTCTTTATTGTCTGTATTATTGCTAGTTATTGTCTGTAACAAAAGTATAAAGGCTTGCTGTAATTGTTTACCAGTTGAGAGACCTGTCCGGGACTGGGGCGACCCTGTGTCCTATGGCACTCTCTCCCTCCATTGTAATTACTGGAGAAATAATAAAGTATTTGATTTTGCTGCACCCAAACGAAAAAGCGAGAACTGAGTTTTTCTCTGACAGCCCCTCACAGAAACCTCTCACCCCACACCAACCCCCTCCATACTTGGGGATCCTGCTGGGCTGAGCCTGCCTACCCACACCTAGTGTGTCTGGCAGGGTGTTTCTGGGGCAGGCCCGGCCCTTGCACTGTGTCAGAGTCAGGTGCAGCCTCACTGCTGAGTCCCTGTACCAGTGGAGGTGGGGACTTCAGGTTGATCTCTTACCTCAATGCAGCCAGTGGCCTGTGCTCCCCACTACCATGCTGGAGCCACATTTATTTATTGACAAATAAAATTTGCAGAATTTTAAAATATTGTGTGCAGAATTTTTTTAACTTTTGGTGCAGAATTCCCCCAGCAGTATTATACACACTAAGAGCTGCTGCTGACTACTGCTAGGAAGCCAGAAGCTGCCGCTGAGAGCCTGCAGGGGTTTTGATCGAGCAGGGAGATTCAGAGATGGTTGGTGGCTTCACTGGCGCCGGGGAGAGACTGTTGCTGTGCCTGGAGCTGACTGAGGGGGGGCCTGCCATGAAGGAACTGTGAGTAACCCCCTCTTGTTTGGGAAAGTACTTGCAAGGGACGGGGCACAGCAAAGAGACTGAGTCTGAGGAGATGCAGAGTGATCTTCCCATTGAACCAGGACCCAGAGCTGCTGACATTTGGTGGGGCCAGCTCCAGTTATCAGAGGGATTGTGCAGCTTGTTGCCTTGGTTGGACTGATACGCAGAACCAACAGAGCGCTGTCTCCAGCTTCAGATCTTGAAGTGTGCCCATGCAGCAAGTGTCTCGGACTCTGAAATCCAGAGGAGTGTACACTCTGGGGTGGGGTAAATGGTGGCAATGTAAATGCCAGTTACATACGTTTTGTTTAGCACTGTGTACTATATTTGTTATTTGATTTTATTCAACTGTCCCCCCACCCCCCGGTGGATTTAAATTAGTGGTGACATTTAATTTTAGTCTGTTATACTGTTTCTTTAAGTTGTTAAGTAAAGGTGTGAAAATTCAAATTTAAGTATCTTGGATGTATATTATTTATAATTGGTATTTTTTGAGTTAGACTCATCCCACAGATTATTATTATCAGAATGGGTTTATTCCTGGAGGTTCCCAAGGCACGCCATTGAGTGTGTTCAGAGGCTAGCCAGGTGGAGGCACCACCAATTTTAACTTCCTTTAGGAGTAAAGGGACTGCAGCAAAGGGGTGGATAGAGGATACCTACCTATCCAACATCACCACTGGGATACCCAGGTAGTAGCGTAGCTAGGGGGGGAGCAGGGGTAGCGGCTGCTACCCCACTAAACATGTTTCAAAAAGTGGCGCCTTATGGGTTAAAATGGCAACAATGGCGCCAGCGGGGCCCACACTCCACTCTGAAACTTGGCGCTGCCACTGCTGGGCTCCTGCAGCAAGGCAGGCTCTGAGGCAGCAGCCAAGCTCCTTCCCCCAGCTGGGCCGATCAGCTGGCTCCCAGCTGATGGGCGGCAGGGAAGGGCGACCCGGGGGAAGAGAGCTGAGCTCCAGCAAGCTGCTAGCCACTCCTAGGAAGCGGAGAGGCGGGGGCCCAGTTCCAGCAATACTTGGGGCTGGGTGTCGTTCCCCCCCCCCGTGCCTTCCCCGAGTGTCCCCTGGCCCCGACTTGCTGCCCCCGGCTCACCTTTCACGGGCTCCCGACCCTGTCTCTTCCCTGTGCTGCCTCCCGGACGCAGGGTCCTAGTGCCCCCCCCGCTCACTGCCAGGGCAGACTGACTGAGCCTGCCCTTCCCCCTCAGACCCTTTCATTTTCCAGCAGGACCCTCCAGCAGCACAGGGGGGGCCCCCGCCCACAGTCACCGCTCCTGCCCCATGCTGAGCAAGGAGGCAGCCCCATCCCTCAGTGAGGCTACAGTCAGAGAACAGCATGGGGGGAGGTGCATGCAGCACCCCCCGGCACAGACTATGGGGGAGGTGAGGGAGATTCCTGGACCTGAGAGGGACCCTAGGAGCACATGTGGTGGGGGTGAGTGTGCTGCTGGGGGGGTGAGAAAGGGGGGGCTCCTCCTCCCCCAGAGCTTGCTGCTGCCAGCAGGGAAAGGGCTGGGGGAAATCCTCCTCTCTGGCCCCTCTCCTGGAGCAGACTGCCTGCACCCCAAACTCATTCCCAGCTCTGCCCCACCCCAGAGCCCACACCCCCGTCAGAACTTTCACCCCCCACCGCACCCTCAACCCTCTGCCTGAGCCCCTCCAGCACCCCAAACACCTTATCCCCAGTCCCAGCCAGAGCCCTCACCCCCTACACCCCTACTCTTTCCCTCAATACCTTCCACACTCCAAACCCCTCATCTGCAGCCGCAGCCCTCACCTCTGCACCCCTCCCATCCCCAAACTCCCTCCCAGAACCTGCATCCCAATCCCCTGCCTCAGCCTAGGGCCTGCACCCCAGACCTCCTCCCTCACCCAAACTCCCTCCCAGAGCCTTGGGCAGGTGGGGGGCAGAGTTTGGGCGGGGGCGGGTTCTGGGCACCACCAAAATTTCTACAATATGCCACCCTGGACATGCCCCTCCAGCCTTAGGGGCAGGGGCACCCACCCACAAGTCAACTGTTTATGGGGGCCACGAGCCATCAGCTGTTCGGCCGGGGTGGGGACAGTAGGGTAGCTAAGGGAGTGCTGTTTGGCTGGTGGCTAAAAACCAGCTAATCAGTGAGGGGAACTCTGCTCCTGGAGCAGGAGCTGGCTGGGATGAGCTGAGCGGTCCCACTCTCCTACCTGCTTCTTGTGGCAGGCGTGCTTTCTCTGGCTCTGCAGCTCCTAACCTCTCACCCAACTAAAGGCAGCCAGTAGCAGCAGCTGGCAAGTGTATTTCAAAGGGGGTCTTGTGGTGAGGGTGGCTGGGTGGGGAGACTGAAACCCCATCCCAGGGGGCTGTGCTGAGAGACAGCACCTGGCTGCTGGCAGGGTGGCCATCTGCATTGGGGTGGGGGGGCACCAGTTGCCACCCAGCTCTCTGCATCTGGCAGGGGGCTCTTGTGTTTTTATTTTATGTACAACATAAATATGTATAATGAATTTAAAAGTATGTAATTAGTAATTTGATATGTCGGGTGGCACCTTTTTTTTATGTGTTTGCTCCCCCTGATGTTAGAACCTGGCTACGCCCCTGTACCCAGGATCTCCTTTAATGTCAACAACATCAGGCACACAGGTGAGTGGTGCCTGCTCCTGAGTAACCCAGGGAGGAAAGGGAGAGTTACACATGCTTCCACCGGGAGAACAGACTTCCGGTCCCTTGCACTATCTGGACTATTTAGAATATCATCGGCTTCAGTTACCTCTTTATTAGCACCTCACACTGGGCAATGCAGATAATCTAGTCGGGGGGAGGGGAGGGGCTCAGTTTTGGAGCCCAGCACCAAATACTGGGCTCTGCCTCCCTTTAATGGAATGGGCAGGGACAGCAGAGCTCTTGTGGAGACTGTTGGGTGGGGAAAAGTGTGGAGTAAAGGGAGCCACAAAGGTTATGAGCCAGCACCTTGTGGGTGTCATTTACACCTGTGGAAAATGAGTTAAAACACTACTGTCCCATGACATTTCTGAGGTTGCCTAGTGAGCAAAATTATCTGCCAGATCTTAAACAGACTGAGGTGTGATTCTGTGGTGAACACTCACATTCTTTAGTCAAATCGGTACAGTATTTATATTCTCAGTGCTGAAGAGTAAAAGGTAACTTCTTTGGCTAGTCGTTATCCCAATTCTAGAGCTGTGGTACTCAAGTAATAGATAAAGGAAGAAGACGACTTTACCATTTTTAACTGTGAAGATAAAGCGCTCATTTATGAAGTGGCACTGAAAGAAAAACCTCAATTGCGAAGGTAAGTATAGATGGTGGGGGTCACAAAAAATTACAGCCAGCTTTCTAATAATTAATGTATTCTCCTCAGTGTCAATAGTGTCAGTGGCACAATGTATCCAAAGCATCAGAAAAGGAGCAGGAGTTAGAATATTTTGCGAAGTTAAAATTACGAACATAAAATGATACCCCATTATGGCTAAGAGAAAACTCACAGATACTGTTTGATTGCACAGGTAGCTGGATGCCTTATGTGGCGTTTTCTACCCGGTTTTAGCAATGTGGGAGGCAATGTGGAATCGATGGACAAGTGGCTGGATCTGCTGTGGCAAATGCTATGATAGTACTTGGATCAATGTTGTGCTTAATTTATTCAGTGCAATGGCTACTTCATGTGATTTCGTGCATGCTGGTGAAGAGAGTGAGTAAGCGTGTATCTACACATATTAAACAAAAAGGGGTTCTTAACTTGGGTTAGCTAATTCACATTAGCTAATTTGGGTTCAAACAGCAGTGAATACTGGCAACTGCAGCTCACATTAAAATGTATGAAGGAGCCTACACTCGAACTTGAGCTGCTAACACAAGTTGCTGTGTCTTCTCAGCTGTTTTAATCCAGGTGAGCTAACCCAAGCAAAGAACACAACACACCTTTTATTTGCCATACCCTAGAACTGAATGTATGAGTGGCTTGGCTAATCTTTAATAAGAATTGTCTTTAACTGAAGATAGTGCTGCTGGTATGCAAGAAAGGACATCCAATCTCTCACAATATTCTTTAAAAGTTTCTCACCGGTGCTGATGGGTGTTTGTTAGCATTTTAGCACTTTCTCCATTGGATGCCTGAGGACTCATTGTGTAAACCCCTCTGCACTTGGATGTGACTTCTGTGCAGCCAATCTACAGTAAAGTGTTGGTGTAATATGGGACTTTTTGATCAAAATTTTCAAAAGCATCTGCTAATTTTATGTGCCTCCCTTTTGAGATGTCCTGTGACAGGGACGCAACCCCTCTGCTCCTGTCCTCTCCTACTGGCTCTAACACCTCTGGTTTGTAAACACCACCCTTTACAGTCCCATGTAGCAATTGTCTTTACAGTGACAGACCAGCATCAGGACCCCTTGCCATAGAGGAGAGAGATCTCTCCACTAAGGGATTTCCTTCTACCTTGGTCTTGCTAGCATTTCCTCCCCCCCGCCCCCCGCCCCGCACTTCCTTCTTGTGTGCCTTTCTACTCTTCTAGTTAATGGGTTAACTAGCTCCTTAACTCTCCCCAGCACAGACTGATCTTGTGATTAGTCCGAGCTTCCCTCAATCAGGCCCTTCTCCAAGGAAATTAGGTGGACTTGCAGTAACCAGAGTCCTGGTTCAGCTGCTGGTTCTCACACTGTCCCACACCTCCCCACCTTGTCTGGCAGAAAAGTTCCTCCTTCCCTGGGTTCTTACTACTTTACTGGATGTGATGCTCTTCTGGTGTTGTTCTTTGCCCCCAGGGTGCTCTTCCAAGGTCCCCTGATGGGGTTTGCTCATTCTCCACCCGCAAAAAACACAGTTGGTTTTCTGTCTCAGCTCATAGATCTTCATGTCAGGGGCAACCCAGTGGGATACTCTTCCCACTCTTGCCCTCTTTGTTTTGTGGCAGGGTTGTTGGCACCCCTACCCTCCTGGTTACCCAGGGTCTCCAGTTCCCCCAGACCTCCAAACTGCTCCTACTGTCCCTCCTCCCATCATTCAGATGGCGTGGTTCCAGTGATCGCCCAACCCCCACCTGTGAACTCTGGTTATCCTTATCATGCAAGGCTAATTCTATCCTCTCTTCTTTCTCCCCTGCTTTCTCTAGGGGTCCTCCCGTCCCTTTCTACCTGGCTTTTGTTTCGCTAATGTTTTTCCACACCCCATTCCCCCATGTCTAGCTTTGCATTCCCCTTCCCCAATGGTTTTATTTTTTTTCCAACGGCGTCCCTGAATCCCCATCTAATTCCCTAATGGGAAGGGGCTCCAGTCAGTGCCTAGTGAAATAGGGTGGGATATGGTCACCACCACCCCAACCCCTTTCCATCTAAACTTCCCCTGAACTTTCAGAGGTACCTCGGCCATGGGGCAGAGTTTCTTATCTCCATGGAAGCATTTGAGCCACAGCCTTTCCCCCAGGAGCATCCAGTGGGGCTTCACCGGTCCCTCTTAACTAATGAGCAGGCTGAGGCAACGTCAACTAGACCCCTTTGACAGCTCCTCCGCAGCATTACAGAAATCGTGGGTAGTTTCTTTCCCCTTCAATGTCCAAAATTCCTGGCCCAATTGCAGAACTCTGCAAACCCACATTCCATAGGTGGGCAGCCCCTTTTTATGTGTCCTTGTCACCTGTACTGATAACACATGATACCCTGAGAGCCAGCTGGAGTCATCCTAGGTTCTGCCCTCTTCTTCTCTGCCACTTTTCCAGCCCACCAAATCTAGGATGGCCACCTTAACCACATCATAATCCTGTGCCTGCTCGTCATTTAGAGCCAGGTCAGTCACCTGAGCGTCCCCTGTCAAATAGGGTGTAGCCATAGGGCCCAGGTTCCCTTCTCCCAATCTGCGCTCATAGCTACTCTTTCAAAAGTGACCAAACACGCATTGGAGTCATCTGCAGGCTCATCTTACAGAGACCTAGCGCCTCTGCCCAGCTGCTGTTCCCTGCCACAGGATTCATCACACCTGGGAGTAGCTGCTGCTGTATATCAGCTTGCAGTGACAATGCTGGTTCTCAGTGTTCTGTCCCACACCCAAGTTCAAGGTCACTCAAACCTGATCCTCAATGGTGATCCTCACTGCTGGGCCTGACAGGTGCTCAGCTAATCTGACAATCAGGCCCTAATAGTCTTCCTGACTTCAGCTCCCTGAAATTGTAACCCTAATGAGGGACAAGGGCAGGAATTCTAGAGCACTCCCACATAAATGGAAAATTGATGCCTCCATAGGTGAGGTCCTTAACATTCGATCTACCCTGACATTATAGTGCATCTCTTGACATTCGGACCTTCACCTAGTTACCCAAGTTAGATATGATGAAGATTAATGAAAAACTTATTTCTAGGGCTCTCAAGCGATTTAAAAAATCAATGGTGATTAATTGCGTTGTTAAACAATAATGGAATACCATTTATTTGAATATTTTGGATATTTTCTACATTTTCAAATATATTGATTTCAATTAAAACACAGAATACAAAGTGTACAGTGCTCACTTCATATTTATTTTTATTACAAATATTTGCACTGTAGAAAACAAAAGAAATAATATTTTTCAATTCACCTTATACAAGTACTGTAGTGCAATCTCTATCATGAAAGTTGAATTTACAAATGTAGAATTATGTACAAAAAATAACTGCATTGAAAAATAAAACAATGTAAAACTTTAGAGCCTACAAGTCCAATCAGTCCTACTTTAGCCAATCACTCAGACAAACAAACTTGGTTACAATTTGCAGGAAATATTGCTGCCTGCTTCTTGTTCACAATGTCACCTGAAAGTGAGAACATGTGTTTGCATGGCACTGTTGTAGCTGGCGTTGCAAGATATTTACATCCCAGATGTGCTAAAGATTCATGTTCCTTCATCTTCAACCACCATTCCATAGGACATGCGTCCATGCTGAGGATGGGTTCTACTTGATAACAATCCTGCTTGATAACAATCCAAAGCAGAGTGGACTGACGTATGTTCATTTTCAACATCTGATTCAGATGCCACCAGCAGAAGGTTGATTTTCTTTTTTGGTGGTCAGGTTCTGAAGTTTCCACATCTGAGTGTTGCCCTTCTAAGACTTCTGAAAGCATGCTCCATGCCTCATCCCTCTCAGATTTTAGAAGGCACTTCAGATTCTTAAACCTTGGGTTGAGTGCTCTAGATATTTTTAGATATCTCACATTGGTATCTTTGTGTTTTATCAAATCTGCTGTGAAAGTGTTTTTAAAACAAACATATGCTGGGCCATCATCCAAGACTGCTATAACATGAAATATGTCAGAATGCAGGTAAAACAGAGCCGAAGACACACAGTTCTCCCCCAAGGAGTTCAGTCACAAATTTAATTAATGCATTGTTTTTTAACGAACATCATCGGCATGGAAGCATATCCTGTGGAATGGTGGCTGAAGCATGAATGGGCATATGAATGTTTAGCATATCTTGCAATGCCAGCTACAAAAGTGCCATGCAAACACCTGTTCTCACTTTCAGGTGACATTGTAAATAAGAAGCAGACAACAGCATCTCCTGTAAATGTAAACAAACTTGTTTGTCTGAGCGATTGGCTGAACAAGAAGTAGGACTGAGTGGACTTGTAGGCTCTAAAGTTTTAATTGTTTTGTTTTTCAATGCAGTTATTTTTTGTACATAATTCTACATTTGTAAGTTCAACTTTCATGATAAAGAGATTGCACTACAGTATTTGTATGAGGTGAATTGAAAAATACTATATATTTTGTTTATTATTTTTACAGTTCAAATATTTGTAATCAAAATAATACAAAGTGAGCACTGTACACTTTGTATTCTGTGTTGTAATAGAAATCAATATATTTGAAGATGTAGAAAAACATCCAAAAATATTTAATAAATTTCAATTGATATTCTATTGTTTAACACATGATTCATTGCGATTAATTTTTTAAATCACAATTAATTTTTTTAGTTAATCATGTGAGTTAACTGTGATCAATTGACAGCCCTACTTATTTCATCATGTAAAAAAGTTCTACCAACCCCAAGGATCAGACACATTATCTCCCAGGTTAATAAATATTCCAGATCTTTCCCAAATACACGCTTACAGCCAATTCTTATTAACTACACTAAAATTTATTTAAAAAGAAAAGAGAGAGAGTATGGTTAAAAGATCAATATATGTACAGACATGAGTTCAATACTTGAGGTTCAGACTCATAGCAGAGATGGTAAGCTTTATAGTTGCAAAGAGTTCTTTTAGATGTTAGTCCAATGCCCAATATTATATTCAGGGTGGACCAGTCAGCACTGGGATATCAATCTTGTGGCTTAAGCTTCCTCTGCATTAAAGCATCAAGGAGATCTGAGATGACAGGATCAGGACTCAAAGGTGTTTTTATGCAGTGTTCTAGCATCCACTTGACCATACAGTCCTGGGCAAACAATTGGTTTTTGATATAACCTTCTGCTTCCTTAACACCGCCAGCAATTAGTTACACAAATGAACATAGGACAATTTATTCATTAGGCAGTATATCACAAACTTCAAAAAGACATAGTGACAATATTTCACCCAAGATTTATCTAAATGTTCATATTCCCTTTTGATCTCTGAATCCATAGCTATAGTGACAGGAACTGTCTGTTTCCATGGCTAACATTTATGAGTACACATATACAATTAGTATCACCCCTAACTTTAACAATATAGGTTTGCATTTCAAAGTTCTAACCTATCTAGCATCAAATGGCCTTAATGACCATTTCTAACATGTCTCCACAGGCTGACTCTGTGTTAATTAGCCTGCAGGATGCTTAACCCATTCTGGCCATGTGTTACACTCTTTATAAGATTTGTTGCCAGTATATAACAGTGGTAGAAATGATTTGCATGATTACATTTTAATTAGATAATGTCACAGGTCGAAGTGTTCCTTTACCTGAACAGGCTAGCCTATCCTCAGAACCAAATTCTACCCCTTATAGCCTGTGCAACCCTATTGACTTCAGTGGGGTTGTGTGGGGTATCGGGGCAGAATTGTGCCTAGATACTTACTAAAAAATAGGATTGTTGGATTGTATTAAATTCTGTGCTCCTAAACAGGTCACCTCATGATGAATAATTCAACTGAGTCGAATCTTCTCTCTACTCTTGATGATGATTATTATTATCCTGAGTTTGGCTCCGTCTGCAGCACAGAGAATATCAAGATCTTTGGATCAGTATTTTTTCTAGTCCTTTACTGTGTGGTGTTCGTGTTCGGCTTGGTGGGAAACAGCTTGGTCATTTGCGTTCTGATAGTTTGCAAGAAACTGACCAGCATGACTGATGTGTATTTGCTGAACCTCGCCATCTCTGACCTGCTTTTTGTTTTCTCCCTCCCCTTCCTGGCTCATTATGCTTCAGACCAATGGACTTTTGGAAATGCAATGTGTAAAACAATATGTGGAGTTTACTACATTGGCTTCTACAGCAGCATATTCTTCATAACCCTCATGAGCATAGATAGGTACTTAGCCATCGTCCATGCTGTGTACGCTCTGAAAGTTCGAACAACCATGCTCAGCACTGTTATAAGCCTCGCCATTTGGTCAGTGGCCATTTTAGCTTCAATACCAAATATCTTTTTTATCCAAGAATTTAATGAAGAGGGCAGTGTGAAGTGTGCTCCTTATTACCAAGATAATAGGACTACTTGGAAACTTTTAACCAATTCTAAAGTCAATGTTTTGGGCCTCTTGATCCCGCTTGGCATTCTCATTTTCTGCTACTCCCACATCTTGAAAAATCTGCAGAGATGCATGAACCGAAACAAGTATAAAGCGATGAAGCTGGTTTTTGTTGTTGTAGTTGTGTTTTTCCTCTTCTGGGCACCCTTCAACATTGCGCTTTTTATGGACTCTTTGCGAAGCCTGCACATCATAGATGACTGTGAGACGAGCAAAAGCCTAGACCTGGCCCTTCAAGTGACTGAAATCATCTCCTTCATCCACTGCTGCCTGAACCCAGTGATCTACGCTTTTGTGGGTGAAAAGTTTAAGAAATACCTTCATGAAATATTCAGAAAACATGCAAGATTCTTATTGATTTGCAAAGACCACAGTGTCTTTCAGAATCACTATAGCATCTCTTCTATGCGCACCCAGTCCTCGCATTCTTCTGTTATTGACCCTGTCATATAAAATAGAATGGGCCAAATACAACCATTCAAGGATGTATTTAGTGTGATATAAGTATCAGTGACTTTGAAAGAAAATACTCCAGGAAGCTCAGTAAATACATTACTTCACATTGTAGCTGGGAGGACTTACCTTTCAATTAAAGCTCTCTCTTACCCTAGTAATGACTGGTATAAAAGCTCAGACAATGTTATAATTTTGGTGTCCTTAAATGTATTAATTTGAGCTTCATATGTATAATATGCTACCTTACAAGGAGAACCAGGCTGTTATCAATATTATTATTTTTAAGCCTACACGTCACTCAAGTGCTCAGGGACCTATGGACATGTATAAGACATGTAACTATCAACCTAATTTATGAGCTTGGTTTTATAGAATAATTCCAATTATCCAAATTCCATTTATCCAGAAATCCTAATTACCCAAATCTACAGTGTGTCCAGCCTTATGTTAGTTCATCACACACACAACTTCTCAATTAGCCTATTTGCACCTGTAAGCTCTAATCAACAGCTTTATACTTTGTATAGCGGATCTCAAGAAAGTTATTTTTTGTACTCTTTTTTTTAATAAAGTACTAAGCTAACATCACCATTACTCCCTCTGTTCTCTGACTCAACCTGGCATAGTCTGGCGAGGAAGCTGCCTGGGTCTAGGAGTGTGTGAACCCATCTTCCCTCTCCACCTTCCTTTCCATGTGGGCTACTGACAGTCTGATCATCTCACTGGATGCAATCAGAGTAAGCGTCTCCGTCTCCCAGAGACTAGCCGACGCTCTTTGCTGAAGGGAGGTGTAGGAGAGTCGTGGTCATCCTCGTTAGTCTCTCCCGTGTGAGTACCCTGTAGGGAGAGATCCTTAGTTTCTGAGCCGCTAGCGCGGACAGGGCACCCTCTCTGTGTGTGTAAGTGGAAAATGGGTAAGGGACAGTCTAAACATTCCACCTCATCCCCTAAGGGTACCCCAGCATATTACATGTACGTACATTATGGTCCTAAAACCTGCAGGTATTGGAATCTTCTCACTCGTGAAAATCCATCTATACAATGCCCATTAGAAGGTACCTTCAATCTAGATAAGATCATACATCTCAGAGGAGCTTTTAATCACCAAAGAAAAGCCTCTGACACAGTGTGAGCAATTTGTCTAGGAACGGGTTAATTTGAAATTCAGCTTGGCTTAGAAATAAAGATAAAGTTGCTCTACGTTCAAGGTCAAGAATCAACGCACACTATGCTAAGTACAAAGAAAAACTGCTTTCAGCCTCAGCTGGCTGTGGAAAATAGAGACAGAGGCAAACCAAAGGCAATATAAGTTACAGGATTGAAATTACATTTGCAAAGCTTAACTTTCCAGTGAGATCCAGCAGTGTGCTTCTGCGACCCTGTAGCTGGTGTGGCTTGGTGACACTGGAAAAGCCACAGGCAGTTGACCTGGACTGGAATCTCTGAAAGAGACACCGCAGGAGATTCCAGGGTGTAAAAGAACAGCCGTCCCAAGAGTGGAAGCATGTTGGAAATTCTGAACAGGCTGTATACAGGATAATCTCCCGTCCATCTATTCCCCTTCTCTGAATGTTATACATAGACGTGGCCAGTCTGGACATGTGTGAGTATTAAAGTGGCTTAAGGCTTGGAGCATTCATATTTTTCCCGAGTGATGTGGGAGCGTTCCCAACACTCTCCATTGTTGTTTTATTATTTTTAATGAAGCTTTCAAATTTGGTTATATGGTGTGTTTTCTTCCCCCAACCTCCTGCAGTGTCAGCCTGATCACCTGACATGAGGGATAAATTGGTAACAGATATTTGTCACAGTTTGGTGAGCAATTGAGAATGGGGGAGCCCTGCAGAATTTACACCATCTATCTGTTTTACTTTTGTTATTTTATGTTTGCTTTGTTTGGTACTGTTGGTTCATCTCTGTCATCTCCTCTACTGTCTTTCTATTCTCTTTCCTTTCCCAGTTTATTAAAAAAATAAACTGTGTACTTTAAATGCCTTTCTATTTTTTCCTCATTTTTTGCTCCCTCATCCCCATAGATCAGAAGGCACCTCAGGTTGGTGGAATATACATTGGTGGCTCTTTGGTTTATTAAAACCAGCAATACCTTGTACAGAAAACAAAACATGGATCAAATTTGTCTCTGAAATAACCCTTGGGCACTCAGTGTTACACAAAGATTAATTTGGTTTAATAATTCAAAATTAGAAGCCATATTTTTCATTTTAAAATATGCTTGCATTTCTTTCTCCGTGACAGAAGAAAACAGAGTAGGGACGCCAACAGGAAACCGTAGCTAGCTAGATAGATGAGATAGATCATTAGAACGGTCAGTCTTAGGGAGAGACTCAAACATTTTAACATTTGGGTGTTTTCTTCAGCAACAAGTTATCTGTTTTCTTCATAATTTTTATGTGAATTGCACAAAATGCAAACAGTGAATACCAATAAAATAAATACAGATAATAATGTTTAAAAAGTAAAGTTTAATATGATAATATACTACTATGTCCCCCCCTTTTTAAAAAAGATTGTGACCAAAATTGAGCACATTTCCTTATGATGAGAGTATGACATTATATAATTTATATATTATTTCCATATTACCTAATCTCAGCGTCTTAATACTAATATATTATGATATAAAACTTACTGAGGACAGTGCAAAATTCAGGAGAACTAGAGCCCTGCAAATCCACGGATATCCCCTTTATATCCGAGGATGCAGTTGTATTATCCACCATGTTTGCCAATCAGATGCTGATACAATGAGATTCCTGTGTGTACTTCCAAGAGACACAAAGCCCCCATCCTCAAAGAGAGAGAAGTGTCACATAGACCAACTCACAGCAAAGTCCACCCCCTCCCCGTAGAAACAGACAAAATATTTCCTCCCCATCTCCTGCCCTGCCCCTAGGGTGACCAGATGTCCCGATTTTATAGGGACAGTCCCGATTTTGAGGGCTTTTTCTTATATAGGCACCTATTACTCGCTACCCCCTGTCCTGATTTATTACACTTACTATCTGGTCACCCTACCTGCCCCGTATACAGAGAAAGGAGAAGTGATACAGATCAAGACAAGCAGCAAAATCCCTCATGCTCCTATTGGTGATCACTGCTCCAAGGCAGAGGGCAGAAGCAGCACACGGCAGTACGGGGAGAGACAGCTGAACTGCCTGGCAATTGATAGCCTGCTGGGCAGCTCTGCACAGGGAACTTAGGGGAACTGATTGAGGGGCTGCCGGTCCACCCTGCTTCCAAGCCCCCACCAGCTAGCTCCAACAGGCTGCTCTTCCTGCAAGCAGTGGACAAAGCAGGCGGCTGCCAAATAACATTATAGGGGAGAATTGCGCAACTTTAAACGAGCATGTTCTCTAATAGATCAGTGACGTAACAACGAAACAATGCAACAACATTAACCAGGAGGACGTTAAGTGAAGAGTTACTGTACAATATATTTAACATAGAAATTATATTAAAGAGAAGATAAATATAACATAACAGGGTAAAACACTATTCTCAGGATCACCAGTGACCCTACTTATAATTTCCCCAGTCACGTGACCTAATATAGCAAATGTAAAATTAGTGTCCCATTGGTATGTGTACTTTCTAGGGTGCCTGGCTGACCTGTGACCACGATATCGTCTGTGCAGCAGTAGACTCACAAGTGGGATAAGGTGGTAAATCCTTCCACAAATTTAGTAGGGCACCAGCTAATAAAATCCCCAAACCGTTACCCTCTGGCTTGAGAACAAAGTTCAGGATGTGAGGGGTCTTCCAAACAATTTTCCTGACTAGCTAACTAAAAGATGGTGACTCACAACTCTGTAATGGATCTTCAGGTTCAGAGATGGCTCTGGGCTCCTCAGTCACTGCAGAGGGCTGACGATTGCTGCTGGCAGGTGTCCTCTTCATGCAGGAGTCAGGCTGCTTCTGGTGCCAGAATTTCCCCTCACCACCAACGGGTGCGGGGCTCAAGGTGCAGCTTACAAATCTATACTAAACTCCTAATCTCCCACCCCAGTGCTCAGACCCACTCACAGCAGGTGGGCAGCCCTGGACTAGCAGCCAGAGCAGTGGTGCCATGTGGTGACTGATCTCACCTAGAGAGCTGGAAGCTTAACTCAGTCTGGCTGGGGGAAATTTTCCCAACAAAGCTCTACACAGTGAGAGTCACCTTGGAGCAGGAAAGGCTCAAGCTGAGGGATCTTGCTGTCGAGTCCCCAGAGGCCAGTTCTCCGGGGGAGCCCTGCATGCAGGCCTGGGACTCACCAGCGCCCCACACAGCAAGTCCTGCCCTTGCCCTGGCTGGCTCCAGACTGGCTTCTCCCACCCCTGAGCCCCCAGGGAAGGGCTTCTCACTCCCTATTGGTCAGGCTGGCTCTTCTTCCTGGGCTTTCACTTGTCAATCATTTGAGTCTGCCCCTTCCTCTGAGCAGGCACACCAGCCATCTTTCCCCAAACCAAGAGGGACCCATGTTGTTCTAAATAGTGGCTCTCCTCTCTCCCTCTTGGCTGCTGAGCAGACTCTGAGTCTGCCCTTGGGTCCCACTTCCTCCAGGACAGTGTGCCTCTCCCTGAGCTACCAGCACACAGAGCCCCAGGAATCTAGGTAAGCTCCTTGGGATTTCTACAGCATGGCGGCAGTCCCAGCCATGGTGAGTACAGCCTTGGACATTGGGGGGATTGGCGATATGAGGAGGGATAGCTCACAGGCATGAGTTTATGTGTATAGGGCGACTGAACTGAATACTGGCACCGTTTTCCACAGTCGGTGGTGTTTTTAGCTGATATCTCACTCCTGAGGGTAATAGAGGCTGAAAGTGAACAGCTCCAGCAGGTGTCAGGGTGCCACCAGGACTGTATGATACTTACCTGTGTGTGCTGCAGTGGTAATTGCTGAGTGGGGTGAGAAAGTGTCCTACGGCAATGGAAGAAATAAGACAGCCACCCTCCCCCACAAACCTTCAGCAGAGAATTGCAGGGTACCTGCAGGAAAGTTTCATCAGGATATCGATTCATGGGACATCCCAGTGCATGTAAACAAACAGTTTACAAAAAAACAGGGGCCACCTCTGCTTAACTCTACAGGGGAATGAAAAGCAAATAGGACTGCTACCTCTGTTGGTTATTTAACTACCTCTTCTAGCACAAGTTAAAAAGAGTACATGAACAGATGTGTCCTGCTACTTTGGGGGTTCCAGTCCTGTAATTTCAAAACAAACAGCATACTTGCCAGAGGTTCCTTCCCCTGCATCAAGGTCCTCCATGCTCAGCTGTAGGGACTGGCTGGATTGTGCAGGACTCAAAAACATGTCCTGGCTCACTGAGCTGCTGGATCCCCCAGTCACCTGTCTCCCATAATCCTGCTCCTCTTCCTTGTCCACATGCTTGCTGTTCACAGTGGTGGCCTGTGATGACACTGGCTCCTCCAAAGTAACCACAGGCCTCTTGGGGGTAGTGTGGGGTCTCTGCTGAGGATGACATGTAGCTCTTTGTGAAAGCAGCATGTCTGCAGCTCCACACAAGAGTGATTGTCGGCCTCTCTTGCCTTCTGGGACGCTTGTCGCAGCTCCTTGGCTTTCATGTGGCACTGCTGCAGGTCTGTCTTGTAGTTCTTCTCCTCCATGCCCTGGGCAATCTGCTCATAGATGTTGATGTTTCTGTGTCCGGATCGGAGCTGTGCCTGCACAGCCTCTTCTCCCCGCAGACCCAGGAGATCCAACACCTCCTGTGTACACCAGGCAGGAGTGTATCTGCAGTGTGGGGCAGGCATGGTCAGCTGGGCAGTTGTTAGCTGTGCTTGAGAGTTGCTAGGTGAGCTAGACAACCAGGAAACGGAATTTCAAAAATTCAGGGGACTTTAAAGGGGACTGGGGAGGGGCAGTTTCATGTGTTCCTGGCCGCTGGCAGCGGAGTTCAAAACAGTGGCCAGAGCGGTCAAGAAGGGGCATTTTGGAACACCTCCTGTCATGCAGTTATAGATCACAATATTTAAAGCAAACATTTACACCACAAACAAGTAATAAGCTAGCTAACTATAGGCTCCCAAGTTGTAGTCATTTTATCCAACATAGCACTCACTTGGGTTAACAAAATCCACTGACATGATCATTTCAGTTTTCAGTTTCCATGTGGCCTTTCTTAAAACAACCAACCACCCAAAAAAGCAAAGACAATTCCAGACAAAAATAACAAAACATTAAAGTGCCAAATTCTCCCTGGTGCAAATTGGCATCGCTCCATTGATTACATCAGCAAAGAATATGGTCCCAAATCCATTAAGTCAAAACAACTTTATTAGAATGCTGTGGTTATGAAAAAAAAATGAAAGTGAGGAAATTCATAATTAAGGTTCTTCAACCAACTGTACTTTGATGCTAATTGTTATTTGTAATATCTATTGTAAATAGTTAATGTTTTCTGATCTATTTTTCATCTAGCTGGGATATATTAATGGAAAAAAGCTGCCTTATTTTGTTGTGGAGTTGGCTTATGTTGTTGGAGTTATTGGAAGTTTACGTAGTCTCACTGGAGTTCATGCCTACACTGCATCTGATAATATCTCTTAAATGTTCTTTTGTGGAGTTTCAAATACTAAAGGATTGTTATTCACTCTGAGAAAATTGTCCGAGGAGTCTCTCAAATGTGCACAGTAATAGTATTCCTCACCACCACCTCACAATAAACAGGAGACTCAGACAAAGTTACAGAAAAGAAAATGTCTAGAGAAAAATTGCTTGGTTCCTACTAGCTGAAGCCTCTGCTATCCGATCCCCATAGCTGTATGCAATTCAGCTGTACTGATTTTATAAAAAGAATTTCTATCAGTGCTTCTTGAGAAAAGGTCATTCAAAATGGACCATTTGTGGGCCTTTATGTTGTGCTGATAACTTCTGTTAGTCACTCAGATCCCTGGTGAGAGGGGGTGTGAGTATTTAGATAGAAAATGTGAAATGATCATGAGGGTTGAATGTTTGTTTTGGGCTTTCTTAAAAATCATGGGCTGCTGGAGATCTGAGCCTCAGCCGCCTCCAGTTACTGGAACCAGAGCTTTTGCTAACCCATAAGTTCCTTTTCTTAGCAACAGGCATAATTACCCATCATGCCCACCGAGGGCCAGGGCAAATGGCAATAATATTGATTTTTCTCTTTCACACACCCCAGTCACAGTTTGGGCCTTGTTCAGAGGCATCCACCTTCACAGCCTTAGAGAAACCATGGGTAGTTTCTTTCCCCTTCCGTGTCCAAAACTCCTGGCCCAGTTGCGGAACTCTGCAAACCCACATTCCATAGGTGCGCAGCCCCTTTTTATGTGTCCTTGTCACCCGTACTGATAATACATGATACCCTGACAGCCAGCTGGATTCACCCTAGGTTCCGCCCTCTTCTTCTCTGCCACCTTTCCAGCCACAGTTCTCTGACTCTCCTCCTCAGAGTCAGTCCCTTGAACTGTGGCCCCTCTTTGCTGGCAATGTCCGCCTCAATGAATTCTTCTGGGAGCTTGACTGCAGCATCTAGGGTGACTGTCTGATGCCTCCTGACCCACCCCTGAGTGTTCTCAGGGATGGGCTGCAGGAGCTGTTCTAAAATCATTGCATCCATAATCTCACCCACCGTCGGAGCATCTGGCCTCAGTCAGCAGGTAGCCTAGTCCATCAGTTTCTGGGCAAATGCCCTGGGCTGTAAATCCCCCATCCCGCCCGCCTGCCAGTCCATCTAGTGGCCCAAAAATTTTTTGCTGATACATTTCAGGGGATAAGCCCACCCGATCTAGGATGGTCACCTTAATCACATCATAATCCTGTGCCTGCTCGTCATTTAGAGCCAGGTCAGTCACCTGAGCATTCCCTGTCAAGTAGGGTGTAGCCATAGGGCCCAGGTTCCCTTCTCCCAATCTGCGCTCATAGCTACTCTTTCAAAAGTGACCAAACGCACATTGGAGTCATCTGCAGGCTCATCTTACAGAGGCCTAGCGCCTCTGCCCAGCTGCTGTTCCCTGCCACAGGATTCATCACACCTCGGAGCATCTGCTGCTGTATATCGGCTTGTAGTGACCAGGGCTGGTTCTCAGTATTCTGTCCCGCACCCAAGTTCAAGGTCACTCAAACCTGATCCTCAACAGTGATCCTCACCTCTGGGCCTGACAGGTGCTCAGCTAATCTGACAATCAGGCCCTAATAGTCTTCCTGACTTCAGCTCCTTGAAATTGTAACCCTAATGAGGCAAAAGGGAAGGAATTCTAGAGCATGCCCCCATAAAAGGAAAAGTGACTCCTCTGCAGGTGAGGTCCTTAACATTTGATCTACACTGATATTATAGTGCAGTGTTTCTCAACAGTTGGTCCGTGGACCAGCGCTAGTCCCTGCAATCTCCTTCAAACAGTTTATGAAGACAGCAGACTGGTCCCTGGTATCAAAAAGTTTGAGAAACACAATACAGTGCACCTCTCTTGACACTTTGACCTGGATTCTCTGGTCTAGTAGGGCCACTTTGTGTAGCCTGATACAAAATGGCCTTAAAATCGCCAGAGAGAGAGCTGGAACAAATCCCCCCTTGTACAGAGGAACTCTTTCAAGTGGATGGAAAACTATCAGAGGAGGGTCTGCTGCCTTCATCAACAGTGTTTCCCCTTCCCCTTCCATTCTTGATATAAGGGCAGGAAAGCGGCATTTGGTTTGGCTGCAGGAGGCATGATGGAGCAGAGCCTCTATTAATCCTGAGCTGTCGTTGATATAACTTACACCAGTGGCAGAAGTTAGAGTTGGCCCCCTGCTGTTCTAACATTCATGCAGGCTGGTTGGCCAAGGATCAGGGAGCTGCAACACCTTCCTTGAGGCTGCCACTCTCCACTGCAAACATAGGTGGGACGTGATGTAGACTCGAGGCCTTTACCTTTATTTGCCAAGATGATACATTGCTGCTCTGTAGTCAGATTGGGTTTAGGAACATGAAGTAACTTCAGGAGATCTTGGAAATTCAGACTCAGATGTGTTTATATTGAACCTCCTCGATGACTGGCAAATCCAGGGGATTACATTATAATAAACAAGCTAGATAGGTCAAACTTGCCTTTAGTTAGGCATCTGCATCATTATTTTGCTATATTTAAATAAAAATGGCCAGGTTTTCAGTGCTGCTGAGCACTCACAACTCTTATTGACTTCCAGAATAGTTAGCAATGCTCATCTCTTTTGAAAAACGGCTACTTTTACTTTGGTACCTAAATACAAACAAGGGTTGGGCACCCACGTATGAAAATTTTGTCCATGCATGTTTTAAAAAAATTCTTGACAAGAATTGGCAACTGCAGATTTAGTGTTTGTTTCTGCCTAAACAAGTGAGAGAGCGAGCGCGTGCATTCAAATTAACACCTTGACTCTGTAGGAACACCACACATACTATAGATGCAAAAGATAATTGCACCCAGCGTGCAGGGATGATAAGCAGAGCTTGTAATTTACAAAATATATTTGTAAAGTTAACTGTTTTTCTCTAGTAAATTAGAAAGGTGCATATTATAGCATGGCACTAGCAAGGCTGCAGTCCTGGGGAAATGTGGTTGTCACCTACTAAGAAAAAAATTCAAATGTTTTTTCTTTTGCACTCATAATTCTAAATTGACTTTGTGTGACATCTCAGGCTGCATGTGTGCAGTCCTCTGTGAGCACGGCTGTCTGCCCTTTCTGAAGAAAACATAGTTTAGAGACAAGGAAATTATAAACAATAGGGTGCTCGGCATGTTCACTATCTCAGTTTTATTGGTGCTTTAATTATGCAGCATGAAGTCAGGCTGGTTCCTTAACCCGCTGAACAGGATGCACAGTGAATGGGAATCCCCGTGAGTACCATTCATTCAGGCTGAGCACTGGGGACAGGATTTGGGCCTGAGTACAGTTATCTAGTTAATCAGACTCTCAAAATTCTTCTGCTCGCTAACATACTATTTGTTGTTCCCCTTCTCATGGAAACACATCACGTCGCTGATACACCAGCCAGGAAAGTCACAAATCCATTGCCTCCCCAATGCTAGCCTGTCTCCCTCTCTGCATCGCGTGTAAAACTGAGTAGGAAACCCTGTGAGAAGTTCTCTCATGGGCTTCCCACTATTTCCTCTTTTCATTTTCATGGAAATGGTTTGGGGAGAGCAGTGCTTAATTTGCAGTGAAAGAGGTGCTGGGGCTCAAACAATTAGGTGCCAGGGTGCAAGCATGTTTTTTACTTTCATAACTGAAAGAGGAAGCCAAGAGATGCTGAGGCTACGAACTGCCAAGCCCAGAAGTGCCAAAGCTCAGCCTTGGCACAAATTAAGCACTGGGGAACAACCTTTCTTGTGGAATTTTGACAATAATAACGGAAAGCAGAGATGCCCACAAAAAATAAATCTAATGAAACCCCAACGTTAGCCAAATATCTTCCAACTTCAAAAAAAGCTTTGATTTGGTTCAGGTGTTGTGTGAGGCTTGAGGGCAAAATGTTTTTACCTGAACAAGTTAGCCTGTCCTCAGGGCCAAATTCTACCCCTTTACAGCCTGTGCAAACCTGTTAACTTGTGTGATGTGTCAGGGCAGAATTGTGCCTAGATTACTAACTAAACAATAGGATTGTTGGGTTGTATTAAATTCTGCGCTCTTGAACAAGTCACCTCATGATGAATTATTCAACTGAGACAAGTCTTCTACTTTTTATGATTATTATTCCAAGTGGGGCTCTACCAGCAGCACATGGATCTTTCAAGATCTTTGGGTCAGTGTTTTTTCCAGTCTTTTACTGTGTGTTCGTGTTCGGCTTGGTGAAAAGCAGCTTGGTCATCTGTGTTCTGGTATCAAGTATCAGAGGGGTAGCTGTGTTAGTCTGGTTCTGTAGAAGCAGTGTTGGTGTCACTAGGCCTAAGTAAACCAAAGTTGTGACTTTGGGCCTGAAGTGAACCAAAGTTCTTACATGCTGTGAACTTTAACCAACCTGCATGCTAACAGCCTAAAAGCAAAATGTGTAACTGTCAGCAATCTCAGCTTGCAGATGCAGGAGGAGGGGGAGAGAGGGGGAGAAGGCTTCATGTGCCTAAGCTGACAAGGCCAACAGATAAACATGCGGATGAGAACTTTTCTAACACGCTGAAATGTAATGCCTAATGTAGCTGCTGTTGGGAAGGGAGGGGTGAGGGGGAAAACCGAACAAAAGGCTTACACAAGCAAGGGGGGTATAAATGCTGGGACCCCGCCTGCGCGGGGTGTGCAGGATTTGAGATTGTTATGTCTCCCTGGCACCTTATTTGGGCTCAAATAAACGTGGTTTTTGCTTCTCCACCCTGGGTGTGTCAATTAGTGCTACGCACACCGGGCAACGAACCACTGCTGTTGCTCCGCCTCAGGCTCCTTGAGCCGGCAACAGCAGCAAAGAATCCTGTGGCACCTTATAGACTAACAGACGTTTTGCAGCATGAGCTTTCGTGGGTGAATACCCACTTCTTCGGATGTGTTCTGGTAGTTTGCAAGAAATTGACCAGCCTGAGTGATGTCTATTTGCTGAACCTCACCATCACTGGCCTGCTTTATGTTTTCTCCCCGCCCTTCCTGGCTCATTATGCTTCAGGCCAATGGACTTTTGGAAACACAATATGTAAATTAATATGTGGAATTTACTACATTGGCTTCTTTAGCACCATATTCTTCATAACACAGGTACTTAGCCATCGTCCATGCTGTGTACGCTCTGAAAGTTCGCACAACCCTGCTCAGCATTGTTATAAGCCTCGATGTTTGCGACCATTTTAGCTTCAGTACCAAATATTTTATTTATCCAAGAATTTAATGAAGATGGCATTATGAAATGTGCTTATTACTGTCTGTTACAGCTGCCTCCCTGCTGCATTCCTTTTTTGTTTTCCTCTCTGTGTGGCCGCCCCTCCCGGCCATGGGACTAGCAAGAGTCCTAGCCTGGCCCTGCTCAGTGGAATGGCCTTTGCAGACTAACCGGAGCCATTGCTCTGCTCAGGTGGGGGTGGGCCCCTGCCTCCTTTGTTCAGACCTGGGCTCGGTGTAGGGGGCGCTGCCCAAGAATGCAAGACCTTATATGGCCACATAGCTGAGCATGTAAGTCATGCCTGTGACTTAGAACTAGCCCGGACACGTCTGTGCACACCTGAAGACTTTTCCCTGCTTTCTCTCCTCCCCTCTAAGAAGGGGAACCAATCAAAGTTACTGGCGGGAAACTGCCTAAGTCTGCCTATATAACCAGACATTTTCTAAGCAGACCTCGGAGAAGGTCCTTGCTTTGCCACCTGGTCTGATCAGCTAGGGGTCTTTGGGAGGCCCTCTCCCCGCTCTCGTTTGTTTTTGAGCGTACCCCCGTTTTTAAACTCCCCTCCCACGAACAACGAATTTTGCCTGGAGATCTCCTGATTATTGTGAGCGAATTGAGTCCTCTCTGCGTCCTCTGATGCTGCTGCTGTGCCTGCTTCTGCCTTTGCTACTGTCCTGGGGATTGGTAAGAACTCCCTCTTGCAGACCTCCCCTGTTCTAGCTGCTGGTTTTTCTTTCCCCAACAGACAGACCCAAGTTAACTCCTTGGTCTGCATCTGTAATCTGTTTCTGGTTCTGCAGCTCCTTTGCTGCTAGAAATAACCCTGTGCCTCCCTGGATTCTATCCTGGGCAGCCCACTTGCAGTTGCTCCACTGCTGCAGCCACACCCTTGGAGAACCACCCCTAGTATAAGGTGCACTCATTAAGTTAAGTTAGGTTTAGTATTATACTCTGTAAGTTAGGCTTAGAGAGTTGTTGCATTGTGTTTTGTTACTTGCTAATTTGTGTAGTTTTGGTTAAGCTAGATCATAGATAAGATTTTGCTGTGTTTTGTATAATTGTGGTTGTCTGTCTTCCCACTGCAAACCCCCCCCCCCCGCCTTGAGCTTCTCTGTGTCCCTCTGACTCCTTACAGTCTCTCTGTTCTCTGTGTCTCTCTAAGTTTAAATCTCCCTCTGCTCCACCATGTGCTTCTCTTCCCCCATCCCAATCTAGCATAAAACCCCATTGGTTACCTTTTTCTCTCTGATACACCACACATTCTACATTTACCCCACTGTGACACATTTTTACCTAAAATTGTTTGTTATTTAACATATTTTTCCATAACTGTTAGTTGGTTATATGCTGCTGTGACACACCTTTTTACATAGAAATTGTTAGCTACCTGTTGCTTTTATACTTCAGTGTTAATTGTTTACCAACTGTATTGTATCCCACTATTGAAACCCCCTATACTGTTCACCAAAAGAAACCCCTCCCCAATTGTCTACCTTAACAAACCCCATACCCCTCACTATTGAATTTTCCCTGTTTTTGCATTTTCTTAATAAAGTTTATTTTGCACCCCACCCATGTGGTAATTGCTCCCCAAGATCCCATATACCTGTATAATAGGACCATTGGAAACTTTTAACCAATTTTGAAGTCAATATATTGGGCTTCTTGATCCCATTTGGTACTCTCATTTTCTGCTACTCTCACGTCTTGTAAAACCTGCAGAGATGCATGAACCGAAGCAAGCATAAAGCTGGTTTTTGTTGTTCTAGTTGTGTCTTTCCTCTTCTGGGCACCTTTCAACATTTCACTTTTTCTGGCTTCTTTGTAAAGCCTGCACATCCTAGATGACTGCGAGACGAGCAAAAACCTAGACCTGTCCTTGCAGGTGACTGAAACCATCTCCTTCATCCACTGCTGCCTGAACCCAGTGATCTACGCTTTTGTGGGTGAAAAGTTCAAGAAATACCTTCATGAAATATTCAGAAAACATGCATGATTCTTGACTTGCAAAGACCACAATGTCTTTCAGAGTCACTATAAGCACCTCTTCCATGAGCACCCAGTCCTCGCGTTCTTCTGTTATTGACCCTGTCCTGTAAAATAGAGTGGGCCAAATACAACCATTCAGGGGTGCATTTGATGTGATATAATATCAGTGACTTTGAAAGAAAATACTCCAGGCAGCTCAGTAAATACATTACTTCACATTGTAGTTGGGAGGACTTAGCTTTCAATTAAAGTTCTCAGTTATCATAGTAGTGACGCTGATATAAAGCTTAGGCAATGTTATAATTTCAGTGTCCTTAAATTTATTAATTTGAGCTTCATATATATAATACACTTCCTTAAAAGGAAGGCTGTTATCAACATTATTATTTTTAATCCTACAGCTCACTCAAGTCCTCGGGGACCTATGGACCTGTAACTATCAATTGAATTTATTATCTAGGTTTTGTAATGCAGTAAAATTCCAGTTATCCAAATTCCCTTTATCCAAAAATCCTAACTACCCTAAACTACAGTGTGTCCATCCTGTGGTCTTATGTTAGTTCATCACACACTTAACTGCTCAGTTTGCCTCTTTGAACCTGTAAGCACTAATCAACAGCTTTGTATTTGTATAGCAGTTCTCAATAAAGTTTTTTTTTTACTTTTTTTAATAAAGTACAAAGTATTAAGCTAACATCAGCATTACTCCCTCTGTTCCCTGTATTTCTATATTAGTGAAACTGCACCTCAGAATAGCACTTTCATTAATCCATATACCTGGTTGGTCAGAAGTTTCAGATGTTTCCCAAACCACAGATATTTAACACTAATGTATGTAGTCATTGATGGTTTTAAAAAAAAAAAAGTTTCCTGAAGTATCCTGCTTTTTTCCAGTTGAGTTAAATAGCCCCTCTTCTTAAATATGTATTTGATGTTGTATACTTGCTACAAACACTAGGGTAATGCAAGTATGCCTACTCCTAAGAATCTTTTTTACTTATTAATAGTTTAATTTACATAATTGAGGCAACTTGTATAAGTAAAGGGTTTCAAGAAATTGCTCTAAATAAGATGACGAGGAGGAGCATATCTAAGGGTATGTCTACACAGCAACAAAAAAAATCCATGGCTGGCTCATGCTAGCTGACTAGGACTCGCAAGGCTCAGGCTACCGGGCTGTATACATTTCTAGGCTTGGGCTGCAGCCCAAGCTGTGGGACCCTCCCCCCGCCTCTTAGAGCCCAAGCTCCAGCCAGAGCCTGGAAGTCTACACAGCAATAAAACAGCCCTACAGCCCCAGCTCTGCGAGTCTGAGTTGGATAGCATGGGCCAGCTGCAAGTGTCTATTGCTGTGTGGACATATCCTAAGGCTCTAAAGCCTTAAATATGGTACATATGGCTGGTAGAATCAGCATTTCAATGGCATACTGAACAGTCAATATACACTGCATATCAGTGATACTAAACCTTTAAAAAAGGTAGGGCCACTTTATTTATGTTTCTTTTTTGGTTCATCTCTGTCATCTCCTCTACTGTCTTTCTATTCTCTTTCCTTTCCCAGCCTCAGAGAGAGACTCAAACATTTTAACATTTGGGTTTTTTCTTCAGCATCAAGTTATCTAGTTCCTTTACAATTTTTATGTGAATTGCAACAAATGCAAACAGAGAATAAAAATAAAATAAATACAGATAATAACGTTTAAAAAGTGAAGTTCAATATGATAATATACTACTGCTATGCCTCCCCTTTTTAAAAAAGATAAGTGACCAAATTTGAACACATTTCCTTATGAGAATATGCCATTATATAATGTAATGGCTTTATAATTATCTCAGCTTCTTAATACTAATATATTTTGGTATAAAACTTACTGACTGTGCAAAATTCAGGATAACCAAACACGTTGTGGGCCTGGGTGCCATGGGAACAGATTAAATTTAAACTGGGTAAAGATAAAGCAATGTATATTAACAAATAACCTGTGGAATAAGTGGGTACCTGGTCTGAGCCAATACAGTAAATCCTATGCAACATAGGAAGAATCTTCCTCCTGCCTTCCAATGTTATGAACAGCACCCCCCTTTTAGCACTTTATCCAAAATCCACTGAAAGCAATGGAAAGACTCCCATGGACTTGAAGAGCAGCAGGCTTATTTTGCCTTAGAAATAGAGTGGTTGGGCCCATTATTCTCTTCAGATACATGATGTGCATCACCACACACTTGAGATTACTGGACATATTATTGGTAACATTCAAATAACTCTGTCACACTGCTGCTAGTAGAACAGACTCCCCAGGCTAACACTTAGGACTAAGTTGTTGTAAGAGATTTGTTGGATGTTAGGGTAGATTTTATGGTGGAGTTTTAAGAAATAGTACAGGGAAAGAGAAAATGCCCTCTAGAGAACTGGAAAAGAAGCCAGTGATTTCTCAACATAAAACTTTTTGTACTGGTTGACTTTATTTATAAATGAAAACAAATAGAAGATCCTAAACTGGGTTTTCTCAAAGATCCTGTAAAAAAGTGCTCTCTAAAAAATGGGACTATTTGTTGAAAAAAACATGCCATTGTTGAAAATAGCTGTTAAAATGCAGTAATAAAGCTGGTTAGTTAAAAGGAACATCCTAAGAATTTTGCTATAATTTAGATGGTGACTATTTAAACTTTATTATCTGTATTTATTTTATTTTTATTCACTGAATAGGGTGGGACAGATAGCTTAGTGGTTTGAGCATTGGCCTGAGTTCAATCCTTAAGGGGGCCACTTAGGGATCTGGGGCAAAAATCAGTACTTGGTCCTGCTAGTGAAGGCAGGGGGCTGGACTCAATGACCTTTCAAGGTCCCTTCCAGTTCTAGGAGATTGGTATCTCCTATTATTATATTATGTATTTTGTTCAATTCAAAAGGCAGCGAGTCTTCCGTTGATCAGTCAGTTAAGGTGCAAAGTACACAGCTTTGGTCAGAGTTGATTCCACGACTATTGTCTCTTTCACAGGGCATCCATGGATACTAAAGGTTTCATGCACCAGGTTTTTATTGATCTGAAAAATAAAACCTTAATCAAAAAATAAATAAAAACATAATCCAAACCTTCACTGGTGAATGATGCTACTACACACAGAATCTGTTACAGGGCTGAGGAGGGGTGGGGGAGGAATGTAGGCTGAGCCCTAAGGCAGACCATGCATCTTTGGGTCTTGGAGTATTTGTGTCTTGTCTAAATCTTCATCTACAAGTGAACAAGAAGCAAAAGCGCTACTTGAGGCAAAGCACCTGTTACTGCCGTCCCATCTGGGCGAGGGCGAACTGCATGGAAGGGCAGCCAATGACAGTGTGGCTCCTTCCGGTCTAGCGAGTTGGCAAGATTCAATAACACCATGGAGAGGCACCTCCGAAGGTTTAATGGTTCCTTTCCCTTTGGATTGGGGATGGGTTAGAAGCTGTTTCCTCTGCCTGAGACTCATCTAATCCCTTCCTCCTTAAGGGAGCATTAAATGGAAACTCTCTGAGGTGAACTCTGCAGTGTTCTAGCTGTAGTTTTTTAACCACAGGAAGGAATGAACTGGCTTCTGCCCACTTGTCACCTAACTGAACACAAGCCTCCACAGTGAAAAGTACTGGGCTCAGACCTAATGTCAACTACTTCTCTAGCGAGTGTGCGTGAAAATCAACTCACCCCAGCCTTTAGCTGGGCATCCCCCACCCCCATGTATTCCACTCCCATCCTGCATCCTATGATTTTAATCAGCTTCTTTTCAGTCATGTACATTATTTTGTTGATTTTTATTTTGCTGACCTTTTTTTAGTACCTTATTGCTAGCCTTGCCAGAATTCAATTTTTATTTTTTTTATCATTTCAATGGCTAATATCAAATGTTTATTTTTTAAAGATTTTATCAATTTAAATGTTCACAGTGGTGTGAAATTATGGGGAGCAATCAGACAATTATTTAACGAAAACAGATGTTGAAATTCAAAAAGTTAAACTTTAACAGTATGTAAAAACACAAATTGTCAATATCATATGGTAAATATATTTAGATCAACAAATCAGACCTGTTTTTACTATTCATTCACTAGTCCATTTGTAACAAGCCAAATTCAAAAGTCTAAATCACTGGATTTCTGACTTCTCAAGGAGCATTTTTCTTACTTTGCCTACCTCTAAATTTTGATTATCATCAATGGAAATATTTTTTCACTGATGTGTGTGTGTGTACAGTGAAATTGATGTTATTTTTTGTTTGAAAGCCACTTGCATCAGTTCAGCAATAATATCACATGTGCATGTAGAGTATATGCTCTCTATTAACTTTATTACTTTAAATGTATTTAATGGACCAAATCTTCAGCTCTTGTAAATTGGTGTAACTCTGAGGATCTGGCCCAACATACACAGTAATTAAGGGTGACCACTAAAGGAAATTTAAAATACTGAGGTTGTTCCATTTTGTTGTTATAGTTGCTTATTTATATAAAGAAAACTCGAACGTGTCTTATTTTTTAACATTTGGGGCTTTTGCCTTGCAAATATCAGGAATGCTAAGTTTAGTCTTCCCTGATTTTGCTGGAGGTATCAGGCACATATTGGGAGCTTTCTCAAACTGTGCAGTTGTGATGACTCTAATCATACCATCCTTTCTTCCAAGTATGTCTAAGGTGTTGATGGTAAATAAGCTGTTACTCAAAGAGTTTTAAAACAATCAGATTAAAAATCTCCTCCCTTCTCCAGCTGCTTGGTTGTCAATTTCTTGTTTCTTGAGATATTACAATTCCACTATTTTACCAGCTGCATATGGGTGAAATTCACCCCTGTGCAGAATGACAGCACAAGGTCTATATATCACTTAAATACCACTGGAGCACTATTTTAAAGATGTGAGTACTGCACAGACCTTATGCTGGTCCTCAGGACAAGAGTGAATTTTGCCCTTCAGTGTAAACAAAATCCAAATTTCTGAAGTGAAAAAGGAGAAAAACTTTAAAACACCCAAAATACCTACCCGATAGCCTATCTTCACACACTGCAAAGAAGCAATAAAGAGCGGACACCCACTTAGTTTTCCTTTGCAAGTCACTTTGAACATACTCTTTATGCAGTTTTGTTGCATACTTACTTTAGTAAACAAATCCCCTATATGCCACTTCATGCCTTGCTCTGAAAAGACCTCATCCATTGCTTCAATCATCCTAGAGCCTTTTTCCGTGTTACGCAAAGAAACATAACCTACAGATGGAAAAGAGCAGGAACAGCTCGTCAGTTTAGATTTTTCCTAATAAAAGTTGATTGTCAAAATGCAGCTTATGAACTTTTAAAGACATATTAACACCAGGTGATCATTAGCCCTAACATGGGCACCTAGAGGAAAAGGGAGAAATAATGGTTCTCCTCCTCCTTCCTGTGCAGCCATGTTAGGATCAGCTAGAATTGATTGTGGAGTTTCCTGTGGAGTGCAGTCTCTGCATTGCCACTGCTCATCACCATGAGAAAGTGAGCAGAAAAAGGGCAGGGAGTTGGCAGAACCATGGTGCTACCCAGCCCCCCAATGTGTTGATAAACAAAGCAGAGGTGGGTGGAGGTGAAGGAGGAAGTAGGCTGCACACTCTCGTGGCAAGCCAGACACCACCACCAGTTTAATGGGGCTCTTCTTGACCTAACCTAACAAACTGTAACACTTACTTTACAAACCACCCAACAACTGAATGCTACTCACAAATAGCAAGGTATTATAGCTCCTAAAGTCAATACCATATCTGCCAACATTTCCAGTAGTTAAAGTGGGACAGCTCCTGCCCTTGGGGATGGGAGACCCAGGAGAGGGCAGCTTGGGGGGAGAGAGAAGAAAGTGGAAGAGCTAGCCCACCCCATGCTCACCCCACAGCAGTAGCAGCTCCTGTGCTTCCTGTCCTGCAGGGGCTGGCTGGGCTTGACTCTGCTCCAGGAATTGTGACTTGGCTCCCACTGCACAGGGTCGCAGTGCTTCTCAGGTTTGGCCTGGCCCGCCAACGCAACCAGAATTGCAATGCCACTCAGTCAAATGTGGCCCAGCCACCCCGTCAGGGTGGGCAGGCCAAACCTGTGTGGCACTGGAATCCCTCTTGCCAGAGCCAGGTTGATATGCCCCAAGTGGGGAGACAAGCCCAGCCAGTTGTGCAGGACAGAAGCTGCTTCAGGGACAGGGGATTTTGTGGGTGAAAGCAGGACAGTCCCACAAAACCCAGGACTGTTGGGAGGTCTGCAATACAAATACAAACTAAGAAATTCTCACCCCCAGGAATTCTGTCATGCCACGGGGACAGTGAAAGCTGTCGGGCATCCCTTGATGCAGAGGCCGATTTACCATGAAACAAACAGTGTGGTGGCACGGGGCCCCCAATGACAGGGGCAGCCGCCAAAATGCAGGACAAATCTCATCTGACAACCTGCCCCCGAGTCCCGGCCGGCAGCGCAGCAGGACTGAGGCAGGCAGGCTGCCTGCATTCCGTGGCTGGTGGCCCCATGCCGCTCCCAGAAGTGGCCGGCTGCTGGCACGTCTTTGCGTGCCCCTGGTAGGGGGGGAGGCAGCTCTGTGTGCTGGTGGAGGCAGCGCACGGAGACGTGCCTGCAGCAGGGCTAAGGCGGCTCCCTGCCTGCACTGCCTCCCTCCCTCTGCGCCACTCGCGGAAGCAGCCGGAATATCCCTGTAGCCCCTGGAAGGGGCAAGGGGGTTGTCGCCACATGTTGCCCTCGCCCCGACTCCACAGCTCCCATTGGCCGGGAACTGCAGGGGTGCGCAGAGACCCCTGGCCTTCCCACCTAGGAGCCGCTGCCAGAGGGATGTGCCGGTTGCGTTGGGAGCCATGCTGCCCAAGGTAAGCGACACCCCCCCGAACTCTCCTGCACCCAACCCCCTGCCCCAGCCCAGAGCCCACACCCAAACTTCCTCCCAGAGCCCGAACCCCTCCCCCTGCCCCACCCCCCTGCCCCAGCCTGGAGCCTGCACCCAGCACCCAAACTCCATCCCAGAGCCTCACCCCCGCACCTCCTCCCACACCCTAACCCCCTGCCCCAGCCCAGTGCCCGCAGCCAAACTCCGTCCCGGAGCCTGCCCCCCCATACCCCTCTTGCCCCCCAACCCCCTGCCCCAATCAAGGTACCTCACTTTATTTTAATTTACTTTCTATTACTTATAATATAGGAGGAGGATGAAGAAAAAAAGAATGAAAATGGGGCGAGGGGGATAAGAGAGAATGTTCTTTTTCTTGGGTGGGTCCCGAGGAGGGGATGGGGGGGCGCCAAAAATGAAGCTGTGCACAGGGCCCCACTAACTCTGAATCTGCCCCGCCTTGATGACTGTGGTTGATTTGCTCAGTTGTTAGGGGTGATGTATATTTGAAAGTGGATGTAGATGAGTGTGAAGGGATGTATGTAGTTGTGTGGCTTTTTTTCTGAAGCCTTGGTTTTTGTGGTTTCGAGTTAGTACAAAATTGCTAAGGTCAAATAACATCTAAGACTTGTATGTAATTTTGACTGCATTAGTGGAAATGCTTCTTTGCGACATAAGGGACTTTTGTACCTGCAACTACAAGAAATGTTCTCTACTGAACTCCATACATAGGCCACCTCTAACCCTTCCCACAAAAGAAAGCCCTGTTCAAATCTTTATTGTTTTTATACATGTTGAATAATATAGTCTTTCTGGGGGGAAGGGCGGGGAGAACTAATTTGGAAAAGAAAGGAGAAGGACAAGAAAGGCTCCAGAGAAAGGAAGCCCCAGTTCAAGGCCTGTTTTCCCTCACACACCTCCAGTTCCCACTGTCGTATTTCTTTAAAAAAATATGCAATTCATTAAAATTAATGCAATTGTCATTACTGAAATCAGGACAAAGAAATGCAAACACACACTACTGATCTCTTCTCCTCCCGCCCTCCTCCGCCACCTGCTCAGTAGATCAGAATATACTAGTCACAGATGAAACCGAACAATGCTAGCTCAAAATCCAATGAAGAATTTGACACATTGTTTTTCATTCCATCATGATATAGCCTTAGTCCACCCACATGACACCAAATTTTAGTGGATTTTCCCCCCATCTCGTTACTAATGTAAAGTAAAATTCTCCATCAGAAGCTGTGTTTGACAATTCTTTTGCCTGGTTTCAGTAAACTGGAGGTGTGATAGGTTTCCGTTTTCTGAGTGGTGAACACTGCTATTAATAGCCATGTCAGTCTTGACTTCAGCAGCAGCTAATTTCTTTGGAGGATGCAACTGTTCAGCATCTCTGAAAAAATAGCCATTTACTTCGTTTCCTAACTATGGGCCAAATTTTAAAAGATATTTAGATGCCTAAAGAAGCAGATAGGAACCTAGTGGGATTTTTCAAATGCACCTAAGCACCTAACTCCCAGTATAGCTCTACCAGCACTACATACACACCCTTCCCCCTGTGTGGATACACATATTCTAGTAAAGAAAAGCTTTTTTTGCTTTAGTTTTTCCAAGTGACATAAACTAAACTGAAAAAGGCACTCATAGGAGAATAAGTGTCCACATAGGGTGTTACACCAGCAGTACTAGATTGGTTTAAATTCATGCCTTAGACCTGTATAACTTTCCCATATAGAAGAGCCTTTAAATGTAGAGAAAAGAAAAGAAAATCTTACATCTTTTGAAATCAATGTCCATTTACTGACCCCCTTTCTGTCAGGACAACCTGAGACCACCTCTCCCTACTGTGTCTCAGAGATCTCTCTATTCATCTAGGGCCTGCTCGTCAGACTATTGTTCCGGGCCACCTCCCAGCTGTTAGAGTTCATTATCATATCAGGGTGAGGTTACATCAGCATTTCCACTAGGCCCAGTTTCACCATTTGGGGAATTGAAAAGTCTCTGTTCCCCATACGACGACTATTGGCATGAATTCACGTTATCCTTCTGTATCCTGTTTGGATATTGGCCCCAATAGAGAAAAATCGTATTTTCCTCAGTATAAATCTCTTACCCTTTTCCCCTGACTATGAAATAAAAGTTATTGAGAGATCCCAAAGCCTATGTCAGAAATGCTTTTGTATTTAAAGAACAGGGCTTAGAGTTAAGAGATTCTAGCTCTGCCACGGGCTTTCCTGTGTGACCTTGGGCAAATCATTTAACCTCTCCGTAGAATGGGGATAAAAACTACTGTACTAAATTGGAACTGGACCAAAAAAAAAATCAGTCAGAAATTGCATTTATAAAGGGCCAAATTCTACTCTCACGTACACAAACCCTCACTGGAATCAACCACAATTCATGTATGTAACTGGGGCCTAACTTGGCCTCATCTCTCTTACCCTTTTGAGTGGAATACACGACATAGTAATCACTAGCTGTTGGCAGCCTCCTGACAGCTATCAAGTTACAAGTACAATCAGCTTCCTTGAATTCATGCTCTATTTCTTCAACTCCATGGTCTTCTTTTCCTGTTTTTATAACAAGGAAATATGTTTAAACACACTGTAAAATGACTGCCTGTCGCCATACATGACTTGCATGTATGGGCTGCTGTTTATACACTTGTTTCTCTTATACAAAAGCTACAAGTATCACAATATTTTCCCATCCTGGCACTCCCACCTACTGCTACGGAAGGAATGCAGGGACTGAGATATGGTGGTTATGGGGTTAGCTAGCTAGCTGGATTATTAGATAGCAGAGTTGAGGAAACTTTTTGTGTAAAGTACATTTTGTTTAAATATATTGTTTTTATCAAAATCAGAAATTCTTACTTTTTTTTAAAACTCAAAATTAGAAAATGAATTATAGGCTTTTTCTTCCTTTTTTTTTTTTAAATTCCGTTTTCTGGTTTGTCATTTTTCCTTTTTTTCCCCTTCTTTTTTTCCATTGCCCCTCCCTCTATCTACTGCAAACTGGAAAAAATTGGAAAAGAAGAAGAAAAAGGGGTAAAAGAGAAAAAACAAAAAAATCAAAAATATTGAAAACAAACATTTTGAAATGAAAAACTGATGAAAATTTCATTAAAATTTTTGAAAACAAAAATTATGTATCTCAGTAACCTGAAGAATTAAAACAACACTTTAATTTCAAATATTGTAATGATGAATAAATAAAATAATTTTATCAATCAACTCTACTAGATGGTCTCAATGTCTGGGAAGAACGTGCGGCCTAGCTGTGGGGGGAAGTGGCTTATGGGGGACATTAATATGTAAAGTTGTGCAAGTAGCAACAGCTCAAGTCTGCAAACAACCATTGATCTCGGTTGATGTTTGACTTGCATTAAAACCGAAAATCTGCTCTGAACTGGGGTGGATTCAGGTTTTGGTTACATCTTTCCCAGAGCCCCACAAAATATCATGAAACAGCCTGTTCTTGGGAGCTTTCTATCTCCATTTTGGAGATCTATGAAGTTCAGATGATTAGAATAAGATTCTTTTAGGTGCCTCTCTGAATCTGTTAGGACCCCATAAACCTGTCTGCCTGTTGGAACCCTGATTCCTCTTTGGCTCCCAGCTGTTTCTTTTAATAATTAGGAAACACAGTCTCCTGGTAAAAAATGGCAGTGTATTATTTCTGACTCAGTGTATCAATTTTCATAAAACTGTACTTGTGAAATATTGCATCTTATATATAGCAAATCCCCACAAGCATTTCATCAGTGAAATTGGTCTTCTGGGACTATTCAATGGACTGAAAAAAGTCTGTTGCTTGGCAAAGCTGGCCTAAGAAGATGGCTATTTGTACTCCATACCATTGTGGATACTGTGGGGGCAAACTGTTAAGCCAGAAGGTTGCCCAATAAGAGCAGGAACTAGTTGTAGTCAGGCCTTATGTACCTTTTCTTGTGAGGAAGGGGTTTGTCTTCAGTTTCCCAGTCAGAGCCCTGAGGACTATCCCATTTACCATTACATAAGTTTTGCTAACTTTGAGGCCCTTGTCACCTCCACCATTCTGCTGGGTTAGGAGGATAGGTTAGATTCATTTTGGCATTTTGTAATGGGGTGTCCTTAACAGGCCAGGGTGTCACTGTGCAATAACACAAGGCACTGCCGTCCTCTCTGGGTGGAACACATGTTCTCTGTGTTATTTTCAATGCTGGCTGCTTCGAGATTGAGAGACCAGAACTGGGCGGGAATCTAGCTGTCCAACACCAGAGTACAGAGAACTGCTGAGGTCACTGGGCTAGATTTAATAATCCGTACTGTAGGCCCTTTATAGAGACCTGAAATGAAACCTTCATAGAAAGAGTCTGAAATTCAATACTACTCCTGCAAACACTATTTAATGTCCTGCTCACCTCCTCTGCATGCCTGAATGATGAAGATTTTAGGTTTTTCTTGGAGCTTTGGGCATTGTATATTGTTGAATAACGCAAATATATCATCAAGATCAACTGTGTCACGATCTTTCCCCTGAATGAGGCCGTGACTCCTCCCATGACTCATAAGAGTAATGAGGCAGCAGCTAATTTCATCCTCAGATTGATTGATTTGATCCCGGAACTCTTCCAATGCTGGCAATATTTCCTGTCACAAACAGCTGTGTTAGATATGCTGATCAAAATAATTAATTATCAAAAGAGATTATTTATTAACAAATGAAATAACAATAAAGCTAAAAGATCAATTTAATTAGCCATAAAAAGTATTTTTAAAGCCACTACTACACCTTGCAGTATCATTAACTGTACATTGTGGGTCCATGACTTGAGCTCCTAAATGCTACTATAATACAAATAAATAATAATAGCTAAAATGTGATTTAGATTTCTTCCCTTCTTGATCTAGAGCCCAAATCAGCAAGGTACTTAAGCATATGCCTAAAATTAGGCATGTGAAAAAGTCTTCTTGAAATCAATAGTACTAATCACATGCATAAAGTCTGTCACATGCATAAAGTCTGTAACAGTTATTGTTTTGGTGGGTGAGTGGGTGTTTCTGAGCACACCAATAGATAGCTCCTAAGTGAGTGGTTCCTCCCAGCAGGGAAAGGCCCCTGACACAAGAAGTAACTCTGAGAGGTAGTTCAGGGGTGAATGTGCTTTCTGCTGTAGGGAGAAAACAAAACTGTGTTTGGTAAGCAGCATCACTGGTAGGAGGGGAGCTGCCTCTGTGCCCTCGTCCACTAATAAAGCGATGTTCTGTGTGCCTCTGTCATTACTCCAGGGACTCTGTCCGCCTGTGCTAACCTACCAATAAGTAGACAGTGAGGTCCCAGGTAGTACCTTGCTGAACTGGTGCCTTAGAGACTGCTTCAGATACCACTCACATAATTGTAAATGAGGAGTAACTCCACTAAGGTCATTAGAGTTATATTAATATAAAGCTACTGTAAGTTGTAAGAAGCCAGCGGTATCAAACATGCCCTGAAGAACATTGTTAACAGCTACAGTTCTTACTCTGCCCTTCTGTCTGCAGCAACTAAGGCTATGTCTACACTACACTTTTGTCGGCAAAACTTTTGTCGGCCAGGGATGTGAAAAAAAACCCCACCACCCTTGCCTAACAAAAATTTGACTGACAAAATGCGCTGGACAGCACTTTGTCGGCAGGAGACACTCTTCCGTCAACAAAGCTACTGCCCCTCGTTGGGGGTGGTTTTATTTTGTCAGCAGGAAAGTGTAGACATAGCCTAAGACTGCCACCAATTGCCCTTATACATATTCCAAACCTTTAGCTTCCTCTTGGAGCTAAAGATAATGAGAATCAATATATGCCCATTATCAGAGGCTGCACTAGCTACAGGGAAACTAGGCAGCTGACTAGGGTGGCAGATTTCTGGGCAGCAGCCTGGGATGGCAGATTTGGTCTGGCCACCCTTCCATCATGGCAGACAGGGGACGGGCCAAATTTGAATGGTGATGTGACCCTGTGCACCAAGTCAAAATGCTACTCACTCAAATTTTGTCCGACCACCCCTCTGTCATGAAACCAGTGGCTCTGCCAAACCTGAGTAGCACTGTGACCCCATGCTTCAGGGCAAACAGGCTAGTCTGTAGAGCAGTGGTCCCCAACCTTTTTGTGACCAGTAGCACATTAATGTTTTCAGAAGAGTGTGGCGGGCACCAACAATTTTTCAAGGCTTATTTTGTATTTGTACATTAAATAATACAAAAACCCATCATATTTAATATTACATAATATATGAATCTAGAGAGAAGAGAGAAGCTGGAGAGAAGCTGCGAGGACAGAGAACACCGGTGCCCGCAGTCCCGGAGTATTCTGTCCCCAGCAGGCGCGGGGGCCCGGATTCTCTCCCCTGCTGGGCACTAGATGGGTCCCGCGCCTGCCGGGGACCGAGAACACCGGCGCCCGCAGCTTGCAGCCCCGGAGTTCTCTGTCCCTGGCAGACATGGGGCCGCCATGTCTCGGGGCAGCTTCTCTCCCATGTGGGGCATTAGGCAGGCCCCGCACCTGCCGGGAACAGAGAACACTGCGCCCGCAGCCTGAGTTCTCTGTCCCCGACAGGCGCAGGGCCGTGGCTTCTCTCCCCTGCTGGCGGGCACACATAAATGCCTCAGCGTGGGCACCACATTGGGGACCACTGCTGTAGAAGATTGAAATAAAAGTCATTGAAATTAATCCAACATAAAAATTTTCCGATAAGAAAAGGATTAAAGAAATTTGTTGTATGCTTATGCCATCTACTGGATACCAATGGAAACAAAAGAGAAATAGCTGAAATCTGAGCCCTCAGCTGGACGTCATCAGATAGAAAATCAGAGGATCGCCCTTCTCCAACAGACCCTGAAACAGGATACATAAACTGGGTCACCTTATGGGACTGCAGAGTTTTGCTTATCCCCTTCAAACAGCCTCTCCCTTCATCCAGGGTTACAGGAAGAAGAGCTTACTGACTAGCTGCAGAACCCAGATATACTATTGGACACTGACCAGCCTGATGAACAGCTCTCACTTCCTCTTGGGTTACAAGACAAAGAAATGGTGAGATTTCACCTCAGCTTGTATTTCTCTTTCTGATCTTGAATATAAATAACTAAAAGTTATCTTGAGCCTACACTCTTTAGTGAGACCGCAAGTAACTATATGTTGCCTATTAACTAACTATTGCTATAAGCATGCTCATCTTTGTAAGCCCATGCAGACTGGCCTAAGAGATTTAAAACCATAATGTACAATTGTACATCATGAACAATTGTTCTTAAAATTGTTTTCTCCATGCCACCCCATTCAAACAGGGATTCTTAAAAGTATCTTTAAGACAAGTGCATCCTTACTACTTGGAGAAATATGGGAAGAGCGGTAAATGTGTTGGAGGAATTGAAGAATTGATGACAGATGATCATAAGTAAGTGTAATTAGGAATGCTGATGATTTGTACTGGTATATGAGATAACTGCAGAATCTCAACCTTAGTCTATGACAGTTGCTTGCAAGACTTTATTTTTGTGTTCAGTACATGCCTAGAACACTGGCTATGTCTACACTTGATTGATGAACTGTTGATTGTACATATGTGGTTCTGGGTGAATTATCAAAATCTTGATTGGTTAAGAGCATCACGTGTCTTGATTTGAGAAATACTGTCCAAAGTAAAAGCTGGTGTGAATAGAACCTTGCATTAAAATTAGTAAGTTACGCTCCCTGGACTCAATAAAAAGGAGTTATCCTAACTAAAGTCCATTCCTATATTAGCTATAAAACGTATCAAATTGACAAATTTAGTTTGTTAGATTTCATCTTTAAAATCTAATTGGCACCTCAGCAAATTCATAAAAATTGATCCCCATTTACACTTGCAAAGTGAAATCATAATCAGATCTGTAAGGATTTGTGACTTAAATTGCGGTAGTTGAGCAATACACTTGATATTATTCATCTAAAATTGTAGTGGGGTGGTCACCCCGCTCCGGTTAAGAAGGGATTAAAAGCAGCCAAGGGAGGCTGGCTGGGTAAACAGCCACAGGTGTGGCCACACCCAATTAGGGTCCAGGTGACCCTGATAAATGGGCAGGCTGAGGAACGAGAGAAGACTCTTGCTGAGAACCAGAGAGGACTAGGCTGCTGAGGATAGCAAGCAGGGTACCTGAGACAGAGCAGAGCTGGGGAAAGGCAGGCAGAGCTGAGGAGCTCTGGCTTGATAAGTCCCCAGACTGAGGCCTTTCTAAAGGCCAGGGGAGGTACTAGGGCTGCAGGGAGGCAGCTGGGGTTTGAAAGGCAACAGGTTCAAACCCCCTGCCCAATGATGAGTGGTCACTTCAGACTTCAGTTTGCTCCTGAGGGAAGGGACTAAATGAGGACTAGCAGAGGGTCACAGAGGCAAGTTGGGCTTAGGATTCCCTGGGGAGGGAAGACCCAGAGTGTAGGGGCACTGCTGTGGGGCAGCACCCCAAGGTAAGGGACACTGGGGTCCAGGAGGGATGCGGTGCCTGAAGTGCTATAAGTGATGCAGATCAGGAGGAAGCAGGTACCAGTAGGAAGACACCAGCCAGCAGGAGGTGCTCTGGGGCTGGAACTGAACTAATTCCCGGACAACCAGCAGGAGGTGTCACGGTGGTGAGTGCCCGCTGTGCTACAAAAATATATCCAGGAATTACAGGTTTTGATACAAGGCAGACAAAGATCTTGGCATGTGTATTCTTTTTCCTGGTAAATACTCTCAAGTCCCAGTTAATTTATCTCAAATGAAGAAATGATGGGAGCAATGGCTAAGGAAGAGTTTTGAAGGGTAATTGATTCCTAAAAAACATGTACTTTGTTTAATTTAAAAATGCTGCAGAATGAGGATGTGGTGATAGAAAGTCCATGAGCTCTTTTGCCCCAAAATAAAGAGGTTCTGAAAAGTTTGCTTTATAATTATAAGTTTAGAGAACTTCATAACCATTTGCCTCCCACTAATCTAACTTTACTCAACTCCTTAAAAGAAGAGTCATGACAGTATTTAGAAGTCAGTTCTGCAGCTATACCCCCAGAATTCCCACTGAAATCCCTAAGGTCTTATCCTATTCCCTCTGAAATCGATGACAAAATTCAGATTGACTTGAATGGGAGCAAGATTGAGTGGGTTCATTTGTAAATAGGGGTTACAGATTAGCTTTTGCAGCCTTGCATTTTAATACCAGGAATGAGCCTGAATTCTAAAATGCAAGCATTTCCTTTTGCATATACAGATTTTGTGGTGCTGTATCACTGGATCTGGTCAGAAGGGAAACTGACCTGAGAAATGATAGCTTTCATATTTGCATGTATATGCTAAAGTTGTCAAGCACTTTACTTTATATACTACATTTTGGGTGTTCAATGCAGTCTATACTGGCATCTTTAAAATTCAAATACATTTAAGTTTTCTTAAATTCATAGATTTTTTTTTTTTAGCATGATGTACAAAAACTTTGCAGGAAGTTGGTGCCATAACAGTATTATAGAAATTATTCACATTACCTCAGGCACACAGAAATAACATCATTGGGCCAAATTCTGCACTCTGTTACACAGATACAACTGCCATTAAAATCAATAGTGTTGCACAAGTGTAAGCAAAGGTAGAATCTGACCCAAATACTGTACTTGATTTTATAATCTTAGGAAACACACAAAGGAATGATGGATGAAAAAGGGCCTATTTCAGCAATGCTGTAATGACAGCATTATCAAGATCTCCTTGACTGACAGCTCACTGGAGTCCATCCCTTGCCTGATTCTGACTCTTCCTTATTGATCTTCACTCTGGCAATTACTGAGATCCCTACTGACTGATTACCACCTCTTGGTCATCCTTGCCTGGTGGATACCAGCCTAGCTGTGTGGCCTAGCAGTCACTGCCTATGCCTTGGTCCCTTACAAAGATCATGAGGCCTAAAGATTAGCCCTTCCATGACAGGGCAATCAAAGGTAGGGAAAAAGCCTCATAGCCTAATAATGTACAGAAGATTGGCAATAAAGGGGTGAAAGGGGAAGGAAGGAAAAAAACCTTCTAAATAATTAACTACTTTTTTTGGCTCAGATAGTCTCAAGTCAAGCCTGGAATCAATCATTCAGAGAGGTTACTCAAGCCAGCCTATAGCCACCCAGCTGCAGATACGGAAACTGAGTGTCCCAAGCATTTGGATTTGTAAGGTATTGGAGGAGTGGAGCTCATTTGCAGAAGTTCTGTTGCCACCCAGGGAGTTGAAGTTTTAAACATTTCTGCATTAGGCTGTCCCTTTCCCTGGGAAGATAAGCCATCAAGGGATCCACATCCATAGCTTCAGGTACTTCAGTTAACCCAAACCCTGTCTATAAAAGATCATCAATAACTCTGGGCTCTGGTGGAGAAATATTTTCTAAACATTTTACAATACAGTAAGTCCTCACTTTAAGTCGTTCCAGTTAATGTTGTTTTGTTGTTGATCAATTAGGAAACATGCTCATTTAAAGTTGTGCAATGCTTCAGTCTTACGTTGTTTGGCTGCCTGCATTCTCCACAGGTGGCAGCCTCCCTGCACCTCTGGCCCCCGCCGCCAAACCCTGCGGATCAGTGCCTTCTCTCCCTCCCCACCCCCCTACCGTGGCAATCAGCTGGCTTACGGTGTTTCGGGGGCAGGGGGGAGGAGCGAGGACTTAGCGCACAGGCTCCCTCTGCCTCCCGAACACCTCAAGCTAGCTGATTGCCCCGGGCAGGAGGTGGGAAGGGGGACAGAGGGAGAGCCTGCGCATGAGTCCTCGCTCCTCCCACCTAAACACAGCAAGCCAGCTGATTGCCCCAGGCAGGAGGGAGGCGGGAGGAGCGAGGACTCAGCAGGGGAAGTAAAGGAGGATGAGGTGAGGGGGAGGAAGAGGCAGGTCAAGGATGGGGGCTTGGGGGAGTGGGTGGGCTGAGGCTTGAGGCCCCCCGCCCCTGGTGCTTGCAGAGTAGTGGAAGCTACCACTGCTGTGTAATGTGCTTCTCCTAGCCTACAGCACCTTCAGCCTCCTTGCCTGCCTCATCTGCAGTGTCAGTGGGCTGTGCCTGTGTAGGGTAAGGCAGGGGCACCTCCCAACTATAGTACTGTACTGTATGTTTGTAAACACACAGCACGTGCACACTACTCACCCCCCCCCCAGTGTAGTATTAAATTGCTTGTTTAAAATGTATATAATGCCTTTTGTCTGGCAAAAAAAAATTCCCTCGAACCTAACCCCCCCCATTTACATTAATTCTAATAGGGAAATTGGATTTGCTTAACATTGTTTCACTTAAAGTCGCATTTTTCAGGAACATATCTACAATGTCAAGTGAGGAGTTACAGTACTGATTTCTGCTTCAGTACAACTTCAGATAGCACCAAGTGAGCCCTTACTGCAGGTGTGGAAGGCATTCCCTTTGAAGCTGTCTGCTTGGTATGGTATAATTTTTAAGACTTACCGTCCCCTTAGGATCTATGCACTGTCCAGAAGGTGTTTCAAACCGGTACTTGTCAAACCACTTATTCATTACTTCAATATCCTTTTCTGCACCGCGCCTGCCTGTTGTCACACACATCAGAAATGCCACACGGGTTTTGCTCATGTCATACGTATCCTGTTAATTCAAAATGTTTGATGAATGGTCTGTAGCTTTACTGAACAACAGCATTCTAACACTGTATGGCTTTTCTACACGAAACACATGACTGAGGGCCCAATCCTGCAACTACTCTGCTAAGAGAAATCCCACTGACTGTGAGAGCATCTGTAGGATTGGGCTTCTATAGCCTTGTCTACAACCTAAAACTGATGTGTTGCTAATAGGGCTGTCAAGCGATTAAAAAAATTAATCACAATTAATTGCACTGTTAATAATAGAATACCATTTATTTAAATATTTTTTGATGTTTTATACATTTTCAAATATACTGATTTCAATTACAACACAGAATTCAAAGTATACAGTGCTCACTTAATATTTTTGATTACAAGTATTTGCACTGTAAAAAAAACCACCAGAAATACTATTTTTCAATTAATCTCATACAAGTACTCTAGTGCAATCTCTTTATCATGAAAGTTGAACTTACAAGTGTAGAATTATGTACAAAAAACTATTTTTTAATTCAAATCTAAAATTTTAGAGACCGTGAGTCCACTCAGTTCTACTTCTTGTTCAGCCAAATTGCTCAGACAAACAAGTTTCTTTTCATTTGCAGGAGATAATGCTGCCCTCTTCTTGTTTAAATGTCGCCTGAAACTGAGAAGAACTTTCTCATGGCACTGTTGTAGCCGGTGTTGCAAGATATTTACATGCCAGATGCGCTAAAGATTCACATGTCCCTTCATGCTTCAACCATCATTCCAGGGGACATGCGTCCATGCTGATGACTGGTTCTGCTCGATAACAATCCAAAGCAGTGTGGACTGATGCATGTTCATTTTCATTATCTGACTCGGACACCAACAGCAGAAGGTTGACTTTCTTTTTTGTTGGTTTGGGTTCTGTAGTTTCCACATCAGAGTGTTGCTCTTTTAAGACTTCTGAAAGCATGCTCCATACCTCATGTCCCTCAGATTTTTGGAAGGCACTTCAGATTCTTAAACCTTGGGTTGAGTGCTGTAGCTATCTTTAGAAATCTCACACCAGTACCTTCTTTGTGTTTTGTGACATCTGTAGTGAAAGTGTTCTTAAAATGAACATGCATGCTGGGCCAACATCCAAGACTGCAATAACAGGAAATATAGGGCAGAATGAGGGTAAAACTGAGCAGCAGACGTACAATTCTCCCCCAAGGTGTTCAGTCAGAAATTTAATTAATGCTTATTTTTTTTAATGAGAGTCTTCAGCATGGAAGCATATACTCTGGAATGGTGGCCAAAGCATGAAGGGGCATACAAATGTTTAGCATATCTGGCACGTAAATACCTTGCAATGCCGGCTACAAAAGTGCCATGCAAATGCCTGTTCTCACTTTCTGGTGACATTGTAAATAAGAAGAGGGCAGCATTATCTCCTGTAAATGTAAACAAACTTGTTTGTCTTAGCGATTGGCTGAACAAGAAGTAGGACTGAGTGGACTTGTAGGCTCTGAAGTTTTACATTTTATTTTTTAATGCAAGTTTATTGTACATAATTCTACACTTGTAAGCTCAACTTTCATGATAATGAGATTGCACTACAGTACTTGTATGAGGTGAATTGAAAAATTTATCATTTTTACAGTGCAAATATTTTAAACTAAAATATCATTTGATTCAATTACAATACAATTCACTGTATATGAAAATGTAGAAAAAAATCCAAAATATTTAATAAACTTCAATTGGTATTCTATTTAACAGTGCCATTAAAACTTTAATTACCGGTAATAGCAATTTTTTTGAGTGAACTGTGATTGACAGCCCTAGTTGCTAATAGCAGGCATCTGCAAGTGGTGCAGATGAACCAGGGCTGAAAATGGTTTAATCATAATTGCAGGTGGGACCAAACTATCTTCAACACTATTTCAGAGTATGGTCTAGACCAGGGGTCGGCAACCTTTCAGAAGTGGTGTGCCGAGTCTTCATTTATTCACTCTGATTTAAGGTTTCGAGTGCCAGTAATACATTTTAACATTTTTAGAAGGTCTCTTTCTCTAAGTCTATAATATATAACTAAACTATTGTTGTATGTAAAGTAGATAAGGTTTTTAAAATGTTTAAGAAGCTTCATTTAAAATTAAATTAAAATACAGAGCCCCCTGACCAGTGGCCAGGACCCAGGCAGCGTGAGTGCCACTGAAAATCAGCTCGTGTTCTGCTTTTGGCACCCATGCCATAGTTGCTACCTCTGGTCCAGACACTCCCCTAGCAGATTCTGCTCCTTCTTACACGAGCATAAATCAGGATTAACTTTAAGTTAATGGAGTTATAAAATGTAAAACTCACAAGTGAGGAGAATTTGGCCTAAAATAGCAGGTTAAAGAAATTTGTTTAAGGATTTGGGTTCAAATTATTTCTGTATTTAAGTAATAAACAAAATAAGATAGTTAACATTATCCTTGAACATTAAACTCTTCAGGGATAGCTGCAATATAAAAATTGGTCACAGGAGAACACAGATATTACAGGCCTGATTCATAAAAGGAAGAAAAGATGGATGTTTTTCATTTCTCAAGTTTTTAACAAATAATTTTTAGACTTTTGGTTGATACATGAAAAGGAGATAAATGGCAGATGGTTCTATTCATGGAAAAATTCTGTTCTCAGCTACACCTGTGCAACCCCATTGAAGTCAGGCACAATCTGACACAATTTGACATAATGGCTCTAGTGAGGTGGAGTGAAATCCATACCCCCACCTCAGCAGGGCCAGGGTTTCAACCCAACTGCATATATTATAGAATAATTCCATATCTACAAGTGCTAGTTTTCTATAATGACACCTCTACCTCAATATAACACGACCCGATATAACACGAATTCGGATATAACGCGGTAAAGCAGCGCTCACGGGGGGGCGGGCTGTACACTCTGGTGGATCAAAGCAAGTTCGATATAACACGGTTTAACCTATAACGCGGTAAGATTTTTTTTTTGGCTCCCGAGGACAGCGTTATATTGGGGTAGAGGTGTATATAGAAATTTGATGATCAGTGAAACTACTAGTAATTTCCTGAAGTTACTTTGTGCTATTGCTCTACCTATGAAAGTGGTGGTTGGGCGGGGAGGGGGGGGAAGAAGGGGTAGGGGTAGGTAATAGGCACCTATATAAGAAAAATCCCCAAATATCAGTAGGGTCCCTATAAAATTGGGAGATCTGGTCACCCTAGCTATACCTGAGCTCTAAGGCCCAGTTCCACAAAGATATCTAGGCTTCTAACTTCCATTGAAGTCAGTGGAGGTTAGAAGCCTAAATATCTTTATGGATCAGAGCCTGTGAGGTCCAGGATTGTATCATCTCTCATTATTTTTATTTTGGAATTTATTAAAGTTGACAGGCATATTAAAAGCATTCATATCTTAGGTGTAAATACAGCTTCCTTTAATTTTGCATGTGATGGTGGTTTGCTTTCAAGCTTTTCCTGTTTTTCAAAATCCTCTCAGGATATTATCCTGCTCCAGGAGCAATGCTCCATGCCAACTCTCCATGACAATGCGTGATCCTGGGTTGAGGGAGAGGAGAGTGGCCAATTGATCCATAATTATGCAGAGTCACTAGCCATAATCCCTCTTGTAGACAGAACATAGGGGAAGCAATTACTACTATCATCCAGGGGCTATAGTTACAACCATGAAACAGCTAATGGCCTAATTCTGCACATATCGCTTCACATATGGATTTCTGCCATGAATAATCCCATTAATTTTGATGTAGGGCTTACTACCATGTAACCCCTACAACTGGCTGTGTATAGGATGGGCCATGACCTGCATACCCAGGGTGGCATTCCATCCCCCAATCCCAAGGGAGATCCCCTTTTGGAAATTCCACTTAACCTGGCTATACTCAGGCTCCAGCCCACAGTATAGCAGGGTTAAGCAAACTATTCAATGTCATCTTTATTAACCTGAGAGAACTGCATAATTCAGCAAAATTCAATTATTTACAAATATCAGGCTGATTCTGCTCTCTGGCACACAAGGGCAGCTCCCACTGAAGTCCAGGGAAGCTGCACCCATAAAACTGGGAGGAGAACTTGGCCAGGGGCTTCATGGGTATTGAACTGTTCTGAGAAAACTGAAAAATAAGTACAATTACCAATTCGTCATAGTCACTTTGCTCAGTTCTTCCTTTAAAACTTGTATCACTTGTCTGATTCCTGGTTTGTTGTTCACCAGTTCTCAATACAGCAGCTGTGTGGATATTTAAAAACAAGTAATTTATAAGTGCAGCTCAAATGACAGATGAAGCTGTTTTTGTATGACTTTTTAATATCTTCCTTTCCTAATTTTTTGTAAGTCACAGTTGACACATTGGACAATGCAAACTCCTATAGGGACAACCCCCCGCTCCTCGATGCTAAACGCACACATCACTGCAGGCCTAGGAATATGCTTCCTCTACTCTGTAGTTTGACCAGGTGAGTTAAGCCTGTGTCTGAACTAGGCTTTTTTGTTTGTTTGTTTTTTTGTTTGTTTTTTGGGTCAAGTTTCTCACTGTTGCTCCAACTCCACCACTTGTGGCAACAGTGACTAGGACTTAAGGTAGCTATCAGTATATTAAGCACAGTGTTATCTAAGCCTACTCAGATAAAATTTACTGCCATGGTTAAAATACTGCCAGTGCCTTATCTACACTAGTTCTCCTACTGTTGCTACTACCATTTAAACTGAAACAGTGGCAGCACCAATACAAAATCTCTGGCCAAAAAGGCCTAGGGGAGAGAAGCCCAAAATAGAGCCTCACCCTGGCCCATACACTGTGAACTTGCTGTGCTGAACTTTACCTCAACTGGAAACGAACTTCTAAATCTTTATCTGGTGACTTATTATTCTGCATTTAAGTTAATTATGTTCAGGGACTGATTTGGAAAGGAAGACTGTTTCCTTCCCTTAAAATAAGTTGTTAAAAAAATAGGAAGAGGACTGCAGAGGAGTGTTCCTCTTTTTAAATGTTTAACATTCAAACCCTGTCTGTATTGTACTGTGCTGTCTGTAAATTGAGATTCAATCATCTTTTAATTCCATTTCACCTTTTTTAGCATCACCTACATTCTATTTTATACAATAACTATAGGAGTGAACTGTCTGTTATATCAAAACTTGGAAAAACTCATTTTAAACAAAATAGGAGTAGCAAATTGTGGTCAAAACAGTTTGATACCAATCTCTTCAGAACCCCTAATATATTAACAGACTTATTGTTCTGCATGTAAAACTTTTTGTCTGCATGGATTATGAGCTTTACTTATGTAAAATTCTCATTGAAGGAAATAGTGATTTTGTTTAGGTCAGACCTATATTAAAAATTGAGGATAGCAGGTTTATGTCCTGTTTACATTATTTTTTTTGTTGGCTATCAGCTCTCAACCTGCCAAGTTATAGGATATTAACTTTGATTATATAAACAAAACGGGAAAAACATTTTGATTCCAGCTCCTGGGTTGGTGTCTATTTTCCATCATTGCTGTTGTATGCAGCAGTGGTGTTGTAGCTGTGTTGGTCCAGGATATTAGAGAGACAAGGTAGGTGATAATATCCTGAAGAGTTCTGTGTAAGCTTGACTCTCTTACCAGCAGAAATTGGTCCAATAAGAAATATTACCTCGCCCATCCTGTCTCTCTAAATTACTGTCTTAGTGACACGAAGTGCATCTTTACAGTCTATTTCTGAGACCCTCTTTTTAAGTTTTCAGTTTAGTTTCTCAAACACAAAAGGAAAGCTATTATACTGGGATTAGGCTGGAGATTTACATTGCCAAGCACAGTCTTTTATTTCTTATTAACAAATGTCTGTTCATGAGCCTTGCTTAATTTTGCAGGTGTGATGGGAAATCCTGCTCCCATTGAAGTCAGTGAGTTTTGCCATCATTTTCACTAGCAGCCAATTCTACCTGTGGATTACATAATTCACTTGGTTAGATGTCCTAGTTTTCAGTGTGAATAGCTGATAGTGCTTGCGGGTATAACACTGGCTTGGAAACTGTGATCCACAGATTTAAAAATTTTATTAAAGTGAATGTTTGAAATGAAATAAACACAGGTTGAGAGGGAAGGTACTGTACATCTGGGGTCAGGCTTTGGTTATGGGGGGTTACAGATATTGTTTGTAAGGATGAAAAGATACATACATATTGCATAACCGGCATAGAGCCAGATTGAGGTGCAAGGGTTTTTAAAGTGTCAGTGGATAAGTGGGCTCAGCTACGCCACCCATGGAATGAATAAGGAGTCTAAGTCAGTATCGGTGTAGCAGATAAATACGTGGGTGGGGTTCGTCCCTTGGTCCGTCAGGGAAGGAAGTAGGTTATTTCCCTGGTCAGCTGTCTTGGTTACTCAGTGTGGTATTGGCAGTATCCGGTGATGTGTTCCTAATGCGCCAGGGCTGTGCCTACAGGAAATAGAGTTCAGGAGGGCTAGCTTGGCAGAACAATATAATTCTGCAGCGGCTGTGAGAATGGGACCATGTACTCTTGGAGCTTTATCTCCAGCACTGTCAGTACCTACTCCTATACCCCTGGATTTCCTATTTTAACAAATCTCGTAGGTTTTCACTCCCCTCTCTCATGCTTTGAAACACAGGGCCCTGCTTTCCTCTGCCTAGTCTAGTTCTTCAGCAAAACCAGGGAGCTGCCAACTCCAACCGACAGGGCGGGGGTAGCGGGATGGCTCCCCTGGCTGTTTAAACACAGACCCGTTTTGGGGCTGCGGGGGTGAAAGCTGTTCGGTATTTAATAACACCCTTCTCCCCCACACACACACGTGGTCTGAAGGGGGGGGACTTTGCTCACTGAGCTGACAGACAATGGGCTGCAATCCTGCAGCCCCCCGCACTGGCCCGGGGATGGGGCTGCCTGTCCGGGTAGTGGATCGGATTCCCGGCTCCGCTCTAGCTACGAGAGGCCCTTCGCCGCGGCGTGGATCGGGGCTTGCGGCAGGTGAGCCGGGGCGGGGGGGCTCTAGCGGCTGCCAGCCCGGCTCAGCGCCTCGCACCCGGTGGCGCTGCTCAGGTTACAGCCCGACCCCCCCTTCGCACTCCGCCCTCGCCAGCTGCCTTTACCTGGCGCTGCCGCTGCTCCCGCCTTTTCCTGCCCGGCCAGCGCCTCGCGCACGTCGCGGCGGCCCACGTCGTCGAGCGCCTCTCTCAGCACCTCGGCGGCCCGGCCCGCGTAGCGCTGCGCTAGCTGCGCCGGGCTCCCATCGGCGCCCCGGAGCTCGGCCCGGGCGCCGCGCGCCGGCTGCGGGCCCCGCAGGTAGAACGCGCAGCGCGCCCGCTCCTCCTCGCTCAGCCGCGCCAAGGCGGCCTGGACGAGCCGCTCCATCCCTGGCTCGGTCCGGGATCCGCCCGCTCGCCCTGCCGCGCCGCTCTGGCAAGCCGCGTCCGCACGGCGGAGCCTGACAAGCCGGGGTGCCGAAGCAGGTATTTGTGGGCGCGAGAGCCGCGCCCCAACCGCGCCCCACCCACCCCAGCGAAACCCTGACTCCAGCTCTCCCCAGGCGCGCCAAGCACGCGTCTCCCTTCCGGCCTGGCGGCTTCCTCGCTGCTTTCCAACCTGCCCTGTTCAGTGCGAGTCGGTCCTGCCTTCTCTGGGTGCTTAGAAGTCCCGTCGAAATCAGTGGGCGCTGTGGGTACCGCGTGACATGCTCATGCAGCCAAGCCTCCGGTGTAAGTTTTGTGAAGGCCAAAAGCATAACTAGGCTCAAAAAAGAATGAGAGATGGGCCTGGAGGAGAGGTCCCTCCGTGGCTACTAGCCAAGATGGGCAGGGATGCAACTACATACCCTGAGTGTCCTTAAATCTCTGACCAGGGGCCACCGATTCTTCCTAAAAGTGAGGGGGGTCTGAGGGCCCCCCTGCCCCTGGCCCTTCGCTTCCCCCGAGGCTCTACCCCCGGCAGAGCTGGACTGGGGAGACTGGGCCCTTCCACCCCCCCCCCCCCCAGGGTGGGGGTGGCCTGAGAGCAGCCCCTGGTTTGTGTCCATGGGTCCCACGCCCAGGGCAGATGGAGGGTCTGTGGCTTCCCCATACAGCTCTTACGCCAATCAGACTTCAGCTTTTGGCTGAAGATGGGGCCTTGGGGACCAAAGAGCCACAGCGGGGCCATGGAAAGCTGCACAGGCAGGTGTGGGGACCCAGGGATCCTCCATCTGCCCTGGGCAGGGGGTTGGGAACACAGGTCGGGGGCTGCTCTCAGGCCCCCCACTCACCCTAGGCAGACAGTGTGTCCATGGCTCCCCATAGCTCTCGGGGCCACTCTTATCCAGGCTGGGCTCCAGCTTCTGGCCTGGCCGGGGTATAGGACCTCATGGGTGAATAGGAGGGCCCTGGGCAAAAAGGGACAGGACAGGACAGGCCCGTCTACTTTCAAAAATGGGAGGGCCAAGTTTCAGCGTCCCTGCTTGTGACTGCCAGAAGCTGGGATTGGATGACAATGGATGGGTCTCTGGATAACTGCCCTGTTCTGGTCATTCCCTCAGACACAGCTGGCACAAGACAGGGTACTGAGCTAGATAGACTATTGGTTTGACTTCTTATGGCCATTTTTATGTTTTTAGGTAACTTTCACTATAGTAATCTAGTAGGAAAGCCAGCTACGGTGCACACATTGGAGGGGGAGGGGCCTTGACCAGTACCTGATAGATGGGTTGGAGGTAGCTGTGACAGGTTCGGTCACGGAGACCCCTCCTTGGAACTGTCACCTGACATGCTGGAATTACCTCTGAGCCCATTTTTCCTGCCAGCTTGGGTCTTCCGGAACCCTGCCTTGTTGAGCCAGACACAGTAGCCTGCTGCAACACAGACCCAGGTCTGGTCCATGCTCCCAAAGCTGCAGATTTTAACTAAAAACTGCTCAGCAGGTCACCTATCTCCGACACCCAGTTCCCAATGGGATCCACCCCCCCCCAATCCGTTTTACTCTGTATAAAACTTTTGCAGGGTAAACTCATAAATTGTCCACCCTCTGTAACACTGATAGAGAGCTATGCACAGCTGTTTGCTCCCCCAGGTATTAATCCCTTACTCTGGGTTAATTAATAAACCAAAGTGATTTTATTAAGCATAAAAAGTAGGATTTAAGTGGTTTCAAGTAATAACAGACAGAACAAAATAAGTCACCAAGCAAAATAAAGCAAAAACATGCAAGTCTAAGCCTAATACATTAAGAAACTGATACAGGTAATATCTCACCTTCAGAGCTGTTCCAATAAGATTCTTTCACAGACTAGACTCCTTCCTAGTCTGGGCCCAATCCTTTCCCTGGTACAATCCTTGTTAGTTCCAGCTCAGGTGGTAACTAGGGTTTTTCTCATGACTGGCAGCCCCTTTGTTCTGTTCCACCCCCTTTTATAGCTTTGGCACAAGGTGGGAATTTTTTGTCTCTCTGGGTCCCCACCCCTCCTTCTAAATGGAAAAGTACCAGATTTAAGATGGTGATATGGTCACATGTCCTGTGAGACCCCAGCCTCCATTCTTCCAGGGCTGGCCCACATGCGCCCAGGAAGGTTTGCAAGTAAACAGAGCCATTTACAGGCAATTGTCCTAGTTAATGGGAGCCATCCAGATTCCAAACCACCATTAATGGCCCACACTTTGCATAATTACAATAGGACCTCAGAGTTATACTTCATATTCCTAGTTTCAGACACAATAATGATACATTCAAGAAAACAGGATGAGCACACTCAGTAGATTAAAAGCTTTGTAATGATACCTTACAAGAGACCTTTTGCATAAAGCATGTTCCAGTTACATTATATTCACACTCATTAGCCTATTTCCATAAAACATATGGAGTGCAACGTCACAGTAGCATCCAGGGCATAGTTGCTGAGCAATAGTGGAAGGGGAAAGGCACCCAGGGTCTTCTGGAGTAGGGAAGCGCAGTGGGGGCTCTGCTGGCAGGTCCCATCAACCTGTCAGTGGCAGGGCCGCCCAGAGAATTCAGGGGGGCCTGGGATCTTCGGCAGGGGGGGCCCCTGCTGCCGAATTGCCGCCGAAGACCTGGAGCAGAAGAAGCTCCTGGGGCCTGGGCCTGTGAGAGTTTTCCGGGGCCCCGGTGCGAGTGAAGGACCCCGCTCCAGGTGCCCCAAAAATGCTTGTGGGAGCCCCTGCGGGGCCTGGGGCAAATTGCCGCACTTGCCCCCGCCTCTGGGTGGCCCAGGTCAGTGGGTCCCTGATGCTGGTTGGCTGGGGTGGGAATGGATAGGGGATCAGTTGGTCCCTGGAGCAGGGGCTCTATCGGTCCATGGGGCTGGCTGGGGAGAAGAGGTAGGGCTCAGTCAGTTTGTCCCTGGGGCCTAGTTAGGGACAGAGAAAGGGGAAGGGTCAGTGCCATCATGAGACAGGAGAAGGAGATGGGGTGCTCAGTTGGTCTGTAGGTGATAGAAGAGGGCAGTCAGTTCAAAACAGGTCCAGATCAAAAGAATCTTGCATCACATTATTTGCAAAGATCAGAGAAGGCAGACAGATTGGCTAACTTTTTTGCTGTTTGTAGTTGAATTTGTCTTAAGGGCATTTACATTATAGCTTCCAGTAAGGCCCCACCCTCTTGTCCTGAATTAACCTGCTGTCAGCACCTCCCACATCATGTTAATGGCCAGATTCCTGTGCCAGCTGCAAACCTAGCTACAGATTTAATGCCCTGCAGAAATGTATGTATTGCCATTACACCAGCAACATGTCAACATCGGCCTCCCAATCCTGAATGCACGTCCCAGTGAGTGACATTGTATCTGGGGTTGTCAGCTTCTGCTGAGTAACCCTCACATGTTGACTACAGTGAGCAGAGCTCCAACGTTGGGGCAAGCCCTCCGGAGACAGAGAAAGGTCTTCAAACTTGGAAGTTTTGCAGGAATTGCTCCTCATCCCAGGTGTCTAGCACAGCCCAGTTCCAGGAGTCACTGAATGTGATACAGACCCAAAAGTGGCACCCAACCTGGTAAAAATCCAGAGCAAGCAAGTACCTGAACTGGTTTTTAATAAGGCAGTGGCAGAGACCCAAGCTTCCTTTACCGCATTAACAGGTGCAGCAATATCTCCAGTCTCCAGTTCTGGACATTCTTGATAACCCGGTTGGTCTGTTGCTGGTCCTACTGTCATTCCTACCAGTCTGTCCTACAGTGAAGTTTGCTGCAGCTTCCTCTGGAGTATCTGGTGTTGGTTATTGAAGAGACAGGACACTGGACTAGATGAGGGCACCCCACCTTTTCCCAGTCCATAGGGCTCCAGGCGTAACCCAGTTAATTTAGGCGCCCCCACCTTTTCCCAATTCGTAGGGCTCCAGGCGAAAAGCACCTGCCCTTATCCAATTCGTAGGGCTCAGGATGCAACTAACCTGGTCAATTTAAGTACCCACACCCTTTCCCAGTACATAGGGCTCCAGGTGTATACTGCTTCTGCAGGTGTGCAGGACCTTTTACCAGTGAAAGAGCCTTACACGGTAATATGCTACATAACCTCTATTTATTAACAATCATCAAAAACAGACAGCACATGCTACACATACAGTGCTCACCACTCCCAATAAGACAGATGAACTTTTCTTGATGGCCAGTCAATATCAGGTCCATCTGTGGGACTCCAGTTTCTGTTTGGTGTTATTGGCAGTGTGTTGAGGTCTGGCAGCTCTGATCTTGGGGCTGAGTCCTGGAGTTGGTTTCCAAAGAACTTCCTTTTGGACCCCCGTTTATATAGTGAAATTTGAGTCCTGTTTAGCTATACCTTAACCAATCATTATACTAAAATTTTACTAACCAATTCTAACATAGTGTAACAAAATTCTCTAACCAATCCTACCCACCACCTTAATTAATTATGTAATAGACAGAAACAATGAAAGAACCAAACAGAGACCTTACAGAGAAACAATAGGGAAGTGAGGACCATAATGACAAAACAATAAAGAAATGAGGACTTCACAACCACAACTATTGATTAGTGATTTCTTGACAGACAGGATGCTATCAAACTAAGTTTTCTTCAACCATCTTAAGATCTGTTTCTTTATCTGGTGATAGCGGGTGCCATTAGGTCTCCTTCTTCACAGCCTGATATTACATTATTTTAATGTAATTTAGATGGAATGTGAGGATGTGACTTCCTGCTTCTTAGCTAATGGCTGCTGCTCGGCTGCTCCTTTAATCTGACTGCAGATGAAGGCCTGAGGCTCTAGGCCTTACAATATAGCTGCAGACAAAGACCTTATCCTTATAGGACTACTGCTCTGATTTATGATGACATTTCCGATGTTCCTAAACTCATGTCGGACCTGACCTTGCGAGATACTGAATGTCCTCTCTTCTCATTGACATCTGTGGGCACTTAGCACCTCTCAGGAAAGGGCCCACAGACTGTAATGGCTAAATCCTGTTCCCATTGTAGCCAATTGGAGATTTGTCATTGACTTCAGTAGGACCTAGGGTTGGCCTTTATTATTATTTAAGCAGTGTTAGACAAATCAGATATATTATCTATGTAACTTGGTATCTGTCGTGGGATAAGAAATGATATTTCAGTGATTTATGTGATAGAGCATATAAAGAAATTAACTAAATCACAGTTGTGGCAATGGATGCTGTGACTGAAAGCACCCCTGTATTCACATCCTATACACTATTGTAGTAATCTTTGTGTAAAATATGTCTTGTGAGGTATCATTTGAAAACTCATAACTGGTCACTAATATCATGGTGAATTGTATGTAGCAACATTATATGTAAAATTATGATGATGTTAGCACATATTCAAAACTACACAGCCCTGCCTAGGCAACAGTTGTTAAACAGGTCGGTCTCTCTCTCTCTCTCTCTCTCTCACCTAAGAAGACAAAGGCACCACCATCTCTGGGAGAGCTCCTGACCAAGGAAAGGGACAGTCGCCATCTTGCTGGAAGACTGTGGGTGAGACAGACCATCTTAAACAAAGCCTTGAACCAAAACTAGCTAGTTTAAGTTTTAGATTTTCAAATGTGTTTTCACTTTTATTTGCTTGTAACCAATCTTGAATTAACTTAAAATCCTAACTTCTTTTGTTAATAAACTTGTATTATCTTTTAATCTAAACTAAAACAGCGTTGTGTTTGAACTGTTTGGTGACTCCAATTAAAGTATAAAATAGTTGAATATTGACTGTTCATGAGCAAGAAACCTTGATATCTGAACTATCCTGGAGAGGAGTGGACAGTGCAAAACACATGTTTTTGGAAAAATTCAGGACTGGGATTGTGTTGGAGTCACCCTGCAAGTAGTAACCAAGGCTGGCGGAATCCAGAGTGTGATTGGGGTGTTGCTGACAGGCTGCTGGGGTCAGAGCTGCTGGACCAGGGCTACAGCTATACACAGACACTCAAGCTGTGACCTGTATGCTTGAAGGCTGTTTGTGAGTGGCCTAGATTGGGAGCTACCAGAGGTGCCGACTTTTCAAAGATGTGCCGGGGGGTGCTCGACCCTGGGGCTCTGCCCCAACCCCAACCCCCCCCTCCATCCCTTCCCCCAGGGCCCCACCCCACCTCTTCCTGCCTAGTTCTGCCCCTTCTCCCTAGTGTGCCACATCCTCACTCCTCTCCCTCCCAGCCTCCCTGTATGCCACGAAACAGCTGATTGGAAGGAGGGAGAGGTGCTGATCCACGGGGCTTGCTGGTGGGTGGGAGGTGCTGATCCGTGGGGCTTGCCGGTGAGTGGAAGGCCCATGGTTGTAGGAGGGGAGCTTATAGGGAGGCTGTCGGGGAGTGCTCAGGACCCACCATTTTTTCCCCATGGATGCTCCAGCACTGGAGCACCCACAGAGTCAGCGCCTATGGGAGCTACAACAGCAAAGCATTGTGAGGCACCCAAAGTTGCAGGACAGGTAGTGACACAACCCCTCACTGGTCTGGATTACACCTGGAATGTGACAGATGTACACTAGGTTACTTTGGAATTTGTCAGTGCCATATAACCAATATTTAAAACTTCTGTTTTATGTCCTTTTTGGAAACTGATTAAGAGAGCAGAGTTGGCTGTAAACAATACATTTCCGAAAATCTGTCCTGAGATACTTCATGGTAAATGAGAGCTATTCACCACACTCCAGAGATTTTGAAGAAAAGAGATTCACAGGCTATATAAATGGCACAAGGAGGTTCAGACAGTTCTAAAGATATAGATTTCATCTGTTTCACTTCACCATTGTTGAGTGTTGTTGTAGCCATGTTAGTCCCAGGATATGAGAGACAAGGTGGGTGAGATAATATCTTTTATTAAACCAGCTTCTGTTGGTGGAAGGGACAAGCTTTTGAGCTTCTCAAAGCTCTTCCTCCGGTCTGGAGAAGGAAACCAGAAACATGTAATACATTAAACAGATTCTTCTTTAATTTCCTCTGACACTACTTTGTTAAGGTTATTTTTATTTCAGTGTTGCCATCTCTCATATATGTTTTTGTTAAAGCGCCAGCTGTGGAAATTGATAGCTGAGATTCTCCTTCAGTCTCTTATTTCAAAAGAAATAAATTTGAAGCCCTCAAAGTTGTGGAGTAAAGCCTGAAAATGTGCCCTGAGTAAACCCAGAAGGCTCAAAAACCAGGAGAAAAAACAAAAGCCCCCAAATGTATATGGTTTAAAAATAATGAGATTTTTAAAATAATCTCATGATTTTTGAGGGCATGATTCATGGTTATTGAATGCTTGTGGTTGGCAATACTGATCTTTTTATTAAACTGCTTTTTATAAAGCCTAAGGTCAAAGTTAGAAGGCTGAGCTCCAGCTGGGAAGATCTGGGAGGACAGGCTGAGAACAGACTAGGACAGAAGAGCTCTGCCTATGTGGGAAGACACCAGAACTCAGTATGGTCTGTAATGTGGAGATGGACTTTATTTTGGGACCCTGAGGACTGTTCAGAACTAGTTCTGGTATTAAACTGGTCTCAGGCAGGGTGGTGGTGATACAGTAAAGAATTGTTTCAGTTCTAAACTAGCCCTAGCAGTGGGAACTGCTATCCACATTAGAGCCAGTGTGCTGCTCTTAAGGGGTCCTTATGAGGGGAAAGCAGAGGTAGGTGCCACACAATTGCCTCTGGTCACAAGGGGGCACTCAGGAGGCAGCTGACCCTTTGTTTTAAATAACTTTTACATGGTACCATTTCACTGTCTCCCCTGGTGTGTGGGGGGGGGGGGGGAGGAATTAACTTGATTAGTCTCATTAGGTTGAGCTGACAAACAGATATTCAGCTTTATTCATTTTTTCCCCAAGTAGTCCCATAATACATTCAGTGCTAAATTCTGTCCCAAAACCTGCAAGGACAGGTCCTCTATTCTCAGTTGTACTCAGGGAGCCCAGCTGAAGTCAATGGGACTGAAGGAGGGTAAATGGCAGCAAAACTTGGTCCTCAGTCACCACAGTTAGGAAGGATCATCTGGTCGTTAAGGTACCAAACTGGAGATTGGCCAGAGGCTCCCAATATCACCTTGAGCAAGAACTTAATCTCTCCATGCTTCAGTTCCCCATCTGTAATATGGGTGTGATAATACTTCATCTCTTCTACCCTTGATCTGTCTTTCCTGTTCAGATTATACAATATTCATAAGAACATAAGAACATAAGAAAGGCCGTACCGGGTCAGACCAAAGGTCCATCTAGCCCAGTATCTGTCTACCGACAGTGGCCAATGCCAGGTGCCCCTGAGGGAGTGAACCTAACAGGCAATGATCAAGTGATCTCTCTCCTGCCATCCATTTCCATCCTCTGACGAACAGAGGCTAGGGACACCATTCTTACCCATCCTGGCTAATAGCCATTTATGGACTTAACCACCATGAATTTATCCAGTCCCCTTTTAAACATTGTTATTGCCCTAGCCTTCACAACCTCCTCAGGTAAGGAGTTCCACAAGTTGACTGTGCGCTGCGTGAAGAAGAACTTCCTTTTATTTGTTTTAAACCTGCTGCCTATTAATTTCATTTGGTGACCCCTAGTTCTCGTATTATAGGAATAGATAAATAACTTATCCTTATCCACTTTCTCAACATCACTCATGATTTTATATACCTCTATCATATCCCCCCTTAGTCTCCTCTTTTCCAAGCTGAAGAGTCCTAGCCTCTTTAATCTTTCCTCGTATGGGACCCTCTCTAAACCCCTAATCATTTTAGTTGCCCTTTTCTGAACCTTTTCTAGTGCTAGAATATCTTTTTTGAGGTGAGGAGACCACATCTGTACACAGTATTCGAGATGTGGGTGTACCATGGATTTATATAAGGGCAATAATATATTTTCAGTCTTATTCTCTATCCCCTTTTTAATGATTCCTAGCATCCGGTTTGCTTTTTTGCCCGCTTCTGCACACTGCGTGGACATCTTTAGAGAACTATCCACGATGACGCCAAGATCTTTTTCCTGACTCGTTGTAGCTAAATTAGCCCCCATCATGCTGTATGTATAGTTGGGGTTATTTCTTCCAATGTGCATTACTTTACATTTATCCACTTTAAATTTCATTTGCCATTTTGTTGCCCAATCACTTAGTTTTGTGAGATCTTTTTGAAGTTCTTCACAATCTGCTTTGGTCTTCACTATCTTGAGTAGTTTAGTATCATCTGCAAACTTTGCCACCTCACTGTTTACCCCTTTCTCCAGATCATTTATGAATAAATTGAATAGGATTGGTCCTAGGACTGACCCTTGGGGAACACCACTAGTTACCCCTCTCCATTCTGAGAATTTACCATTAATTCCTACCCTTTGTTCCCTGTCCTTTAACCAGTTCTCAATCCATGAAAGGACCTTCCCTTTTATCCCATGACAGCTTAATTTACGTAAGAGCCTTTGGTGAGGGACCTTGTCAAAGGCTTTCTGGAAATCTAAGTACACTATGTCCACCAGATCCCCCTTGTCCACATGTTTGTTGACCCCTTCAAAGAACTCTAATAGATTAGTAAGACACGATTTCCCTTTACAGAAACCATGCTGACTATTGCTCAAGAGTTTATGTTTTTCTATGTGTCTGACAATTTTATTCTTTACTATTGTTTCAACTAATTTGCCCGGTACCGACGTTAGACTTACCGGTCTGTAATTGCCGGGATCATCCCTAGAGCCCTTTTTAAATATTGGCGTTATATTAGCTAACTTCCAGTCATTGGGTACCGAAGCCGATTTAAAGGACAGGTTACAAACCTTAGTTAATAGTTCCGCAACTTCACATTTGAGTTCTTTCAGAACTCTTGGGTGAATGCCATCTGGTCCCGGTGACTTGTTAATGTTGAGTTTATCAATTAATTCCAAAACCTCCTCTAGTGACACTTCAATCTGTGACAATTCCTCAGATTTGTCACCTACAAAAGCCAGCTCAGGTTTGGGAATCTCCCTAACATCCTCAGCCGTGAAGACTGAAGCAAAGAATCCATTTAGTTTCTCCGCAATGACTTTATCATCTTTAAGCGCTCCTTTTGTATTTTGATCATCAAGGGGCCCCACTGGTTGTTTAGCAGGCTTCCTGCTTCTGATGTACTTAAAAAACATTTTGTTATTACCTTTGGAATTTTTGGCTAGCCGTTCTTCAAACTCCTCTTTGGCTTTTCTTATTACACTCTTGCACTTAAGTTGGCAGTGTTTGTGCTCCTTTCTATTTGCCTCACTAGGATTTGACTTCCACTTTTTAAAGGAAGTCTTTTTATCTCTCACTGCTTCTTTTACATGGTTGTTAAGCCACAGTGGCTCTTTTTTGTTCTTTTACTGTTTTTCTTAATTTGGGGTATACATTGAAGTTGGGCCTCTATTATGGTGTCTTTTAAAAGGGCCCATGCAGCTTGCAGGGATTTCACTTTAGTCACTGTACCTTTTAACTTTTGTCTAACTAACTCCCTCATTTTTGTATAGTTCCCCCTTTTGAAATTAAATGCCACAGTGTTGGGCAGTTGAGGTGTTCTTCCCACCACAGGGATGTTGAATGCTATTGTATTATGGTCACTATTTCCAAGCGGTCCTGCTATAGTTACCTCTTGGACCAGCTCCTGCGCTCCACTCAGGATTAAATCTAGAGTTGCCTCTCCCCTTGTGGGTTCCCGTACCAGCTGCTCCATGAAGCAGTCAGGGCAGGGACTATCTCAGTGTGTATTTGTACACAGCATAACGCAATGAGCTGGTACTTCCAGGCACTACTGTCATAAATAAATTATTTCCTCGTCTAAAACATTGTTCTTAAGTTTAATTTTACCAGTTAACACTTAGTAGGAGTCAGAAAGAACTCTCTGATGAGCTGTTTTACTGGAGATGGACAAGGAGATGACAAGATTTTGTTTAGCATTACCCAGCAGAAGACTCTCTAATGATTAAAACAATGAAGGAAGTCTTTGCAGATATGGCATGGAGTGGCATATTAGGGATTTATTTATTGATATGAATGTGCAGGCTATCTGGGTAAATAGTACTTCAGAGGTGGCCTGCAAAAGAAACCTGTTTGGTCTTCTGCACTTAGCTTGTTTAAGAAGTATAAATGCAACCTGAAAAATTTCTATAGGTTATTATTCAGCTTGTTTTTTACCTTAGGAATCCAGACCCTGTCTCCACTGGAAGACTCTGAAGGGTGAAATTCACCCTTTGCAGAAGGCCACATAAGACCTAAGCAGCATATCAGGCCTAGGCTAAACAGGTTTTGTACAAATTTAACTATTTTTGATTAGAGACGTGACTTGTGTGTGTGTGTGTGTGCGTGTAAACTGAAATTGTTAAATTGGTACAAAAATTGTTTGTAGCCCAAGCCTCAAGGGGAGAGGATCTGGGTTGGGGTGACAAGTCACTTACTCTGGAAAGCCATAACTGGCAGGTACTGGCATCATTTCTCTTCTCTTGCATCCTCACTCAGACCCTCTGCCCAGCCCCGAGGCTGCACCCAACAACTGGGTGACCTGATTATTAACTCTGATCTCTGTGGGGGACTCTTTCAACCTAGAAAAGGTATATACCATGCTCCTGAATTGACTGATCAAAAAAACCCAAACAAACAAAAAACCCACCTCATTTTCAATTCAATAGCAGTTAAGTCACATTCTACAAATTATATATATAGTCTCTTTAGGATGTTCCTTTTAACTAGTTAGCTTTATTATAGTACTTTCAGAAACTATTTTCTATCATGTTTTGATTTTTTTTCTGTATTACTTCTTATCAAGCACTTTGTTACAAGATCAAAGAAAATCAGCTCTTTGAGATTTGTATATTTTCCTTCACTTATAAATAAAATCAAACACCTTTCAAGAACTTATTGTGACATCATTTGTTTCTTTACCAGCCTTCTAAAGGGCATCTCCTCTTTGTTGTATTTGTAGAAGTACAGACTTCTTCTTAAAAACCAATTAAAACTTCACTATATAAAACCCAAATAAATCTACAGTTTAGCCTGCTTGTCTTCCTACTGCCTTGGAACAACTTATGTAAAGGGGCAATTTCTTTCTAACGCTCAGTGGTAGGAGGTTGATTTATGCCTTGAATCAGGAGGTTTGAGCAAGTTTAACATAGATTTGTTTTTCCACACTCAACTCTGGACGCTAACAAAACTATCCAAAAGACATTACCCCTGATATTCCTGATTTTGTTCCATTATTCTGATTTCTTATGTTAAAGATCAGAGGGGTAGCCGTGTTAGTCCCATGCATCTGATGAAGTGGGTATTCACCCACGAAAGCTTATGCTCCAATACGTCTGTTAGTCTATAAGGTGCCACAGGACTCTTTGTCGCTATGTTAAAGATGTGACTGAAGTTTCCTTTTGTAGCTAATGTAAAATGCTCACATTTCTACAGTGCCTTAACCCCCTTTTCCTTATTAGGTTCTGCACAGAGTTTGCAGAAGCTGTTGCTTAGAAATTTTTCAACTGAAAATTTATCCCAGCAAAAACTGGGGTTGTCTTAAAAACTATTTTTTTTCAGGAAAATGTAATGTTCAATTAATTTGTTTTAGTGTTATGGCAAATTTTTGAAACAAAATTAAAACATTTTCTTTTATTTTGTTAAATTGAATTTTTGGTCATACTTACTGCAGTACCCAGCGTTAGCCGGCTGGTGTCGTCCGAGTGCTGTTGCAGGAGTGACTCCGGCATGGAGCGTGAAGCTGGCTATATCACGCCGGAAGCTGACTGGCTGCCAATACGCAGCTCCGGTTCAGGGATCTTACGTTGATTCAGAGGAGGCTGACATGACAGAGCTGTTATAACGACACTCTCCTGTATGCACCCACCAACACAAGGAAGAGCAAAGTGAGCAACCTGGAAGCACACTGGGGAAAAAGACTAGCAATCTGGCGTTTTCCCGAAAGCAGAGTGCAAACTGGCTGAAGGCTAGCAGCCTGTATGCGGACTACTAACGAAAGCCCAGCCACGACCGTGTAAGGTGTTGTGGAAATGCATATGTAATATCACACAAACGAGGATTCCTGGAGTTTAAAGGTGACTATAGTCATTTGTTGTGTTGTAAAATCTGACCTCGGGAAGGCCAGGTAAAGATTGTGAAGGAGCACTTGAGGAGATAAGCGTTTGGGTACCCCTCTCTGGGAAGTATTCTAAAACAAGAAGTATTTACAAGAATTTCAATACAAAGACTTAAAAATGCAGGCACCTCATGGGGGATGAAACTGCTTAATGAGGGAGGAAATAACCAGATGGGAAAGAAACTGCAAGAGCAGAAAAGGCAGAGAAATCAAGGAACTTTGTGCGCGGGTGTGTACATTTAAATATTAACAAAGAGAGTAAAATAGTTCCCATTTTTTCAGGGTAGTTTCTATTTTTCTGGGAAATCCGAAGTGCTTTGTTTTCCTGTGTTGCTCTTGAATTGCAGATGTGCCTTTTTTCTTTTAAAAAAATCACCAAATTTGAATTGAGTTTGGAATTAAGTGGCCTCCTCCCAGATGTGAAGAGGATTTACCAGAAATTATGATCACTTAAACGCTCACAACCTTTGTTTGCTTGCAGGCCTCTGTTCAGACCCAGTTCTTTCCTATCTCCAGCAAGGAGAGGGTGGGGGAAACATCTATTTAACTACTTATAAAGCATCATCCCCTCATTTCTGTGTCCAGCTTCTTAAATGATCCAGAAAATCAGGCCTCCGCTGCTCCAGTCTCAAGATGTAGGAGAGAAGATGGAAACACTAATGGTAAGGAAATGGAAAAGGGTGATGGGTGTGGTTTTGTTTGAATGCCACAATCCCTGGAATTGAAAATCTGGAGAAGGGAAGGAACAACAGTGATGTCCTGTCATCCTGAAAAACCCCAGTGTATATTTGTCCCTTTAAGAGTCAGCTTTGCTTGCTTGTGTTGGGTATTGCAGGATTTTTCTTACTGGAAACTAGGCGAGTTCATGTAGAGAAATCCAGTCTTTTCAGTTCAGAAGAGATCACATGGGGTTCTTGCACATTAGGGCTGCAGTTCGGTATTACAGGTTGCATGGCTTACAGTGGGGAGCAGTGCTGAGTGTTGTAGTGTGTGTAGAGGGTATGCAATATGCATTGTGATATGTGCAAGGCTGCACCATGACTGGAGCCAGAGAACTTGTGTGTCACATGGTGGAGTGCAGTTGGTGTGCCTGGTACTGGGATGCAGTAGGAGAACTGCATGGCATACAGAGAGCGGCAGTGCAGAGCAGTAGAGGTTGTATAGCAATGAGTTACAATGCCACGGGGACTATATGGTATATAATGGGGGTAAGTCCAATGAAATGTCTTGTAGAGGCTGCATGGCACATGGGGAGGCTTTGAAGCATACTGACAATGTCTTGGGGATTGCAAGGTATAGCATGGATGGGAATGCAGCGTCGGGGAAGGATGTGCTGTTCGTCGAGTGTCAGTGTATGGGGAGGATTGTGTGGTACTGCATGATGCACAGGACAGTGCACTAGGAGATCAGGGGAGGCTGCATGGGACAAGCTGGAGGGTAACGCAGCACACACAGACGGGTGCGGGGGTGGTGAATGGTACCAGTGCAGTGCATTGTGGGATTGCAGGGGCAGAGGAGGGTGCGGGAGGTTTAAGGATTGTCGCAGTGTGTATGGGGGAGGGGGGTGCGGGGCGCTACAGGCTGCTCTGAGCCGCAGGGCAGAACGCAGCCCGGCCCGGAGCGAGCCTGGCATGTAGCAGCGGCCGCCTCTCCCGCTCAGAGCGGGAGGGAAAGAGTTAACAGAACTCTGGGTCCCGCCCTTCTCCTGATTGGCTGGAGCTCTCCTACCGTGATTGGCTGGCTTCGGAGGGGTGCCTCTGACATCACTGCCTTTGCCGGCCGCTGCCGTAAATGTCCGGGCGGGCCCGCACGTGGCAATGAGGAGAGTGATTGGTGTGGCTGCGGGCGGAGCCTGTGACATTACCGGTGCGATCCTAGCCCCTGTCCCAAGCTAAGCAGGGCTAGGCTGGGCCGGGACGCGGATGGGGGACCCCAGTCCCCTGCTGTGGTCTTCTGTCAGGCCCAGACGGGCGTGTTCCTGTCCTGGCTGAGTGGAGTGGGTGGGTCAGTATTTGGAGGGGAGAATCCGTCTGCTCTCTCCCGGTGCCTTGTGCTGGGCCAGACAGGGTGTACAGGAAAACCAGGTCCTTAAGGCACCTCACGTGCACAGTGTGTAGCCTTTTGAGTTTTTTTTCCTTTCCCCACAAAAGAGCTCGTAGTTACCATAATGCCTCGGCGAGGCCACTGCCAAGACAGAATGGGGGAAAGCTTATTGTTTATGGCCTGTACTTCGTTTAATACTCTAATGATGATAATGCTTGGGGAGCCTCACGTGGAAGTCTGGTGATATCCATTAGTGAGAGAAAGATGCTCTAAACTAAATATTAGAAGCCACTTGGATATAAAAGACTTATTATTACAGCTAAATACACATCAAGAGAAGCTGAAAACATGATTGCTAGTCATGAGATTCTCTGGTGTGTCCGGGCAGTGTTATGTTAGTAGGATGTGTTTTCTGATGTGGCTCTGTGCGGAGGGCACAGGGGCTCTTTGTCTCTTGGGAATCATGTGAGGTGGTTTTATTTAAAGTAAGCCTGTGGCTTGCTTTGTGGCTTATGCTTAAGTCCTCTCTGGATCAGGAAAGAACCTACCTCAGGAGCAAGATTTGGAGCTGAAGGAGTGGGGTGAGGAGAAAGAGAGGAAAATTAATTAACTCTGCATTTCTGCAGTCTCTCCATCTTCTGCTGAGAAGACATTATACTTTTCTTTGAGCATATCCCAACACCCTCCAAATAACTCTTCACTTTTTAGCATCTGCTTGGTAGAGCAAGAATTATTTTTGGATTTCTCTAGCCTGCTGTGTATTCTATATTTTGCATTGCAGCTGTCCCTTTCACCTGTGTAGATGCTATGATTGAGGTCTATAAATCATGACAGGTGTGAAGAAAGTAAATAAGGAAGTGTTATTTACTCCTTCTCATAACAGAAGAACTAGGGGGTCACCAAATGAAATTAATAGGCAGCAGGTTTAAAAACAAACAAAAGGAAGTATTATTTCATACAATGCACAGTCAGTCTGTGGAACTCCTTGCCAGAGGATGTTGTGAAGGCCAAGACTATAACAAGGTTAAAAAAATCCCAACTAGATAAACTCATGGAGGATAGGTCCATCAATGGCTATTAGCCAGGATGGGCAGGGATGGTGTCCATAGCCTCTGTTTGCCAGAAGTTGGGAATGGGCGACAGGGAATGGATCACTTTGTGATTACCAATTCATTCCCTTTGGGGCACCTGGCATTGGCCACTGTCAGAGGACAGGACACTGGGCTGGATGGCCACTCTTATGTTCTTATGCCAATACCTGCTTTTATTCTGTTCTGTTGAGGTCCTTGTACTGCACTGTACACAATAGTGAAGAGGAAATCCATGAAGATAAATTAAAAAGCACTTGTAACACCTTTCACGCAGTGTTTGTGTATACACTTCAGAAGGTTTTAGGCAACTATTCCTGCACACTGAATTGCTATCGCTCAGTGTTCATCCCCCAAATGCTTCCCCCTGCCTTCAGAAATCCCCTACAGAACTAGTGAATACTCGTCTCCTCCTGCGCTGTTTCCAGTTAAGTCTTTTTTTAAAGCCAGGACTTCTCTTTCAGATGCATCCAGTGCTAAAGGCCTTTGTGTGCGGTTCCATCAGTGGGACCTGCTCCACCCTTCTCTTCCAGCCCCTAGATCTTCTTAAAACCCGGCTGCAGACCCTGCAGCCTTCAATCAATGGGTAAGTGCTTGAAGCTTCTGCTGTCCGGGGTGGCGTGGGGAGGGGAAGTGGGGTGTCTCATTTTCTTGCTGGCCAGGCCCTGGAGTTGAGGGCAGGATCTCAGTTAGTGTTGCTAACAGCTGGGCAGGCAGAGTAGAAAGAAGAGCTTTATGGAAATTGGGGTATGTGTGTGGGAGGGGAGGTACTTTGAAGGAGCCTACAAAGTGAAAGATGGTAGTGAGACCTTATTCTCATGAGCGCTACTCTAATGATATTCAGCCATAGCATTGGGAGGTATATAGCTGAGAGCACTGCATACATTCTTGAAGCAGCTGTCCTAGGTAGGCCCATGTGGTTTCACTAATGCCCAGCATGCTCTGGAAAATCCCATATGACTGCTACATACCTTTACCCCATGGGGAGCTGGTATGTCAATATCTAACCACACTCTTCCTCTTGCCTGATATATTCATCCATGACCCTATCTATTGTTAATCTACAGTCGCTCCGGTGCTGATGAACTATGATGTCACTAATAGTAGATTGTGATATCATAGTTGCTTCCATAGTGGTGATGCTAAGTATGCTGTCAAAATCCATAGATAATCCCAGTGGGAGTGATTGTGGCATTGTAAATCATGGATGGAGGCAGCATTGAATGAACAAGGAAGAACAGGCTGAATAGAGAGAGAACTTCTAAAGGTGCTATAGCTAGCACACAGGTGTATCTCTGGAGCGCTCTGGGTGGGTGAGGGAGGACTAGAGCAGGGCTGTAGGGTTGGTCCCATGGGGTAACAGCTGCAGTATATCATTTAATTCTTTTCTTGTTTTCCTTCTAGGTCAGGTCATGTTGGGATGGTAGCTTTGTTCATTAGGGTTGTTCGCACTGAAAGCCTCCTAGGGCTTTGGAAAGGGGTCTCACCAGTAAGTGATTATTTTAACCCTGACTTTTTCTTACCTAGCATGTGTTAGTAAGTATGGTTTAGAATTTTAAAGGTATTTAAATGTTGCTCCGCTCAGTGTTGCAAGGCTGAAACGACTTAGATGTCTGTCCTATTTTCAAAAGTGACTTAGGCACTTAAGAGCCTAAGTCTCTCTCACTGAAGGGCAGTGGGTCTAAGGTTCCTAAGTGCCCAAGTCACTTTTGAAACTGGGAGGCATCTGTCTATGTTACTTAGGCCATGCAATGCTGAGGGGAAGACATGTCTAATAAGTATCTATACAAATCTTGGCCTATATATCTGTAATGGCTGATGCATTGGCCTAAGCCTGTTTCAGTTCCTGAATGTGCATGTAGTTGGGGATGGAGGCTTTGGGTGAAATCTTGGCCCCATTGAAGTCAATCGCAAAACTCTGACTTCAGTGGAGTCATGATTTTGCCCTACACCTCTTCTCCTTTCTTCAGAGTACCAGCTCTTTCTTTTCAGTGACCCTCCCCGGGGCCTGAAGCTTCCCAGCCAGTTGAACGATCCCTTGTATTAGTGTTCTGTAGTCTGTTCTCGCTCCCTTCTATTTTCTCTCCATTTTTCACTCTTCTGCAGTCCTTCGCAAGATGCATCCCTGGGGTCGGGATTTACTTCAGCACCTTGTACAAGATGAAGCAGTACTTTCTCTCAGACCGGTCCCCCACAGCCCTAGAGTCTGTCTTTCTGGGTGTTAGCTCCCGTACAGTAGCAGGGGTTTGCATGTTGCCCATAACCGTGGTGAAGACACGATATGAGGTGAGTGTCACAATTTTCATACTTCTAGAACTTTCTGATGTGTTGTGTTGTGGTTTCATACCCTCTCCTATAGCACAAAAAATTCATCTGTCTTGAGTATCAGGGACTGAGAAACTGAGATCCTATTTGCTGCTTCTATACTGAGTAAGGTGCTTAAATTCTGCAATGTTGGGTATGGTTTGAAACCTAGATGGACTGAAAAATTCTCCACGCTCACACACCTGGGGCAAGTAACTTTTTTATAGTTTACTTGCTCAGCAAGAAATAATATTTTTTATCATAATCATCATGGCAGGAGTGGGGGAGAGTGGCTGTATCTTGGCTGTTAACACTCTTGCAAGGCTGGTCTGTAATATCTAGTAATTGTATGGTGTATATTTATTTTATATGTGTTAGTCCCATTTCACAGATCTGCCATGCAGGAGATAAAGTTCAAATTCCCTTCCTCATCTCTTGCATCATTGGTGGGGTTGCTGGGGAGGCACCATGCTTAGCTCTGTGAGGAGACTGGGGTTAAATCTTCCAGCCAGTGGAAATGGATGGAGTGGGAGAAGTAAATTGCTATAGAAAAAGTAGCTGATTAAAATATCAGTGCTAAAGCGTGTGGGAAGCTCTGTTGCTTATAATGTATCAAGACAGCTGCTCTCTGGCTCTGCTGTAATGTCACTGGAATAGTTCTTATGTCATCTCGTCTTGTGTATATACTTAAAAATATACTGTAAGTACAATATATGATTGGCCATGGGAAAGGAGAAATCTGGCTGGTTGCCCTTGTGGGTTTGAAGCATTTAGGAGTCGGAGGTAAGCGTACACCCCTTTGTGTGTAGAGAGGTGATTTCACTTCAAGGCTTGCTCGGTAATGATGTCCCAGCACAAGGGACCTTATATCTGACGTGTAGGTAACTGTTTTTGTGTGTCTTCTGCAGAGTGGGAAGTATGGCTATGAGAGTGTGTATGGAGCCTTGAGGAATATCTATCGGACAGAAGGGGCCCGGGGCTTGTTCTGTGGGCTGACTGCAACGCTCCTGCGTGATGCACCCTTTTCCGGCATCTATTTGATGTTCTACACCCAGACCAAAAAAGTTATACCTCAGGGTAATGCTGAATGTGGATGTAATAACACATAATGTGGTTCTTTCCTTTCTGTCCACATGCTTTACTTTGGCCTTTTTCTGATTAAATTGATCCCTTGTAGGGCTAAGGTGGGGCATTAGTGTTCCACCTGTAGAGAACTGGATGCTCACGTTCTGGAGGAGTCTTAAATGAAAATGACCTGGGCCTCACGTTGGTGCTCAGGGAACTCTGGTCTAGATTGCACATAGAATGCATCACGCTTCACAGTGATCTGTTGTTTGCCTACAAGCAAAGTATGAGACAGATACTTCTGGGATGCAGTTACCAAGCAAGGGGTACTGTGAGTTAGGGATGAGGAGTTGGCAGAGCTGTGCACATTGTATAGTTCCCCAACACTCCTGCAATCTCTGCTAAATTGAGACTTGCCTGATTTTGGTGTGAGAGCCTTCTCCTCTGCAACTTCTGCCCTCTAAAACAGCCTTTCTTTAGCTCTGTGTGTCTGTCAAATTCAGTCCCAATGGAAGTAATTTGTTTAGCCAAAATTAGCATTGGTGTCTCTATTTGCTAATCTCCTTTGAAAAGTCTCTTCCTCAGTTATCTACTTTATAATTTGGTAACTATTTAGTTTGGGATACAGCTTCTAAGAAAGTCACTATCTACAGAACAGAATTGTACTGTATTATGTCTGACTAAGCTGTGTCTTGCTCCATTCCAGACCAGTTTGATCCAGCACTCACCCCCTTAGTGAACTTCAGCTGTGGAATCTTTGCTGGAATCCTGGCTTCATTGGTGACACAGCCTGCTGATGTAATCAAAACCCACATGCAGCTGACACCTGAAAAGTACCGCTGGACGGGGCAGGCCATTGCCTTAATCTTCAAGGTGAGGCTGAGAAGATTGTGTGAATGTAACTTCAGTGCTGGTCACTTCACCAGAGATGCAGATTTGATAAAAAGGTTCTCGCCTTCATCTCTAAAGCAGACCTTCAAATGAGTTATTACTAGGTATACTGCTGTGAACGCAGTGTAGCTTCTGAAATGCTTCCTCTGTGTTATGCTATGGGAGATTGAACTTTTCACCTCTCGGTCACTGGTTCACATACAGCCTGGGTCAGTAGTGACTGAAGTTACTCCCATCTGATGACTGGTTGGTGGTCTGAGTCCAGTTCCCAAGGGGCAGATATCCATATCAGCGTCCAACATGCTACTGTTGCTTGTTTCTTGCTCCTTCTGAGCGGTATGAAAATTAACGTGCTAGATAACTTCTCCATCACCTGGTTATTCCTGGTGCTCCACCATCCTTTACCTATGTTCACAGAACAAATCCCATGGAAAAGCAAACACGCTCTCTAGCTGATTATGGGGAGTGAGTGAATAAAAAGGGGATGACAGTCATACGCATTTGGGCATGTTACATTCACCCCTCACACGTAAACTAACTTGTATCCTGAGCCATCGTATGACCTAGAGGTTTCACTTCACCTTTCTTCACTCCATTATAGAGCACTTTTACCCTTAGACTGTTGTTAATCGAATGTACTTACTGATTTCACTTCAATTGTGTTAGCAAATAACCTTGCAGGATCTGATTGTACCCAGTCCTGGGCTGCTGACATCCATGGCTTATCACTGTAGTACTCCTGTGATTGCCAGACTGAGGCAGGAGGATTTTTGTAATATGCTGCGTTATAAACATGAGCTTCAAGGCTAAATGGGCTATAAAACAATTATCTGTCCTTTGAATACTAGCAAGAAGTGAATGTACAGATTTGTTTTCCAAGGAACTGGGTGGGGATGCATGCAGTGGATACCCCAGTGGAGCACTCATCGACCTGTATTTGGCCCCCGAGTTGTATGTCCATTGGATGCTAGCCCAAGATGTGATTCACAACCCCTGTGATGCAATGCTAGGGGATACACAACATCAAAGTTGGGTTACAGTTGTCCTGACATTGGGTTACCTTGCTGATCAGATGACTCTTGGCTAGACTGTTTCTTTGTTGCAAGTGAGAGCCTGCAAAATCAGAATGAAAGATCTGGAGCTGAATTTTGCTGCTCAAGTCCATATCAATCCTCCTCCCTAAAGTTTGGGTCTGTTTAAATCTGGATTTTAGCCACGCTTCTGCTTAGACTCTATTTGCTCCCATTCAGAATTTCTCTTTCTGCTCAATGAATGTAAATCCTAGGCAGAGCTTTAAAAATACTTGTGGGCAATTCTCAGGGGTGAAAGTAAAATTGAAAACTTACTGGTATGGGGGCCGGCTCCGCGCCTCCTCAGCCCCTCCCCCCCCGAAAGGGCTGGGCCTCAGGCAGAAGGGGTGGGGCTGGGAGGGTCAGCATCCCCCAGCCAGCCCTTCCACGCTGCCTGGCCCGCGCCGCTCGGGGCTCCAGCGGTGATTTAAAGGGCCCGGGGCTCTGGCCGTCACTGCCACTTCTGCAGAAGCAGCCAGAGCTCTGGACCCTTTTAAATCACCAGCCCAGGGCAGCTGCTCCTTCCCCCCCCCCCCCCGGTTGGCAGACTGGGGGGCACAAATGGGGCAGTGATAATAAAATGCTGCCGCGGCAGCGCTTTAAGCAGAGTCCTTTGTCGTGGCTGGTGACTATATTAAGTGACCTGAAGTCGTTTTCTTGTCCTTTTCCCCCTTCCCCCCCCCCCGGGCAGAGGTGGGGCTTTCCCTTCATGCCCTGTGGTTCCCCTCCCTCTTCTTACTGTTCTGTAATGTGCCTCACGGTATAGCAGCTGTCCAGTAACTTCTGGTCCTTCATCAGCAGGAGTCACTGCAGTTGAGTGATGCTAGAGATCCCTTCCCTGCGGCTGTCCCTCTGGCTGAGTGCTATGTGAGCATGGATTTCTCAGGCACTAGGGACTAGTACAGAATGTATTTCAGTGCAGCCATGGATTATGCCATCCAGTAGATGTCTAGGAATTAAATGAAGTGAGACAGCTGGTGTTTGTTTTGTCTCGTCCTGCAGGACTATGGACTGGTTGGCTTTTTCCGTGGCGGCGTCCCCCGTGCCCTGCGGCGCACTCTGATGGCAGCGATGGCATGGACTTTATATGAGCAGATGATGGCAAAAATGGGGCTGAAATCCTGAAGGACTTGTAGTGGAGGAGACCAGCCTAAGCCCTTCTCCTGCTCACCTGGATCAGCTGGTGAGATGTGATTTCCCAGTTCTGTGCGGGTGGATCTTTGTTCCACAGTGGTAGAGTGATAACGATTTCTGATCCAGGGGACTAGGCTGCAAAACTTGCCCTCTCTGACACAAATGCAAGTAGCAGAGAGAAGGTTTTGACTTTGCATCGTCAGAGTAAAGCATTCCAGGAGGACCGTATCATTCAACTTCCTTGGAAGATGGGAGGGTTTCAGTGTCCTACGAACTACATGGTTACGGTAAAGACCGTTGAAAGAAACTCCTTCAGAATAGTCCTATGTGCCCTGAGAAGCCTTTGCACAGAAGCCAGCTGAGGCATTTGGGGAAGAAGTGATTGGACTTGGACTACAGAACTCTGCAACTTTCTACCCTGGTGGCCTGGGATCATAGACTGGGCACACCATGTGCCATCTGACACTCGTCCAGTTATCTGTCAGTGTATTTTGCTTCTGCACCCACAGGGAAGGCATAGAGGAGAATGCTACGAGGGGCACCGTGTAACCATTTGTTTCAGACATTGCTTAATGTATTAGAGTGAGAAAGGGGGAAATGTATCTGAAAGGAATGCTGGGAAATGCAGTCTTACCATACCTTGCACAGTAGCTTTGATGTTGGATAACATAGCTGGGAACCTAACTGACATCTCCGTTGTGGCTTGCAGCAAAGGCCATTACACCTCTTCCCTTGTGCTTTAGATTGTATTTCCCACGGCATGACCCAATGTCTTGGAAGAAGACATTTTCCACTGGCTTTATTCTTTGTCTATAGGCATTTGTTATGCCTACCCACATGACTACAATGGCAGGGCAAAAGCACTGACTGGCTTGAAATATGACTTAGCTAAGAAAGATGGAAGGCCAGAAAAAGGACTTGAGAAATGGAGTCTTTTTTTGGAGAAACTCCATTTGCAGTCTTTCTGTAGCAGCTGTTTTTCTTGCACTGTTTAAATTGAGCTGCAGCTTTGGACCATTATCCAGGTTTAACTCCAATGGATGTAAATGCCTCTGTAATAAAACATATCATGCAAGAAGGTTGTATTCTACACTGTCACTTACATTTGTAGCTGCAAAATGGACTAGCAGCTCCTTTCTCTTTCTTCCCAAGGGAGGGCGGGCGGGGAATCTTTTGGTCTTAGTTTCAGTGCCTTTCTTTTTTTAAAAAAAAAACACTAGGACACCTAAGAAACGGATGGAAAACAAACTCCCTAGTGTGTGGGGTGGGGGATGAGGCGAGATAGCTCAATTGACTTCCATGGGGACCAGTTCTACTAAAGCAATGAGGACAAACAGCCCTGTGGGAAACTGCAGGAGAGGCACAGTCAGGTTACGTCTACATGGCAAAACAACAAAAAACCCACCACAGCGAATCTGAGCCCAGCTGAAGTGATGCAGGCTTGTGTTCTGGGGCTAAAAATAGCTGTGTAGGCATTTGGGCTTGATCTCCTGGAGCCTGGGCTCTGAGATGCTCCCCGGGCTATTTTTAGCCCTAAAGCATAAGCCTGAGTCAGTAACCTGAGCTCTGAGACTTGGTGCTGCAGGGCTTTTTGTTGTTGTTTTGATTTGTTTTTTTTTTGCTGTTTAGACAGATGGTCTCTTCCTAAGCAGGTGCACCCCAGAAGAATTGCATAGTATTGCTCTCAAAGGAGTTGTTGAGAACTTTCATTATTATTCTTGTAGCTCCAGTCATGGAGCAGGACCTCATTGTGCCAGGTGTTGCCTAAACAGAACCAAACCACAGCTCCTGGCCCAAAAAGCTTCCTGTCTGTGTATGGGGAGGAGCACATTTCCCCTTCAGTGCCCCTAGCTTTGAGCACTTGCTTAAGTAAACATCTCCAGTAAACGTTTATAGCAAGAAAAACACTTGATTATTTAAGCTGACTGCCCTTGCAGAGAGGCGAGAGCCTGCATACTGACTGAAGGGCACACAGAACAGGAGCCTCTATTGCTGGAGGAGGCCTGCTGCTCAGGGGATGCTGCCAAAAACATTAGCTCCCTGCTACAGCTGATATCTGCCACGCCTGTGAAATCAGTCTCCTAGGAGCATGGCTGAGCCCTTTGCAGACACCTTATCTGCTGAGACATTCATGTTCCAGGATTGGGGAGGGAGGGCTATAGAAGCAGGAGTTAGCGGGTGCCTCCTTGGATAGAGAGGCCTGGTTGTCAGCAGGTTTCTCTGGCATGGAATCAGGGCACAGGAGTTGTACCACTATTGTGCACAGCCTCCCAACCAAGCTTGCAGATTCTGCTACTGCTGAGCTCCACATCTGGCTAGACATAAAGCACAGTCATATTTAAGCTGCTGAAGGCTCTAGCCTTTAGAGGCAACACTAGATGGAATCCCTAACTTGGCAGTCATGGGAGGAGAGGAAGTTAACTATTAATGTTATTCATAGAATCATAGATTATTAGGGTTGGAAGGGACCTCAGGAGACCATCTAGTCCAACCCCCTGCTCAAAGCAGGACCAATCCCCAAATGGTCCCCTCAAGGATTGAATTTACAATCCTGGGTTTAGCAGGCCAATGCTCAAACCACTGCCTTCATAGGAAATCAACTGCAGACCCCCTTTGTCAGGCTTCCTGTGGAAATTAACAATCCCCAGGCCCTTTTCAAAGAGAGTGTGTGAAAGAGTTTGGGGCATTTTTAGACACTGCTCAGGGTCCTGCATAGTCATTCACACCAATGCCAAGGAGGGTGTGGGGGGGGAAATGCTCCCCTTAAGATGGATATTCACTGTGCACAGGTGGAAACGACTACACAAGTGCAAGGCCCCCAGAGTGCTAGGTGAACAAGCCGAACAAAAAAGTCCCTGCCACAAAGAGCGTCCAATCTAGTGCCCCTGAGTTTGAGCACAAGATGCAAGGCAGCACAGGAATCTGGACGTTGAGCTCAGTTTAAAAAAAAAAAGTTCTGGTGCCCCAAGCTGTGTGTAACCTGCTAAGCAGATAACAGCTAACGCATGGGTTTATACCATCACTCCCCTTCTTCAACCCCTCTTACAGAACTGAAGTCTGAAATGTACTGTACAAACCTCAATTCTGGCTCCTTACCCTTTGAAAGCTAATCTAACTTCATGGATTGGAAGCTCCGCAGCTGTTGTTTTTTGTGGGATGTAGAACTGAAGCTCTTTGGGGAAGGAATGATAGTCTGCCATTTCTTTTTGGTGTGCATGTGTGTGTGGAGGGGGCGGTATTAAAATGGAACCTGCGTAAGGTGAAATTGTTTTTTGTAAATCTGATTTTACTACAAATGTTGTATATTTTGTAAGTGGAATTACCAGGAGAAACCTGTAGATCTTAAAAGCATGAACGTGCTACTATGGCATAAGAGTCCGCAGCCTTCTGCTCTTCATGATTCCATTCCCATGTGTACTACACAGAGCCCCACTGATTCTACAGAGTCTGCCTATGTTAGGTCCTTAAAAGTGACTCCAGCCCTACCTAGGGTGACCAGATGTCCTGATTTTATAGGGACAGTCCTGATTTTTGGGTCTTTTATATAGGTTCCTATTACCCCAACCCCCGTCCCAATTTTTCACATTTGCTGTCTGGTTACCCTAGCCCTACCAGCCTGGCTCTGCTAGTGCTGTCACAAAAGGAAGAGATTTTTGCAGGGCTCAGCATCAGCCATGGATCAGAAGGCTCATGGGGTGGAGTCAACAGTTGGGCTCTTATCTGCTACACACAGCTGATGCTTGACGAGGTTCAAAACCCTTGCCTAATGTAGAAATAAACCAGAGGAAAAAGTGGCAGGTCAAGGTAATTCTGAAGCACAAAGTCACCTTCAGGCTATGGAAAGATCATTCTAATGTCCCTGGCCTCAGGCTGTGTGCATCTAAAACCAACACCTGTGATAGAAGGGCTAAGGAGAAGGAAAACGTCTAACTGGCACAGTAAAAGCAAGGCTGTTGCAGGTTTCAACAGTACTCTGTGCTCACTGTGTGAATGATAAAACCATTATTTCTATACTGCCCTAAAGGCTGCTTGTCAGTAAGACAGATCCGGAAGAGTTTACAGAACAGAAAACACAGAATAGGAGTAGGGAAAAAAGGCAGTAACATCTTAAACTCTTCCCCAATTGCTGTAATATATTTTTGCCCATTGTCTCATTGTGTCCTCATTTCTATATATATGGGGGGGTTTAGGTCTTAAGTGCTTCAAATCAGGGCCTTTCCTTTTGTGTATTGTACAATGCCTATATCTGCTTTTATAAATCCCTTAATATCAGAACATTATACTTAATACTGCTGTGAAGATTATGAAAGGATTTGTAAATTACTATGGAATAACCTCTGGTTACACAAAATTATACATCTCTACCCGCATACACACAACAGGTAGTAGGTATTGCACAGAGCTGTGAGGCCACTTGAACTCCAGAGTCTCGGTTTCCCTAGCCAATCCATTAGTTGAACCTGGAGAGTAAACTGTGACACAAAAGCAGGCCTACCATATCCTACAAACAGCAATTTACATATGTAAGAGAGCTGCCACCAGCTAGTAAGACAGTGACTATTATAGATTAAGAATTCTAAGGACAACAGCGAGACATAAAGGACCCATTAAACCCTTTGAGGTAGCAACAGTGGTGGATTAGCCACTGGGCCTTGCACCACCCCCCTCCAGCCCTGCGGCAGCTCCCCATGCGCCCCCCTCCACCCTGAGGTGCCCCCAACCCCACGGCAGCTCCCCCCCTGCCTTGAGGCTCCGCCCTCTCCCCCGGGAGCCATGCAGCACCTCCCCACCCCAGCTCACCTCTGCTCCTTGTCCTCCCGGAGCACACTGCTCTGCTCTAATTCTCCTCCCAGGCTTGTGGCGCCAAACAGCTGATTGGCGCCGCAAGCCTGGGAGGCAAGAGAAGTGGCACAGCGACCACGCGCTCAGAGAGGAACCGCTGTAAAAAAATAATTGGGGGCACTGCTTTTTGGCGCCCCCAAATCTTGGCGCCCTAGGCAACCGCCTAGTTCGCCTTAATGGTAGCACCGGCCTTGGGTGCAGTCGCATCGTGTTTCCAAGCTCTTCTCTGCAACCAGGAGGGCTGGGACCCTTACTCGTATGGGGTGTGAAAGCTGAGGTCGAGGCAGAACAAAGGACCCCAGCAGCTGGGGCTGGAACCCAAACACCAGTGGGTGGGGCCTGGGGATAACATGGTGGGAGCTGCCAGCGGTGGGGGTGTGTGCGGGGCGGGGGGGGGGGGGGTTTACACTGGAGGAGAGACGGCCACGTGTTTGCTCTAGGGCCCCATCCCAGGCCCTGCCTCTCCCCTGCCCCCAGAGCCCTCCTACAGCGTAGCGCCCCCTGCAGGCCTGGCTCCCAGCCCGGGGACCCCCAGCACTCGCGGCTCTGCTGCCACCTGCCGGCTGCTGCCCGGCACAGGCGCTGCGGCAGAGGGCCATTCCCACGTGACTGTTGCTAGGGTCCCGAGCCTTCCTCCCGCCCCTTAGGAACCAGGTGACCTTCAACCCTTTCTCTCACTTCCGCCTACGTCGCTGCCGCTGATTGGCCGACGGGAACATATAAATGAACGTCACTGCGCGCGGCCTCCCTCTTTCTCTCGCTGAGCCTAGCGTGGTCTCCATACGGCGTTGTCACCGGGTGAGTCTTACGCGGGAGCGGCGGGGCGGGAGCCGGCCGGGGGGACCGTCCGCGCGGGGGGTGGGGGTGGGGAAGCTTCTGGGCGGGTTTCGGGACCGGGCGGGGCGGGAGGTTCGTTTAGGGGCCCGTCTCCGGGATCTTCTCCCCCCGCGAGCTCGCACGCGCCGCTTCGGCCAATCCAGGGCCTTCCGCGAGCCCCGCCAAGCGCGCGCGCGGCCCCCCCACCCCCACGCGCTGGCAAGTGGCGCTGTGCGGTTGGGCGTCGCTGCTGCTGTTTCGGGAAGCGGCGGCGGCGGCGGCGGCGTGGTGCGCACAGGCGCTGCGTGCCCCGTGCTGTGCGCGGGTGGGATGGGTGGTGGTGGGGGGGGGCTCGTTTAGGGGTAGCTCAGCTGTACTGCAGGGAACTTAAGCAAAAGCCACACGAGTCACCGATGGCAGAATGGGGAGGTTGCTTTTTTGCATCCTTTTAACTACGGGTTTTCAGTCGCACCTTGCTTAGATTGCACCCCCACCCTAGGGATTGTCATGGACATGCAGGGTTGGAAGGGACCTCGAGAAGTCAAGCCCTGTACTGTGCCAGGACCAAATACATCTAGACCACCAGTGGCTGCTCTTGACAATTTTTCCTAAAATACTTACTTGTGTTTCCTAAAGTTAATTATGTCCATGCATATGTGCAGTTTGTAGTAATTTTTTATGTTGGGGGGTTTTTGCAAACACAATAAAAATAATGTACTATTTCCTTACTGAGCCCAAACAGAATAGAAATACAAATAAAGTGCTTTTCATATTCTTGTCTTTTTTTCTTTTGCTTTTATTGTTGTATGTTTTTAGTAGGGCTGTCAATCAATTTAAAAAAATTAATCACCAATAATTGCACTGTTAATAAGAATACATTTATTTAAATATTTTTGGATGGTTCTATATTTTTAAATATATTGGTTTCAGTTACAACACAGAATACAAAGTGTAGAGTGCTCACTTTATATTTTTGATTACATGTAATTTGCACTCTAAAAATGAGTTTTTTTCGGTTCAGCTCATACAAGTACTGTAGTGCAATCTCTTTATCCTGAAAATTGAACTTAAAATTGTAAAATTATGTACCAAAAACTGCATTCAAAAATAAAAGAATGTAAAAGTTGAGCCTGTGAGTCCACTCAGTCCTACTTCAGCCAATTGCTAAGACAAATGAGCTTGTTTATATTTGGAGGAGGTAATGTTGCCTGCTTCTTAGTTACAATATCACCCCGAAAGTGAGAACAGGTGTTCTCATGGCACAATTGTAGCTGGCATTGCAAGATCGTTACCTGCCAGATGGGGCATATGAATGTTTAGCATTTCATGCTTAGACTACCATTCCAGAGGACATGCTTCCACATTGATGACACTTGTTTTTAAAAAAAAATGCTTTAATTAAATGTGTGACTGAACGACTTCCGAAAGCATGTGCCACAGTTATGTAACAAAAAATCTACATATGTAACTTGTACTTTCATGATAGAATACACTACAGTACTTGTATGAGGTGAATTGAAAGTGTAGTTTTAGTGTAAATATTTGTAAACAATAATATAAACTTTGATTTCAGTTACAACACAGAATACAGTATATGAAAATGTAGAAAAACATCGAAAATGTTTAATACATTTAAATTGGTATTCTATTGTTTAACAGTGCGATTAATTGACAGTCCTACTTTTTAGACTTGTTAGCTGCAAGAAAAGCCCCTGGTGACTGCATGTGAGATACACTGATCCAGACCTCCCTAACATGTTTGTACAACAGTTCTTAAAAACCTCCAGTGACTAGGATTTCCCCGATGTTTTGTTACTTCACACAATTACTTCTGAGTAAGTTTGTGGTAGAGTGAACTGATTTGTTGTTCCAGGTTCCCTGTCGTTACTTTAAAAGGGGAACTTTCACAATGTCCGGAGGTCTCGATGTCCTGCAGATGAAGGAGGAGGATGTCCTCAAATTCCTTGCTGCAGGAACCCACTTGGGAGGCACCAATCTAGACTTTCAGATGGAACAGTATATCTACAAAAGGAAAAGTGATGGTAAGTACTTCGGCAGTGCTTTGGGACTTAAAATGGATATTTAGTAGCAGCAACTGGCAATGATGTTTAACATGGTTACATAAGAGAGACCGTACTGGGTCAGACAAGGTCCATCTAGCCCAGTATCCTGTGTTCTGACAGTGGCCAATGCCAGGTGCTTCAGGGCGAATGAACAGAACAGGTAACCAAGTGATCCATCCCCTGTCACCCATTCACAGCTAAGTGTTTTTCTTGAAAAATGAATTCAGCAGAGCTGGGCTCTATCTTATGCAACATTGAGTACCTAGAGTAGGGGTGAGCAAACTAAGGCCACATCTGGCCTGTCAGATCATTTAATCCATCCCTCAGCTCCTGCCGGAAAGCGGGCTCAGGTTTTGCCCCACTCCATCCAAGGAGTGGGGTTAGAGGCTTGCCCCCACTCCATATGGCTCCTAGGAAGCAGCCAGCATGATCCCCTTCCGCATCCTAGTATGTGGAGGCACGGCCAGGTGGTGCTGTGTGCTGCCCTGTCCGCAGATGCTGCCCCCGCAGCTCCCAGTGGCTGCAGTTCCCAGACAATGGGAGCTGCAGGGGTGGCACCTGCAGACATGGCAGTGTGCAGAACTGCCTGGCTGCGCCTTGGAGCTGGAGGGTGGATATGCTTCTAGGAGCTGCTTGCAGTGAGCGCGTTCCAGAGCCTGCATCTCTGAGCCCTCTCTGCGCTCCAGTGCCCTGCCACAGCCCTTATCCCCTCCCATCCTCGGAACCCCTCAATCCCAGCCTAGAGCCCCCTCTTGTACTCCAAGGTCCTCAGTCACACCCCAGAGCCTGCGTCCCCAATTTCCATACCTGGATGTGGCTCTCGGGCCAAAAAGTTTGCCCACCCCTGAGGTATATTTGAGTGAAAGTTGCACTTTTTTGCAGGTTATCTTAAAACTTGGGTTTGTACCTTTTCTGGTTTGTGGTGCACATAAACTTTCACAAACCTCTATTTCCTGCTTATGGTTTTACCTTAGAAATAGTCTAGTCTAACCTGATAATGCTGGAAGGTCTTAGGTATGTTTAACAAAGGTGTCCTTTAGCCAAAATACTAATTAATGCTGGAGTTAAGTAGATGCTAACAAAAACAGTAACTCCGTATCATGTCCCTTCTAAGTTGTTCAGTTTTCATGTTTTAGGTAGGTATGATGTCAAAATTCCAGGCCTCCACCTATACCTCAAAAAGGGCAAATAAAGACCCAAGTGTAGTTTTTTTCTCTTGCAAATCACAAGCCAATAGAATTTACTAAGTATCTTTTTTCCTTACTGTATTATCTCTTAACACAAGGATGTGCCAAACGTGCAGGAATGGCTTGAGTAAAGCTGGTAAATGGGGAGGAAAGTGTTGTGCAGGATTTTTAATTTTGTAACTGGTTTATGAAAATCAAAACTTTTGAGTTTGTCAATTTTTCCCCCAGCTATAGTGTTGATCCAAAATTGCTTTCTTTGTCAAATTGTTAAATCAATGACAGAACTGAAATTCAGAAAGTTTCTACCGCTCTGGGTTTGAATAACACAATTGTTTTGTGCATATGTGGTGATCCTTTGTTTTATTTTCCTTGTTACAAGTCTTAACTGCACACTGTTAAAGCTCAGAGATTAGGCCAGTTTCTGACCAATGACCTCCTGAGTGTCGGAAGTGTGCTACAGTGAATTGCATGGCAGGATATTCGCTAACACCAGGAGAGGTGTTCCCTCTGTGACTGGGGTTTGATAGTAATCGCTGCCACATGCCAATCTAGTTGCACAAAAGTGCAGCTCCAGTGAGAGCTTATACTTGTTGGTTATTGAGGATGCTGATGTTAACGTTAGGTATTTACATCATCAATCTGAAGAGGACTTGGGAGAAGCTTCTATTGGCAGCCCGTGCCATCGTTGCCATTGAAAACCCAGCTGATGTGAGCGTCATCTCTTCCAGGAATACTGGACAGGTATGGACCTTTATTCATGGGGCGCAAGGCCTGCTTTTGTAGAGTTGTGCTCACTGAGCATATGTTGCATGCAGGGCTGTGAGGCTAGATAAATGGAAGCAGGCAACCCGAAATCTAATGCTTATTTTGGACATAGACTCGTTGCATTTGGGGTTTGGGAAGAATGTGTGTGTCCATTTTCAGCAAATTTCACATATACACAGAAGCTTCGGATCTGTATGTTCTGCAGACACAAGTTGAATAGTTCGTAGTGTGCTGTTCTGTTCCTTTAGAGCAAGTGTCTTGGATGTGAGGGCTAGGTGATGGTAATGACAGATTAGTGACTAAATCAGTTGTTTTAGATGGGTTCTAATGCATTCTAATTATGCACATTTCTTTCTTCACTTCTTGTAATCTTGGGGGGAAAACCTGCTCCTGCATTATACATCCCTTTTGGAGGCCTGGTATTGCAGCTGTTACTTTTCCCAAGTCTCTTGGGAATCAGTCAACATTGCACCTTGGTAGGGGTTGTTGCTGAATGAGATGGTGTCTCTGGGTTTCCTGCATTGCAGTGCTTTCACATTCCATTTTAATGATAAACTCTTTAAGACCTATTTTCATTCTCCAAATTGAGAGATGCTGCCATAAAAGCAGTTATGATGCAGCAGGGAATTTACCCTTCAAATTAAGTCCAGCCTAGCCACTGTTAGCTTTTGCCTCTGTACTGGTAGAGATGGGCAAAAGAGTGGGTTCAAATTCATAGTGTCATGATAGGTAGGTCTTGTATAGGTCTAAGATGTAAGCAGAAGACCTTCAGGTTGTGAATGGATTTTGTTGTATACTTCAACTGTTAAAACTTGGAGCTGACTTAATTTCTTGCCAATGACCTCCCAAGTGCCAAAAGTGTGCTACAGTGGAGCAGCATGGCAGGATGTTTGCTAAAACTCCGTGACTGGAGTTTGATGGCAATCACTGCCACATGCCACCCTAATTGAGAAATCTGATGGGTTTAAAGAATTTTTCAATAAATTAGATTTGGTGGGATATTACTGAGACATTGACGCAGGTAAATTTAACTGTTTTTTCACCTGTGATTAAAGTTTTGCTGCAGCCAGATATGGGAAGTTGAAATACTGTATAGAAATTTGGGGAGAAATATTTTGCTCTTTCTTCCATTTCCTTACACCCTCACCCTGTATTTGTTACAAGAGGATCAGCGTAAATACAGAAGCTAGGTAAATAGTAAAGCTAGATTATTAGCAACATTTAAGAGTAGAGTTAAGACCTCTGAGGAGTTGCATATGGTTAAGATTAGGAAGTAGTCCCATGTTTCCACAGTCCTGGGCTGGCTGCTTATTTCACTGACAGATGGGGCTTTACTCCATTTCAGTCTTGCAGAGCTGGAAATAATTGTGAATGTGACTACAATTCCATTCTGTTTCATGCCAGAGCTGAATTGTCGGAGTTCAGTCAGACAATAGAAATTGAAATAGAAAGAAGGTCATTCAAAAATACATATCCTCTTTGGTTGCCACAGTACCATGATAGAGAGATTGTTGATCCAGCTGTATAATCCTGGTTTTGTTTTTACTCCCCTGATAGCGTGCTGTTCTGAAGTTTGCTGCTGCCACTGGCTCTACACCAATTGCTGGACGTTTCACCCCTGGTACCTTCACAAATCAGATCCAGGCTGCCTTCCGTGAGCCGCGCCTTTTGGTGGTTACAGATCCCCGGGCTGATCATCAGCCATTGACTGAGGCATCTTACGTTAACATCCCAACCATTGCGCTGTGCAACACAGACTCCCCGCTGCGCTATGTGGATATTGCTATCCCATGCAATAATAAGGTAGTTGCTCTAGTATTCAGTGCTTCTCCCTTTGGCACTCACTCTAGATCCATGGTATGGAAACCTTAGTATGCACTCTTTCAAAACCCTTTCTGCAGAGAAGGGCTAGAAAGTATTGGCTATCTAATTTGGTAAGAACCAGTTAAAGCCTTTTGCATGGTGTGGGAGGGAGAGATGGTGTGAAGGAGGGATTGAACTGCACATTGTTAGAGCTTGGAGCTGAGGTCAGTTTCTGGCCAATGAACTCTCAAGTGTAGGACATGTGCTACAGTAACCATGGCAGGATTTTTCGCTAACGCCACAAGGGCCTTTGTGGTCCAATGAGTGGAGTTTGATAGTGATTCTTGCGACATTTCTTAAACGTGAGAGATAAAAGTAAAGCACCAAGATGAGTCTTCCAGCTGATGAAATTGCTCTGGAATACATCTGTGCGTCTCTGGAACTACCTCAATGGTGAGGCTTATGGGGGCAGGAGCCTAGGATGTTGATTAGACCCTTACTCTGAAATTTGTTCATACCTAAGTCAAAACTTGAACATATTCAGAATATGCTGTAAATTTTGTCTATTTGGTCAGTTTTTCCTAGCTATGTAAGTTCAGTTACCCCATAAACATACTACTCATATCTGTATTCTTAAAGTCTTGATGCTTATGGGGTGCCTATGAGGTATTTTCACCGTTGATCTGAAAAGTGAGCAGTGCCCGAAAGGAGTTGCCTTGATCTTTCAAGGACCCTCAGGAAGGGTTTGAGGGAAAAATAAGCATTACTCAGTTACAAGAGCTTGTGCTTTTAAGAGGTTTGGACTTGGTGTGTACATTTTGTGCTCTTCTTTTATAGATTTCAGCTATGGCATATATCCTTCTTTTTTTTAAGGACTGGTTTTGAACCAAAGGTTAGACACCAGTTTGTGTTTCAGGGGGCCCATTCAGTGGGTCTGATGTGGTGGATGCTCGCCCGTGAGGTCCTGCGTATGCGTGGTACCATCTCCCGTGAACACCCATGGGAGGTCATGCCTGACCTCTACTTCTACAGAGATCCTGAGGAGGTAAAAACTTCTGGATTGAGTTGGGAGTGTGCATGTAGGGGAGGGTATGGAAACAACCTTGCTGGTCACTTGAGGGAAGTTTCATCTGTAATACAATCACTAAAATAGTTAGAACCTCACTTTAACCTCAATTTTAAATGGTCTTCAAGCAGTGCAAGTTAGCTAATATAGGAGTGTACTCCCTCCTGCTGAGATTCTCACAATCTTGTGTCTGGTAGATTGAAAAGGAAGAGCAGGCTGCAGCTGAGAAGGCAGTTACCAAGGAGGAGTTCCAGGGTGAATGGACAGCCCCAGCACCTGAATTCACCGCTGCTGCTGCTGCTCCTGCTCCTCAGCCTGAGGTTGCAGATTGGTCTGAGGGGGTGCAGGTACCATCTGTGCCAATCCAACCATTCCCAACTGGTGAGTTTTTGAGACGTGTGCTGATGGCAGATATAGAAGTTCTTATGTGGGGGATTTTTTTAAAGAGCTGACTTGGTGATAGTCAACTATATGAAACTTTGGAGATGCACATAGAGCTCTGACTAGCTTTCATGTGCATTGAGTGAATTTCCTCAGATTTTCATTAGTTTAGAGTGCAGTTCCATAGTATTTGCCAAACATTTCCTGCAGATGTCCTCTGGTTAGCATGGCTGAGTATTGGGAAGTATTTTTTATCTATTCATCTGGTAAATTTGTATAGATTACCCTGTCTTTGGAGCCTAAGGGTATGTCTACACTGCACAGTTGTCGCTGAAATTTTTCTTTCGTGGGTGCTTAAAAAAGCCCCCCACAAAAGACAAAAGTTTTGCCAATGCAAGCGACAGTGTGAACACAGCTTTGTCAGCAAGAGCGCTCTCCTGCTGACAGCTTATGCTGCTCATGGGGCTGGAAGTATTTTGTTGGCAAAAGTGCTGACAAAATACTGCAAAAGAGCATTCACACACACTGACTCTTAGCAACAGGCTGTGTAGACACAGCCTTGTCACTAAAAGCTGCATAGTGTAGACAAGCCCTTATTTAACCTTTAGATCGGTACTTCTTAGTGGTCACAAATTGTTTCCCAATGGGATACATGAACAGTAAACCACACTTGTTTCCATAAGTGTTCTTGCCTATTCAAATGCATGATTAGATATGCATGTGAAACTAGTTAATAGATGCACAGGATGTGAGTACAATTGCTGTAGAAGTTCCTGATAGTCACTTTATTATTTCAGAGGATTGGAGTGCCCAGCCTGCTACTGAAGACTGGTCTGCAGCTCCCACAGCACAGGCCACTGAGTGGGTTGGGACTGCCACTGAATGGTCTTAACTTCAATACAAGTACAGTGAAAGAAGTAAATAAAAGATCTGTTTCTTACACCTTGCATTTCTGGTCCTCCTTTCTGGTGTATTGTTTTTCTGAAATCTCAATTTACTCTCCAGTTAGTTTCTTTAGACATAAGCAAACTTGATGTGGGCACTTGCCAAGATTTGGGATGCCCAAGATGTAACCTATAATTTTCACTTTGTAAAGTCTTATTTGTGCTTTTCAGAAACAAATCTTCATAGAGCTTGTTCTGATCAGAAAAGTATTAGTGCATGGGGAATGTTGTATATAACTGGCTCAAATAGCTACTCCCTTGACATGTAAGAGGATGGGGTCTTCTACACCTAGATCACCTGTTTTACGGTGGGACTGAAGACTTTCTATAGTTAGTGATGGGCATTTTGGACTGTTGATACCATAGGTTTAAAACATACTGTTGGAAAGGTGCCCAGACATTATGGAGATGTTTCAGACACTAAGTCCACTTTAAAAGGCAGCAATTGAGATTTTCCACTTGAGGAATCATCCTCTCATGAATTATTTTGTATACATCTAGGGTAACTTCCTATGAAAACTTCACTGCCTTACAGGGAATACTTAATGCAAATTGACTATTATAAAATGCATATTTAGTGTTTCTATCCCATGAGCAATCTTCATCTTCAGTTTGGGAATGTGTATGTGGACTTACAGCATGACCCACAGAACTGCTTCAGGCCTGATCTGCCATCTGCAGAGTTTTGCCAAGAGCACCATAGGAGCCACTCAAGGGAAAGCCAGGGAGTATAAAATCTTAAGGCCTGAAGCGCTCCCAGATCCTTCACGGTAAGAGAAGCCAGACCATGAGAAGATCCCTTCTCCCCAAAGAGGAAGAGGGACAGAAGAACTCCATAGAAAGCAGCTGCCCCCAATTCACTCCAAGGGTGATATTAAGGGTCTTTAGACCTTCCAAGACAACAGTTTGGGGAAGAGTAAAGACTTGCTGGAGGTCTTAAGTGAGGGGCTTGGAAGCAACTGTCAGCTCAAGTGTCCCTTTCTGATCTCTCTCTAGATCACCATGAAGCAGAGACCCACAGTACAGGGAGTCTCATAACCAGTAGCTTGTTATACATAGGCAAAAAATGCAGCTGTGGAAGGAAATAAAGAAGTCAGAATACTTCAGAAAGACAAAGGGGGAAGTTCAATCATGTTAATTGGCTTTGGTTCCATTACAGGTAACTGGCTATGATAAAATACTAGCCAACAAGTGCATGTATGTTTGGGCACTGATTTGATTTTTCCTTTAGGCTAGTGTAAGTGACTAATGGATCTGTAAAACAAGCAATATAGAGAAGCAATTTCCTGCAAGTTGAAAAATTTCAAGAGGAAATTTACAGGGCTGGTGAGTCGTGAGTTAATAGTGGAAGTAAACCAGGTTGATAAGGAGTAAAGACAGAAGTTCACTGGCTGTCAGTACTAAAAGCCTATTCACATTTAACTGGCCATAGCATCTAAACTCCGTAGCTGGTAGGATGGGGACTGTTGAATCCCAGACAGATGGAAAACTGAAGTGATAAATGCACACTGGCTTATTTTTCTATCTCCCATCATACAGGTGTAGCTCCTTAATCACAAATAATGGATGATAGCAGTAAAGGGGCTATATCCATGCATGTTGCACAAACTACCACCTCAGACCACTTCCTGAATGCATCCATGAATCTCATCAATTGCATATTAAAATTGTGCTGGGAGTTAGATATTTAAAGCCTGATGCTGAGGAGAACTGAAAATGGTATCTAAACACACAAACTGGGAAGAGCTTGTGCCCCTTTGTTATACATCTACATGCCCAACAGAGAGAAATGTTCCTGAAACAAGTGCAGGTTTTAACTTAAGTAGCATTCAGTTTTCTCACATTTTAGCATTATTCAAATTGCTTGTTTCCCACCATCTCAGATATTTGTGTGGGCATTGATCCAAGCTGGGTGTTGTATCTTAAGCCTAATGTTGTTGGGGAGGGGTGGTGGTGGGAATGGGTATGGAAGGATGGTTTGAGTGAATCTGAAAGGGCTGAAGATCAACTTTGAAGCAGGTGACCCTACTAGCTGTTTAATTTCACATATAATCATTTTATAAGACAAAAGGACTAGCAAGAGTACAGACAAGTCTGCATAGTTCTTGTCTAGTGGATGTAAAGCTGTCTATATGGAGCTGTGCTGCTGCTGCTGCTTTTAGGTGTTCCGATAAACCAATGTGTCTTTGATGTTTAGAATGGATTATGCCCTAGAGCAGTTGTCCCCAACGCAGTGCCCATGGGCACCATAGCGCCCGCCAGGGCATTTATGTACACCTGCCTAGTGCCCAGCAAAGGGGAGAAGCCGCAGCCCTGCGCCTGCTGGGGACGGAACTCCGGGGCTGCGGGCACAGTGTTCTCTGTGTGTGGCAGGCACCGGGCCGTGCCTGCCTGGGACAGAACTCCAGGGCTGCAGGTTGTGGGCGCCGGTGTTCTGTCCTTGGCAGGCGCAGGGCTGCAGCTTCTCTCCAGCTTCTCCGGGGCTGTAGGCTGTGGGTGCTGGTGTTCTGTCCCCAGCAGGTGCTGGGCCGTTGCTTCTCTCGGGCTTCGACGCTGGAGAGAAGCCGTGGCCCCACCCCTGCCAGGGAATCAAGCCAAGCACCAGTGTTATCAACAATGTTCAAGGTTTGAAGCCCTCCAGGAAGCTTTTGTTTTGCAGTCCTCAACAATATAGCGTGGTTTGTGGCTCCCAACATTGACATGGTGGGCTGTCTCTAAAATGCCACCACAATTCTGCTACAGCACAATGTCTGGGATGAAACCAGTTCAGAAGGCTCCATTGCCTTTCCAAAAAATCAAACGGGAGCGGACATTGAGAATGTCTCATTCTCTGTGGACCATGAAGCTTATCACATGTTATCTAGTGTAAATCCCTCACCTGGTAGCTTTGATAATGTTGGGATGTAACACTTAAAACTACCTCATCTTTATATTAACTGCCATTGAAGTTTTACATATACACAGTTGCACTTTTAAAAACCAACTGATTGTAGGGGGAAGATGCGTGTTCAAATCTTTGCAGCTTGGGAGGGTTTTTGATCCCATCAGCTAGATTAAGGCTCCACTACTTCTGCTTCAGAGGCCCTCTATTGTAGGAAAATTATTACATATAAAGTAGCACTACATTAAAATGAAAAGGAAATGTGCATTTAAACAGGTGTAATAGAATCCCTACCACTATTCACTCAAAGAAATTCAAGGTCTTTGAAACAAGATGGTTCTACTAAAACTTTTTAAAATTAAAGTTGAGAGCAAAATATTCAAAGAGGGAGAACACTATATATTAATATACAATGTATAAAACTGAAATGTTCATATTCATTTTTAAAACAATTTTGAATGTTTTTCATTTTTTAGTGTGATATGAATGTGCTATATAAGTAAAGATACCTTTATTCTCTACTAATTAGAAAATCAAATATTGTAAATAAAAATAACACTAAGGCTATGGGAACTCATCTGATCCAGTAAATATCTTCTCCATGAGTGCATCCTTTTATTTTTTGAAAAATAAATATATCCATGTCAGATTTAAATATTGCTGGTCATTTTATACTGTTGTAAATGGTGGACCATGTATGTTGCTCTAGGTTTATCTTGAAGTGAAACACACTATTGTACTTGTGAGACTTAAACATGACATTGCATTTTCTATACTCCAGCATATACAGCTCAAGTTATTTATAGAGCTTTTACTTAAATTACATGAGTCAGTTGGAGTTAGAGATTTGATTGGAGAATGCAGTTGTGCCTGTGGCCTACCTACAGTTGGGGAACCCCAGAGCTGGATTATTTTCCCTGATTAGTTATTTCCCTGCCCACGGGGTGGTGCTGTTGCACCTAGTCTGCGTAGGAGTCCAGCAGCACAACACTGTGAAAAAACAAGTGCTTGACAAAGCAGTACCTTGGGGGGAAGAGACTGATTCCACTGGTTCAGTCAGTGGCAGATTTAGAGTTTGCGCAGTTTCGTTTTCCACCCTGCGCACCCTTGGGACCCAGCCAAGAAAAAGAACACTAATCTCCCCCCTCCTGCCCCCATTTTTCATTTTTTCCCCTTCTTTCTTCTAAAAGTAATAGGAAGCAAATGAAAATAAAGTGAGGTACTTTGCTTGGGATAGGGCAGTGGTCCCCAACCTTTTCATCTTGCAAAGAACCGTGGCAGCGATCGAGCATCCGCCAAAATGCTGCTGAATTTGGCAGCATTTTGGCAGCGATGCCTCTCGGTGACGTCGTTTGCCGCTGACAAGCGATGTCAGCGAGAGGTGTTGCCGCTGAAATTCATCAGCATTCCGGCAGACGCTCGATTGCCAGCCAGGACGCAGGTGCATTTAGATGCCCCGGGGGTGTCATGGTGCCTGCAGGCACCACATTGGGGACCCCTGGGTTAGGGGGTGCAGGCTCTGGGAGGAAGTTTGCAGTTCCTGGCCAATGGCAGCTGCAGAGTCAGTGCTTGGGTCAGGGGCAACATGTGGAGACATCCCCCCCCCCTAAGGGTGGCATGGTCAGGGTCAGCCTTAGCGCTGCAGTGCTGCTGCTGGCATGTCTCTGCGCACCCCTTGGGGGAATGGGGGCAGCAGGTCTCCATGCACTGCCTTGGGCGGAGGCAGCACATGGATCCGCCTCTTCCTCTCCCCCACCCCCAAGGGCTCACACAGATGTGCCAGCAGCCAGCCACTTCTGAGAGCGCTGTGGGGCCACCGGCCATGGAATGCAGGCCGTCTGCCTGCCTAAGCCCTGCTGCATTGCTGGCTGGGACTTGGGGACAGGTTGTCAGATGAGATTTGTCCTCCATTTTGGGGGCGCCCCTGTAACTGCATTGTTTCATAGTAAATCCGCCTCTGGGTTCAGTAAGGGCCTGATAAGACTCCCCTCCTCCAAGAGATTATCACCCATCCTCAAACCTGCCATTCTCCAAGCAGTACTGAAGAAACCATCATTAGTACCTACTGTGTAACTGCTAGCTAAGCAAGCTATTTGAGAAGCTGGAAAGACAGGCTTCAGTCCCAGCATATCAGCCTTCTAGCCTCTTTCAGTCAGGGCTAGAACATGGTATAGACAGCACTTGGCTCTGACAGCTGACCTGTCTGCAGGCTAGAGTACATCAGTAATCATCCTAATGGACTTGTGTCACATTTTATACTATTGACTTTAATATAATCTTGTTTTACCTCCAAGAGATTGAAAAGAAACACCCTGAAATATTTCAGCTCTTTTCTTTCACTGAAAACCCAGAGAGTTGCTTTGGGCAACTGTTTCTCCACCTCAAACACTCTCAATTCACAAGGTTCGGTCCTCTCCTTAACATCTCTGAAACCCTTGGGAAAGCTGGTGAGAATATGGCATAAAGTGCCATCAGTAAGTAGATTTCACCCAGCTCTGCATCTTTATCAAATGTAAATAGAACCATTTCCCAGTAGAACCCTCATCCTGATAAATAAATTACAGTATCCACTGAGATGCCTCTTAACTGCAGATGCTACTCTGGCTAGACACATTTTGAATATTAAACTTTCTCAATGTTCTGCTGTAAAATTTACATTGTTTTATTTCAATTATAGAGGACACGTGGGTGGTCATTGGCCTTGTAAGTTGAAGAGAACCTTTGACACCTCCATTCCTAATTTAAGCCACCCTTGGTTCTCTCTAATCTGGGAGAAAGTGGAACTCACAAAGGGTTGATAACAAGCACGGCAGCTTTGTTTCAAGCATTCCCAGATTCGGTTCTCAGGTTCCTTGTAGCCATAGTACTCACAAGCTGAGGTGGAAAGTCCTTGAAGCAGAAGGTCTCATTTCCATCAGGTTGAGCACAGTGGTTCGCTACCTGGATTTATTGGCACCATCTGTCTTCCTTGCATTTCAGGCCCCGTTGTTTACTCTTCTCTGGTTCCTCCAAGACGGTTGCTTTGGGCCGTGTTTGAAAACAAATACTTTTTCTTGTTGACTCAGTTTTTTCCCCCTTTAATTTAGCTCCTTCCTTGTACTTTCTAGTCTCAGCTTTCCCAGCACAATCACTGCTTTTTTTTTTGTTTTCCCTCTCCCAGTCCGACTGGCTACCTTCCTTTGTCCTCTTTTGCCTTGGGTAATCAGAACAATTTCCCTGCTTTGGAAGCTTATACTTCCCTCAGCTTGCCCTGCTGGTGTTACAAAAAAACAGGAGTTTTTAGATGTTGACTGTGGCTCTTACTGAATCATAGAAATGTAGGGCTGGGAAGGACCTTGAGACGTCGTCTAGTTAGGGTGACCAGATGTCCCGATTTTATAGGGACAGTCCCGATATTTGGAGCTTTGTCTTCTATAGGCACCTATTACCCCCCACCCCTGTCCTGATTTTTCATACTTGCTCTCTGGTCACCCTACATCTAGTCCATTCCCCAATGCTGAGACAGGACCCCTAGACCAGGGGTTCGCAACCTTTTTCTTTCTGAGCCCCCACCAACATGCTATAAAACCTCCATGGCCCACCTGTGTCACAACAACTAATTTTCTGCATATTAAAGCCAGGGCAAGTGTTATGGGGTAGCAAGCAGGGCAGTTGCCTGGGGCCCCATGAAGCTAAGCCGCTCAGGCTTCAGCCCCATACAGTGTTGGGACTTTGGCTTTCTGCCCTGGGCCCCAGTGAGTCTGATGCTGGCCCCGCTTGAAACCTGCTCACAGCCCCCCCAGGGGGCCCTGGACCCCTGGTTCAGAACCACTGCCCTAGACCATCCCTGACAGGTATTTATCTAACCTATTCTTAAAAACCTCCAATGATGGGGATTCCACAAATCTTGTTAACCTATTGCAGTAGTTACCAAGCCGTACAGAAAGCTCATCCTGCTGACTGCCCCCAGAGGTGTCACCCCTCCCCTTTATATCAATGGAGGGGAAAGAGATCATTGTTCCCTTTGTAAATTAAGGGAGAGCATTAGTCAGGACTGTAGGCTCCTCTTTGGCCTGCTTGTCCACTCATAAGACACAGGCCCTTTAGGCTCCTTTCCACTGTAACTAATGGGAAGGAAAGATGAAAATGACTGGTGTGAGTGAAAGAGAAGGGAGGGAGTGAAATACTTGGGAAATAAGAGAAGGAAAAAACAGAGACATGTTGCTGTAACAGGTCCTGACTTTTCATTTTGGAAGGGGAGGGGATGTCAGGGGAAACAGGGAGGTGGCTTCATTGAGGCACAATAAAGGAGCAGCATCTTTTCCATCTCGCAGCTGCCAAAATCCTCTTTTGTATAGTGCCGTCATTCACAGTGCAGTTAGGGTCTAGTCCTCCCTGCAGGTTCCTTTAAAGCCCTCCCCCTTTTTTTTTCTGTGTGTTTGGGTGCAGCCATTTGCCTCTCTCCAGGTGCTATAGACTGGGTGTAGTTCTTCAGCCCCTCCCTTAGGTGTGGTTTTCTCTCCATTGGGAAGAGAGCTGGCAGGTAGAAGTTAGGAGTGGAATGTTTTGCTGGCTCCAGAAATGTCCTTTTCTCCATCTAACTTGGCTTCTGGTAGCCCCAGAACTGATGTACTAGTTTGCTATCCTAATATAGCTACAGGGAGTGGTGATTCTCTAGCTTGTGAGCTAAAGATTCCTTGTTTGGACATTGTAGTCAGCCAAATATGCTCCGCTAGCTCATTTTGAAAGTCTGGGATCTCCAGCAACCAGTATTGCCTATCCCAAGTGTTCAAAAACCAGGAATTGGGCCTCAAAAGATCATGAGATTTAAAAAAAAAATAGAATACATTTTGGATCTAGTTTATTAGTCTTCTGGGTTTTTTTTTTTTAGCTTTAAGATCAAGTCACATTGTTAAGCTTTTCTCTGCAGCCATCAAGGTTACACACTTTTTTTTTTTAAATGAAAACAGAGATTCTCACCTAATCACATGAGCTTAGGCTGGGCCTTTAAGAAAAAAAATCAAATATCATGAGACACAATATAATTGTGAGAATTGGAGTGGGTGCACTGGGATTCAGTCCCTGTGAGACTACACTATGTGGTGAGGGTTAGCTCTCTGGATGACTGTTGTACCTTAGGATCTGGTGGTAGCAGACAGCATGACTCCTGCAGGAGAGGAAGGGCTCACCGGTGATAGGTAAGTAGTAGGTCTTTGCATCCATTTTAATGTATATTTTATTTTAAAATTCCAGGTGTTTGTTGTTATATTTGAGGAATAGTTGATTGGCCTTCTTTATAGAGTTCACTTTTATCTCCCTTTATAGGGCTGAATACGATCCAGGAGAAATCCTGTTACTACAGATAAATTAGGAAGGGTTCTTCATGTGTATGCGTAACACAGCATGATGAACTAGTGCTAGTTTGGGACAAGAATGCTACTTTGTTGAAGTCTTGGTTTAGGGGTTGTTTCTCAGGCTAATGATTGGGGGCTGTTCCACAGCGAAGGAAAGCAAATCTCTGACTACTGGGGGAAGGTGGAGTCCCTGCTTTGGACAGAATGGTACCTGTTCCCTAAAGGTACTGTAGTCGCACTGGGACAGAGGGAAAAAACTAGAGACCAGGAGTGGTAATTGCAGGGAACTGATGATGACAATGCCTCTTATAGTTCCTCTTGCTTTTTTCTAAACCAACTAGTTCCATGGCCTGTTAGTCTCTCCTTATCTGGACTCCCCTGTTCTGTACAATATCCCAGATTGGTTCTGTTGCCCTTTTCCACTCCTTTCCTACCCTGTTCTGTCTTTCTGAGATATGGTGACCAAAAATGAACTTGGCGTTTAAGATGCAGAATGATTTATGATGTATTTTCTGCATTGTAGTCTCCTAATACTCAATTCCCTCCCCACTCTCCCCAGCGCGCGCTCTCGGCTTAGGAACCATTCAGATTTTAAAGGGTATGGTACCTTCCTGAAGACTGTTTTATCATCATCATTAGTTAAGGCTTAGTGACTCCTGAGAGATGATGGAAGAGTGCCATGTTTAAGTACTTGCCTATAACTGACACATTAAAAATGCAAATGGGATGTGATTTACCACTCATGGGTTCCCTGGAGCTGGCAAAAGCGGGAGTCCTTGATGTATGGTGCTCTTTTCACTAAAAACGCTAAAGGGACAAAAAGGTTTCTCATCACAGCGGGATTTGGGGATAAGGTTGCCTGTGTGTCACCAGCCAGAAAGCACACTGTAAAACAAAAAAGGGTCCAGTCGGTTTCTCAGTTTTCACACACGGTCTCCTGTCAGTAAAAGCTGGTGTTCAGCCTGGAGCCTTCATCAGAGCTTTCTGAATTGGCACTGCCCGGTGAAGGCCGAAATGCTGTGTTTGGCAGGCAGTGCCATACCTGTGGAGGCCTAGCAGGGCGAGCACTGGACTGGGAGTTAGCGAGACCTGGGTTCTATTCCCAGAGCTTCTATTGGCCTGCTGTGGGCAAGCCACTCACCTTCTGTCCCTCAATTTACCCCTCTGTAAATTAGCAATAATGATGCAAACTTCCTTTGTAAAACCCTTTGAGATCTACTGATGAAAAGCCATATAAGAGCTATATATATATATTTTTTTTTCAGTATTGTGAGGGGAGTATATTTGAGGAATGTGTCCAAGACTATTCTTCTTTGGAAAAATCACTTCTCTGGTACTCCTTTCCATTTGTTTCTTTCTATTCTCTCTATTTCTCTTCCTATAAGGCCCTGCGGCAGGCCTTCCTGCGGCAGGCCTTCCTGCTGCAGCTCTCCAGACTCTAGGGAGCTGATGTACTTGTCCTCACTCGTTTTGTACCCCAGACACTGCTCCTGTAGGAGAAGGAAAACCTACCACACCAGTGAGGTCCCTCAAACGCAGGAGACAGGAATCCAGGGCTTCAAAATGTTGCTTTAAAAAAGTTCTCCCTACACCCAGGTTCTTTACAGACCCTGGGTGGGCTCAGCTTCTTTGCTCTCAACAGCCTCTATGTGCTAATTATCAACAGCTCCATACATGTGTCCAGCTGTCTCCTCATTTCAGCACTGGGAGGGGGTTCTTACAGTGTGTGAGCTCAGAGTATCTGAGCAAGATCTCTAGCTAAGCAGAAGTACCTGGGATGATCGTCAGGGGCAGGGGCCATGCAGATGGGGTGGTGGCAAAAGGAGAGTTTGTCCCAGGCCTGTCATTTGAGAGGGCCCCCAATCTGAGTGGTGGTGTAAGCTGGCACAAAGGAGTTGCAGCACCTGGTTTGGCCTGAACACTTCTCTATTGTGATGGTGGGTGGCCAGGCCAAATATGAGAGAGTGGCAGGGTGACCCGGTGTGCAGGATTGCAACTCTACTCAGGTTGGCCCAGTAGTCGCTCCGTCCCCAGCCAGGCCAAATTTGATTGATTTGAGTGATTGGTGCTGTGACCTCCCCCTCATTCCAGGTTGCAACTCCTAGAACCAGTCCCAGCTCCACAGCCCCCTACCCTGCCAGGACATGAGCCACCACCGTGGGGAGAGCTTTCTAACACACACCCCTTCCTTGACCTTCACTCAGTGGGGAGTGGAGGGGAGCACCTCCATAACTTTTGTGAGGCTCTATCTGCAGCCTAGAAAGGAGCCATGCAACATGCAAACAGTTTTTGTTCCTCCTGAGTACAGTAGACGGTCTCCTTAGAGATGTGTTGAGCTTCAGCCCGATAACTCGGGTAGCTGGTGAATAGCCCTCCCTGCCAGCTCTCATTAGAAATACAATGTAAGCCCTTTCTTGTCCTTGGCAGCCTCTTTAGTTTGTGTGTGTGTGGGGGGGGGGGAGGGGGAACTCATTTATTTTAAATATGTTTTGTTTTAAAAGGCTGCAGTTGTACACATCTTATTTTCACTCTAAGGGTGAGGCCCAAATGCCTTCGGAAATAGATATTATTGTGCTATCTGTAGATGGTTTGTGAAGACAGATGTCTTAGTGCTGGCTCTCTTCCAGCTACAATTAACCCATGGAAGAGACCAATTCTAAACACATTTAGTAAATGAGCCGTGACTAAGATGAGTAGAGGCTGCAGTGGGTCAGGCTGGGTCTATATTTGGAAGCTAGATATTCAAGCAACATTCACTTGCTGCAGGAAGCTGTGCTTGTGGCTTAGTTCTGCATTGATTCAGAAGGAGGAGTACCTGCTGCGAACATCCCAGCATAGTGCTAGGGCACTGGTTCCCAGACATTAACAACCTGTGAACCCCTTTCACTAAAATGTCAAGTCTCATGAACCCCCTCCTAAAAATGAATATTTCCAGGGATTTTCTCCTTTACTTGAGTATAAATTATAAAAGCAGTGATCTTGGAAATATGTCATAAAACAAATTTTATGATTATTACACATTATCATTACAGTATTTTTATTACATTATGAAAACAGCAACACTCTTCCAAGATCTCACTTTCGTAGCTTGTATCACTTTGAATACACCTATCTAAGACAAGGCGCCTATGTTTCTTCAAGGAGTATCAGATATGAAACAGCATGAAGGTATTTAAGAAGCCAACTCAAAGAGTTCCTCCTACACAGGCATTCAGGTCTTGAGCAGTCCAGGCAAACAACGCACGTTACAACAAAGCCTAAACTTGTTCTTCATAATAATTTTAAAAACAATACTAGCTGCCTATTTAATTTTAAAAACAGCAAAAAATATCCACCTCCCTTTCCAATCTTATAAGGAGTCTTGAAGTTTAAATCTCCTCAGTGTGATAGATATGCTTGCTTTGATCTGCTTAGCTCTTGGAAATCCAGGGGCTCTGGGCTGCTGGCCCTGTGCTGCCTAGGATCCCCAGGGACAGCTCTGTCTGCCATTCAGGATTTTTTTCCTGTAACATTTTGCGAACCCCCAGGGGTTAATGAACCCCAGTTTGGGAACCACTGTACTAGGTGATACTGTGATGCTGGTGAAGGATGTTTTTAGGGAGAAATGTAAAATTGGAGGGCCTGTCTCTGAGAATTCTTTAAAGATGCGGTGGTACTTCCTGTTAGAGTTGTGGGGTTAACTCTTCTGTCCTGGCAAAATTCGAGCTTGGGTAACTTTATTCTGCCTACCTGAAAATTCCCCTGCATTTCCAGTTCAGTATGGCTTTCTTTTTCTAGTCTAAAGTACATTGTAATGGTGCTTCGTGGTGGTATGCAACTGCTGTGTTCCACCCCAGAAGTGACATTGTTTGGCTTACCTTTAAATTTTGGTTCTGTGATGGAAGAGAAACTCTTCAGTAGTTCTTTATAGTTATTGATAGTAAATATTGTAAAAGGTGTGAATAGGGTGGGGAGATATAAACTTCTGAAATTAAGTCCTAGTTAATGTGGGGCTCCCCCAGAAAGAAGTAGAACATTTGTTTTGCCCTCTTTGCTTAGCATCTTAATTAGGATTAAGGCAGCACACAGAAGCATTGAGCATGAGTGCCCTTTAACAGCTTTCCATCACTGCACTGTGCTACAGGCACCGATCCTCCAAGTCTTTACTCTTGCAGACAGTCCCATGGACTCCACTGGTTCTACCCAGGTAAGTGTTTCAGGATCAGGCCCTTATACAGTACGCAGTGGAAGGAAATGGAGACTAGCAGTCAGCTCCCAAGCAGCCTGTAAGATCCCCTGCTTATGGTCAAGCATTTTCTCAGGCACTCCATGGAGGATGCCCTGTAATTCATCTCTAACTCCTTCCCAAAGGCATAACAGCATTCCCTCCAAAGAGGAGAAGCACCTGCATTGAGCCAGCACTAAAATATGGCAATATGGTTTATACACTGTTCAGAAGGGCATGGTTTCCCCTGGCCTTCCCATCACGCATTCATTTGAACAAAGCTTTGTACTCTTTCTCCCTCCCTCTCTCCCTCTGAGGTGATACTGGGGTATCTGTGACTCTCCACTTGTAAAAGCATAACCAGTTAAATCCATTGATTAACATAACTTGGGTGGGGGGCTTTGCTGAAATGCTTTGTGTGGCTATTGTAAGTACACGTGGAAATATTGTCTAGTAGTGGTTAAAGTATGAGCTAGCGATGGGAGCGCTGCCAAATCATTCCCAGCCCTGTTTCAGGCTTGCTCGGTGAGCCTGGGAAAGCTGCTTAACCTCTGCTTTTGTTTCCTAATCTGTAAAAGTAGTCTTATTAAATCAACAGGAATTTTCCTTGAGTAAGGACTGGGATTTGGCCCACTTGGTCTTGAATTTCAGCTCTTACTGCTTTGCATTATTTTTTTATCAGATAAACCATCATGTTTAACATGTAGTACTGTATATGGTCCACCTGGAAATCCTGTGCACCATTTCTAAATGTTCCTAAGACAAGCTGTCAGATGAGCCTCCTCATGAGCATTGTTCAGTGGAAAGGACGGTGCTTCTGAACTCCTCTGATTGAATTATCTGTATAATCTATGAGGTTTGAACAACACCAAAGCAAATACATGTGGTCCCAAACACTGGCATTCTGCCAAGATGCTGGTCTAAAGATTCAGTATTTGTAGCTTTATTCAGATCTGCCTGCCAGCTAGAAGTCAATTGCAATCTGTAGGGCACTGCAAACCGTGCTATTGTCAAGACATTGCTAACAGCTAACCTTTCACTGATAAGTAATCGTGTTTCACAACAGTAATGTACATTGTTTATGTTCAGCAGTTGAAGCATACTTCCTTAGTGCTGTATACTATGGTGCCTGTGTCCTATCTCTGAATGCTAATCATCCCAGAAAGAGAGAGAATTATAATAGCCCCAGTCTGTGTTTAAATGCCAGTAGCTCATTCTTATCCCATGCTCTCTTCATCACCACAATAGTGCACATTGGTTTATTAAAAAACACCCTACTTTGTTGTTCTGAGACTTGAGGGCACCAAATCTTTTTATGGCACTAAATCTTTTTATGTCCCCAAGGCACTACTGTGAGATCTTTCTATTTTTAATTCAAACTGTTCTTGTTTTCAGAATTCTGCTCAGGTAAGTTTCTTGTCCTGAAATGTATTTGGCTTATATTGTGTAAGATTCATCCTCAAACAATTTGGTTCATTTATTTATTTATTATTGATTATTTGCATTATGGTAGCACTCACAGGTTTCAACTAAGATCAGAGACCCATTGTGCTAGGCTCCTTATATGCACTTGACATAAGAGACAGTTAATGCCCCAAAGAAAGAATTTTGTCCTCTTTTCTTTTATAAAATTACCCTTGTTGCCTGATCTTCCACCTATGTGGCCACTAGTAACTGGCAGAAAGGATCTAATGCTAAATCAGTATAGAAAAATTCTACTTGTCTATCCACCCAGGTGAGAAATATCTCTCCCCCCCCCCCCCGCCACCACCTCCATGGGTAAGTAGTATGTTAGGTTTTTCATTATTACTATCAATCATACCAAAGGGTGGTGACTAGAGTTGTGGGATGATTTTTCTAAGGTGCTGAGCATCTGCAGCTCCTCTCAGAAAATCATGACTGTATTGCAAGGCTGCATTAAAAGATGTATCCTAATTTATACATGCATATCTTGAAATCAGAAGGAACAGCCTTCCTCTACCGTCATGGCTCTTCATTTACTTTCAGATTTCCTCTCTTTTTTTTTTCTTTTTGTGAGTGTAGCCTGTTTAAAAATGTGTGCGCTGCAGTATTAGAGCATAACACCAGATGATTGCCATAGGTGAGACATTCTTACACATCATGACCAGTAGAGGGCAGTGGTACATACACTATCTTCCCACAATGAATGCATGTATTTTATTAGAACTGGTAGGAAATCAGCTTTTTTTTTTTTAGTTGAAAAATTTCTGCTATCTTTCATCAGAAAACTGACATATTTCCTGACCAACACTAATACATTAAAGGATAAATACATTAAAGATTGTGAAGTGTTTTGAGATTTATTAATGAAAAGCAAAATATAAGATACAGATATTTATTTTATTAGATACCTGCATGATTCACGCAGTTAAATAATCTTAAGGTGCAGTGTCTATAAAAGATACAATTTAGTAAAAATGCAAACATGTTTTGTTGTAGCACCTTTTACTGGAATATCCTCGTTTGTAGCCCTCAGAAGTAAGATTTCCATTCTCTTTTTTGGGAACTCTGCTTCCCCCACTCCCAAAAAAGATGTGTTCAAGCAATATGATCAGTGTATTTTTTTTCTGTCCAATATTTTAATATAAACATCCCAAGAGCTACAACATGTCTGTGTCTGTATTGCTGTATTAGTGCAATCTCCTTTCCCTTTTATATTCAGGTAGCATTTACATTGTTTATGAAGTTTATGTGCTCCATTTACTGTATAAAATGTTTTATTATAAAAGCAGTTGCTCTCTGACTGGATGTTTATGGCCCCATGTATATACTTTATGAATCAGTTATATAGCCCTTCATATATTGAAGACCATAAACATCTACTTAGACAGAGAATTATTTACTACACTTACCATAAAAATAACCTCTCATCTGTGAAGCGCTCCTTAATTAGAACAATGGCGTGTTTGTGTAAAGGTATTAATAAACAGCATTGGTTTGTGGGGAAAACATGCCTATTTAGCATGCTTCAGAAGCAGTCATTCCCCAATAAAATGTGCTAATAGCCTACTCAGCCCTACTGCATTTTAATTAAGGTCTAGCTATCACTTACTTCGTTGCACTTTCAGCATACCTGATCTTTGGCGCTTCCTTATTTTTCACCAACCTACAGACAGGCCAGATGGTGGAGCTGTCTAGCCAAATCTATATCTTTTTCCTTTTTAGCTCAGCTCAGTTGCTTTCCACCCACCCCTGCTATCTGCCTGAAGAGATCTAATTTAGCATTGGCATCTTCTTTGAGCACTGTTCTGTTGATACCTAGCTCCTTTGAAAAACCTACTCTAACCGTTACTCCTTCTGGGGCTGCTTCAAGCCTCCAAAAGTTGTCACGGTTTGTAACCCCTGTATCCTGCAGCTATTTCCTAGTAAGTTCCCCCTTCTCCCCCTCCCATACCAAAATATATAACTATTACAGGCCCAGTCCAAGTCTTTCCAATAATCTCGCTCTCAAGCCCTATAATTGACTTTCAGACGTGTATTGAATTCCAGCCTGCTATGCTTACCACTCATTTCCTAGGGAAAGCATTTCATTATTAATAATAATTCATATTATGATAATGCATAAGGCCCCAAACAGGGATTGAGGTCCCATTGTGCCAGGCCCTTACAAACATATACTGAAAAGAGTTTGCAAGCGAGGTCACACTTGCTGCTGCTTGACTGGATGAAAAGTGACTCTTTCTCTTCGGTCCCAGTGATTACCTTTTTAACCTGTAGTTTTTAATACCTAAATCTCTTGCCTTCCTGTCATCCATAATCAATTTCCCCTTGCTAACCCCATCCTTCAATTCAGGGGCGGCTCTAGCAATTTCGCCGCCCCAAGCATGGCGGCACGCCGCGGGGGGCGCTCTGGTGGTCGCCGGTCCCGCGGCTCCGGTGGACCTCCTGCAGACGTGCGTGCTGGGACCTGGAGCCGGCCCTGCTTCAATTGTTCCTTTTCAATTTCCCCACAGGACCTCAGCATTAGGGCTTTTGTCATCATGACACCTTTATTTTCAGTAATTTCTGAGGTCTCTCATCTACTGGCTTGTATTTAACGCTGTAAAGCATCTAGGGTTACAGCTTGTATACAAGTAAAATATAAACTGTTCTATAAAAATAGAAAAATAATTCTCTAGGGCCCCTTGAATGTAATAATAAAGAGATTTCTGTCTCCATTAAGCACAGAGGCTTTAGGCCACTCCCCACAGTTTGGAAACAATCGCCTCTTGCCAGGAACCAGGGGATCTAAAGCTGATGGTTTCTGCTCAGCCCACTCAGGCCCCTGACTCTGCACTGTGGGAGCTGGGGTGTTGGCTGGCTGCCCAGCAGCCCTCCCTGCCCTGCTCTCTGAGCCAGGTCACCTCTGCAGGGCAGGGCACCCCTCAGGCAGGGTGGGTGGCACAGCTCTGAACTGCGACCCTGATGTGCTCTTGCCTTTTCCGTGAGGCACTTGTTGCCCCTGCGGAACAGCAGCAGAGCCATGAGCACCAGGGCAGTGGCAAGTGAGCGCCTTGGGAGCATCTCTGCCAGGCTCTGCAGGCAGGGGTCAGCTCCAGGGAGCCTCACCAGTTGGTGAGGGGCTTCTTCAGGGAAGAGGCAAGAGCGTGTCGGGGCGCAGTTCAGAGCTGTGCCATGCGCCCTGCTTGAGGAGTGCCCGACCATGCAGAGGCGGCCTGGTTCAGGGAGCAGGGTAGGGAGGGCTGCCGGGCAGCCAGCCAGCACTCCAGCTCCCACAGCGCAGAGAGCCAGGGGCATGTGTGTGATATATATTACATAGGCACACACACACTTTCATAAATAAAGATCTATATGTGTGTATGAAATTAAACACATTTGAGCCCAAGAAGGGATTGAGGGAAAGAGTTTAAATGAGCTAAAGAAAGAAGAGTATTTTTTCCTTTTCTTCTTCTCTGACTGATCATTTACTTCCCCAATTTGTATTTGTCCACTCCCATAAAATAATTTTTCCAGAAGTTTCTGAAATTTGTCAGATCATTGTTCAGGTGCTAGATCAGCACCTCAAAAGAAGCAGTTTCTTCCATGTACTGGACCCAAACTCTTATTTTGGCGGAGTCAGATCATGCTACCTACAACAACCTCTCTGCATGAGACCTAATGCAATCCATTTTTTTGGCTGAACGTGGCATATCATCTTATGGGAAATCTTGGCTACATGTGATGCATAATGTGACTGCACACAGTAGACAGCACAAAGGTTTTAGAGGAAACCTTCACCACCATTTCATCTTATTCTAATTGGCAGAAAGAAGAGTAGGGAGAAAGTTGGTTCGTGAGACTGAAAACTAATGGGGGTCAGAGGGGATCTGTAAACAAATAAAACCCTACAGATAGTAGGGCATTATAGGGCACAGGGTTGGGTTGACATGTTATATTTACAGTACATCTGTTTGATTTAAATATCTCAGACCACATTATTGGAAGAGGATGAATAGCAGAGATTAGAGTGTGATCTAGAAAGACTTGAGTCACGTGGTTCTGCCTTTTGACTAACAAATAGCGAATGTTGTTAAATACATACAAATGTGGAATAACGAGTCGGGGCCTATAGATGAAAACGGGGACAAAGAAAAAAAGTGGACATAGTTAGAGAGAATTCCCTGAAGCTTTCAGTCCAGAGACCAGCCAGCGTTGCAGGATGCTCTGCCAGGGGAATGCAGCGTGTGAATCAAAGGCCTGGTCTACACTAGGCGTTTAAACCGGTTTTAGGAGCGTAAAACCGATTTAACGCCACAACCGTCCACACTAGGAGGCACCATATATCGATTTTAATGGCTCTTTAAACCGGTTTCTGTACTCCTCCCTAACGAGAGGAGTAACGCTAGTATCGGTATTAAAATATCGGATTAGGGTTAGTGTGGACGCTGATCGACGGCATTGGCCTCCAGGAGCTATCCCACAGTGCACCAGTGACCGCTCTGGACAGCATTCTGAACTCGGATGCACTGGCCAGGTAGACAGGAAAAGCCCCGCGAACTTTTGAAATTCATTTCCTGCTTCCCCAGCGTGGAGATCTCATCAGCACAGGTAACCACGCACAGCTCATCAGCACAGTTAACAATGCAGTCTCCTGAGAATCGTAAAAGAGCCCCAGCATGGACTGCACGGGAGGTACTGGATCTGATCGCTATCTGGGGAGAGGATTCAGTGCTAACAGAACTGCGTTCCAAAAGACGAAATGAAAAAGTATTTGAAAGAATTTCTAAGGCTATGACGGATAAAGGCCACAGCCGGGACTCAGTGCAGTGCAGAGTGAATGTTAAGGAGCTCAGACAAGGCTACCAGAAAACCAAAGAAGCAAACGGAAGGTCCGGGGCAGGTCGAAAAACATGCCGCTTCTATGCTGAGCTGCATGCAATTTTAGGGGGCTGCGCCACAAGTACCCCACCCCTGATCGTGGATTCCGAGGTGGGGGTTGTAATCTCTGCCATGGCTGAGGATTATGCAGACGGGGAAGATGAAGATGAAGAAGAGGAGGAAGACCTAGCAGAGAGCACACAGCACTCCGTGAGCCCCAGCAGCCAGGAGCTTTTTATCACCCTGACGGAATTACCGTCCTCCCAGCCCTCACAAGCCACTATCCCAGACAATGACGCCATGGAAGGGAGCTCTGGTGAGTGTACCTTTGCAAATAGCAAACATTTTCTTTTAAGCAAGCCTTTTTTAATGATTGATTTGCCCTGAGGACTTGGGATGCATTCGCAGACAGTATAGTTACTTAGAAAAGTTTGTTAACATGTCCGGGGATTGAGAGGAAATCCTCCAGGGACATCTCGATGAAGCGCTCCTGTAGGTACTCCAGAAGCCTTTGCAGAAGGTTTCTGGGCAAGGCAGCCTTGTTCCGCCCACCGTGGTAGGACACTTTACCACGCCATGCATGTAGCAAGTAATCAGGTATCATTGCGTGGCAAAGCATAGCAGCGTATGGTCCCGGTGACTGCTGGCATTCAAGAAGCATCCGTTCTTTATCTTGTTCTGTTATCCTCAGCAAAGTGATATCATTCAGGATAACCTGGTTTAAAATCAGGAATTTAAGTAAGGGGGGTGGCCATTTTTCTACTGGGTTCGTGGACTGCATCAGCTTAAAAAAAAACCTTTCCTGCACGTAGCGAAGCGGGGGGAGGGGAGGAGTGAAATGCCGATGATCTTTTCTGTGTTTGGTCACCGGCGATCTTCCCCAAGGTACCAGACACGCAGTGGGTGGGGGGTGGTGAGGTTGTTGATTAGCAGGGAGCTAGCGTGGTATTAGCCATGCGTTGGGGGGGAGGGGTAAATCAATACAGAAGCCGAAAGACAGTGGCTTACCATGGCCGCATGCAAGCTGAATTCTGATGCCTGGACCTGTGTCTGTGAGATCTGTAATCCCAGAGCTGCAGGCACTCACTATTAAGATGAAAAATGCGACCTTGTAGGGAAATCACATGTGCTAGGTGAATACTGCTTTTCACTGTGAAAGAGTATAACCATTGTTCTGTAAAATGTATCTTTCTAAATATTTATCTCCCTCATGCAGCTGCAGATTTTTCAACCATCCCTCCTCCATCCCAAAGGCTAGCACAGATAAGGCGGAGGAAAAAGAAGACGCGAGATGAGATGTTCTCGGATATTATGGAAGTTACGCGCAATGAAAGAGCTCATCTGAATGAGTGGAAGGACGTGGTTTCAAATTACAGGAAAGAGGCCAGTGAACGTGAGGACAGGAGGGATGAACGTGAGGAGAGGAGGGACAACCGAGATGAGAGGTGGCGGCAGGAAGACCGGCAGGAAAATCAGCGGTGGCGGCAGGAAGATCAGCGGTGGCGGGATGCAACTCTGGGGCTGCTGCGTGATCAAACTGACATGCTCCGGCGTCTTGTGGAGCTTCAGGAACGGCAGCAGGATCACAGAGTGCCGCTGCAGCCCCTGTATAACCACCCTCAACCCTCACCATGTTCCACATCCTCCTCACCCAGACGTGTAAGAACGCGTGGGGGGAGGCTCCGTGCACCCGCCCACTCCACCCCCGTGGACAGCCCAACCAGAAGGATGTCGTTACTGTGAATTTTTTTTTTAATGGCCTTCTCTATCCCTCCTATCCTCCTCCCAAACCACACCCTTACTTCTCTCCCTCTTTTTATAATGAATCAATAAAGAATTCATGCTTTTTAAATGAGAGTGACTTTATTTGCATAAGTAAGCTGTACTCGAAGGGGGTGGGGGAGTTGCTTACAGGGACTGAGTCAATCAAGGGGGTTGGGTGTTCATCAACAAACACAGCAGTCACACTGTACCCTGGCCATTGATGAAGCTCGTTTTCAAAGCTTCTCTGATGCGCACCGCTTCCTGGTGTGCTCTTCTAATCTCCCTGGTGTCTGGCTGCGCGTAATCAGCGGCCAGGTGATTTGCCTCAGCCTCCCACCCCGCCATAAAGGTCTCCCCCTTACTCTCACAGAGATTGTGGAGAATACAGCAAGCAGTAATAACATAGGGGACATTGGTTTGGCTGAGGTCTGAGCGAGTCAGTAATGTCCGCCAGCGTGCCTTTAAACGGCCAAATGCACATTCCACCACCATTCGGCACTTGCTCAGCCTGTAATTGAACAGATCCTGACCACTGTCCAGGCTGCCTGTGTATGGCTTCATGAGCCATGGAATCAAGGGGTAGGCTGGGTCCCCCAGGATAACGACAGGCATTTCAACATCCCCAACTGTTATTTTCTGGTCTGGGAAGTAATTCCCTTGCTGCAGCCGTTTAAACAGAGTAGTGCTTCTGAAGACGCGAGCGTCATGAACCCTCCCTGGCCATCCCACATGGATGTTTGTGAAACGTCCCTTGTGATCTACCAGTGCTTGCAGCACCATTGAAAAGTACCCCTTGCGGTTTACGTACTGGGTGCCCTGGCGCTGCGGTGCCAAGATAGGGATATGGGTTCCATCTATCGCCCCCCCACAGTTAGGGAATCCCATTGCAGCAAAGCCATCCACTATGGCCTGCACGTTTCCCAGAGTCACAACCTTTCGTAGCAGCAGCTTAGTGATTGCTTTGGCTACTTGCATCACAGCAGCCCCCACAGTAGATTTTCCAACTCCAAATTGATTCCCGACTGACCAGTAGCTGTCTGGCGTTGCAAGCTTCCACAGGGCTATCGCCACTCGCTTCTCTACTGTGAGGGCTGCTCTCATCTTGGTATTATGGCGTGTCAGGGCAGGGGCAAGCAAGTCACAAAGTTCCATGAAAGTGCCCTTACGCATGGGAAAGTTTCGCAGCCACTGGGAATCGTCCCACACCTGCAACACAATGCGGTCCCACCAGTCAGTGCTTGTTTCCCGGGCCCAAAATCGGCGTTCAATGGATAGAATCTGCCCCATTACCATCAGGATCTCCAAAGCGCAGGGGCCCGCGGTTTGAGAGAATTCTGTGTCTACGTCCTCATCACTGTCATCGCCGCGCTGCCGTATCCGCCTCCTCCTCGCCTCGGATTGAAGGTCCTGGTTCACCATAGACTGCACGAGAGTGCGCGAGGTGTTTAAAACATTCACGATTGCGGTATGGAGCTGAGCAGGGTCCATGCTTGCTGTGCTATGGCATCTGCACAGTTCACCAAGCAAAAAAAGGCGCGAAATGGTTGTCTGCTGCTCAGGGAGGGAGGGGTGAGGCTGTACCCAGAACCACCCGCGACAATGATTTTTGCCCCATCAGGCACTGGGATCTCAACCCGGAAATGCCAAGGGGCGGGGGAGGCTGCGGGAACTATGGGATAGCTACGGGATAGCTACCCACAGTGCAACGCTTCAGAAATCGACGCTAGCCTCGGACCATGGACGCACACCACCGATTTAATGTGTTTAGTGTGGCCGCGCGCACTCGATTTTATAAAATCTGTTTTACAAAAGCGGTTTATGCAAATTCGGAATAGTCCCGTAGTGTAGACGTACCCAAAGCCAGGGATGCTAGCACTCTTTCAAGCACTGTTTCAACCACCCATTGACCGCTCTTTCTCATGCCAGTCACTACTCAGAAGGAATAGAGTTGCTCTGAAGGGACAGAGTCTAGAAATTCAGTGAAGTTGACTGTGAAGGTCTAAGTTTGACCTGCATCAGTGGTAGCAGAGCATAGGACTCCACTTGATTTATTGTCGTCCACAGGACAAATACTGTGCCAGCAACATTGGAGTCTCTCTTGTGCATGCCCTCATATATTCTATCTGTGTCTCTCGCTCGAGTACATTTATTTACTCCTCCTCCTCCTCCTGATCTTCCACTTACACTGCCAGCAGTGAGTTCCATTTTACTGGGGCAGTTTCTGACCCAGGCAGAAATACATTTTTCTTTTAATAAGCAACGCAGCCCATCTCTCTCTCCCACCGAAAAGCGGCATGTCGCTCTCTAGAATGTGATAGCATGTTCATCCCAATGCAGATTCAGCTGAACCAGGCTAGTCTCAAGCTCAAAGTTTTTGTGGCCGGCTAACTCACTGTGGGGAAATCTTGATAAGGAAAGGAAGTGGCCTGGACACCAGGGACTTGATTTAAAGCCCACGGAAGTAAATGGAGAATTTTTTTTCTTTTTTCTAAGGTTCAGGCAAATTCCTTCCCCTGGCACTTTTCTCTGAGCGCTGGAAATAGGACGTATTAAGAGAAGGCTTGAACCCCTGAGTGTTCAGCCCAGTTCTGCAGACCTGAGTGGTTTAGAGGAGCACTTCAGCTAAGGTTTGAATAACCATCCCAATGTCTGAGTGCTTATCTGAGTCAGGCCACTAACCCTTTTAATAAGAGCAGTTACAAAGCATTTCATCATTTTCAAAGCACCTGATTCACATTAACTAATTAATCTTTTGAGGTTTGCCCATCACTAACTGATCAATATCTTTAGCTCAGAGCCTCAAGGCTGTATGGGATGCATTAGCTGTTCAGTGACTGCAGCAAATGCAAGCAGTCTCTTAATCTGATTCCAAACTGGGCCATTTATTTTATCTCCCCATTTGGAAAGGCCTTTTAAAAATAACCAAGTTTTTTGAACAAAAAATAATTTATTTTTAAATCTACTTGCCATTTATGCAAATGCCACTTGGAGGTTAAACAACAAATAATTAGACCCTTCTGCAGAGTTTGGATTAGTCCCCATTTTTATATTCTTAGTGATAGCAATAAATGCTTGACTAAGAGTCCAACACTGATTTCTTCCCCCTGCCTTGGTATTTGTTGAAAAAACAAATCCATCCCAAGCCTCCCCTGAAGCTCACTCTATGCAGAAAAAAAGCTCCGTGGTGTGTGACTAGATAGCTCCCACTGCATCTCACTTTCCCAACCAATTAGGAAAACTTTCAGCATTTGAATTTTGCATGTTCACTTTTGCCAACAGCTCACAATGCTGAATTCAGAAAGGACTTTGGAAAAACAAACAAAGATCAAAATTTGTTGGCATTTTTCTCCTCCTTGTCCCTTGCTTCCAGCCTTCCTTTAATCTGTCTACTGAACTACCAAACCTCTGGGTGCAGTGGGATGGGGGTTGCACTGCAGAAAATGCTTGTTTCCTAGCTGAACTAGGGTGACCACTCGCATTCCCAAGGAAATAAAAGGGCAACTGTGTGACAGGTATGAGGACAAAATTGATTTTTCAAGGGACATTTGTCTGTGTGATTTTTATTTATGGTAAAAACTGCACATAGTGAGAATTCAAACACTTAGTAGCATCTAGTGTACTTTGCTGAAATATGGGACAAAGTGAATTCTCTGATCATTAACATGGGATATTAGGCTCAAAATAAAGGATTTTGTTTAAATATGGATGAGATGCACATTAACGTGTGTGTGCGCTCACACGCATACAATCGATATTACATTTGTGATTGGTGCTGTGATATGAAGACCCCACTTCTCCAAAGCAGACAAGCATAATGGGAGAATAAGTGGGAGGTTACTTCTATGTCATATTTTGGAATTGCTTTGGAGGAAAGGTCTCAGTCCTGTGGTGAGGACTAAACAGTCTCCTTTGATGGTCAGAAATGACAAGATTTTAATTTTCAAGTTATTTTATGCTTTGCAAGAAGGGAGACATAAGTATTGCACACCTTTAAACATTGACAGTGTGGCGTCTGCTAGCCTATGGTAACCTAAAACACTTATTCAAAACAGTGAACCAAATTCATCTCTCGCCATCCCGTCCTCAAACTTTCAATCTTCCTTATACGTCAAAGGGGGCTTCTACTAAAGGGGGATTGAGACATTAATCCATCTTTTTCCCTTTGTGGGTTGCCTGTATTGAGAGTTGATAATACCCAAGAGGAGCTCAGGTTTTGGACTGAAAATCAGGCTAACAAATCACCCCTAAAACATCCTAATTCGGATTAGGTGGGCTGATTGCATGTCTGCTAAATACACCTTGAAAAATGTGACCGATTCCTTCTGTGGACTTTGGTGGAAACAGGATTAGGTCCATAAGGTTCAGAATTCAGTTTTGTTTTGTTCTTAACTGGGGCATATGTGAGAGTTTTAGATGCATTTAGATATTTATGATTGAGCATTTTTTCTTCTGACTAAAGAGCACAATGGCAGCTGCAACAGGCATTTTCTTTTGGCTCTATTCTGCACTTAGCTAATTGGGTATCTCTGCAGACTTTGTGCAGTAGGAAAGGCTCACCATGCTGCTTTGCGATTGGTGGTGTTGTGACAATGGGGCGAGAGAAGATTTTTCATCAACACTGTATCAGAGCAACTTGCTTCAAAAAGCACCGAGCGAGTTAGAGATACGATTTTCAGCAAGCAGCCTCCCAATTCCTAGGGAAAGACACAGTGCTGTTGGGAGACTGTAATCTGTCCACCATCACGATGTATTTGGGGATGGCAAAACTTACTCACTTGCTTTTTGCTACTCTTTGCCTTAGATAATCAGCATTTCTGAAAAATAATGGATTTGTTATTCCATCAGGAGACTGCCCCTGCCCATGGAGCAAGACTGCCAGAAGATGCTCCCCAAGGCACTCGCTTGCCACTGCACTAGTGGTCCTGGCTCTGCTGCTGTTCCTTGGACTAGAGGCGATACATGGGGTGGTCACCTGCCTCCCCGCTATCAAGAGTTACTCGTCGTCTCTGGGCTGAGGAGCAGTAGCAGAGCCAGGACGAGGGGGTGCAGCTGGACGCCTTTAAGTCTGAGCCTCTCTGCTGATTCAAGTGTAAAACTTGCAGCAAGAAATTGAGGATTCTATTGTTACTCAGAAACATGGGTTTACTTTCTACAGGATTTAAACAACAATGCACAGAGCGCCCTCTTTGCACAGCTAAACTGCCTGAATCACAGGCTGGGATGGGATTCTGTAAGCCCAGTGGCAGCACAGCAAGCATGCAAGTAGATGATGATGACCCAGAAAGGTCTGATATATCAACCACCAAATCTGGGGAACTCCTAGCTTCTAGTGGATCATGGTCTAGCTGACCCCGAAATGGCCAAGGGCATTTTGAAACAGGCCAGGACACTTCCAGTCTCCCAACATCTTGGGCTAGCCCACCTCTGCTTTTCCTCCACGTGAGACGTGAACCTGCCCATTTGCAGTTGCAAATTGCAAGCACAGAGTGTGACGAGACTGTGAAAGAGGAGCAGACAGGGAACGGTGGTGGTGGGAAATAGGGTGTAAATTGAGCAGAGAGCTGGAAGGGCGAAAACCAAAAGGAGTAGAGGGTGGAGCAGGGAGAGGAGGGGTCAGGGCCGCCCGGGGGGGGGCAAGTGGGGCAATTTGCCCCGGGCCCTGGGCCCCCACAAGAGTTTTCCGGGGCCCCTGGAGCAGGGTCCTTCACTTGCTCCGGGGGCCTCGGAAAACTCTCGCGGGCCCCGGGCCCCCGGAGCGTCTTCGCTCCCGGTCTTCGCTGGCCGGAGGTCCTTCCTCTCCAGGATAGAAGGACCCCCCCGCCGCCAAATTACCGCCGAAGTGGGACCTTCGGCGGTAATTCGGCGGCGGGTCCCGGAACGGAAGGCCCCCCCCCTCCGAAGTGCCCCAAAGACCCGCGGCGGGGGCTGCACTTTGGCGGCGGGTCCCACTTCGGCGGTAATTTGGCGGCGGGGGGTCCCCGCCGTGGGTCTTTGGGGCACTTTGGCGGTGGGTCCCAGAATGGAAGGACCCCCCCGCCGCCGACTTACCGCCGAAGCGGGGCCCCCCACCGCCCAAGACCCCGGGCCCCCGGAATCCTCTGGGTGGCCTTGGGAGGGGTAGGGGGTGGAAGATGGGGAGAAACTGTACTGGATGAAATACTGTACACAGGACACCCTCTTGCACCAATCTGACTTTTGCAAGATTCTTCTTTCCCTACCATGGACTTCTCTATAGTTAGAAAGACATTGTTCTTTTTTTGTTTCAGAACTGAACCGCTCTGGGGGAGGGGAATTTTGATTTAAATAACTAGGGGAGAAGTTAAAACTCCTACTAGGTCTACAAAATGAAAGTCTTTCAAGAGACTAGCAAATATCAGACACCAAAAGATGTACCCACAATGCAGGTGATATTGGCCCTGGGGATAGGTACCATCCACACAAGAATTATCAATACTGTCACTGCCTCATATGTGCTACCTGATTAATTAAATAAAGCTGTTTGGAGACAGGGCCAACATTCAATGATCAGTGTGCAATAATTTCTTAAGACTAGAATTGTTTGAATAACAAAGAATTGTTTGAATGCCTGATATAATGGTAATAAACAATACACCTATAGCCAAACAAAACTACATGAGATGTTTTAATGCAGCTGCCCCCTGCCCATTCCAGGGTACGGTCCCGGCTGGTAAGCTCCGGGTTTTGATTGTCTATGGTGAGATGCCCTTAAACTAGGCCTCGGCGGTCGTGTTATCGTCACGCAAGGCGGTGGTGCCAGCATTTCTCCTCGCCCAGAGCTGGTGAGGTTGCTGTTTCTTGCCGTACTTCCTTCTTTCCCTGCAGGGCTGTTTCTTCTGGTAGAGTCCGATTTGTTCTCTTGTACCAGGAAAAAATAAATTAAAAACACAAGCCAAGGTGATTAAAATTATTTCATTTAAAGCAAACACTCCTTCCTCACCTCCCTCCATCGTTGCTCCTGCCATCACCCTATTTATACACAATAAACCTATCTGTATGCACTTGTGATCCTGTAGAGGTCTACACTGAGAAACCAAAAGTACAGATGTTAGCACCTGTATTCTGGCCAAGATCCAGTTTAGGTACCTACTGCCTGTCTGCCTAAGTTCCCTTTGCAGTTTTATTTTGACAGTTATAAGAGGCAATAGTTCCAGTGTCCTTACTTCATCATAAATAATACACCTCTACCTTTGTGCTTATTATGCATTTGTAATATTGTTTTTTATTATATATTTTCATTAAAATCCACAATGTGCAAGGTACTTTCCTAACCTAAATAAAGGCGCAATCCCTACTCTAAGGAAGGATGTATCACAAACTGATTGAGAAATTTCAAATTCAGTAGGACGGATGGGGGGAAGATCCAAGAGATGCTAATGTGTTTAACTATAACCACCAGCTGAAATTAAAATGATCAATAGCATCAACCTTCTTTAAGCACTGTCGCTCCATTCAGTTTCATCAAGAGTTACTCAGCTTGGCATAGCTGGTGTAGCTATTCCTACACGTGCCAAACTTTTTAGCAGTTTTAAAAAATATGTTTCCACTTCAAATTCTTGATACTCCCTAGCCCAGAATTCACTGTTGTTGTCTCCCCACTCCCTCCCCCCCCGAATATTCTCAAGGCAATTTCACATGACACGATAAATAGAGATTGGGCCTGAATCAAAACCCTCGATCCAAACTCTCAGAAATATTGGGCAACTTCAGATCAAAGCGTTGTGATTTGGGGCCCAACCTCTGTATTAAGACTCATTTGTACTTCTCCAGAATGAGCTGTGTTATGGCATGTGTAGGAATAGCTAGCTGTATGCATAGACTTAAGGAAGGCTTAGCTTGCTCTGCTGGCACACCTCCAGGCAGTATGATGGAGATATGCTCTAATTCAATGACTTCCTATGGTCTGTGTTATACAGGAGGGCAGACTACATGGTCACAGTGGTCCCTTCTGGCCTCACAATCTGTGTGTTAAGTCCTCAATAAGTAATATTGCATTCAATGATTCTATTCCATAGAAGTAACTATTTTTGCCAACAACCCACATTTAGAAACATTTCTCACCCATCCAGATTTGATTCCTAATTCTGCTTTTACTCCCCAGTCTGAGACGAGCTGGGATTGCTGTGGAGTCAACAAACTGCCACCCAGTGGAAACATCTTGTATCAGTAGCATCTCAATAATAATTTCCCTTTGGGAAGCTGTGTAGAAAGGATTCCTTTCCAGTTCTCCCCAGGCCCTGGGCTAAGGTGAGGGATTCCAAGACCTTGCCTAAGGCTTTCTCTACACTACTACTTTTGTCGGGAAAACTTGTGTTGGTCATGGGTGTGAAAAAACACACCCTGGCCAACATAAGTTTCACCGGCAAAAATGCTGGTGTGGACAGTGCTATGCTGGTAAGAGCCTCTCCTGCTGACATAGCTACCACCACTTGTAGGGGGTGGTTTAATTATGCTGACAGGAGAGTTCTCTCCCGCTGGCATAGAGTGGCTACATGGGAGACCTTTCAGCGGCACAGCTGTGCTGCTGTAAGGTCCATAGTGTAGACATAGCCTAAGGTTGCACAGGATATGCCCATTAAAAATATACTTCTTTCTTCCCCCAGTATTGCAGGGAAACTTAGTCAGACAAAATCTGCCCTTAGTTATGCTCATCCAAGCCCCTTGCACTAATGTGTCTGAGGACAGAATTCAGAATTTCTTTATGTTCACAGCCATTCCAAGGTAAAAATTGTGACTGCTGGCAATTTCCAGCAACATCCGGGACAAACCTCATTGAATTAAGTTTAAGTATTTTAGGAGTCCATTGTATTAAAAGTTACATTTTTATGTGGCGTTGTAGGGTTGTATGAGACTGACTAATGTAAACCTTGGGGAAATGCTAGGGACAATATGTGTGAAGTGGATTTCCTAGGAACTATTGGGGAGGAGGGGATTGCAGCCTCCCACCAGCAGGAGCATCGACAGCCTTTTTGGCGCCCCAGGTGGCGGAAGGTCCTGCCCCCGAAATACCGCTGATGACCGCGGCAGCCAGATGTTTGGCCGCCGCGGTCGCCGCCCTCCAAATGTCAGCATCCTAGGTGACTGCCTAGGTCACCTAATGGGTTGCGCCGGCCCTGCCCACCAACTATCTCAGCCTTTGCAGCTTTACTCCCAGGCATGACATTTTGTCTGCTGATCACTTGTTACAGGGGGACAGTTCAAAGATTCTTCAGGCCCCAACAGACTGAGGAAGGACTTTTGAATCAATAGCCTGAGTTTAAACTAACAGAGGGCCAGCCCCAATTTCTTGTAAGGTGGTTTTTGATGTTTTCTCTGTAACACACCTACCTCTGCAATGCTTCTACCTTGCTTAGAAAAAGCTGTGTGATAGTTACGCTATCAGTCTCTGAAGAGAAAGCAAGCAGGTCTGCTTAGGCAGTCTGTCTTTTACTGGGAATAACACAGTGCAGGCAGGGAACCGTTCAGCTTGGAAATACCTGGTCACAAGGGGAGAGAGATGCATGTCTCGCTTGAGAGCGGCAGAAGCCAGGGGAGCCTGAGAGTGAGTGTTCTTGCTGGACCACTGAGGGAAATATAGATGCAGTTGCTCTGAACTGTGACAAAAATATCTCTAATATGTTTTACCTTCGGTTGGTTTGGGCTGACTCTCACTCTTTGCACCTGGAACCAGCAAGTCGTCTAAGTCTTGCATTGCAGAACTAGTAGTAGCTTTGTTGTTCCTCTTGTTTTTCTCCTCGTCACGTTGCTGCACAAATTAAAACTGTTAGATTTCATTTGCAGTTGGAGACGTGATTTGTGAAATAGTTGCTTGGTGTTATGCGTTTCCTGAGGGGGAGTTACCTATGTATGAAGAGTGACAACATTTGATGAGGTCTCTGTCTCTCTGAGTAGCAATGCCTTCTCTTTCATGGCCCCTTCTGTACTCATTCATGATCACTTGTCCCACTATGGAGTTGATTTGTGTAGCTTTAAGGAGCTCACGTGCTGCTAAAGGCCACATACAGTGTATCTAAGGTTTGGTCCATATCATATTTGAGAAATTATAGACACACATAGCTTGTATTAAGCCCTGGGCAGAGTTGAAGTTGACATTTAGCCTTAATTTCTGGAGGCTGCTGATTCCTGAGTGCTCATACTCTCACCCTTAATGTTACATCAATCCCTGGGGGTATTTCATGGAATGTACTTTATGTGGCATCAATTTTTATTCTTCTTCTGACTACGAGCCTGTGTTGTACCAGTAAAATGGCAGATACAGCCTCGTGCAGGGCTAGACTCTAATTCTGGATCTCAAGAGACCTGGGTTCTATTCCTAGCTCTGCTCCTGGCCCGCTGGGTGACCATGGGCAAGTCTCTTCACTGCTCTGTACTTCAGTTTGCCTTTCTGTAACATGGTGCTAAGGATACTGACCTCCTCTGTAAAGTGCTTGGAGAGCAACAGGTCAAAGGTGCTATATAACAGACCTAGGTGTCACTGTTCTTGTTAGCAAGTCTGTTTGCTTTGTAATTTTTATAAAGCCTACATTTTACGTTGGTAGCACTTTATCTACGCTGGCGAATCTTGACCTCCTTTTGGCATTCACTGTACGAACATTAATCACACTGAATTATTTGGGCATTGAGTTTATTATGTGGGTAATAATATGCAGTTCTGGGGAAATTTCATTGTAATTTTAGCATGAGTTAATATCCACTTATTAGGAAGCGTTACTGAACAGTATTGTAATGAGCTACTGAACACTGCCAAAGTGAAATGCACAATAAAGAAAATTCACTTTTTTTTTTATTGTGCAGTTCCATAACATGGTTTAAAATGAAAAGCTATTTAAAAATAATACTCTAGGTCAAAAGGCAAGTGCCATGGTATTTTAGAAACATCCGTACTGGATAAATCACATACATACCATTTGCATTTTCTTCTTCAGTTCCGTGTTAGCATGCTGGTATGCTTCAGCCACAGCATTCAGATAGTAGATGGCTAGGCTACAAATATAAAAAGAAGATATTATACTGACAGGATAGGGAGGTAAGCAGAGAACTCCAGCTACTGCATGTGCATGCATCAAGGGATGTGCTCAGATGAAAAAAACACTGAAGATTTTTTTCAAAGGAGCTGAATTACATGAAGAACCTCCCAAATAAGCAATGCTGCATTGGGTTTGCTGCATTTGACGTGTTGCTTGCCAATTTTGGAAAATATAAGAGTTGTGTTAGAACTGGGGTGCGGTCTGATGCAAAGCACAAGTAGCAGCAGGACCAATAGGGAACAGCTGCAGTATCTGAACTGGTAGAATGCTCATGGTCAAGTCACTGCTGTGTGTTTTGTGATTGGGTGGGAGGGAGGAGGAGGCACTTACTAGATACTGTATCACTAGTTAAAAACCTTTAAAGTTATCCTTGGCTACAAACAGGATTTGGGGGGGCACAAAGGCTAACTCACTGGCAACACCCTAAGTCTCAAAAACCCTTCCTCCCTCTTCTACCTTCCACAAATGACCTTCAATCTGTTTCCCCCCAACTCGCTCCATCATCCTTTCCCCAGCCACTGCACTCAGATGGGAGTTAAACTGGAGACTGTTATACAAATTGCCTCTTCCCCCAGGCAATAAAGGAAGTCTCTCTGTCGCAGACTGCGTGGGTTCCAAAAGCTGGCAGCTCTGTTTGCAAACTTATTGTGCAAAGTGATGGTGGGCCAGTGAAAACTTCAGTATCATCTTCCCAATGATCTCATGATAAAGACCAACCCCCAAAGGCTACATTTAAAGAGCCAAAGGAATCTCTGGTGTAGCTCTGCTAAGTTCAAGAGAGTCACACTAGGGATGAACATGGTCTGTTTTGAGCAGTCATTACTTTCACAGCAGCCCCCCTACACACTGTAATAGAGAACAACAGGGTGCTGATGTCTATTGTGGATATTTGTATGGCTTCTTTCACTGTCGTACCCGAGCACCTCACCGTCTTTAACACATTTTGACTCACAACATCCCTGTGAGCTAGGGCAGTGCTGTTATCCCCATTTTACAGATGGGGAATGGAGACACACAAAGGCTAAGTGACTTGCCCAAGGTCACCCACGAAGTCTGTGGCAAAGCAGGGAATTGAGCCAAGCTCTTCCAAGTTGAGGCTAGCCACTGAAGAGTCTTGCCTCTTCTACAAGGCACTGCTCCAGTCCACAGCCTGCAACCGAACTCTTACTAATAGGCACAGGTTGAGAAACCATGTAAACTAGAGCCAGTTTTGAGTGCAGTCATGGGCTTTGGGCTTGATTCTTTCTCTCACAAAGAGGACAAGCCCACCCCCAAAGATAAAATAAAATAAAGGTAGGAGCCACGCTAGAGGGAATCAGAAGCCAAAGGAATCAGAGGAGATGTACTGGCAGTGGCAGGCAGCCTTTCTCTCACAGAGAGATACATATTTAAAAACATGCTTAAGTGTCTGGGACTGTCTCATCCCCGCTGCCGCCAGCCAGCCAGTAATATTTTGGTTGTCAAAAATGTCTCCTCCTGCTTTTGTAGAATGATTTTATTCCTTTAAAATCCAAACATCATCTGCTCAGTGACTCCAAACCATTCCTGGAAAAGCACCATCAATTTGCTGCTACTGCTTTAAAAAAAAAAAAATCTAGTATATAACAAGTAATATTGGAACAGCAAAGCTTACTGACAGTTCATAGTTTGACTGCATAGCTATGGCTCAGATTCAGTGAGCTGGAAACCAAGTTAGAAGGCTTTTTGTAGGGTAGATTTAAAAAGAGTGAATCCAAACACTGCTAGACAGGGCAAGTCTGTCGAGGATGACTAGTTTATTTTGAAGCCTTTTTTTATATACTTCCTGGGTGGGTGAGGGAATAACGTGTACATAAAAGGTCTGTCTGGAAAGAACATACTGAAGTTTGCAGAGCTCTCTCCTATGTAATTAAGACAAACCTCCATCTACTCTATATTAGTGATGCAGCATTTTGGGAAATGAATTTTTTCCTTATGCTCATGGAAACATCTGTTGGTTATCTGTAAGCAGATAATAGTTTTATATCTACACAACTGAATTTTATGATTAACCTAGGTCTTTTTTTTTTTATCTGTTGCTTTTGGTTCTAAGACCCTCCATGTATGTCTGGTTTTGACCTGACTGCACTTAATTGCCTGAAGGAACCATGTTTTTGGAAAAGATCACTGGAATCTGCTCTTTCAGAGCCCTTGTGGTCTCCACTGGCTCTCTGTTTTCTCTGTCCCTTATTCTCCAGATCTTTGAGTTACTCTGAGTAAATCAATTTTCCTTTCTGCAGATTCCAGTTTCCTTTTCAGTCCTGTGGCATCCCTTCATTAATAGCGGTAATCATCTTCAAATCTTGGAACTTCTCCCCATTTCACAACTTATTTAATAAGTGAATCAATAGATGTGAACTTGGTTAAATTTTTTTCCCATCAGGGCATTAATGCATTCCCATGCTACTTGTGGCATTTTGTCAGCCTATGTTCCTTCTCTCATATATTTGTTGCAGTTATTCTGGATTTGCTCCAGTTCCTCCCTGCACCTTATGGCTCTGAGTGAAATTACGGTCGGCATTTTAGGACTGAGCTGCTCATACAGCTTTTGATCTTCACTTAAGGGGACTTGATGGAGGGAGGAGAGGCAGGGCAATACCATGAAAAAGGGTGGTGGAGTAGGCTCTCTGAGAAGCTGCATCTTACACATCATGTGATTTGTCCCCCAGTTGATTTTTGTGACAATATAAGTAATTTGCACTAGGTGTGTGTGGATTGCTCCCCCAGGCTAGTGGCTGGTCCACATTAGAGGTTTGAGTCTGCTACTGTTTTCCATAAGGGGGTAAGTTCTTTAACTCCAGCAGTAAAGGTCAGATTTTCAGCTCTGTAGGTCCTGAGTTCAAATCCTACTATTAGCCCAAGTGAGGGTTGGTTACCTATTCATAAACTTTGTTTATGTAAAATAGCTTCTCCCAGAAAAATGAGGCAACTAGAAGTAGAGAGGAAACAGAGACAAAACAATTTCACTTAAAGTGTAATATCTAGAATGTACTCTCTGGCAATTGAGACAGTGTAAATGAATAGGAGTCATCTAAAATTGTTCCCTCTCCACCCCCTCTCCTTTCACAATTCCCCCTCCTTTTCCAGAAACAAATGAATTCAGTTCTTAGAAAGAGAGAGCACATTTTATGAGTGGCTGCCTGCCACTAAAACCAAGCTAATATAAATTTATGATTCACCCGTCACTGTTTGCAGAGGTTATTTTTTGTATTAAGGCTGCATTGCAGGTTGCCTTATCTGCTTCATTTAGGAGGAAGAGATGCAGTATCTTTCAGAGCTAAGTGAAATGCTGGCAGCTGCATTTTCTCTTTTTAATCTAGTTATACGTTGGAGCAGGATCAATGTAAGGGACTGGCCCCAGTTTGGACCTATCTTACTGTATGTACAATAGCAGGGGTGGTGGTAGCAGCTAATGGATTATAAGGAGGGAGGCAGGAAATCAGGGACTATAAATGATTCAAAGCTACCTAATTATTCCTGAGAAAGAAGTGGATGAGACATAAAACCAAGGCTGTGGCCACTAGCAGTCATTAATTATGACACAATCAACAGCAGTGGTAGTTTTAGCTATGTAGATGCTTGTTCACACTAGCTTCTGAAAAACTTTCAGATGGTAGCTGTTATGTTTCTGAAAATCTGATAAATTGAAAGGCACAGTTGGCTTATCTGACACTTTAATTGGCTCAGAAAAACACCCAAGCAAGAAAGCAACAAAAAAATAGTCAAGTTACAGCAGTGAGAGGGGTTCTTAGTTCCAAGCTACTTCATTCCTAAATGCCAACTGCAGCCAACTCCAGCTGCTTTCAAGCAGCAAATCTTTTGAACTCTGCCATGCAGAATGTTCCAGACATTAAAATTGTAGAAACCACAAATAATCACAACAGTCCTTAAAGCTACATGTGCTAATCACAGCTGTGACTTTTAATCACTGCTGATCTAGGCTATCTAGTTGCAATCTAGAGGGAAAAGGCTGTGTATCTCATTAAAACCTCATGATCTCTCAAGTCTCCCTTCTCTCCAAACCTGTATTATTGCAAATCTAACTTACACCATAAGCAGAACTGCAGGTATAATCAGGCCCGGATTTGCCACATAACTGAAGATCTTGGCTACAAAAAGTGGAAAATCCTGCTTGATGGTCTCTTGGATGACATCATACATTCTTTTCTTTCCACTGGAAAGATAAAACGACCAATTACACATTGTATCTGGTTACTGAAAGGCCACAGTACTGCCTTGTTAAACAACTTTAAAAGATTTTTATAAAGAACAATAAAATTATTTCATTGTCTGTCAACGTGTTGTTTGCTACTGAGACTTCAGATATTAAAATACTGTTGAAGTGACTTCCTTACAAATATCTTTCAGTCTAGCCACTCTTTCTTGAGTTCTAATTACCTGTTTTTAGAGGTATTGATTGTGTGAATGACCTCTACAAAGGTAACTTGCTTCAAGCACTAATATATATGTATATGTTACCTCTCCAAGTTACTTCATGAGCTCTACTTATTTATTTCCCTTGAATCCACACAAATCCTACAGACTTAAAAAAAAAATCTGAGATTTGTGACTTTCATATCACATTGAAGATGGTCTTTTTGTTGTGGAGATAGCTCTGCTTATGCAAATCAATGCTTTAACTAATGAGCCAACTTCAAGAATAGCTAAGTAAGATCGAAATTAGCAATCTGTGATGATCACTAATAGGAAGCCCACTCAAGGAGTAATTTTAAACTAGACTGAATAAAGCATTAGAGAATCTGCTGTGTGCAAATGAAATAATCATACACAGGAAAGGGGATGGGTTACATAAGCTAGGAGGTTTCTTCATAGCATTCAACACTTATGATTCTGTGAATCAGTGCTGGAGTCAAATCATGACCATTTCTGTGGGTCATATTAGCCCTACTCATAATCCTTAGACTCACTGTATTCTTGGTTATTTAAGAGCTAAAATAATTATTCTGGACTCCAATTTGGAAGAAGTCACAGTCCATCCTCATGACAAGGGTCAACAGAGACATAGAGGCTGAACCAGTTTCACCCATCTGCATTAGTCAAGTATGGTACATTACTAGCCAAATCCTCAACATTATGGTGGGAGCTGTGCTGAGAGGGTTGAGCAAGGAAGATACAAGTGGATTTTGAAAGAGAAGCTTCAAGGTTTGAAATAATTCTTTAATGCTTCAGACAATGCTTGGGAATTGTTGTGAATTGATTTATGGACTTTGAAAATCTCCTGTGGTTCAGGTACACCACTCACATCTGTCTATGTACAGATTCTGTCTTTGAGAGTAGTGCATGACTGTGTGCAAGTACTGTAGTGGATGATATTGGACTTTTTACTTTCATGTGTCCACTCAGTGGGAGGACCCCGCCACTCGGCTGCTCATGGAGCATGAAAAATGTTTTCTGCTTTGGTCAGCAAAACACCAAGGGCCAGCCCTGCATGTGACTGTCATGTCTGTGAAAGGTAGTGGCTGTGGAGATTGAAGTACTTTTGTTTTATAAACCAGGTACAGCATGAGTAATGAAGTTTCCTGCACTGTTCCGCTCACATAAATCAGCCTAGGAAATAGAGAGTCCACTTCAGGGAGGCGGGTGGAGAAAAAAGGGGGAAAGTCATCTCTCCTGAGTCTGCCAAGAAGTTTCCAGATAGTCTGGTAACTTTTGTGATCTAGAGCCCTGCCGTGGGAGGAGATTTCTAACTCATTCCAACATAAACACTCAACAATCATTAGAGGGTAACAAGTCATTGTTTGTGGGTGTTTGTGTATGTGAGGGCAGGATTGAGAACACAGGGCTGGATATTGTGATGTACTTTTAAAGGGCAAGATAATTAAATCCTGCTAGTCTGGTCTATAAATGAAGAAAATCTTGGTATTTCCTCTCATTCTCCAGCTCTCCACAGATTTCTGCTGACATTCTCCATTAGCAATTGAAGAAGCTAAGACAGTGCAACTAAAGAAACGATTTGTTCTAATCTGGCTCCTTGCTGAGTCAGGCTCAGTGTGCACCAGGAAATAATGTTACTAAATCAAATCCAAGATCATGGGCATATTAATCCAGTCCCTTGAACACTCTGTGCGGTGCTGGTTTGGAAACACAGAGAGAAATACCATTAATAAAGTAGCAACAGAGAAGCTCAGAACAATCTGATTTCTGTTATTCCTCCACCAAATACAAAAATGATCACATGTTGCGGTAGCTATTGACTATCGGGAAGCCCTTGAAAGATGGCATTTGGGGCTCCTCTTTCTTTGCAGAACATTGAAATGTGTGTCTGGGACTTTTTATTCTAGGGCATCATATTCAGACACAGACATCCATTCTCCATGGATATGCTCCAGAATCCTCTGTTGGTTCCCATTGCACTTTTTCAGGAGGAACGACAGGAATAGGTGTCAGAGGTTTTATGGGATACTTTGGTTTTGGAGATGGCAGGAGACTCAGTGAATTCTGCTATCTAGGAGTAGGTTTGTCACCCTAAATGACTGTTTGTTTGCAACTCAGTATTGGTCATGATGCACTGGTGCATGTTCTAAAGAAAAAATGTAACTAGACCAGAATAGAAATATTATACAGTCCTTGTTAGGCAACATGCCTTACTTATTACACTATTTTTTGCATAAAAGCAGAAGAAGAATTCAGGCTTGTCGTTATTTCATACCTGAATGGTCCACAGTCAAAGGAAGGAGGGAGGGACATTATGGTGTAGGCCACTGGCAGTAGGCTTAGGAACAGGATCAATAGCAAGAGTCCCATATAAAAATTATTGGATTTGGATGCTTTGAACACGCGTTCATGAGGGACATTGCTACTCATAACTGCCCAGCACTGAAAATACATGGAGGTTAGTAAGCGCAGCACATTTATACCAACCAGTCCAGGTGCATAAAAGGATCCCATCCTAAAAAAAACACAAAAAAGAGAGCACTATTTACCTAGACTAGGGTTCTACTTCAGGATCAGCAAACACATTAGCATAGGTGACAGGTACACATGGAAATGATTCTGGCTAGGTCAGTTTATGCTGCTCTCATTTCCCTTCCACCCACCACATGCAGAAAATGACCACTCCCAAAGGAGCATCCATCCTCCGCTGGCATATATGTAGAGACATGAGTGCATCTGAGGCTACGTCTTCACTACCCGCCGTATCGGCGGGTAGCAATCAATTTCTCGGAGATCGATATATCGCGTCTCATCTAGACGCGATATATCGATCCCCGAATGAGCTCCTGTCGACTCCGGAACTCCACCAACCTGAACGGCGGTAGCGGAGTCAACATGGGGAGCCGCGGACGTCGATCCCGTGCTGTGAGGACGGTAGGTAATTCGATCTAAGATACTTCGACTTCAGCTATGTTATTCACGTAGCTGAAGTTGCGTATCTTAGATCGATTTCCTCCCGTAGTGTAGACCAGCCCAGAATCTAACCTTTCATTTAAAACAAAGCTTCTAGCCTTCATGGTTGGGAAAGAAAACCATGAAAATGTTCACTGAGTATAACTGGTAGAGAGACATCTGCCTAAGTCTGCAGACTGCCTCCAGCAGAGGGGGCAGTAGTAACCACTAGAGCCAGCTATTTATCACCAGAGTAGACAAGGTTCCTCAGCTGCTGCTTTGAGGAGACACCTGCCACTGCTCCCAACACTGTGAAGGCAGAAGGGGGCCACTGCTTGGTGATGGCTGTGTGGGTCCCCATGTTGGGTTGTGCCCTGGCCCTGATTGCCTTATTCCAGCCCAAGCTCCACCCAATTGATGCATCTGTTAATGGTCAAACTTGTACCACCTGGTAACATGCTCAAAGCATGCAGATCTCCCTCCCCAACAGAAAAATCAAAATAGGTTATCATGTCATCCTTAAGAGATCTATAATCTGGGGGAAAGGTCAATTTTATCATCCAAAAATAATCCTATAAAAGGAGTAGGTCAGGATCTGCAGTACTAATTTCCATTTAAAATCGGCCAAATATTTGTACGTGAAGGTGAAGAATGAGCTGGGTTTTTTGTTTTGTTTTTAATAGCAAGGAACAAAAGTCAAACTTCTTTAAAACAAACAAAAACCCATGCAAATCAGTCCATCCAGTTTGGAAAATCTAGCTGCATTACCAGTCTCTTGAATTCTTAGTGCTGTTAAGGATTTTTCCATTCCAAGGGTCTGGGGCGGGTGGGGGGAGAGCAAAGATATCTTACCAGATCATTCCTTGATTGAAGATCAAGCCCAACACGTTACCACTAATATCAAATTCTGCATAGGAGGGCTATATGAAATGAGAGGGGGAAATAATTTATACATAAATGATCTGCTGTTGCCTGGTTTGCTAAGGTATAAAGGTGCTCATTAAGTTCTAGTGTGTTAGGGGATTCCAAGTAGAGCCCAGATTGCCTGTCTATTGAGTAGGTAACCTGTGCAGCTATGAAAACCAAGGGGAAGTTGTGCACTGTGGACCTCCTCTCCTCTCTTGCTGAAAGCTGGGAAGGCCTCTGGTGGTGGTTACCAAGTGTTTGGAATTACTTTGTCCTTGTTTTGAATCTTTGAATAATAGAGTCAGCTATGAGGAAAAGGTCGACAATGTGTGGGTTTATTTTACTTCTCCAGCTGCTGTATCTGCCCACTGGCCTAATTATATCTTGGCAAGATGTTTAATGTTTGAGTGGTTATAACAAGGTTGAGAGTGAAAAATACCCTGACTACAACCACTTGCTTAAATTTCCCAGAAGCAGGCTGTGAGGTGGGGGTTGGGGGAAGGGCAGAGAGGGGTAATTCTGAGAGGACTTGTGGCTTGTCCAATATGTGGTGTCATTTTGTACTGAACTACCTAAATACCAAAGTTTTCTGCAGTGGTGGTATAGCTATGTTGGTCGCAGGATCTGAGAGACACAAGGTGGCTGAGGTAATATCTTTTAGACCAACTTCTTTGGCAAAAGAGTAAAGCTTTCAAGCTCCACCGAGCTCTTCTTCAGGTCTTTCACAAACAGAAGTTGGTCCAATAGAAGATATTACGCCTCACCTATCCTATCTGTCTAAATACCAAAGGGCAGAATTGCCTTGTGTGAAACAGAGTCTCTTGATGTTGTAGGAGCTGACAGTGCTATAGTATTAGTATGGTATAGATACGTATTTGATCTACCAGACGGTGGCATTCATCTCCAAGGGGAGATGGTGAAAGCCTGATTGCCTGGGATATTAAAAACTGGACAGAAGAAACAATAGAGTAATATGTTCCAGGGTACAATTCTGCCCTGGATTCAGAAATGGGTGGTGGTAAAACAGACTAGACAAGCTAAAAGGTCTTTTCTCTCTCTAATGGTTGTAATTCTGTAAATTGTGTGTGTGTGAGAGAGATTTTTATCTATTAAAATGCTACAGGCAGGTCAAGCATGATGCATAATTTTGTTTTGTTCAGTAGAAATAATGCTCCCTGAAAGAATGGCATCTTGTTTTTGTGAGACGGCCAAGGGAACAGTAGTCCTACTACAAAGTGTCATTAAAACTGCTCAGTCTGACACCATATCTAACTTCAAAGTTTTGCCAACACAATTTATGTTGACATACAGCTGCTGCAGTTAGTACACTACTTGTGTGCGTGCATACGTGGCTCCTTGCATTGGCGCAGCGTGTACTCACCGGCAGTGCTCCTGTCAATGCACAGTGCGGTGTATCCTGATAGGTATCCAAGCATGCAACTTGCCACTATTCATTTCACTGTGTTCTGGGTAGTTTTGGCAATACATAGTGGGACAGAAATGACTCACTCAGTGGTGACTGGGAGCCAGGGGTCAACTTCCAATAATGCAATGTTCTCTATTCCATAATATCATTTCTGTCCCATAATTTTCATGCTTATTTTAAATTTCCCCATGATGCTTGTGAGCCCTAAAACCTCTGCACTTAATGGAAGGCCGAAATCTTGGGAGGCACATGTCGTGCTTAACACACACACCCACTCCCCTGCCCATAGATTGCAAATATGATTGCTTGCCCCAGGCACTAAAATATCTAGTTAGAGCTCTGATCTTCTGAAGAATGATAAATTTCCCAGCCTTTCATCTGGTAACACAAGTTGGGCTAGGATGCTTAACTCTCAGTCAACCCCAACCTGTGAGTTGAATACTAAGTTTCACTGAATTTGACAACAAAAGGAGGAGCATGTGAGCAACAGCAGGTTCTTCTTGGACTTCATATTCAGCTCCTGTGTTTCAGGGAGTGGTTGTTTGAACTTATGGGTAAATGATCTTGTTTTAGTAGTGTGCAGCAGGCACAAAGAATTACCTGATGGTCTTCCTCCTCTTTGCTGTCCTCCAGAGACAGACTGCTTTGGGGTATACTGCTTGAGAAGGAGATAGTCTTTTAGCCTTGTACTGCTCTTGCTGAACTCTGGGGGATTGGGATTAGACCCCAAGCCCCTGAAGGTTCACGTGCTTTAGCTTGTTAAGCCTGGTAAGCTTGTGATGAATTCTGAATGCAGTTTGTTTCTGGGTTACAAAACCATTATGTAGCATGACTGTGTCAAGGGCCAGAGACAAAGGAAGTAGGGAGCATATAATGAATCCTAAAGCAGCACTTTTAAGTGTCCCTGAGAGATGGTGAATAGATGTAAAATAAGCCATTTTTTTCCTATTTATTAAAAAGTGCCTGAAGGATGCAAGAGGCGTATTTCATAGCTTTCCTGGAGGGTGTCTCATAAAACAGCCGGAAAGGATAAAAGGAACCCCCCAAATAGCATTGTAGAGGTTGTTTTGAGGAAAACTCTTAGGAAATCAAACAAGTCTAACAAAAAGAAAGGAGGGGGGAGTCGAAATGGAGGCTGGGGCATAAAAGCTGAGATTCTCACAAAAGCAAGATTCATGAACATGGTTCACACACACAGTTTGAATCTCTGACTTCTTCAGATTGAAAAATGTGCCCTGCTATGGAATTTGGGGATTTAAGCAAAGTGGCAGCAAAAGAGAGGGGTGGGTATTTAACTCTAGAAAACTTCCGTCACTTCCTTACTATTGAAAGAGAGTATACAAAGGAAGGGTACTGGATGGGAGACACATGGGTGAAGGAGATTAAGAAGGCCTAGGGTAAAGTATGACCTGCTGTAGCAGGCACTGAAGTCTTGACGCATCCCTTTTTTAAAATGCAGAACTGATGGCTCCGTGGCATACAGGTTGAATAAAAAGTGTCAGTCATAACAAATCAAGCCACACATATGGGAAACTTTAAGGAACAGGGAGGCAGTTTGCCAAAACTGGGAGGAAAATCTTGATGGCACGAGATGTTTAAGTGCAAAATCACAGGATGGACATAAATGAAACTGTGAGAATCCTTGAGAGCTGAAAGACTGAAGAATGTTCCTATTAGTGTCCCATAAGTGCAAAGCACTATGGGGCAAGGGGAATTCAAGCACCTATTACTAGTCTAAAAATATGCTCTCACCCATGTTGCTCTCTTCTCTGCTTGCATGAGGAGGGAGTGCTGCACCCTCCCCCACAGAAATCATCCTAAGGGGCTATTGGATAAGCAGAAAGCAACCTTCCCCCTAACCCCAACTTCACTCTACAGGACAGTGGGAGAGGTAAACACTTCTGTCTCACTGCAGTGGCAGCTATGCTAAACTCCATGGCATATAGCCTGTAACCCCATAAGGGTTAGTGCTGTAAGTGGGACACCCTCATAAGTTTAATTAGTGAAGTGTGTCTGTTGACCAGCAGAAAGTGCACTGTGGAAGGAAATCTGCTCATTGTTCTATTGGAATTATTAGGGCTTATGAGACCTTGTGGAGTTCAGCTCATTGTGGTGTTTGTGAAATGAGCTGTGAGGGGATGAAAGGGAACCAGTCCCTGGGTATTCACTTGGCAGTCAGAGCTCAATGACCAAGAAGTTACTCACCACTAACTGGTAAGTTTGAGAGAGTTGCCTTGGCATATTTACAAGTGTAGGAAGCAATGCTGAGCTTCAAGAACATTCTGGAAAGCACTGTCTGTTGGGCCATGTTCTAGTGTGCCCTTACCTCCTGTGCACCCTTTCATGCCTAGAGGCAGCATTGCAGGCAGTCCACTTTCTTGGCCCCACAATGGCCTCTCTCTGTCTGCATTTTCCATGGCCTAGCTCTCTAGCCAGGTCACTTAAAAGTTCAGATCCCTTCCAGGATAACAAAAGATCCAACTGTAAATTCACAATAAATCTCTAAAACTAATAACTTCTTCTGCCCCTCTCAGGCCACTCTACACCCTTCTGCTTTGCATCTACTCCTGGGCCCTACACAGTTTCTTGTAGGCTGCTCCTTCCCCAGCAGGATTCCCCACATTGCCTCTCTTCTCCAGGGATCACAGGACCCTAACCTGATCCCTGTGGGTCTCTTCTAGCCTGACTTCCCCCAGGGCTTTCCCAGGAAAGGAACCCTCTTTATTCCTCTCTCATGAGTCTCATCCCTCTGACCTGAGTTCAGCTCTGTTTAAATTGTCTTCTGCAGCTGGGGACAGTCATTCTGATTAAGCTTCATCACACCCAGCTGGGATCACTAGTTACCCCTAAGTTGCTAGACCATGGTCAAGGTTGAGTCCATCTAGCCAGCCTCTGACAGGCCAAATGAGCATTCTCTTGTAGCACCAAAAAATGTATAAACTGGGCTTATAAAAGGACATGCAGCCCTAACTGCTTCAGTTCCTTTCTTTTTGTGTCTAGCTGTAAGTGGGGAGACTTCCTCTCAGCTCAAAGTGATTCTGGATTGTATGTTTTCTTAACCTCAGAGTTCCTTTGTTAGTGGTTGGTTGTTTTTTTGCTTCTATAGTTTAGGTAAATCCATGCCATGACACATAGGTTTTTAAACTGGTCTCTGGGTTAGCTACTGGAGTGGCTGATGTAGTTTCCAAGGGTCTAAGTAAGGCTGGATATAAGTGGTGTGCATTATTCTCCTCCATGTTGCCTGAGGTGAATTCTTGCACCTACTGTTTATTCAGCCTGGAAAAAACTGCATGTGTACATAAAGCAGAAGGAACACTATATTCAAGGGCAAATATTGCATAGGATTCATACTGTTACTAAGATATCCTGCCTCATCTATAGTGGGCGCCATCAATAGGGAGGTCCTGGGGCTTGAGAAGGGGACCTAAATGGGGAGGACTTGAAGGTTCAGCTAAGTGAATTTCAATGGTGGGGAGGGAGGGATAGCTCAAGTGGTTTGAGCATTGGCCTGCTAAACCCAGCATTGTAAGTTCAATCCTTGAGGGGGCCACTTAGGGATCTGGGGCAAAAATTGGTCCTGCTAGTGAAGGCAGGGGGCTGGACTTAATGACCTTTCAAGGTCCCTTCCAGTTCTAGGAGATTGGTATATCTCCAATTAATTTAAATTTAAATCAGCAAGTGAGCACACAATTGATTCCTTGTGAATTCAATTGCATGGTTTAGTTCACGAACACCAAAATGGACTGAATCTTGCAGGGTTCAGTCAGTCCTTATCTTAGTAGGACTAGAGCAGGATGGTTTTGTTTGTTTTTGTTTTTTAAGGTGAGCTTTATTGACCTGCAGAGAAATGTTGCATGGACACACTTCATGAATTAAAATATCAAATTAGATTGTAATAAGGCTTGATGCATTTTAAAAAAACGAATATAAAATGTAAATAAATGGCTAAAAATTGCTTATATCCTTTCAGCTTTAAGGCATTGACTTACAAATCCAGCCTCAAGGTCCCAGCACCAGCAGTAGTTCACAAATCTGACAAAGCAAGCACGAATAAAATCTCCCACCAGGATGGTTACATAGGTCACCAGAATATCAGACACAGTGAGTCTTACAAATTCCTGCAATTGAACACAAGGAAAGAGAAATTAGCTACTGTAATTTAAGTGGTGCATGATAAGACTGTATCCTCCCTTCATCTGTTTCTCTCCATGAGTGACCTTTAAACAGAATAGAAGTTGGGTCTTTTCCTTGTCTTCTGACTTTTGGTAATACTTGCCATCTGTGTGTTTCAAGAAGCACAGGCTGCATTACAGCCACCAACTATCAATTGCTGGCTGGCCTTCTTGGTCTAATTTTGATTATTTAGGTCTAATTTCAGTTGTTCTGTTCTCATTATGGTTGTTTGGCTTTAGAGTGCAGATGCTGGGCGCCGTTGGTGGGATGTGATATACAGGAGCTCATACTAAGGCCAGAAGGGACCACCAGATCATCTAAATTCTGTGGCTCCCGTATGTATAGTTTGCAGTGTTGTTGTAACTGTGTTTGGCCCAGGATATGAGAGAGAGAAGTTGGGTGAGGTACATCTCGACCTGATATAACACAAATTCAGATATAATGCGGTAAAGCAGCGCTCCGGGGGGCGGGGCTGCGCACTCTGGTGGATCAAAGCAAGTTTGATATAATGCGGTTTCACCTATAATGCGGTAAGATTTTTTTTTTTAGGGTCCCGAGGACAGTGTTATATCAAGGTAGAGCTGTATTATCTTTTTAGTGGGACAACTTCTGTTGGTGAAGGATACAAACTTTCGAGCTCCCCAGAGCCTCTTTTAGAAGTCTGGGAAAGCTAATCAGATTGTCAGAGCTAAATACAAGGTGGTACTGATTGTTAAGCATAAGGAGTTAACACACACTGCAAGAAACCACTCAAAATGAAGTGGGCAGGTAACACCTCTGCAGTCATAGCACAAAGGAGAGTTAGTGGATTACAGATTTGTTGTAATGAGACATAAAATCAGGGTCTCTGCTAGACACAAAAAAATCATGGACTCAATAGAGGTTTTTTTTTATGAATTTGGGCTCCCTAGCTCATTTTTTTTTTTAAGGTGTTGTGCAGGTTTCCTTCGAGGATGAGGACTGAGAGGTCCAATATAGAGTGATTGTTTTGTGAGAAGTGTTCACCCACAGGTGATATACTGGTTTTGTCTTGCATTATTTATCTGTGTGAGTTCATTTGAGAGCATAGTGATTGTCTCATTTCCCCTGCATAGTTGTTGGGGCATTTGATGCACTGGATGAGGTACACTGTATATTATGATAGGCTTGTGTAGGACCCAGGAATCTTGAAAGGTGTGTTGTGGGGAGTGGGTATTGATCATCATAGCAATGGAAATATGTCGGCAGGTTTTGCATGTGGTGCTATGGCAGGGGCTAGTGGCACTTTGAGTTGGTGGGGCCTGGTCTGTGGAGAGCTTGCTTCAGATGATGAGGTTGGGGGGGTTGTTTTGAAGACCAGGAGAGGGAGTTCAGGAAAGATTTCTTTCAGGATGTGGTCCCCATCAAGTATGGGTTGTAATTGTTTGATACCTTGTATGGGCTCCAGTTTGGGGTGGTGGTTGACAACTAGGGATGTGTGGTCAGTGGCTTTTTTGCTGTATTGAAGCAGGTTCTGTGGGGAATTAGAGTGGTCTGTTCCATGATGTGATCTACTTCTCTGGTGTACTGTCCTTGTTTCAGTGATGGTGGTTTTAAGCCAATAGAAGTTGGTTCAATAAAACATTTTGCCTCACCCACCTTGTCTCCCTTATACATTGTGATCCCAGGAAATAGGAGCAGGTCCAGTGCTAATCTAAAACATACGCATGCTGAGGTGGTTATTTCTGATTTACCACATAGCTTTCTGCAAACGTGCTCACAGAAAGCTCTGAATTTAATGAGGCTTACCCCATAAACTGTTCTGTTATGAATTTCATTTCCCAAAACAAATTGTGCTAAAACTTCTTTACAATTTGTTGGTTGATTTCAGAGCCTCCCCCATATTGCACTATAGCTACTCTTTATATTAGATACTGGGTGAAAGGTGAAAGATAGTGAATAATATTAAATTAGAAGCTACTCTTTAATGTACGACCAAACTGATAATACAGTCTGTATCACCAATTGCAATAGCTTCCAGTTTTGGCTGCTCTGTGTTTCTGAAAACCAGCCTTCTTGAAAGTATCTCAGGTTGGATACTTGGTGGCCACTCCTGAAAATTTTGCCCCAAATGTTGAGAGCAAAACATTGAGTTGGGAACTGAGCCAGGAATAGAGCCTGGGTCTCATGACAGCCCGTGCTCTGCCCACAAGATCAATCTCCTTTCATAGAGCTTCATTTGTGAGGGGAGGAATGCCTGTAATTTCTTCTGTCAGTGGTAGCTTGAGTGCTTCCATAAGCTCTGAGGAGGTATTTGGCTCTTTCCAGGCCCCTGTGCTGTACATCAGTGCTGCTGCTACTGCATGGAAGTTTTTAAAAGCACCCCATATTGCAGGCCTGCACAACGCGCGGTCCACGTGGGCTCACTGTGTGGCGGCAGGGGAGGGAGGCGGGCTGAGGAGGCGAGTGGGTGGGCAGTGGGGGGGCAGGTGAGCCGGCGGCAGGGGAGGGGGGCTGAGGGGGCGGGCAGTGGCAGGGGGGGCAGGTGAGCCGGCGGCAGGGGAGGGGGGCTGAGGAAGCGAGCGGGCAGTGGCAGGGACGGCAGGTGAGCTGGCGGCAGGGGAGGGGGGCTGAGGAAGCGGGCGGGCAGTGGCGAGGGGGCAGGTGAGCCGCCGGCCGACCCCCAACTCACTGCCGCTCCGCCTGCACCGCAGCAGGTAACCTGGGGGTGCGCAGGGGAACCACTCCCCACCCCAGATCACCTCCGCCTCAGTCTCCCTGGGCCTGAGTGCGAAGCCGCCGCTTGCTTCTCAGCCCTCCCAGGCTTCCTGCGTGAACAGCTGATTCGCGGGAAGCAGGGGGCTGCGAGCTCGGCCTGACCCGGTGCTCCAGGCGCTGCGCGGCAACAGCGTGGCCCAGCTCCCGCCGGGCGGTGTGGCTGTAGTGCCGCCAGCCACCTCCAGGCAGTGCGGTAAGGGGGCAGGGAGCGGGGGGGTTGGATAGAGTGGGGGAGTTGGGGGCTTGATAGGGGTTGGGGCGGTCAGAGGGCGGGGAACAGGAGGGTTGAATGGGGGCAGGGGTCCCCGGGGGGCCATCAGGAAGGAGGGGGAGGGTGGATGGGGTGGCGGGGGGCAGTCAGGGGCAGGGGTTCCAGGGGCAGTTGGATGGGGCAGGGGGCCATAAGGAATGAGAAGAGGAGTTGGATGGGGCAGCGGGGGGCAGTCAGGAGACAGGGAAGGGGGGTGGATGGGGCAGGGGTCCCAGGGTTTGTGTCAAGGAACGCGGAGGGTTGGATGGGGCAGGAGTCCCAGGGGGGCAGAGGCAGGCCACAACCCCTTTGTGGGGTGAGGAGGGAACTGGTTGTTAAGATTTTGGCAGCTCATCACTAGCCGGGGAAGGGTGGGGGGCTCAGGAGGCGAGTGGGTGGGCAGTGGTGGGGGATGAGTAGGTGAGCCGGGGAGGGGGGGCTGAGAAGGCAAGCAGGGGGGCAGGCGAGCCGGGGGCGAGATGGGTGGCTGAGGAGGCGAGCGGGGGGTGGGGGGCTGAGGTGGCGAGCTACGAGTCGGTGGCTGACCTGTTCTACTGATCTGGTCTGGCTCCCATCCCCTCTCCAAGGGTTGCAGCTGTCTGGAGGTGCTGCCTTCCATGCCTTCCTCAGTCACACCTCATTCATTCAATAGGGCAACTGATTACAAAGTGGGGGGAAGATCTTATTCTACTTCCAGCAAAAAGACATTTTTCTTTTACCTTAATTATACTACCTTAGGGGCCCGCTATAACATATTACCAAGGTTCAATACCGCTGTTTCGGCGGGACAGTGCTGGGGAAGGAGGGTTTGTTTCCGTGGGGTGGGCGGCGCTTGGGGGGTGGGGTTTGTTTCAGGGGGCTGGGTGGTGCTGGGGGGAGGGTTCGGCAGGGCCGGGGAGGAGGGGTTCGGCCCTCAGCTGTTTTCTTTGGAGTAATGTGGCCCTCACCACTTTACGAGTTGTGCAGGCCTGCCATATTGGTCATTTGGGCAGAAAACTTCAAAGACTTTGGTAAAATTAAAAACAACGAAAAAAGACTCCACTAAGAAACTTCTACATATTATCATAGCCAAAATCCCCAAAACTGCTTACAATGCCCACAGTTGTCTCCCAGCAAGGACCTCTAGGCACATCTGCAGGATCAATAGGAGGTGGAGTAACCGCACTGTCATTTGTTGCAGATGAGTTATAGTAGCTATGCAGGGTCCAGTGTGTGATGTTCTTTATCACTACTTCTTCAGTCAGCTAAAACAGAAGAGACACATGCAGCTGAAAACCTCTAGTGTTGGGCCTAAACCAATACACCAGGTCAGAGTACACCTACATGTAGGGCAAATTCAGGCTCCAGCCCAAATCCAGATAGGCCCAAGCTGTACAGTCTTTAATCTATCTACCGTGGCTACCACCATGATATGTAGGTGCCATCTTTAATATAAATAGTGACCTACAACAAATGTAGCCTCTGGATTCCAACACTAGCAGTAGCTCACAAAAAGCAAAGAATAATAGCATCTGGGCTTATCTATGTAGAAACCTAGTGTGCAGCAAGCCAAGCTGTGAATTTACACCACGCTAGCCTGCCATGCACTAATTGGCTGTGTGGACCCTGCTACTGCACACACAATTTTGTAGTGCATTTGAAACGGGAGTACTAGATGAGTCCTAGGGAACACATTCTATTTCCCTTTTTATCAGGATGGATAGCAGGTTGATGATTGATAGAGATGGTTCCAGTCTCCCCTGCCATATAGAACCACTGCAGCTCAGGATATAACTAATCTTGTTCATTACAATTAAAAAGTTACTAGGGCTTAATAGGTGCCTAGGCCTTGTGTTTTGCTGTGGAAGGGTGGATATTTGCGTTCCCTGAAAGCACTTTTTAAAACAGGTTATGTGTGAATGGAGAAAGCTAGAAATAAGGTTTGAATGAATAAAAAGTTGCCTTTGCAGACCCTGCTGCTGGCAGTGCTCATATTAGGCCTGATTCTGATCCCCTTGCTCATGCTAATTAGCACCTTACTCCATAGGCGGCTCTCTGGTTGTGAACAGGATTTCTTCTGTGGTAAGATTGTATGCAAGGTGAGTAAAGGCATCAGAATCTGGCCACTGTTAACAGAAAAATTGCACTGTTGTGGATGTTTTTCACAAGGATTCAGAGGGAGTCTGATTTTTCACATTTATGATTGCTCACTTTATCATTTTCAGGGCAGAATAAACTTTCCAGATTCACTTTATTGTTCTCAATTTAAAATGCTTTTCAGTGGATCATTTTTAGACACTTATCCCCTTCTATGCTCTTTATCAGCCAGCAACACTCTAATAGGAAAACTTTAAAGATAGATATAAAAATTATAACTGAGGTGGCGCATTAGTAGAAACTGCCAACAGTGTCAGATAAAAATATTCAAATTGTTCTAATCTTCAGCAATTACAGAAGACAATCCCTCTGTTTACATATATACCTTTTTATATACATATGAATGAGGGAAAAATCAGTAATATCCTATTGCAAGGGAGCCTTTTGTTCATGTTAGCTATAAGAATTCTAGAACATATGAGTCTTGTTTTCTCTTTCATTGTAGTGCTGCTTACCTTTTCATTGACATCGTCCATTAGGGCCAATAAAAAGGTATAGAGGTTCCCGAGAAACAGAGCAAAGATACGTCCCAGCTGCCATTTCAATCCAATGCGAGGATGATACTCCTCTAAGGCAGCAATGGTTTCAAACAGTGGAGGACAAAACATTCCTAGCAAGGACATAACAATTTCAACCTGCCAAATGAGGATATTACTGTTAATAACAACAACAATGTTATTTTCAGCACTTATCAAAATAGGTCTTATAGTATTTCATATATCAAGGCCACTTCACTTCCTATGAAGAGGAAGCTGACATCTCTTTTCAGAGTCTGCAATTTTCCATTAATGCAGGTCAGAAAATGTATTAACATATATATAGTGCTGAAACAGTTATGCTATATGGTAGCATGTCACCAAATTAGTCCCTGCTCCTTATTAACAAAGTCCAATTACAGTAATAAGGCTTAAACAGTGACACATCTGCACAATTCAGTGACTGCAGGCAGTTAGTCAGCAAGTGATTGGAGCTTTTGATGGCCTTGTGAAGGTGTTTTGAGCTGAAATGACTTCAATTCCTGGCATATCTAATTTCTTTACCTCCTACAGTCCCAGAATCTGAATAAGCTGGGATGACTTGTGTATTTTGCCAGGACACTTATGTTGTTATGTTGGATGAGGTCAACAGAAGATGCTCCTGTGACCCCAGTCCTGTGAGGAGCTTACTTAACCACAACTCCCTTTTTACTTTAAGGAGAGCTGAGGCCTTTCAGAATGAGGTCCAATGGTCCTATTTTAATGTAGCAAGAATATCATAGAAATTAAGCTATCAGCTTGTGCATAAAATCTTTTTTTTTTTAAAATGAGTGTCGCCTTCACAATTTTAAGAATGTTGCTGACTAGGATGGAAATATATCTGGAACTCAGTTTTCTTATGAAAACAGCAGTGATGCACAAATTGTGCCCTTGGTCACATACATGTACAACGCTGAGTTTAAGAAGAGTTGCATTTGTGTAGTCCCTGACAGAATATACAGGTTTTTCTAGTACCTACCTTACTGAGAGAGGAAACACTGGCCAGAAGTTGGGCATCAGGAATGTCTCTTTTTTTCTTTTGGGGAAAATTCCATGAGATCTTAAAATATCAGCAGAAAAGCCTCAGAGGCTACAGCTGGTTGAAATTTTTCTGAGGGAACATTTCTATTGGAAAATGCTGATTCGACTAAATTGAAATGTTTTGCAGGAATGTGTCAATTTTGTCAAAATTCTCACAGGAGATGATCTAAATATTTAGTTTGGACTTCATCATTTCAACTTTTATATATTATAACAAAAGCTGAAATGAAGTTGAAATGAAACATTTTGATAAGGTTACAACACATTCAGGAATACTTCATTCTGTGAAAAATTCCAAGATTTCAACTTTTTGCCTTAAAATGTAACAAAACCAAATATCAAAATCTCCCCATTTCCCATGAGGCGGAGATTCTATTTTTCAACCAGATCTATCAGCAATGGACAGAAGGGATCTCCATTTAACTTTTTATCTGAAGGGAGGGCACCTCTAACAGTCAAGGGACCCTTCTAGTACAATACTGCATCTCAATTCCTGGTGTGAGACGTGGGGTAAAATTTTCCAAAGCACCTAAGTCACGTAAGCCCCATTGAAAATGAATGGGACTTAGTTACTTAAGTCACTTCAGTTATGTCTACACTGGGGCTGAGGGGAGAAACAACCTTGTGGCAGAAAGTCTCAGCGCCTGGATCAACTGACTCAGGCCTGTATGGCTCAGGCTGTGGAGCTAAAACATAACAGTGTAGACATTCCTGCTTGAGCTGGAATCTGAGCTCTGAAATCCAGCAAGGTGTGTAGGTCTCAGTACCTGGGCTCCATGCCAAGCAGAAATGTCTACATAGCTTTTTTTTTGCCCTGTACCACAAGCCCAAGATCCAAACTCTGAGACTTACTCCCCCCACCCCGTATTAGATGTACACTTTGGTGCTTTTGAACATTTTAACCTTAATCCTGATGTGCAACTTGAACCCACAATCTTTTGTTTTAGCAGCTATCTTCATGCTAACAATTACACTTCTTTCCAAGGAAAGTCAATATTACAGAAAATCAGAAACAAACTCTTCTTACCTCATTTCTTTCATACCAGCCAATGTTTGGCATTTTTGAAAAAGTCTGGGACCGTTTAACCACAAAATAAATGAGGTAGCCACTTCCACACAAGCAACATATGATAAGCACGTTCGCCAGAACCCGAAGGAATCTTCTCAGATGGATGTTCTCATCCTTGTTACTTTCTTGCTCATCCACAATAGACTCCTTTATAAGTAGATACATTTAAAGAATTGTGGCAGATACATAGATTCATTGAGTTTAAAACCAGAAGGGACCATTAGATCATCTACTTTGACTTCCTGTCTATAACAGGTTATAGAATTTCATCCAGTTACCCCATGCTGTTATTGAGGATGAGGCCTTGTGTTTGACTAAAGCACATCTCCCAGAAAGGCATCCCATCTTCATTTGAAGACATCATGAGATTCACTTCCCTGGGAAGTTTGTTACAATATTCCAGTAGTTAATACCTTTACTGTTAAATATTATGCCTTCATCTTCCAGCCATTGCTTCTCATTATGCCTTTCTCTACTAGGTTAAAGAACAGTTTAGTACCCTTTTCTCCCCATAAGGGTACTCATAACCTGTAATCCAGCCACTTCTCTATCTTATTTTTGAGAGCTATGACTGTGAAATCATGGCTTTTTGGACATCTAATAAACTCTCTTTTTAAAGAATGCCTAATTTTCATTCATATTTTTATGTTTAAAGATTTCCTCTCAATTTCACTCAATTTTCCTCAGCTTTGGGAAAAATTTGGATTTTTTGAAGCATATATTTCTGGTTGGGTTGCCTGGATTGAATGTAATCAGATCATGATTAGTAGTCTCTAGGCAACCACCAACTTCCAGTCCAGGAATGAAATTGTCTTTTTGTGTCATAGTGAGGTCCATAATTAAGTTTCTTCTCGTTGGGTACAATACTACTTGCATTGGAAAATTTTCTATAAATATATTTTTTAGAAACTCTAATGTTATACTACTGGTCACATGGAACCTTCACCTTACGTCTCCCATAACACAATTTTTCTTTTCACACATTATAGCTGGGTGTTCAGGGGTAACTCATCCTGTTCTCTAGTTTGATTTGGTGGTCCGTAACAGATCCCCACCAGTACCCCCTCCTGTCCTTTGTTAGTTAGCATATTAATCCAAATGCATTCAAGATCCTGCCCTTCTGAGTTATCAACTAAAAAGGTGTCATTAATGTAAAGTGCCGCCCAATTTTACCCACTCTGACCTTCCTAAACAGATTGTAACCAGTGATTTTAACATTCCAATTATATCAAATTTCTTCTCATCAATGAGAATTCCAATTCCTCTTGCTTGTCGCCCAGACTCCTAGCATTGGTATCTAAGCAACTGAAAAATATCTTTCCTTCAGATTCTTTGTCACATTAGTTCAGTTTGTCCTCCACAATCTGAGTTTGAGTTTGTACCACATTTGCCTTCTTAGCACCCTCCCCTTGCCTTATCACACCACTTGTGGAATTTGTGTTTTCAAAACCAGGGAGATTACTGTCCAAGATGTTTGCTTAGATTATAGCTGAGTAAAGCCATTCTTTCAAAGCATTACAAGGAATTTTCCCCACACTGGATCTTTTTTTAAAAGCCACTTACCCTGACTTGATGTTGCATTTTTCTGAATTGTTAGGATCCTAAATCTTCCCTACCTACCTGCTTACCTGTACAATAAAGGAAATGGTCCAGGCTTTTCAGGATTGAGCCAAAAGAAATTAAGAACAAACCTGCTCACTACTTGGCAGCCTGAGCCAGTAATTTTCTCTGGAGAGTACCCAAAAGTTTTACCAGCTTCAAGGATGAACTTTTCAACAGCAAATATTAAAATAAAGAAGACTAAAATGACTAATGCAAGCACTCCAGATGCTGTTTGTCTACTGTTAGACATTATAAGCCCTAAATCTAATACACCTTTAAAACTGGCTTTTCTGTTGTAGCAAAGATCCTTCCATTTTTATCTATGCTTGATGCACATGTCACCTCCCTCCTTCTCAAAGGTCTTACTTTGAGTGTGAGTAATGCAGAGGATTAAGTTCAAGAAATTCAAGGACTTTGATGTAGGATTCAGCTCAAGAATTTGTATTTTAGGAAATTGAACATCACCTTTAATTACTGACTTCTCCTTCCACAATGATCTATGCAGTTGGTTTTCTCAGTGTGTAAAACCATTTCAGGTGTGCTGATACCTAAATTGCTCTTTGCTCCTCTCAAGAATGCTAGAAATGTTTTACCCAATCCATTTTATATTGGGCTCTTCTATGCACGGAGTTCATCTTAGCTGGCTGACTTTTATTGAAACTTTGTTACATGGAAAAAAAATGGCTTTTTGACCAAAATGTTAATGAAAATTTTCCATAACTCCAAAGCTGAATTTTTTGGGGGGTAACAATGTACAGTTAAAAAATTAATCTTTTTGGTTTGGTTTTCAGTAAAAGTGTTGAGTGTTTGCTTTTCAAAACCAAAAATGGTTAGCAATGCCTGATGTGTTAAAATAGAAAATGGTTTTGAAAAATTGACAACTTTTTTCCATTTTTGTCTTCTGGATTTTTATTGAAAAACCAAAACTTTTCATGGGATATTATTTTTTTTTCCTGCATATAACTGGCATTTTTCAAAAAGTTCTACAGTGGATCTTCTCAATAATTGCTTTCTCCATAACAATTTTCTTCGGAATTAATACAATATGGGCCAACCTTTGTTCTCAACTAGTCCAGTATAAATTCACAATGACTCCATTAACATCAGTAGAGTTATTGTGATTCACACCAGTATAACTGAATCAGAATTTGGCTGGTATTGCGTAACATGATAGCAAAGACCCAAATGCAAATGTACACAAACTCCTTGTCTGTCTCCTTTTCCCATAAACATGTATTAAGCTAAACAAAGAATTTTTGCCAAATCCCCTTCATTCAAGTTCAGCTTGTATACTGGCAGATTGTGAGAGTTATATTAGAAATAAAAACAAACGCAACCTCTATATTGGTATTAGAGCTGGGCTCCAAACCAGATCCTTGGATCTGAATCCCATTGGATTTAGGAAAGTTCATATTAATGCATCATGGCTAGGGCTAATCTCTCTCAGAACATAGGAATTTAGAATCACCATGGTTAATCATTTTGTCCCAGGGGGCACTTTGGGATGTTATATAGATATCCAGGTTATTGTCTAATTTTTCCCCTTTGAAATTCTGCTAAGGTGGATTCTGGTAGCATCTCCCCTGTAGAGAAAGTGTATGCCATTTGGATATTACCTTGAAGCTGGTTGTAATAGATGCAAATTTGTTGTCTGCGGTCTCTGGGTTGCCAATGAGGTAATCCCAGCTAGTGAACATTTTCCAGCTGAAAGTGAAATTGTTGTCATCCCCATCTCCTGTGTTTTCGTTGGCATTTCTGGCCATCCTGTGTGAGGACATAAATGGCAATGTGTTTACTTGCAGTATATTATTCAGCCACTAGATGCCCCTGTGTGCTATATAGAAATTCAGACAAGTTGTGATTCCTGGTAAATAAGGAAAACAAAGCTGGGACTCAAGTTATGTGGCAGTATCTGCTTTGTGTCTGGTTGTAGCTGTTTTCTTTAAATAAACACCTCTGGTTTAAGGAGGGCTGAGTCCATATATCATGATGCAGATCCACTATTCATTACAAGATGATAGCTATATTGGAGGATTTTTAATAACAGTAACTTCAATGAAATTTAGGAGGATTCATAAATGGACCAGGAGAGGAATTATTTGTATAGTGTCTAGCACAATAGGGTTCTGGTTCATGTCTAGGCACTGTGACAATACAAATAAATATCACCCTCATCATCAAACTGTCTGTGCTATTTTCCATGCTATTTAGATTAAGAAAAACAAATTTCTGGTGCTGTCAGATATACCAGCTACAACATGATGTTCCAGAGAGATTTCAATGGTTACACAATGCTGGAGTAGAGTAATATTGTAAATGTACAGCACATCTGAGTGTCTGGATACATTTCTGTGCCTCATGCCAACAAAGAACTCAAGATTTTGTGTGCACTGAATAGCAACATGCCTGTTTCAATAAACATAAAAATCCATTTGGCTTACACTTTCCTATGGGGAAGAAGGGTAGTCTTGTGGTTAACTCACATGATGTGGAGTCAGCAAATAGTCTGTTCAAAAGCAGGAATAGAACTTTTCTGTGTGACCACAGGCAAATCACTTAACTCTGTGCCTGTAATTCTCCATCTGTGAAATGAGGTTAATAACGTCTATCTCCAGTGTTTTGGGAGGCTAAATTAAATCTTTCTGAGATCCTTGACTAGAAGGTGATAGATTAGTGCAAAACTTTATTATTCTGCCCAATGCAGATTGGTTTGGGTATGCACCTGTTTTGCTCATTAGAGTTTGGATCTAATGTGTACTCATTGTGAAGACCACACAGCTCCTGTTGGTGTCAGTGTGCGGTTTTGGGGGTACAAAGAATGCAAGAGCAGGTTCTTTGGTAAAGTAGGCCCTAAAAGTCTTCTGAAATTGTCACACGGATTCTAATCACCGGGGAACTGAACTGAAAGTGCCATGCCATGTCCCTAAATCTGCTATTTTAACAGTAAGCGGAGGAGAAAGGTGAAATTCAATAGAGATTAGTTTGAATCTCGGAGGAAGAGGGGAAAACACTAAAGCCAAAAAACTATACTTACGATCTTATAACCACCATCAGGCTGTAGCCAAATACACTAACTCCAACCATGAAGTATGCCATCGGTAGCCTGTATTTCAACCAGCCAATTGTGCGTTGGTTGGTTGTTGTAGTAGCCATAAAAAAGAGCAGAATATTTGATATAACCCTAAAAAATAAAACAAAACAAAAAAATCCCACCAATAAGTTTGATTCCTTGTCTATGTGCATTTCTCTTACAAGAATGAAGGCCATTGGATTGTTTTAACCTTTCTTGTAAATTTTGCAAGTTAAAATAGTCAATTTAATGATGAAGTATTTTAGTTCTATATTTTTTGAGTTAATCTTGGCTTTTTAGCAACTAGTTTCTGAAACACCACTCCACTGCTATCCTTATCAAATGCCTGATACACACTGTGACAAGGTTGGGACTCGCCACCGGAGTGCCTCCTACTGAAAGTCTCCGGGAATTAGCTCAGTCCAGTGGAGCGCTCTCTCCTGGTGGTGTCTCACTCTTGGTTGGCATCTGAGCCCACGTCGCTCCCCAGCTTGCGGAATCCTCTTCCGGACCACTGCCCTCCAGCAGTTCCCCTCAGTCCATCCACACCCCCTTCCGGGGTGGTGGTGGGGAAGGTGATCAGCAGTCTTCCAACACCCCAGCCACCATGTCCAATCACACCCCCAAAGTCTAATCCTTCCTGTCAGGGATCTGATGTAGTCTATGATGGCCGCTCCTCATGGTCGATGGCTGGGTGTACTGAAAGGGGGGACCCAGGCCTGCCTTCTACTGTGGGTCCCAGCCTAGGGACCCTCTGGCAGCAGCCTCACTGTCCTCCTTCTCTCCCTTTGTCTGTCCACTTCCCTGGGCTGCTTCCCCTATGGCCCCTTGCACCCACTAGGCCAGGGGTCGGCAACCTGCGGCTCCCGGCTCGCCCGGGGAAGCACCCTGGCGGGCCGGCCCGGTTTGTTTATCCGCCGCGTCGGCAACTTCGGCCGATCGCGGCTCCCACTGTCCGCGGTTCACGGTCCCAGGCCAATGCGGGAGGCAGGAAGCGGCGCGAGCCGAGGGATGTTCTGGCCGTGGCTTCCTGCCTCCCGCATTGGCCTGGGACCGCGAACCGCGGCCAGTGGGAGCCGCGATCGGCCGAAGTTGCCGACGCGGCGGATAAACAAACCGGGCCGGCCCGCCAGGGTGCTTCCCCGGGCGAGCCGGGAGCCGCAGGTTGCCGACCCCTGCACTAGGCCCTTCCCTTCAGGGCCTGCAGCCTGGCAGGCCGCAGGCTAGAGCTCCCTTCTGCTCCCCAAGCCTGTCCAGCATTGCGCTGTCCACAGTGCTAGTCTGCCCGCTCTGGAGACAGACCTTCCCCTGTCAAAGATCTGGGACAGACTGACTTCTCCCTTCCTGGGCAGCCTTTATATAGGGCCAAGCTGAGCCCCAACTGGCTGTCTCCAATCGGCTTCCAATAAGCCCTTCTACACACACACACTGCCCCATTATTGACCAGAAGAATCTGTCTAGGTGAGTGGAAGCAAGTCAGAGGGTGAATTTTGAGGTCCGAACCTGTCTACTACTGAGGCTGCTCTGCATGGTACATGCTGCCCATGCCCACAGGTGCTGCAGGCTCCCCTCCTCCCCCCACAACTCACATTGGCTGCAGTGCCCAGCCAATGGGAGCTGCAGAGCCCATGCCACAGGGACACATTGGCGAGCTGGTGCTTGCAGCTCCAGCCCCGGGGTGGGGTGAGGGGGCAATGAGGCTAGGGGAACTGTGTCTGCCCGCGTCACAGAGACTTGCCAGGCCGGACAAAAAGAAGCAGCGAGCTGCATCCGGCCTGTGGGGGCCCCCCCTTAGTCTGAGGCCCTGGGCTGCAGCCCCTAAGGCCCCTGCATTAATCCAGCTCTGCCTGGCTACAGCATTCTGGAAAGCTCCCATCTGTGCTTCTGATCAGGACTTCAGAACAACTAAAACAATATCCTAGGCTGTACACTAGACCCAGTTCAATCAGTTCGTTGTAAAATCCCCAGCTCAGTTGGATGCATTCAGTAAAAGTTGTTAGTTATGCATGTGTATATTAATGGGAGATTTCTAGTAATCCAAGCCACAACACTGGCTGCACAGGGTCAGCTCCAGGGGTTTTGCCACCCCAAGCAGCCAAAAAAAAAAAAAAAAGGCCGCGATCATGATCTGCGGCAATTCAGTGGGAGGTCCTTCGCTCCAAGCGGGAGCGAGGGACCCTCCGCCAAATTGCCACCGAATACCTGGATGTGCCGCCCCTCTCCAGAGTGGCTGCCCCAAGCATCTGCTTGCTAAGCTGGTGCCTGGAGCCGGCCCTGTGCACAGTTATTTCTGCATGATTTCCAGCAGGTGGTGGGAACACTGCAAATCTGAGTATAATGCCATAGGTACAGCATGACCTTTCACATGTCTCTGCCATTACTGAGGAGCTATTGAGAGCAGAGTAGCAACACAGCAGCTGGTATGGCAGCAACACAGTCCCTTGGAAATTGTAGCAGATTATATTGTGTCTGGTGGGGAGGAGTCAAGTAAAAAGCCTTGTAAAATATAGAGAGGACCATTCTGGAGTTCATTAGTGCAGAGTGAAACTCAAGCCTGAAAATAACCTTCCTACAGTTTTAGCTTTCTGGTCCCTGGTCAAAAATTGTGCAGAACATCACATCGCATTTTTTTTTTATTTTCCTTCTGTGATACATGTAGTAGTATGTCTAAATTAGATCTATTCTTTTCTGCTGATGTCATCCATTATGTAACGCACTTGCTGCCAAAGTATTCACTTATTTGTTACTGTGTTGAAAAATATTTTTCTGTTAGAAATCTACTTTACAGGGACTGGTGATGTTGGTGCTTTTTCTCTTAATTTTAAATGTACTCAAGGTTTTTTTCCCCGTTGCACCACACGTATGGTGCACACTGTTGTAATAAAGGGTGAGTCTCTGTGGATGTTAGTCACAGCAGCACAGTGTGGACATGTGCCAAGCAAAAGGCAAAAATTTGGAAGCTAAATGTAGATCTGCTCTTTGTCCTAGCATGGTCACATATGGCCCCATCTCAGAACAAATTTCCTTAGTTGTTATGTGCGGAACCTACAGGCATTCAAATAAAAATACCAGCTGCAGGTCAGCAAAAAATTACCCTCTGTCTTGTGGTGGGTTTTTCCCCCTAACAAGACAGACTAAAGATTGCTGCTACCTTCCTTTTTTAATTTTTAAAGATGCACTGCTCATTCTACATAAACCTACTCAGATTACTGATAATTAGCACTGGGCTTCAGTAAATTTTAAATGCTGGCAAGTGGGCTTAGGGAGTGGGGAGAGTAAGTCTCTAAAACTCCAGTAAGATCCTCAATTAAAAATGAGTGGGACAATATCACAGCTGTATCAGGTTGCTCAAAACAGACATTTGAAGACCTGCTAACAAATTGGATTAATTTACCTGACCTACTTTCAGCATTAGTGGTTTTTAGAAAACTTGAATAATGATGATCTTTCTGGAAGTACCACCTTCAACAGTAGTTCTCAGCAGCATCGGCTAGTATCTCAAAAACACTTCCAGAAATACCATCTTCTATTGTCTGATCTCAGGAGAGGGAAAATAACACCGCGGGGCACAGACTATCCAATAAGTTCTTGGACTGCATTGCAGACAACTTTTTATTTCAGAAGGTTGAAAAAGCTACGGGGGGAAGCTGCTCTAGACTTGATTTTAACAAATAGGGAGGAACTTGTTGAGAATTTGAAAGTGGAAGGCAGCTTGAGTGAAAGTGATCATGAAATCATAGAGTTCACAATTCTAAGGAAGGGTAGAAAGGAGTACAGCAAAATAGAGACAATGGATTTCAGGAAGGCGGATTTTGGTAAGCTCAGAGAGCTGATAGGTAAGGTCCCATGGGAATCAAGACTGAGGGGAAAAACAACTGAGGAGAGTTGGCAGTTTTTCAAAGGGACACTATTAAGGGCCCAAAAGTAAGCTATTCCGCTGGGTAGGAAAGAGAAAATGTGGCAAAAAATAAAAAGGAGTCATATAAAAAATTGGAAACTAGGACAAATTACAAAGGATGAATATAGGCAAACAACACAGGAATGCAGAGGCAAGATTAGAAAGGCAAAGGCACAAAATGAGCTCAAACTAGCTACAGGAATAAAGGGAAACAAGAAGACTTTTTATGAATACATTAGAAGCAAGAGGAAGACCAAGGACAGGGTAGGCCCACTGCTCAGTGAGGAGGGAGAAACAGTAACAGGAAACTTGGAAATGGCAGGGATGCTTAATGATGACTTTGTTTCGGTCTTCACTGAGAAGTCTGGAGGAATGCCTAACATAGTGAATGCTAATGGGAAGGGGGTAGGTTTAGACGATAAAATAAAAAAAGAACAAGTTAAAAATTTCTTAGAAAAGTTAGATGCCTGCAAGTCACCAGGGCCTGATGAAATGCATCCTAGAATACTCAAGGAACTAATAGAGGAGGTATCTGAGCCTCTAGCTATTATATTTTGGAAAATCATGGGAGACAGGAGAGATTCCAGAAGACTGGAAAAGGGCAAATATAGTGCCCATCTACAAAAAGAGAAATAAAAACAACCCAGGAAACTACAGACCACTTAGTTTAATTTCTGTGCCAGGGAAAATAATGGAACAAGTAATTACGGAAATCATCTGCAAACACTTGGAAGGTGGTAAGGTGATAGGGAATAGCCAGCATGGATTTGTAAAGAACAAATAATGTCAAACCAATCTGATAGCTTTCTTTGATAGGATAACGAGCCTTGTGGATAAGGGAGAAGTGGTGGATGTGGTATACCTCGACTTTAGTAAGGCATTTGATACGGTCTCGCATGATATTCTTATCAATAAACTAGGCATATACAACTTAGATGGGGCTACTATAAGGTGGGTGCATAACTGGCTGGATAACCATACTCAGAGAGTAGTTATTAATGATTCCCAATCCTGCTGGAAAGGTATAACAAGTGGGGTTCTGCAGGGGTCTGTTTTGGGACCGGCTCTGTTAAATATCTTAATCAATGACTTAGATATTGGCTTATTAAGTTTGCAGATGATACCAAACTGGGAGGGATTGCAACTGCTTTGGAGGATAGGGTCATAATTCAAAATGATCTGGACAAATTGGAGAAATGGTCTGAGGTAAAAAGGATGAAGTTTAATAAAGACAAATGCAAAGTGATCCACTTAGGAAGGAACAATCAGTTTCACACATACAGAATGGGAAGAGACTGTCTAGGAAGGAGTACAGCAGAAAGGGATCTAGGGGTTATAGTGGACCACAAGCTAAATATGAGTCAACAGTGTGATGTGGTTGCAAAAAAAGCAAACATGATTCTGGGATTCATTAACAGGTGTGTTGTGAGCAAGACACGAGAAGTCATTCTTCCGCTCTACTCTGCACTGGTTAGGCCTCTACTGGAGTATTGTGTCCAGTTCTGGGCACCGCATTTCAAGAAAGATGTGGAGAAATTGGAGCGGGTCCAGAGAAGAGCAACAAGAATGATTAAAGGTCTAGAAAACATGACCTATGAAGGAAGGCTGAAAGAATTGGGTTAATTTGGAAAAAAGAAGACTGAGAGGGGACATGATAGCAGTTTTCAGGTATCTAAAAGGGTGTCATAAGGAGGGGAGAGAGAAAACTTGTTCATCTTAACCTCTAAGGATAGAACAAGAAGCAATGGGCTTAAACTGCAGCAAGGGAGGTTTAGGTTGGACATTAGGAAAAAGTTCCTAACTGTCAGGGTGGTTAAACATTGGAATAAACTGCCTAGGGAGGTTGTGGAATCTCCATCTCTGGAGCTATTTAAGAGTAGGTTAGATAAATGTCTGTCAGGGATGGTCTAGACAGTATTTGGTCCTGCCATGAGGGCAGGGGACTGGACTCGATGACCTCTCGAGGTGCCTTCCAATCCTAGAGTCTATGAATCATACAGAAAGAACCTATTCACCCTCCTGCTAGTTTTCTCTGAGGACTGATTTAGTAGCTTGAAGGTTTCCTAAAGGCACATAAGCATGTTGGCCTAAATTTTCAAGTGGAACTACTGATTTTTTTTTTTGAGCACCTCAATTTTTGGCTGCCCAACTTCAAACTCCTTTCAAGGGGCCTGATTTTCAGAGAATGGGGGCTCAGCAATTTCTGAAAACTGAATTTCTGAAAAATTTCAAGGTGCCTCAAGTTGGGCACCAAAAAGCGGAGGCATTGTTTCACTAGACACACTTGGAAATTTAGGATAATGGCTAATTTCCTAGTTTGCTCCACTTTGTCTATTCAGCAAACTCCTATAGTGCTTGCCACTTTACTTCTGATAAGTGGCAAAAGCACCTCACCAACCTTCTTCTGGCCCCTCATTTCATGGCTAACTTTCTCCATTTATTGCCATTTATGTGAAGATGCTTTCTGCTTAGACATACCTCAATTTTAGCGCCAGTGCACACATGAGTTTGACATTCTGGCCCCAATGGGAAAACCTGAGCTGCTATAGGAAGTGGTGCTGGTAACTAAGTAGAACTCTTCCCTCTGAATCAATACTCAACCTATGCACTAGTGATTCTTGTTAATACAGAAGTTATGATTTTTTTTCAGGATGAAAGTTACTATATATATGTAAGATGATGATGGTGATTATGTGATAATTGGTCTATACTGACTTGCAGCGCAGTGCAGCAGAGATGTAATTATTAAGCTGTCTTTATTTTTCCAAAATCTTTCCTTGCCAGTAAGTCTAGGTCACTTGTGTGAATCTACATCAGAAGTGCTAAAAGTCACTACTATCTGATGATTTATTCGGTGGCATATGTGAAATGAGTTGCTTTCACTCCACTTATTAATGGATAGTTATCCTCACTACAAAATTATTATTGCAAATCAAACTAATAGGGCTGTCTGTTGTAATTCTAATAGAAGAAACCAAGGATTGAGATATATAGAACTTCAGTCTCCCAGGGCTACGGATGTATATATTTTTAAGGTATGGAGAGACTAGGTGTCTGATTCTGATTTCACTTCTCCCAGTGAAGGACTGATGTAATTCTGTTGACTTCAGTGGATTTATTTGTTTTATCTTATTGTAAAATGAGAATTAAATCTACAACTTGAACAGTCACATGCTCTGTAATTGTGCATGTGAACCCATTTTTTAATTAAAAAAGCAGCAGCTTTTTCCTGCAGAACCAACAATTGCGCATATATGTGCGGTATGTGCATTTCAAACACATTTGTGTATGGAAATCTGCTAAATCCATATGCAAATAAATGCGCGCACACAATAGATTTTGGCCCAAAATGTTCTGGGGCTTGATCCAAAACCTATTGATGTCAATGGGAGTCATTTCATGTCCTTGTCTGGGGAAAAGTGTGTGTGTGTGTGTGTGTGTGTGTGGGTAAATCATAAAATAATGATTTAGTCAACATCTTGTACCAAATTAATCTCTGTAAACCTAGCAATTTCAGTGGAGTTACATCAGGGATGAATTTTGTTCCCATACATATTAACACATCTTATCTACTTTGGAAGTGAATGTACTATACATACCTCAAAATCCCAAAGGACAGAAAAATCCATAGCGGTAGCTTGTTCAGCTCTGGGTACAGTTTTTCTAGGTATACTTCCATATGGGATTCCCATCAAGATCTAGGTGAGGTTTATGAAGACATGTTTATAGTATAGCAGAGTGTATATCACCTTTCATTTCTCCATTAATTAAATATTTTCTTTGTAATAAGATACAACAGGAAAAAGAGAGGTTTTTAAAATGTGGAACAAATTCACAAACAGGATTATTTAGAAAAAGTTACAGAACTCCGATTGCAAGTAGTGACTCAACCTGAAATAGCACATGCACATTTAATGATCCCCATAAGCTTCCTAATGCTTCCCAGGACTATCAAAAGTGCAGAAAATTCTGGTGTTTCATTGTGTGTGTGTATGTATGTGTGTGTGTGTGTGTGTATATATATATATATATCTACAGTATATATACTGTAGATTATGGCTCTGATTCACCATATTGGTTTAACATTAGCTTAACTTTGGGCATGTGAATAGTGCCACTGATGTCAAGTTAACTGAGCTTAAGTGCTTTGCTGACTTGGGATTTGACATGGTGAGAGAGTTTTTTCTGCTGCCATGTTACAATGACTTGCTACAAATTGCTCTGAGAATTTGGGAGATTTTTAGAATGACTTCTACTACAATTTAAAAAATAGTAGTAAAAAGAGAGACTCTCTCGAGTGGTAGGTTGAAGTTTTACCAGCCCTGATTTTGCTAGTTCTTGTGGGAAGGGTACAAACTTCCAGATCTGGAATCAACTGTGAATGACATGAGTGAAGAAGGTGAACACTTTCACAAGGATGCCTAGAGACAAAGAGTGAAGTCCTAATCCTGCTGAGGTCAATGAGAGTTTTGCCGTTGATTTCACTGGGGCCAGGCTTTCATCTAAGAGCCTGATTGTGATCTCAAACTGGTGTAAATGAGAAGTAACTCCTAGAACTAGACCAGCGCAAAACTCATGTGAGATGAGAATTGGGCCCTATATTGTTTAACCACCACCTAGCTTTTACTGCTACTACTTTGATGTTCATATACCACATATCTCATAAAGTCCATAAAATGTGATTGTAGTTGTGATGGGTACATTGTTAAAAATGAAGAAAAAACCCAAACCAAACCACCACCGCCCCTAAATAAAAGAGGAAAGTCTTAAAAAGGGCTGAGAGATGGATTTGGAAACTATTGCAAGTAAGGTCTATTCTCCAGGAATAAACACGGGATGGAGGAATCTACATTAACTTGCAACCAATTAATGTCTTCTCTGGACCAAATTCTGTTCTTGCTTACACTGGCCTAAGTCCAGAGCAATTCCATTTATTTTAATGGAGTTACTTCAGTGTATGAGAGAGCCGAATTTGCCCTCCCCCTCTGTCTCCCCTTTTCCTCTTAGTAATCTAGTGGTGATGCTGTGGATAAAATGTTTTCTATGTAACCTGAACTAGACTCATTCAATAAGAGCCATTGGCTGCCATGCAGATGGCTCATGGGTAATCAAATGCTCCTGGGTAGTCAAAACCTGATGTGTGTGTGTGTGCAGGATTCCAGATGCTCCTTTGTTCAGAGATGCTGATGTTGTTGGCACATCTCTGTAATATGAACACTGGTAACCAGGAGTTGGTTTAGGGCTACTGTGAAAATGGCTTAATGCTTTATGAACATACAGATTATGAAATGCAGCAACTAAGAATGGGATGGTTTAACTTCTTGCCTTTTTTTTTTAAATTGTTTTCATCTGTTACTAAACTGGTGATGTAAAGTGCAACCCGAGGATAAATGATGTTTCTTCTTGTTGCTCGGATATATTTGGTGTAATTCAGCTCTCTCTTCTGTGCTGTAAATCAGGAAAACTGCTTGATCTGGGTCTTTAGTGCTCCAGAACTGCCTTCTCTAGATCCTGATGGTGGAATGGAAGGAATGGCAATGTTTGGGGGCAAGGGGATGCTATAGATCCTTTCCTCTAACTTTTCTCTCTTGGTGCCCCTTTAAAAGGGTTTGCTTAGAGTCCGCCCTGATCTAAAACAAAATTGTTCTATTATGTAGTGGTGGACTGGCACACAAATCAATTGTTAGTGGAGGATGAAGTGGAGCATTGCTGGGGTTGGGCTTGGACTAGCAAAGATATCTATGTTTTCATGGTCATATTTTCAAAATGCTCAGCATTGGCCTAACTCTATTCCCAGTGATGTCAGAGTTGAGACAAATGATGAGCGCTTCATAGAATTCTATCAATAGCATATATTGTACTTTTTAGAATTTTGTTTTTCTTCTCCATGTCAGAGCACCATCTGGAAACATTCAGAGTCTGGCTAAATACTGCCTGGGAAACGGAAGCTGCTAGAGAGAGGAGCATGTCTGCACAGCAATAGCTTCAATTTAAACTTCACTTATTTGGATAGAAGGCTCTTTTGCCCTGAACTTCATGGGTTATATCTCTCTAATGCAACAAAGGGATTCATTTTATCAGTTGATGCAGTATTCTCCCCTCAAGAGAAGCCAAGATCAGCTATGGGGCATTTGTTCATGCTTACAGATAGGTTTTATATTTATACAGTGCTTGAGTTATGAAATAATCTCAACGTTAAGCAGTTGTAAATGGCAGGGGTCAGGAGAGCCGCTGGCATCAGGAAGGTGACATGAGAACAGAATAATGCCATGGCATCTCCCAATAGCATTGTGCAGGATAGGACTTGCAGCAAGACCAGGATTTATCTAAATTGATTGGCAACACTTTAATTTAAGGGTTGTCTATGAAGGAGTCATAAAGAGTTACTATATTTATAAGAAGGTTTTGGCCAGTGCACAGCAAAGTCTAAATGCCTCATAAATAGTTTAGAATACATTTGCAGCATGAAGCAGACAGAGCACGTCAATCGCTTCTAATGCATTTGTTTTGCAAGGGTTGTATACTTAGTTTTAAAGCCATTTATAATTAAATGGTTATTGCCCAGCCCCTGTATACATTGTAACAGTTTAATGCACCACGAATAAAATACAGACCCTATAGACAAAACAGGCACAACTACTTCATCATACGGAAATGTACAATTCATAAAGAAAGAAAATGCATTTGTATTGTTCACTTCTAATGGTTATGCCTTTCCGTGCTCAGAGGATACTTTCAATCTGAATGGCTTTTATTTTATATAAAGCGAAGAACAAAATTAAAGAAGGGGGGAAAAAGTGCAATCTATATCAGAAGACCACACATTCTTTCCTCTGTAATAAATGCATTGAACAAGAACATCTGGCAGTCTTGGTGGATAGCAGAGCCCTTAAAGACACAGCACACAGAAACTGAGCCATAGTATTATATAGCTAAATACACACATCTATTTTTAAAAGGGTCATAGCTAAGTATTTCCACCATACTCTTCTTTGGCCAAGCCTCCTCCAATAACAATGGAAAAGAGTAACAAGAAAACCGTTTCTCATGAAGAAACAACTGGCTGATTTAAGATGTGGAAAACGGGGGTATTTTGGAAACCAACAATTATTGGTTGTTAGAGGATTTGGCAAATCTTATTTATTTTATGCATTCTCTTAATTTGGAAGAACCTGAGAAACTATGCAAAACTTACCACTTACTAGTCAAGCACCCATGTCAAATTAACACCAGTAAGAACACTAGCACCAGTAAGAACTTTTAAACCACATCATTAAGTATTTTGTACCTACCTTTTATAACTCCTTAATAGCAGGACTGGCTCCCAGACCCCAGCGCGCCAAGCGCGCTCTTGGGGCGGCGTCCCGCGGGAGGGCGGCAGGCGGCTCCAGTGGACCTCCCGCAGGCATGCCTGCGGGAGGTCCACCGGAGCCGCGGGACCAGCGGACCCTCCACAGGCACGTCTGCGGGAGGTCCACCGGAGCCGCGGGAAGAGCGACCGCCAGAGCGCCCCCCGCGGCGTGCCGACCTGCTTGGGGCGGCGGAAATCCTAGAGCCGCCCCTGCTTAATAGGCAATCCATGTAATTAACATTACCAGTATATTACCTTTACTGTGATTTCTCCAAGAATGTCAGGGTTAAGAAATGTGTTTGACAGTATCATATTGTCACTATGGTTTTCTTAATTACTTTTGGGAATGTACACCCTGGATTTCTTAGAGATATGATGGCCTATACTTGAAGCCAATAGAATTCCTGAATTCTGTTTTTCACTCTGCCCAAAATTTTCAGCAATATGAGCCTAAAGTTAGGCTTCCAAATCCATGTTTAGTTGCTTAAGGGCAGGATTTTTCAAAGGGTATTCACCTCACACTTGCCCTGAAAGGGTTAATGCAGACTGAGAAGGGGGCTAATTAACCCAACAGGTCATAGCTGAGGGGGGGAATCCAGTGGCTAAGCAATCCCCTCATTGAATGAGGAAGCCCAGCTGAGGAGGAATGAGCTGGGCTGGGACTATAAAGGCAGGAAATTGGCCGCAGAAAAGGGGTTGCTGGGAAAGCCTGCAGTCACTCCCTGGGAGAAGGGAGGTACATTTGGGCTGACAAACCTGGGGGGCGGGGGAGAGTCAGGAAGGTAGCAGAGGGGTCAGGGAAAGGCAGTAAGGTTGAAAGGGGGCCTTGACTGCTGGCTTGAGGGTCTCTGAGCCAGAACCCAGAGTAGAGGGCGGGCCCAGTTTCCCCTGCCAGCCACTGAGGGAGTGGCATGACAAAGCAGTAAATGGGAAGGCTGCCTAAGCCTGTTTGTGGGAAGAGACTTTCCAACCCCAGAAGGGGAAACATTTGGTGACCTGGCTGAAGGGTCAAGTTACAAAGAAGCAGCACCTTGTGGAGTGAGAGAGGGGGCTGCTGATCCAGAAAGAGAGACTGAGGCAACGTACAACCGCGGGAAGAGATGATGAACTCATGAGCTGTTCCCCAGAATAACCAGGAGGAGGCGCCATCCTGGCGGTGAGTGGAGCACCCCATCAGAGCACTTCAAGTGATTACGGGGCATTGACTTCAGTGGGAATTGTGCTCTTAAGTCTCTTAAGATGCTTTTGAAAATCTCTCCCATTGGTGATAAATAAGGATTTAGGGACATAGTCACAACCCAACATTTTCAAAAATAGGAGCCTAACTTGCTACTATAAATCCAAATAGGCACATAAGATGTATCTCTTACCATATTTTAACTAAGGCTAAGTAAAACTGAAGTTTATTCTGCCATTCCAGGAAGACAGAGCATCATGAAGTGACATTATCCACAGATCTATCAGTAAGACAGCCCAAGGTCTCTGTGCCTGCATGAGCAGTATCTTGCTCCTAATGAATGTCAAAATGAGAATGATGCAGAAGATAAGAAATTGATCAAGAGTTAAGATAAGCATGATGACATGACTGGATGTGACATTACCAGATGCAATAACACTGGAAGTAACAAAGTACAATTGGAAATAACAAATAACAATATGCCATCAATCTAATTTTGACATTTACTGTGGAGAAGATACTATTTGCATGAACCTAAATGCATGATTGGGGCCTAAGATCTTACCTCTGGAATTATAACCAGTCCAAATATTAAACCAAAAAGGACCAGATTCACTCCATACATCCATCGCAGAAATATGAAATAAGAAGCGACTGAGGAACCGAAGTGACCTTAAACAAAAAGAGGCAGTGGTTAGTACTGTGGGTACGGTAGGATTCTCTGTGACCAAGAGATTATTTGAAGTAACACAAAACAGTACAACAACATATCTTAGTCATGTCTCAGTCTAAATGGAAGTTGCACTTACTCTCCACTTCTTTTATCTTCATTTCCCAAGGTATACACTGTGTCTTAAAATTGTCAAAGTCTCTCTTAAATTTCACCCATTTCTGAAATAAGAAAACAGTGTTGCAAATAGCGATATAATGTTAGACTGGTCATAGAGAGGCATCTGGGGTTGCTTTCTCTAAGGAGTTCCTAAAGTTAGTGCTTAGATGAGTTATTAAAAATTGGTGGCAAAATTTAAAGCCAGAGGTGAGCCTGAACCAAATTCTGGAGTTTTCTGTCTGGGTCTGGGTCTGACCTTTTTTTACTTCTGTAACGGTCCACATCAAAGCCCTGAATCCAAACACTTGCAAACTCAGGTGTTCAAATTCACGTCCTGAATCCTAACTTCCTTAGGTTTCTGCGGGATCAGAGTTAGTGTTGGGATTTAACCCATTGATAGAGAGAGAGAGGTTGAGGCTGCAGACCAAGATCTGTGTGAGGCTTTGGTTTGGGCCCACTCCTATTTAAAAGGAGGATTCATTTGACAAATAGCAAACCTGATTCTTTTCTCACTGGCTAAACTGTCTCTGATGTCAATGGGAACAGGACATGATCAATTTAAAAAAAAATCTCATCAGTGGAATCTCCATGAAAGCAATAACTTAATTACTGACTCCAGTCTTGCAATGAGAAGTCACAATTCTCTATGGTCATCTTCCCATTCAATGGTTCAATTTGTAAACTGGCGCAATTCCACTGAAGTGAATGGTACTATGCCTGGATTTGGCTGTGTCTCCAACCCTTAGTGCAATCGATACTTTAACCTGTCAGAGACCACACCCAGAGACCCTCATTCTGCCCTGATTTTACATGCTCTGCAACCTCCTGTACTGTAGGGAGGCTGCATGCGGTGTAAGTTGGGGCAGAATTTGGCTCATATCATCGTAAACATGAATTTGGTTAGGAACCATGAAAAATGCAGCTATTCAGTGAATTAAAATACATACAGGGAGCGCTATCTCAGCTTCTGTAATGGTGACTATTTTGCCCAATGTAAGTTTATTGCTTGTAGCCAAAAATACACTGTATTAGTGACCAAGCATCCACTCTTCTTTTTGTCATTACGGTAGCACTTACCTTTGCCATCATCATCTTGTATGCATAGAATTTTTTTCCTTTTCCCTTTCCCAACGCTCCTTCAAACTTCTCTACAAAAGCTTGTGCCTCCCTAATTCAAAAATACAAAGGTGATTAGTTTTACATTAAAATATTGAAAGAATCTTCCCCAAGATGGCACTGGGTGCAGAGAATGTTGTGCAGTCACTTTTAATTTCTTTGAATTGTGCTGTTATCAAAGGGAGGAAGACAGTGAGAGTCAGGTGACCTGGATTCTATTCCCAGCTCTGTCAAACATTTCTGGTGTGATACTTTTTTTTCCAAAAAACCCCAAACTTAATATCTCTGTTTGGGTTTCCTCATACATAGACCTAAGGTCACTAGTTCCCTATCCAACAGCATTCTGGGTCTTCCTTCCCTATCAATGGGAGAAGTCTGGTTCTTCCTTCTATACTTTCTTAACAGTGCAGCTGTCAGGAAGGAAGGAAAGATGATCTTGTAGTTAATGCATATGCCTGGGAGGTAGGAGATCTAGGTTCTGTTCCTGGATTTCTTAATGTGTAGTCTTGGGCCAGTCACTTGTAGATATGTTTCAAAACTTGGATGCCTAAAGAGAGGCCCCCAAAATTGTATTTAGGTACCCATGTTTGAAAATGTTGACTTTATTTTCTTTGTGCTCTAATTTCCTCATCTGTAAAATGGGATTAATACTTACCGAGCTCACAGCAGCTGTGTTTATAAGTCCCAAATAACTAATTGTAAAGCATTCTGAGATCATTGGATAGACTAGTATTATTATGTACTCCAACCTATTCATTAAATATTCTTGCACAGCCAAGGTAATGGAGCAGTTTGATTAAGTAAATTAGAATGGGTATATGTGTTCTCCTTCACTCTCAGTTGTTCTTTGCTGTTCTTTTGGGGACAAAGAGCAGGGCCGGCTCTAACTTTTTTGCTGCCCCAAGCAAAAAAAAAAGGGTGCTCCCTTGCCGTAACACCCACCCCCATGAGTGCTGCGCCACCCAAGCCCCCCGCTGCCCCCGAGCGCCACACCTCACCGCCCAAGCCCCCTTCCCCCCCAAGTGCCGTGCTGTCGAAACACCCCCCCGAGCACCGCCCATCCAAAACAAAAACAAACAAACAAAAAAAAACCCTCCAGTGCCACCCGGCCGAACCAAAAACAAAAACAAAAATTAACCGAGCGCTGCCCCGCCCCAAGGTGCCGCCCCAAGCACGTGCTTGGTCGGCTGGTGCCTGGAGCCAGCCCTGACAAAGAGGTGAGTGTGTAGTCAAACATGATTTCAGGCAACCTCTCAGATGCTAGGACACTATATAATAATGTAATACTTTGTGCCTTTTTGTAACACCTTTCATGCTGAGGGTCTCCAGGTCTTTACAATTAATAACAGACTGACCCTCCCAACCCACCTGGGGAGATCAAAAATGGTTAGTCAGTCTCCTTTTACAGATGAGGAAATTTAAGTACAGAGAGCTGAAGTCCCCTTCCCACTTCCCCCAAGAACCCAGGTCAGGAGAGGCAAAGGGAAGGACCAGGCTGCTATAACTACTCTGTGGGAATCAAACTGTGTGCTGCTGATGTGAGAGGGGCCAGGTGTCTGAAGGTCAGATTGGCTGTAGGCAAACACAAGACAGTGAACCCCTTTCTCACCCTACAGTGGGTTCATGGCACTTTTTGCAAGGTTATTGTGAGGAGTGAAATCTGCATTGCTAACGCATACAGTGTGGGATGGTAGGCAGTGTTATCTTGGCTGTAAACAATACTGTATTTTTTCCAAGTCACCTGCAAGCAGTAATGCTCCAGGAAGTGTAAAGTAAGATGGAGACAAGCTGCTCTGATTGCTATATAACAGTAGGCATGAATAAGCAAAGAAGGGCACAGAGTTAGCTTTAACAAGGAGTCTGAAAGTCATTCTCTGCCTTTAAATAAAAGGGCAGAATGATCCCAGCCTGGGTATCAGTTGAACAGATTTTGCTTATCATCTGTTCTCTAGTTACAGAGACTGACAACAGAATCCTGCCTCTAAGCGCTTCTCATTTAAACCAAATCATGCTGGCTAAGTTCCATTGGTTGCTTTTCCAAGGCTGGCTTCTTGGGATGATGATAGCAGCAGCCAACTGTAATTCTAAAATGTTATGTGCATCAACAATTATTAAACACACACTCTAGCTTCAGTGGTTCCTATGGTGAAAACTATAAATAGCTGGGAATGCACTGGGCTACCTGAGCAATGCTAATTTCTTCACCATACGCCAAGGTTTGTTCCTCATGGTAGATATTAGTTTTTTCTTTTCCTCTACCTGTTCCTTTAGCCTCGTCAGTTCTTCCTCTGACAGAGACTCTTCATCAGATGAGTTGGAAGCAGATGAGGAAGACGAGCTAGAACGAAAGTAGAGTAAAATCAGGAAAAAAAATCACACAAACAATGTAATAAAATGTAGTTGTATATAGCACCTCATAGACTTCAGGGGTTATAAAGCACTTTGCAGACCAGTGAGTTAGATATAGGCAGTGTTCAGTAACTGAACAAAAAATGGAGCAGTCATTATGTTCTCCACAATAATAGAGAGAACTTTGTATGCCATAACATGTTGGGGGGCCGTGGGGAGGAATGTTGGTCAGGACTAGAACTGGTTGGGAATTGTTTGATGAAATGTACATTTAAAAAAAATTATTTTTCAGAAAATGCAGATTCAAAACTGTCAGGAAAGGGTTGGTTTTGACAAATTGCCTGTTTAAAAAAAATTATTATTTTTTAATATTTTGAAATTGCTGAGATGTCACTTTTTCCAAACAAGGAGTTCCATTTTTTGGTTCAAAACAACTTTTCATTTTGAAATCTAAGTTAATTTATGGTAAATTATTAAATAAACATTTTAAAAAAGAAAGCTAGAAATTGAAATCAATCACTCTGAAACGATCAAAACAAAACATTTTGAATTATCTGATCCAAATTTGGTTTTGATTTTTGGTTCATTTGAAATTTTTGACTTTGTCCCATGCATGATGGGGAAATTTTTTAAAATCAGAAACTTTCATGGGTAAAAACTCTACCTAGGACACTGATTTATTTGTCTCTTTGAAAAATTCTCCAGGAACTTTAACTTCAATCTTGATATTTACTAGTGAGTTCAGATGATATTTTCCCCACTCAGTGCTGTACTTCAATATCAACACTGCATGTGATGAACCCAAACCAAGGGAGGAAACTTGAACGTACACCTTTCTGGCTCAAATGTGACAGTGCTACCAACTAAATTGACACCGTGATGGGGTAGTCAAAATGATCCAGTTTCTTTAGGATGCTCAAGTCAAGGAGAAGATTTTGGGCAAATGCTTCAGGTTACAGAATACCAGATAAAAGACATTGCCTGCCACATTTCAATTATAAAAATAGTCACCTTCACCCAGGACACAAGTCCTTTCAGAACGGTGGCCTAGGAGGAGATGTGTGTGCTTTATATAAACACCAGACCCAGATCAGTCCCAGACCAGCTCCTCAGCTGTGTATCAGCATAGCTCCAGTGACTTCAGTGGAGTTATGCTGATTTACACCAGCTGAGAATCTGGCACATGCATCTTGTCTTGGCCCTCACTTATAAAAGGCTCAATTCTGGAGCCTTGATGTTGAGTTGTCCTGTTGACACCCTTTGCCTAAGAACTGCTCAAAGGAAGTGTTGCAAAAATAAGACCTTAAATGAATTGTTTTATTGTCACCTAACCTAAGTTTCACTGGCATCACATGAGTTGACATCACATGAGCTGACACTAACAAACACTTAGTGGAAACAACAGGTGTCATTTCGGGGATTCAACCATAACTCCAATTCAGTCTTGCGGATCTTTTCTTGTTGTTGTAAAGTGACTCAACCAGCTTCATAAGTATCATGTGACCTGTTTGACTGCCACTGGGGTTCTTACAGTTAACCAGATACGATCACTGTGAGAAATATGATAGCCAGGCGACACAGCAAATAAAAAGTCTGGGTGAAGAAGATAAAGATTAGAACAAAGGAGAATTAACAGGGGAATAGTCTGGAAAACCTAAGAGATCCATTCTAACCTTTTAGGATTATCATGTGTTCACCCAAAGGAAGGTGCCCTATTCTGGCTTACTTTCAGTTGTCTTCCTTAAAAGGACTCTTTCTAGCTCCAATACTTGCACATTAGGAATCCATTACATACTTAATTCTATGATCATATTTGGGGTAGAAGGAGATTCTGAAAAGAATCTAGCTTGCATTTTAACCAGAAAACCAACTCTATTGTTTCTCAGGGTTAAATTTTTGTTACAAGTAACAATTTACTGTAATATGTTCTTTTAGTAACCTGCACCAATATGCCACAGGTTCACGAACCTGCTACCCAGGAAGATGACATTCAACAAAAATGAGATTCTACTATGTAGGTTTCTGTCTGGGGTTTGTTAGAGTACCTCGCTGCTGGGTTTTTCTTCTGTTTCTTATCCTGCTCCTTCCCTTTCTTCTTTGTTTGCTTTTCTTTATTTTCTGCTTCCTTTTGGTCTTTGCTAGAAGCCTTTTTATTTCTCTTTTTCTTCCCACTTGCTGCTTCCCCTGCTTCACTTTCCCCATCACTGTCATTCATTTTGTGACTTTTCTTCTTAGTAGTTCTTTTTTGCCTTGGGGCTTCAACTTTCTCTTCAAGCTCATCTTCTTCCCCATTCTTATTTTGCTTTTTCCTTTCATGTCCACTTGATTTGATAGCTTCCTTGGAGTGCTGCTTTCTGGTTGCCTTTCCCCCCTCTTCAGCCTCTGCAATTGATAAAAACAAGTATTTCTGGAAACATTCTATGTTGGTGCAATAAAGATTTGCCCTTTATCCAAAAAGTACAGACAGAATGCCTAATCCAAACCCTGCTGGGGTCTGAACAAGCTAACTTTGACCTCCACAGACTTTGGATAAGAAGCAGGCTGAGAATTGCATTTAGCATCGGACACGTGCACACAGTGTTCACTGATGATCGTGAAACTCATGTTTGTGCATCAGTGGATCCTAGGAGCTGAAAGCTAGAAATCATTTCCAGACCCTGTTCTTACAGAATTAGTGGGACAGCAGTGGGGGCAAAAAACCTAACTGACTTCAAGACAGAGCTTAATACGTGTATGGAAGGGATGGTATGATGAGGCTGCCTACGATGGCATGTAGCAGATCTGTGACTGCTAGCAGCAAATATCTCCAGCCACTGGAGATGGGGCACTAGATGGGGAGGTTTCTGAGTTACTACAGATAATTCTTTCCCAGGTGTCTGGCTGGTGGGTCTTGCCCACATGCTCAGGGTCTAACTGATTGGCATATTTGGGGATCAGGAAGGAATTTTCCCCTGGGTCAGATTGGCAGAGACCTTGGTTCCCCCCCCCCCCTTCCTCTGCAGCAAGGGGCACAGGTCCCTTGCAGGTTTAAACTAGTGTAAATGGTAGATTCTCTGTAACTTGCAGTCTTGAAATCATGATTTGAGGACTTCAGTAACTCAGCCAGAGGTTGGGGACTATTACAGGAGTGGGTGGGAGAGGTTCTGTGGCCTGCAGCATACAGGAAGTCAGACTACATGATCATGATGGTCTCTTCTGACCTTAGTCAGAGTATCATAGAATCATAGAATATCAGGGTTGGAAGGGACCTCAGGAGGTCATCTAGTCCAACCCCCTGCTCAAAGCAGGACCAATCCCCAACTAAATCATCCCAGGTCCCAGACAGGGCTTTGTCAAATATGACCTTAAAAACCTCTAAGGAAGGAGATTCCACCACCTCCCTAGGTATCCCATTCCAGTGCTTCACCACCCTCCTAGTGAAAAAGTTTTGCCTAATATCCAACCTAATCCTCCCCCACTGCAACTTGAGACCATTACTCCTTGTTCTGTCATCTGGTACCACTGAGAACAGTCTAGGTCCATCCTCTTTGGAATCCCCTTTCAGGTAGTTGAAAGCAGCTGTCAAATCCCCCCTCATTCTTCTCTTCTGCAAACTAAACAATCCCAGGTCCCTCAGTCTCTCCTCATAAGTCATGTGCTCCAGCCCCCTAATCATTTTTGTTGCCTTCTGCTGGACTCTCTCCAATTTTTCCACATCCTTCTTGTAGTGCGGGGCCCAAAACTGGACACCGTACTCCAGATGAGGCCTCATCAATGTCGAATAGAGAGGAATGATCACATCCCTCGATCTGCTGGCAGTGCCCCTACTTATACAGCCCAAAATGCCGTTCGCCTTCTTGGCAACAAGGGTACACTGTTGACTCATATCCAGCTTCTCATCCACTGTAACCCCTAGGTCCCTTGGCTGGGCAGCAGTTCTGCAGAATTCGGTCCCTAGTCTGTAGCAGTGCATGGGATTCTTCTGTCCTAAGTGCAGGACTCTGCACTTGTCCTTGTTGAACCTCATGAGACTTCTTTTGGCCCAATCCTCTAATTTGTCTAGGTCCCTCTGTATCCTATCCCTACCCTCCAGCGTATCTACCACCTCCCAGTTTTGTGTCATCTGCAAACTTGCTGAGGGTGCAGTCCACACCATCCTCTAGATTATTAATGAAGATATTGAACAAAACCGCCCTCAGGACCAACCCTTGGGGCACTCCTCTTGATAGCAGCTGCCAACTAGACATGGAGCCATTGATCACTACCCATTGAGCCTGACAATCTAGCCAGCTTTCTATCCACTTTATAGACATTTAAATATATGCCAGAATTGTGAAAGCAAATTGTTTAATTTATTCTACTTTTCTTTTAAAAATTGCATTGTTAGCCAACACCTATGTTATAGATGCCCCCCCCCCACATTAATAGGTATTATGTGCATGGTACTAATATTGTATATGTTATGTTAAATATGACTGCTGGGCCATTATGCTAACTGACTTGTATCATGTTCTTCCAATAATTCTGTTCATTCATGCCAAGTATCCCACAACACTTTGCAAAGCTGAACTTAGATTTCATATTTGCCAAAGCTATCAAACTCAAGATACATTCATTCTATGTCCTGGTGCAGTTAAGGAGTGCCTTCATCACCCTAACCCTTGGAATATGGGTTCCAAACAGAAAACGAGACGGGTACATCATGGTACAAAAAAACAAGGTAAAAGCTGATTGGTGAATTTTGGTCTTGTGTGAATATATGTGACTGGTCTTGAAGGCATATTTCTATGTAAGGTGGAGTGCATGCTGGGAGAATTGCTTCTCGGAAGCATTGGTAACATTAACTCTTTCTTTTCTGTATTGTACTGCTCTGTTTCTAGACAATAAGTTGGCTAGGCTTGGTGATTTGATCTCTAGAACATTTTTAATATCGAATCTCAAGTGTGGTGAGCCAATTGGCTATACTTTAGACAACAGCATGTTAATTTAGTGCGCATGAAAGTGGCTTGATTCTTAGCCCGGGAGACTGAAGTCCATTGTCAGTGCAGAACAAATGCATTATAGGCAGTAGAAGCTTCTCCATGCTCTGCCTTAAAAAAGCTGTAATCATTACCTGGAGGGGAATGATCTAGGGAGGAAAAGGTAGACCAGTCTCTATGCACATTCATTTTCTTGTTCATGTTGTCAGTAGAGACACTAATTTGTGACAGTTGTGATGTGGATATTAGAGCTGATCGATAAATTATTTTGCAAAAAAGAAAAAAATATAATTTCAAAGTTTTTTTTCCCATTTCACAGCGTTTGAAAGGGAACGTTTGTTTCTTTTTTAATATTGTGACATATCTTCCCCAAAATGTTGTTAATTTTCTTCCTCCGGCCCCTTTTTATCTCCCAGTGGCAAAAAGAGGATTAAAACAAACACTCTCTAAGGCTTCATTCACTTTCATTTTTGCTTTCTGCCACTAATTTTCAAAATGTCTCCAACTTTGGAAACGTTACACAGTGGCAAAAGGAAAAATGAAAAGTCTGTAACTCTGCCTCTCTAGAATGTTTCCAAAGGTGGAAACATTCTGAAAAGTTAAGAGTGGCAGAAGGGAAAATGGGGGAGGGGAGGGATAGAGAGGAAGAAAAGACGAAGTGGTAAAACAAAACCCTACAGGTCACCTGTTTTGCTGCTTTCAGTGGTGCGCACACAAAAATTAAAATTTAAAAAAAATAGTGGGAAGAAAGGGTAAAAAACAGAGGTCAAAATATTGACATTTTTGGTTTAGATGGGAAAAACTGGGAAATTGTGAAACTACCAAAAACACTTTTAAAAAGGCTTCTTGCTTCTAATGGGAAAAAAAATCAACCAGCTCTAGTGGGTTTCTTGGTCCACTGGAAACTGGACTGAGACCATCAATTAATTTCACAGAGGCCATCAGATGATTATTTTTAGTTACTATTTACCTAAGCTGGATTTGAACTGTGGTCTAGAGGGTTTGTCTATCACCATAAACCATCCACTAACCCAGCAATCCTAGCCCTTATTGTAATGTCTCTTTATTTATTGTATTTGTGAGGGTATTGTTTTAAATTTTAAATCTGGTCTATGGCTTTTCCTGATTTTTGCCATGAGTTGCTAGTCTGTCCTAAATCTATCTTGGCTTTACCTCTCTCCTCGCAAAGTCATATGTAACAGTCTCACCCTTACTGTAATGACAATAATTACATAAAAAGCAGTGAAAAGTGACAGTTTCTAGATGTTTGCATTATCCTGTAAATTCACTCACATCACACCACACATGGAACACAGTGCTGCCTGCTTTACAGTGGCAGACCAAGGAAAGCTTCACTCTGGGTCCCACCCCTTCTCAGGGACACGGAGAGAAGGGGACAGCCAGGTTTAGGAGCATTCTCCTGCACAACATCCTCATTATCATCATCATCATCATCAAAGTCAACTACCTAGGTAGGAAATCTAACTAACTATTGCATAGTAGAGAGGAAAAATGGGTGAGATTATCTTTTTATTAGACCAATTTCTGTTGGTGAGAGAGAAGCTTTCACTCCACTAAAAGGTATTACATCACCCACCTTGTCTCGTTAATATCCTGGGACCAACAGGGCTACAACAACACTGAATATAACCATGCATACCTCATTAGACTATTGCCACTGTGTAGCAAGTCAAACCACAAAATAAACCTTTGGAGAAAAAAGATCTCTTATCATGTATTTCCAAATAAGACAGCAGCTATTATTCTCCACTCTACCTTCGCTCTCGGAGTCACTTTCCACTTGTCCGTCAATCTCCATTCCAACTGCAAGACAAAGCATGTTGAATAATTGAATTTGTTGTTGGGATTTTAACATACAATGTTTTACGCCTGTAGTTCTTAAGTACTGGCTGAGGACCGCAGAGTGCCCTCTTTAATTATATGCTACTGTATTTTATGCTATGAAGTCCTTAATATTTCTTAGCTCTTTGCAAGTGAATTAATAAAAGTTCCCAACACAAAAGAATATCAAATGTATTGACACACACAAAGTGGAGCCTGAAGACACATTTTTACAAATATTTGGTAAAACTGGTACGATATTTCAAAACTGAAATGGTTGGTTGTTCATACTAACCATCTTCCATGATGACCTGTAATGCACATTTCTTTTTCCTCCCCATGATTTTTTTTGCCACAAACACTGTAGCCCTAGTGCTGTGAACACACCAATTATCAGTAAGTTATTTTCCTTCTTTCAGTGCCCAATTATTTGTCTCCATGCTGCTGCGCAGTAAAGTGAGCAGTCCATGAAGCTGTATCTAGTTCACTTTGACATCATTTGCATGCTAGACAGCAACTTCAGGGTCTGAACTTGGGGGAAGGGGAGACACACACTCTGCAACAATCCAATCCAAACACTTTCTGCTCCGATCCTTTTTCGGTGTGGAAAGCACCTGTCAGCATTACATTACATCACATTATTTAAACATGAAGGAAAGCCCTTTGATGGATACTCAGCAGTATCCTATGAAATGCAGACACAAGTCATGTCCATTTTTGACCTAAGCATGTACACTAAAGCTTTGGGAGTATCTAGTTCCAAACTGCAATATCTTTCTTACCTGCATCGATTTATGTAGCCCTATTTATAAGGGCAAAACATCAAATGGCCATCTTAACCCTGTCAATGCTTTGCCTCTCAGGTACACATCTTTGGGTCCCCTATTGTCTTCCATGTACATTCCTACAGAGGACATGTGGTCTAATAACTGATGCACAGGACTGGGCGTTAGAGCAGTGGGGCTCCACTCATGCCTCTCAGAGCTATTGTTCCAGGCTCTCTGCAAGTTCTGCTTTGTTACCTCAAAAATGTGAACCTAGTGTCTTCTTCCCAACCACAACAACTAGAGACTTAACTTTTTTAAATGAAAGTTGAGATTCTGGAGAACAAGATGGTGCCTGTATTGGTGTCTACCAGCTATTTTCAAGCACTGGTCCCACATGTACTCCTTTGGGTGCATCACTAGTTCTGCCTAATGGTGATGTTCTTGTCCATTGAGGTATAGCTGTTGAGAGCAGGGTCATATGACCACTTCGCTGTTGGGTTAAGCATCAAGATTTCCACCTAATCACATAGCCAGTAACTGATAATTCATTCATCATCTAAAATGTAGCTGCAGGCTCAAGCCCTGTTTTTGCACAGTCACAGCTAATTATATAATTTTCAAAAGTGCTTTGGAATACATGGCATGGAAGGTTCACTAGAAATGCAGTTTGATTTGATGTCTTCAGGGCTTGTCTGTATAACCTTTTCCTGAGAAAAAGGCTGTTCAAAAGGGCTGTCTTTCACAGAAGCAGCAATTCAAGGGCTCACTCTCTTGCCCTTAGATGGCCCCTGCTGCTTTTCTCTCTCTCTCTCTCTCTGTGCACTTACCATCTCCAGTCATTAAGCCAAAGACGTGCAAATGTATTAAACTACGAAGTTGGGTAATTCCACAGCCTCATGCTGTGAGGAGGAAAGAGGCTTAGCCTAGGTGCATGTCATCTGATGATTTTATAAACTGAAATAATACCAGAATCCAATTCACATCAATAGTAATCACACATTAGAAATGGCAGTCTTGTCCTCCTCAAAGCTAGTGATCATCATATATTGCAGTATCTGCCTCATTAAACTTGTTAGCGTGTGTGTAGGAAGGCATATGCAATGGCACACAATTATTTTTTTTATCAAAGGGATTTATTAATAGCTATCTGAGTGATTACCCCTCAGTCTTGCAGCCCTTTCAGATTAACCGCATTCCCCTCCATGATGTTGTCTGTCACAATGGCCCTTTCACCCGATCTTCTACTTTGTTTGCTTTAGCAGCGTTAGATCAGATTTGCATGAACACAATAATCATGTCCTGATCAGCATTATCCTCCTCGAAAATTAGAGCAAGCTTTTTTTCTAAGGCTGAAATGCAGGGGCCAGAGCATGATAAAAATGGAAGAGTTCTGTCCCTTTTGGGGTGTGAGCACAATTTTTAATCCTCTGGGAGCATTGCTGGTTTTGTTCTCTATAAGGCTGTTGATTAACACACACAAGCTCTCAGTCCAACTGCCCCTGCTGGGTTAGTGATCACACTGTGTGTAATATGACATTAGCCATGGGAGATTAGTGCTATGCTACAGATTGGTTGGTGTGTGTGTGTGTGTGTGTAAATTGTAACTGCATCTCTGCCTGAGAATCTGACGCATCTCCAGGGTTACCTGGAGAAAATCCATAACTGCTTCACATACAAAAATCACTTGACAGACTACTTGATATCCAGGGGTTCCCTCTTGCTAGTACTTAGGTATTACAGCTCTCTCTTTCCTGATAGAGTGATGGGGAAGTGGTATGAGCATCTCCATAGTATGCACATGGATGCAAAGACATCACAAGGTTAGCAGTCAAAGACCTTGAGACAGGAAGGATTAATTTATCTTTGCAGTATGAAGTGGCATGAATCAGGGAAAGAAAGGTCTGGCACACTGCATATCAGGACTCACTGCATATCACTTGCATCCGAAGAAGTGGGTATTCACCCACGAAAGCTCATGCTGCAAAACGTCTGTTAGTCTATAAGGTGCCACAGGATTCTTTGCTGCATATCAGGACTCACTTTACAATGGTGTGCATGCATTACAGAATCCTAGAGTAGAGAACGGACCACAAAATATTCTATGTATATTTGACATGGATTTATATACTTGTATGATGTGGCTTATTTACTATACAAATGTAAAATAATGAGGATTTGAATCCTCTATTTTTCTTAGTGTATGGGGTTGGTTTCCCTAGGAGGATAAAATATCTTGCATACTTTATTTCTTCCTTAGAATTACGGGCTGGGAAATGAAAGGATTGTTCTTTTACCTCTAAGTTTGCTCCACACGGGATATAAATTAGTAATGCGCAATCATGAACCTAAACAATTATTTATGTAAATGTCAGACTTGTGAATGGAGCATGAACATTTCATAGAACTCTAATTTTTCTGCTTGATATTACTTAGTCATCAAAAAGGAGAGAGACACCTAAGTGTTTAACATGTGACATTATAGTTTTAATATACTGGGACATTAGACTTTGCACCCACATCCAAGTTTTTAAATTAAAAACAGTTTTGAAGAAAGTGTAACTGGATCTTGGAAGCACATGTAACATGCCTCTTAATATTTAATGAGAGAGTATTTCCTTTCTTTCTGTCTGGTAAACAAAGAGCTTTAGCTAATTAATCCCTATATTATATTTATTCAATAGTCATCTCATTCATAAGTGATCTGTGCTTGAGAAGGTTTCCCAATAATACTTGATTTGGGTGTACTATTATTCTGGTGAGGCACTGAAGTTGTAAAATGCAAAAGCAAGCATTAATGCCATGTTAAGTTTGAGAAATCAAGCTCTCCAAAGTCCAGACACTTCAAAAGTTAGAAATGCTTCCTCAACATTAACTCAGCCATATTGCGCATGCATATCAATTATGTCCATCTCCAAACACATGTATATTTAATAATATTCAATAATAGATTACGGTTTATGTGGAACAAAGGAAACCGTTTTCAGCTGTTTCCCTTGTTACACATAAACCATGATGTATTACTGAATATCTATTAAATATACATATGTTTGGAGATGGACATAACCATGTATCCAAATGTCCCTGAACTTTATTTGGATAAAATGAGATTTAGATTTGATCAGGCCCTGTTTGGATTTTGCAAAACAACTCTTGATTGAATCTTGCAAAACCAGACTTGGGGTGCATGTGAGTGTGCACATGTACAGACATTCACAGTGGTCATCACCAAAAAGTCATTATTTGCCAACTTCGCATACAGTAATGTCTGATATGCTCTTATATTTCTCTATACTTAGAATTAGAAATGACCCTGACATTATCTCAGAAACAGTATGGTAACTCTTAGTAAATGCTGACTTTTTTATGGTGTTCGTTGTATACGTGGAGGTAGAGAGTCACATTAAGTTAGCGGAATATGACAAAGAAATTTCTGAGTTCTTAGCACTTAGAACTTTCCTTTTGGAGACCTGAATCATTGCCTATTAACAATTGACTTGCATTGTGTGTGCGTGTAGGGGGAAAGCTTTGTAGAAAGGGTATACTCAAAATTCTCTTATAAATGATATATGTTGTTTGTACATTGTGGCATTAAATTACCTCTATGGATTGCACAGTGAGTTCCACTGAGAGGATTAAGAGTGGCTAGTATAGCTTTTTAAAAATGCTGCATTCTGAATAACAGCTGAGTTCTCAAATCCCCACTTACTAGTGCCATATGTCTCTGTGGAAACAAGCTAGTCACAAAATTCTATGACTGATGAGAAGGGGCAGGGAACAGATGACAAGGGAAGCCATCAAATACTTCCTTTCTCTTCTGTTAGCCTTTTCTGTTGTTGTTGGTTGTTGTTCCTGTCACTAGCTCATCTCATCCAGAGAGCAGCTGAGAACCTCCTAGGAATGAAAACAATAAAAGGAAAGTGAGCTCCAGAATAATCTATTACTGTCTATTTTATTTGAATAACAATTACAGTTAGAAAGATGTCAATACAGATAGTCTGGCAGAATTCAAACAAAAAAGAAACTGGGGGGTACATGCATGCACTGGAATAGTAGGAGGAGGAAGAAATAAGTCATTTGTTAAATGTAACCTGATGAAATTATACAAAACCCCATTTTATTACATGTGGAAGGCTGTGATAGTTATTTCTTTTTTTAAAAAAAACACCATTTTATTGCTAATATTGCTGTCTGTCTGAAATGACATAACTACATAAAGAGATGCCTTTAGATTTCACTTCACATCCATTTGGAAGATATTAGCCTCCTTAGCCTCCTGATTCAGAGCAAACTTAAGTACGTATTTAAACTCATGAATAAGAGCTGTCCTGAATCAGCATGGGCTTAAGTGTACAGTGTAAATGCTCTCCAGAATTAGGACTTAAATGAATAGAAGTCGTGGTCTGGATATATTGGGTGGGGAAGAGATTTTGTGCTCAGGGAGCTGTATTCAGCTGCAAAGCACTCTCCATTATTGGTCTGTGGTGCTGTGCCATAGTTAATTAACTGGAGTTGGTAGGAAGATTTCCATTCTCAGCCTGATATTGACATCCATCCATCCATCACTACCACTCTCCCCTCTAACTTTGTAAGAACCTCCTTTTTTGGCCTAAAGGTTCCCATATCTCCATGTTGAAGAATTTATAAACTCCGCTGATGAAGCCCCAAAGTACCAGGGGAGAGAGAGAGTAAAGGAATGATGAAAACCATTCAGACTGCTCCCCCGATCTCCTAGTAAATGGAAAGAAACCCCTATGTGAGGGACTTGACTGTAGACAGGGCCGGCTCCAGGCACCAGCATTCCAAGCTGGTGCTTGGGGCGGCATTCTGCAAGGGGCGGCAGCCCCCCTTGTTTTGCCCCCAAGTAGCACACCGAATTGCCGCTGCGGGCAGGCGGGGGGGGGGTGCAGTCTGTGTGCCCTTAGGGCGGCAGGCGCGTTTCTGTGGCAGCGGCAATTCGGCGGCAGCTTCTATGTTTAGCTGTCCGGGGCGGCTTCAGCTAAACATAGAAGCTGCCGTCGAATTGCAGCCGCCGCGGAAACGCGCCTGCTGACCTAAGGGCACACGGACTGCCCCCCCCACACAGGGCGGCAATTCGGTGTGCTGCTTGGGGCGGCGAAAACTGTAGAGCCGGCCCTGACTGTAGACAATCTCTGTGTGGGAAACTGTATACATGATGTATGAAGAGTCAGACTCATGTGGAAAGGTTTTTGTGTAGAACACTTTCCATGTGAGGGATTTACATGTAGAAAACATAATATGCAGAAATCTCTTGTGTAGAAAACTTACATAGAAACACCTGAAGTAGACACTTTTTTTCCTGTGCGAGAACATCCCATTAGAAAGCATCCTACTAGAGGAATTCTTATACTGGGGCTCCTCCTTAATTTGCATAAGATCTCTTGGGGAATGAAGGAAACCTCCGGTGCTTAGGCTCCCTAGGTTTCCCAGGAGAGAGTTTGTTTTGTTCTGTTAACTCCTGGGAGGTGCTCAGATAGGCTGAAGATGGATGCTGTAGGGACAGAGCAAGAGCCCCACTTCACCTCCTTCCTGAGCTTTCCTGGAACAGCAGCTGAAACCCACCGCCCCAGTTCTCCCAGGAAGTGAAGAGGCCTGCTGTTATAGTTCTCTGCTTTCTCCTGGGGAAGGAAGAGGAAGCTGGCTGCTCTTGCCTCATTTAAGTATGCCGCTGCATTTTTTTAAAAGATGAAAATGAACAGTTCTTTTCTTCATTTTTCTCTAAAGCTTTTTCCCCCCAGGAAAATTAATACATCTACATAGCAAGGCATAGGGCAAGCTTACTGACCGGGGGAGTGGTGGGGATAAGGGGTTCAAAAGAAGAAGCACACGCTGGGCCTCTGCCAAGAACACTCTGCAGCTGTGCTCTCCCTGGGCTCCTGAAGGCATAATGCCTGCCTGAGACTCTGGTGTAAACTGTCAAAGCTTTATTGACTTCGGTGGGGATATTTAAACTTACACTAGCTGAGGATCTGCCTCAAGAATTCTAGAAGCTCCTGCTGGAGCAGGGTGCTGTCAATCTACCTCATCTGTAGGCTGTGACTTGATGCAAAGGAGTCCATGACAGAGAGAGAGAGAGAGAGAAAGAGAGAGAGCGTCCATAAGGATATATGTAATGCATATGTTTTCTCTGGGATTACCGGGATCTCTGGCACATATTTGTTGGGATTCCCTTTTGAGACCTCTTTCCACTTGGTCTTCAAAAACTCAGTTGGCCTCCAGATTTCATCACTTATTTATCTTTATCTGGCAGACAGCAAAGCTATACTGAGTTGATCAGACTAAAACGCGGAGGGTGGGCATAGAGCGTGCCACACATCCAAAGTTGCACAGGAAACCTCATCCTTTTATATACACTTACACATTACGTTGCATTTGCAATACACCGAATTGCACTTTTGGGGATTGGCTTGGTTACTTTGTAGGAACAAATCCCTGTACAACATGCTCTGTACATGCACTGCCACTGTTCATGTATAACCTGATCTTTACACTCCACTTTGGGAAGATGATGGAGAGAAGGCTGCCTGGCTACTGTACCTATTTCACAGAGAGAGGACTTCAGCCTTCATGGCTGTCAATCTGTCACAAGCCTTTAACTCACATGTGGAGTAGGCCTAAGATACAGAAAGGGGAGGAATGTGATACACTCTAAAATGATACTGGTACAGAACAAACAGGAGTGTATTTCTAGCACTTTATGCGGCTGGGTCTGGTCAATGCTAACCATAAAGTGAACCCTCTAATAATGCAATAAGAGTTCCCTCTTGTGGCAGTAAATTTACATAGCACATTACTCAATTTGGAAAGATTTGTCATGTGTTCTGAGATCTGAGGCTCTCTTTTTAAAGGAATGTGGGTTTTTTTAAAGGGCAAAAGATATATTTATTTCTCCCCATAAGCTCTCCCCACTTGCTGCATCGCTTCCAACTTACTGATGGGGCGTATTTCAATAGCAACTGATTTAGAAATAAGATAGACCAAAATAAGGGAGAAATAAGGGAGACCAAAGATGGTGTTATCTACTTAGAACATTAATTTAGAGACAAAAGGTTGCTGTTGATGCTCAACATAATCTCTGTGGAGCGCCTAGAGAAGCTGAGGATCAGAGTCAGGGATATTTGGAATGTTTGTAAAGGACCACTATTTAAGTGCTAAAACTCACACACAACCCTCTAGTGGCTACAGTGATTTCAGACCTCTAGCTTATTTGGAAACTTGTTCTTTGAGTGTATTTTTTTGAATGCAGCTAGGAACTATGCTCAGACCTCAGCATAAGCAGCTGGGCTCCTACAGGGAGCAGCTGTGAGCTGCTCAAAGAGTTTTCTCCACCCCTTTTTTTGTTTTGAAACTAACAAAGCTCGAGGGTACTCCAAAGAATAATCCTGCTGCCTGAGATAATTGGGAATGGGAAGGTGGGCCAGTAATTCTGTTCTGTAGCTAAGGCCCAAAAATACTATGACACGTTCTGATAGTACCGGTGAAATGCAGCCACCACAGAGGTGGAGAGTAAGAGTATAGTGAACTGAACAACAGTGGGCAGTATGGGGAAAACTTTGGGCAAAGAGGCACAAAATCTCTTCAAAAATTACCACAGGAAAGATGCAATCAGAGCAGACAGTACCTTGTTTTTTAAGATTTCATCTTAAATCAGCCCTGCCAGGATTTGAACCCCTGGCCCTTGGAAGTCTAAATATATAGAACCTGAAACTACATCCTCCCTTCTTTAGTTTGTTTCTTAACTTCTAATATGATTTTGTTCCTTAAAGCTAACTTCTTCTTTCAGGAAAAGTGTCATCTTTGCAAAACAACAGAAACGCTGCAGCTTTGCAGGAGTAAAATAGCAGTGACTCAAAGGCCCTATCTGCCTTTGAAGGGACGTGCTCTGAAAATTTGAAGGGACATGCTCTGAAAATTTTCCACACAGCTGAATACTAGATAAAGTCTAATGTTAGCAACATGGGAAGCCCTAGTGTAGACATGCTGTCAGGTGCCACTAGCATTATTAACACTTAGACCTCCTCTAAGCAGGGCTAAATGATAGTGTTAAAATTGCTGCTGTGGTTGGTACACCATTCACACCAGGGATCCCACTGTTGCTAGTACTGGGGGAACTGAGCTGGTGTTAGCAATGGCAGGGCATTCGTAGATAATTTCCTTAGTGTACACGAGGCCAAAGAAATGACTCTGAAGGGAATTTCATCTAATGCTCTTACTCTTCTTTGTTTACCTTCACCTTTCAAAATGTGCTTTCCTGCTGTTTTCTTTTTTGCTACCCATCCGTTCTCAGCCCATTATTTCTAAACAAGCCTCTCGTCTTCCATAATCCATCCTCTCACACCTATTATTTCCGTCAGAATCTGGCTGTTCCTCAAGTGCCTGGTGTTTTGTACGTAGCACTTTGGGTTCTATTGATTATTATAAACCTATTTATTCATCCTTTAAAGCAGTGTTGTTTTCACCCTGCTGATTTTAAGGAATTACAAAATTCATCAGTAATAGCAGAGTCTGCACAACACAAAAGGGCAGAACTGGGAAACAATCCCTGGCTTTTTCCCCCTCCATTACTAAAACATGCACTAGCAGGAATCTGAAAACCTGCCCAAGACAGTGAATGTTTCATTTTGGCTACTGATGAGGTAATGCTGGCAACTGGCACACTTCCCATTCCCCAGCCTTAGAGAGATTTTTGCATTCCATTGCGTTAGTTTCTTCAGATTAATTAGCCAACTCTGCCAAGGGCCAGAAACCTCAGGCTAACTGTCAGCGTATTGGTGCTCCAGAGACAACTTTTTGTTGGCAATTACTCTATATCCCCTCTACCCCAAAACTGACATGGGGAGTGGAACTGGGGGACTCTGATCCTCCCACAGGGGGAGCAGCACATAACCGGCATGGACTGTGCTCTCACCCTGTCTCTGATGGAGTGTCTGACACATCGCCAGTTGGGGAATGTTGTGTGACTCTGGAAGCCCAGTCAGGCCACGTAAGGCTAGTTGAGGGCAGTTGGACTTAAATCAACAAAGAAATCAAGCCTCTAAGCAGTGCACACTCTGACAGGAAAGTGGCTTGTCTCCCTGTTGACATTGGGTTAGGGATGGCCAGCACTACACCCTCCAGTTAGATTCAGCACCATCGTGATTAACTCATGGACAATTCCCAGACAGAGCGAGGCAAAATTAATCAGACAATCTTTATTATTTATTCATCTCTTACTGAGCCAATTCACTTTTAAAACACACATCTCTGCTCAATATATGTTACAGAACTATGCACCACCAATTCTCTGACTCTGTTTCCAACCATTATTGTCAAAGACACAGCATAAACCAGGCCAGATTAAGGCAATCGGGGGCTCTAGGCCTGCCACAACAAGGGGGCTCCCATGGCCCTGCCCCTCATTTGGAGTGGCAAGTGCCACCCACACAACAACTGTCTGCTGGAAAACCCCCCATCCATCACACTTATTTGGACAGACTAAGGCTCCCTTCCTCACTGGACAGGTAGAGTAGCAGCAGCAGAAGGGGGTAGGGCACCTCACCCCAGAGCGGAGCAGGTGGGTGGTGGTGTCTTGGAGTTAACACAGAGAAGCATACAGCATTTTCCCCCTTTCTGTACTATTGTTTCAGGGTGTCTGCAGACTCAGGAAGATGTTACTGAATTGGTTACATTCAGGTCACCTTTTCAAGCTTTTCTTAAGGGGGCAACGCTTTTTCTCTGTGAGTGCAAACCAAAGCTGAGACCCTGATGTAATCACATGACTCCAGAGTTCCTCGACATGGGTCTATAGTGCTTATGTCTTAATCAAGCCCTGACTAACTGATTGAAATGTAGTTTTATCATTTAGAATAGGCCCTAAGCAAAGAATATCCTTGACTGCTGCCCCATAGGATAACTGCTGATGGTTCCTTGCCCCACTAGACCATTCTCCTCTGGCATATGCAATTGTTTGCACACACATTGAGAGGTTGGGTGAGGCCCTTTTAAAATATAGGGATAGCTAGAATTTAATATGTAACTATATGAATTAATATTAATATTAATTTTCATTGCAAGAACACTTAGTGAGATTTTTTTTATCTCAAGCTATATTTCTCCTCCCTCTCACTCCAACTGCATCTTGCCTCCATTGTGTTTAACAAAATACAGGCAAGGCCTGCATTCTATTTCAGCATCAAGCGAGAGAGATGATATTCCTGCTGAATGATGAAAGATATAAAAACAATCCCTTTTCTTGAGAGACCCTATTTGCTCAATGAATTTGTACGGAGGCCACACTGGGAATGGGGTGAGTAGGAAGAGCCCCATTTTCTTTGTCCCCTGATTGAGCTAGATACACAGCAAGAAATCACTACTGAAAGCTGCAAATGTGGGATTTTTAGGGGGAAGGAAGCCAAACAGAGGCACTGAAGCTATGAACTGAGGTCAGTAATGCAGCATAGCTATCAAATGATAAAAATACAACAAACAAGGGGAGAGTACAGTCCGTGAGCAGAAAGTTTGGCCCTAGTTCAGCAAAGTATTTAGGCACAGGCTTAAGGTTAGGCACATGCTTAACTTTAAGCAATTGAGTAGCTCAATTGATTTCAGTGAAGCTATTAAAATACTTAAAGTTAGGCATGGGCTTGAGTATCTTGCTGACTCAGGGCCCAATGGAACACTTGGTGACAGGTGACAAACCAGAAATGAATTTAGCACTAACTCCATTGCAGTCATGGGGTTAATTTAGCCCAGAGAGGTTGGAGGGCAATGTTCTAAATTGCCTCTAAACTTTGGTTTCCTTTGTCATCATCCCTTCCCTTTCCTTCATTAAATGTGCTAATACTGAGCTGTGGTATCAGATCTCAAGACAACAGACCAGCATATCTGCTTTCCTGAGCACTCTTCCAAGATTGTTTATGATACCCATAGAAATGACGTGCAGTTAATACAGTTCAGTGGGAATTTTGCTGCAGTGATTCAGCAGCAGATCAAATATCTATGAAATGTCCAACGGAAAAATCTTTCTCTGACAGTCTATGCATTGACCTGCTTTTGAGCAGTCATTTAATTCTGTGCATATGAACCAAAAATGCCTGCGGAGATTTTTATGATAAGAGAGATACCAATTTCCACAACTCTTGAGGGGTGCTGCTGTCTGTGGATGTGACTAGATTATGAAAAGCCCTCGCTCTACATGGACGTTATGCAGGGAAGCTGAATCTCTTACTGTGTTCATTATCCTTTGATTCTTTTTTTTCCAATTAAAAAAAAAAGCTTTCATTTATAGGCCCAAGAATAGTTTACTAGTATTAATAATTAGTGCTTGTATAGCATCTTTTGTTAAAAAACCACAAATCATGTGCACAGTAAGCCTTGCAATGCCCCTGAGGAGATATGCAGTAAATATTAGCCCTATGTTATAAATATTCTGAAGTGCAGAGACACTGACTTGCCCAAAGATCACACAGTGAATAGGTGACAGAGCTGATAGAACCAGGGCTGGCGCCAGCGTTTTTGCCACCTCAAGTGGCGGGGTGGGGGAAGAAAAAAAAGCCGCAATTGCCAGCACTTCGGTGGCAGCTCCACCACCACCGCTTCATTCTTCGGCAGCAATTCAGCGACAGGTCCTTCCCTCCGAGAGGGACCGAGGGACCCACGTGCCACCCCAAGAACCTGCTTGCTGCGCTGGTGTCTGGAGCCGGCCCTGGATAGAACTCAGGAATCCAGCCCCCAAATTCTTTGCTCTACCTGTAGAATGCACTGGATCGTAGGGGAAATGAATAGATTTGATCATTTCCCTTCCATATTAATTTCAACAAATCATACTGGAATGTGTGTGTATATAATTAATGCAATATTCACGTTGCACAGTTAAAAATTTAAAAAAAATCAGGAAATGCAAAAGTGAAGGTTCATCAGGATTATCTTGATTGTATTGCATAGCCTGTTTTTTTATTTTTAAAATATAAACGGTGCCATATTACACTGCACATTTTAACCAGAAATGCAGGAATACAGAAATACGACATGCACAGCAGCTGATTTTATATCACTCTTGGAACTTCTGCATTCTCTGACTTTTTGTGATTTTTTTTTTAAATGTACAACCTAGATGCCATATTAACCTATTTTTAAAATTTAATTACAGTTTTTGGGCAGAGGGAGGGGTATCTGTATTGTGAATGTGGTTGAGGTAATACAGTGAAGGTGAAATCCTGCTTGTAGTTGTCAGGGTTGGATGGGAACTAAAGTAGGGATTTCCTGTTTTTGTTTTTTGTTGATGGCATATGCACGTATGGTTTCTAACAGTTTGTGGGACTATATGTGTACATGTGTATTGACGTCCACCATTTAATAGTGAGACATGTTACAGTTTATACAATTATTTTTTACTCTCAGTGAATGAAAAATAGCTACCAAAAATATTCATCTTCAGGCAGAAACCAAGCATTGGCTTCCAGTCTGAGCTATAGACAATGGATACTGCCATGCATCTGCTATACTAGAGCTTTGCAAACTTTGTGACTAGGAAAGTAGTAAACTCAGAAGTTTTGCTTTTTGTGAATATTGTTTTTGGGGGGAGGGGTTCATCCTTAAGGGTTTGCACCCCAAAGCTTCACTTTGAATTTCAGGTTTGAATGAACCTAACATCTAAAGTAAATGGCCATTACTTCGTTACTCAGGATGTGAAACTGAATTTTGCACAATTTTGATACAAGACAATGAATCAGCTCAGGTTTGCTTGAGAGGCTGGTGAATCTCTACAAATCTTTTCTATGAATTTTGGGTCAGGTAACAATTTGTCACAAAACATGACATTAAATTGGTTTCAAGCAGCTTGTGGTTGTGTTGTGAATCTCTCGCTTAGCTCTGTGTGTCTGACCATTTTTTGAGAAATGTATTGCAGAATGATGGGGCAGATTGTGCTTTAATTTACGCTGCTGAAACCCACTTTGTAGTAATAGATGAATCTAGCCTCATGTTTTACATGTTACCTGTATGAAGTTGTCACATTTGCTCAGTTTGTAGGGCAGTTGGCTGCACTTCCTTCATTGGAGATTAATGCTGCAGGCACTTCCATTTGTAGCACAGTTCCATTTGTTGTGTCTCTGTTCAGTGGGTTAGAGAATAGCTGAGGTAAATTATGAAGATCTGGAAGGTAGAAGAGGAGGAGGTGGTCTGAGACATAATACAGGTCACTTTAGAAAACCTGTTACCCCAGATGCCATCTTTTATATTTTGCATTGAATGCATGGAGAGCTGCTGCCCCCTCTTCCCCCCAATGTTTATACTCTCACTGCATTGGCTTGCTCTTGGTGCAATTTGTTAGCAAACAATTGTTTGCGTTGAGATGGTTCAATTATACTTTTAGCTTTATAATATGCCTGTGGTTTGGTTGTTAGTATAAGGATTGTTGTGAATACAGGCCTCTCTTATCTCTTACCAGTCTGAGCTTGTTTTGGTCATTAAACTGAGAGAGCAGTCCACGCAGGCAGAGTTGGTGAAAACAGCTATAATCAGACAGCACTGCTGTGAGCTCTTGGAATCCTCCAGTCCAGCTTGGCAGAAGGGGTTAAGCACTCTATATGTGGGTTCTGAAATCCCCCCGTTTAAACTCCCTTTTGGCAGGGAATTTCCATTCTCTTTGTGTAACAGGATGAGAAATTCTGGTAGCTCCGGTTAGAAAAAGCTTTGCTATTAAAGTACATTCTCTCTTCCATAAACACCAGAGCATTTTGTTTTATTTGGCTTTATGGAATTGTAAAGAGCTTTCTCTGAGGCGTGTGCCTCTGTGCACACAAAAGGAACTTGAAATGCCCTCCTTCTGACCTGTTGAATTAGAGTCCCTTTTGGGCTTAGCTACGACTTCAGATCTTACCCTGTTAAGTTGTGCTAAAATAGTTTCTAATAGGTGGTATTTTATGTTACTAAAATACTGCTGTTACGACTTTACATGTATGTGAAACACATGAATTAAGTCTAACATCACATCTGATGAGGAAGCTGCTGTTATCCCTATTTTGATAGGGAAACTGAGGTACAGGTCAATAAAATGACTTACTCCAGAAAGTCACTGCTGAGATGAGGACTTAGATCTCTTGGTTCCCAGCCTTGTGTCATAGCAGTAGGTATAGTAGTGTGACTAGCAGCAATTTTTTACCTCCCACATTTGTGATTTCATAAAGCTGTTTTTATATGCTTCAGAACATTCTTACAAAAGGCAATTTTCTGTATTTGACCAGTCATATATTTTCTATTCCCATTGATGTTGTGATTTGAATAAGAACTTATTTCTTCTGCTTGAGCACCTGCAACAGCGCCAAACTTATGTTTTTATGAAATTGCAATCTGTCACTCCAGGAATGTATAACCGCTTTAAAGACCAAGTTGGAAGAGAACATGAGCTAGAAAGGATCAAAACTCTTAATAATTAGTGAAGATGGCAAGAAAAATGATGAAAAATGTAAGGTCCTGTTTTTTGTACCTCGGTGGAGGCAAACCTAAGTGGGTCATGCATTTCCTTTGGACAGAGGAAGTGCATCTAAAGTCCACAGCAATTCAAATCTTAGGAGACCCTGCTTACGTGATGTCAGCCATCTTGGCTGGCACTGGGTATTGAACTGGGGATCTCCCTAACTAAATGTGGATTGACCTAAACAGTGAGACTCTCTAGCTAGGAAGTATAACAGATTCACGTTGTCTGTGAATTGGGCCCAGAGGGGAAGATGTAATACATGCTGACCAGTGGGTTACACTTGTGCTAGTTACTTAACTGCTCTCTGCCTCAAGTACTCTCTCCATTTTATAGAGGAGAAACTATCTACCTCACCAGCATGTAGTGAAGCTCAGTTCATTGTTTGTACACGTCTTTAAAATCTTTGGATGAAAGGTACTATGTAAGTGTGAAATATTGTTATGTCTGAAACATTTTCCCTGAATCAAAATGCTCCTTTTCAAGGGACACTGTCAAATACCTTAGCTCACACATTCTGAAATGACTGTAACCCAACAGGAAATACCCAGTGGGCTCATTTAAATAAATATCTAAATCCAGCATTAAAATCAGTAAGAATTATTTTAAAGATAGGTACAATGGGGCCAGATCATCAGATGGTGTAAATCAGTGTATCTCCTTTTCAAGTCAATGGAGCTACATTGACTTACACACCTGAGGATCTGGCCCTATATTTTGCTGGGCATCAGTAAACAATGTTTTCTGTTCTTGCTTCTGCCTTCTCTGCAGTATCAGTTAATTAACGCACATTATTTCCTGCACTATGCAGGCTCCTGCACACACAAGGAATGAAGCTGGAGCCCCAAGGCATCAATAAATAAAGTGGAGCCATATTTGATTGTTCTCTTAAAAGGCAAGGAAGAAAATCAAGGTGTGTGAAATAACTTGCAATCAACAAGGAAATAACATGGATTAAAAGTCTTTCAGAATTTATAAACAGTGGTGTAATTGGCTACTTGATCTGAGTGTACATTAAGTTTTTCTGTGTCACCCTTTATTTCCAATGCACTGGATGGCTTTTTATCTTTGCATCTGCAATCTGAGTACATTGATAAAAATTTCAAGGAGCAGCAGCACACAAATTTCAAATTCTCACTGGTTTTAAAGCCTTTTAAAAATGTTACCAGTTTTAACAATCTTTTGTCTTTTGAGAGAATAGTTTTTCCTGGCATTGGTGTATACTTGCAATTAGTGATATTCTACTATTATCAGACACCTGTCTAATTGCCCACAAAAGCTGCATATCCCAGTGGCATGGGAGGTTGTATGGAGTAGTGACTGGAGTTGGGGACCACACCCTTGGGTTCTGTTCCCAGCTCTGCCAATGGTATTTGTGTGGGCTTCAGCAATTTTGAAAATTGGCATAAGCTTATCCCCCTTACTGTTTAAAATTCTTCCCCCTACCAGAGAAGCCATCTCCTGAGCACCACCTCCTGGCCGGAGGTCATTGTGGCATTCTTTCAGTTCTTCGAGTGATTGCTCCTATGCATTCCAGTTAGGTGTGCGCGCCGCGCGTGCACGGCATCTCGGAACTTTTTTACCCTAGCAACTCCGGCGGGCCGGCTGGGCGCCCCCTGGAGTGGCGCCGCTATGGCGCTGAATATATACACCCCAGCCGGCCCGTCCGCTCCTCAGTTCCTTCTTACCGCCCGTGACGGCCAGTTGGAACTGTGGAGTGCTCTCTGTCCTCCACTACCCTAGCTCTCGCTAAAGGTTTTTTTGTATATAGTTAGTTCATAGTTCGTGTAGATAGTTGTTATAGTTAGTTAGTTAGGTTTAGTGTTAAGGTTAGGGGGGTTTCCCCTCCCTTTCCTCTCCCGGTGCGGGCTCATGCCCAAGGCACCGGGCTTTAAGCCCTGCGCAATCTGCCAGAGGCCTATGCCCATCGGAGACCCGCACGACGCCTGTCTTCGTTGCCTCGGCGAGGGTCATCGGACAGACAAGTGTCAGATCTGTTCTGCCTTCAAGCCGAGAACACGTAAGGAGCGGGACTATAGACTTAAGCAGCTCCTCATGGAGGCGTCGTTACAGCCCCCGGCACCGACCGCGCCGGCACCGAGAGCCTCATCGGTGCAGAGCGCACCGGCTGCTCCGAGCCATTCCGGCACCGCGGCGCCGCAGCCTCAGCCGGCGACCGCAAAGACCCGGCACCGCTCCCTTTCGCCTGCTAGGAAGCGCAGGCTGGCGAAGGCGATCGCTAAGTCCCGCGCTGAGGACTCAGCCAAGACTGTTGCGCCACCTGCCACTCCTGCGGTGGCCGTGCACCAGGCGGGCACCGGGCCCTTGACTCCGGCGCCGCAAGGGCCGTCGAGTCCGGCACCGCCACGCTCCCCGGCACCGTCCGCGCTTGAGCCACGACTGCCGTCGACGCCGGAGACATTCTCCGCAGCACGTGAGCTGATACAGCTCGTAGAGGCACCGAGCCTCCGGCCCCCGGCACCGCCGGTGCGGGCTGTCGCGTCTGCCAGAAAACCGGCAATGATGATCCGGCCGCCCTCCGCGGACCGCCGGCACAGACGACGCTCCCGGTCCCGGTCACGCTCCCGGTTCCGAAGAAGATCGCCATCCCGCCGATCTCGATCTCAGCACCGCTCGCCGTCCCGGTACCGGTCGCCATCCCGACGCCAATCGGAGTCCCGGTACCGTTCGTCATCCTGGTACCAGTCGCACTCTCGGCACCGATCCAGGTCCCGATCGCCGTCGCGTCGGCACCGTCGGAGGTCTCAGTCCCGGCACCGTTCCCGGCACCGCGACTCCCGCAGCCACTCCCGGCACCGCAGATCCCGCTCCCGGTCGAGCTCCCGGCACCGCGGTGGCCGACGGTCTCGGTCACCGTCCCGGTACCGAATGGACGGACACCGTTTCTCGGCACCGTCTGCGGACAGACTACCGCCTTCGGCGGTACAATCCGTCAGTGCCTCAGCACCTCCTTGGCCATCCCGCCCGACATCGGTGGCCTCCGGCGCTGACAGCAACGCGCACTTACCACCGACCCCTCACGGTGATCCTCAAGGGGCTCAAAAGTGGGGCTTCTGGGTTCCCTGGGCCCAGTATGAAGCGCAGGGGGTACCGTTTCCCCCGAGAGACTCGGCCTCTGAGCACAGGGTCCCCGAGGCAACGGTTAGCCAGGCGGCCCCTTCACCTCGACGTGAGCCCTCCGTTCCGCCGGCCCGCCGGCCCTCCATGCAGCACGACCCAGCCGAGGCGCAGTCAGCAGCCCCTGCGGAGGAGGCCGTCGTGCAGGGCTTGTCCTCATCATCCTCCCCGGACGAGGCGGTGGCCGGTGCTTCGACCAAGGAGCCGCCGCCCATTGACCTGAAGGCCCACCAGGACCTGCTTCGCCGGGTGGCGACGGCCATGGATCTCCCAGTAGCGGAGGTCCAGGAGGACGAGGACCTCATTACCAACGTGGTTGGTGCGGACGCTCCCGTGCGGGTGGCGTTGCCCTTTGTGAAAACAATCCAAAAGAACGCCACCACGCTTTGGCAAACACCCGCTTCCATCCCTCCCATGGCCCGCGGGGTCGAGCGTAAATTCTCAGTTCCCCCTACGGGCTATGAGTACCTTTATACCCACCCGACCCCGGACTCCTTGGTCGTGCAATCGGTTAACGACCGCGAGAGGCACGGTCAACCTGCCCCTGCGCCTAAGTCCAAGGACGCCCGGTGCATGGACCTGCTAGGCCGCAAGGTCTACTCGGCGGGTGGCCTACAGATGTGTATTGCTGACCAGATGGTCCTCCTAGCCAGATACGTCTTTGATATCCTAACGTCCCTGGCGAAGTTCACGGAGCTCCTGCCGTCAGCCTCCCGCCAGGAGTTCATGGCGATGTTAGAGGAGGGAAGGAGATCATCTAGGTCCTCCATCACGGACCTAGGTCCTCGACGCTGCGGACTCCGGAGCTCGGACCTCAGCCTCCGGTGTGTCGAAGCGGCGCATCGCCTGGCTGCAGTCCTCCACCCTGCCACCGGAGGTGCAATATACACTGCAGGACCTGCCCTTCGACACGCAGGGTCTTTTTTCCGAAAAGACGGATTCCCGGATCCAGACCCTAAAGGACGGTCGCGTTGCCATCCGCACCCTAGGGATGCACACGCCGGCGACACAACGCAGGTCCTTCCGGCAGCAACCCTCCTGGCCCTTCTACCAGCAACGCTATCGGCCGTACAATAGCCGGCGACCGGCTCAAAATCGCCGTCGTCCTTCCGGCAATCGGCGTAGCCAGGGCCAGGCCTCATCCAAGGCCCCTCAGGGGGCCAAGCAGGCCTTTTGATGGGACGCTCGAGGACGGCTCATCACTCTCCCTACCGGATCCTTCCCCTTTATTTTACAACCGCCTTTCCCATTTCTTTTCGGCGTCGTCCCAATTAACAACAGACAGCTGGGTGCTTCAAACAGTCCAGTCGGGATACCGCCTTCAATTTGTTTCACCCCCGCCTTCCCACCCACCCTCCCTGTCCCTCTTCAGGGACCCCTCTCATGAGCAAGTCCTCTTACAAGAGGTTCAGACTCTGTTGAGCGTGGGTGCCATAGAAGCAGTGCCTCAAGACAGGCGGGGCAGGGGATTCTACTCCCGTTATTTTCTCATCCCCAAAGCGAAAGGGGGGCTACGTCCTATCCTGGACCTTCGCGAGCTGAACAAGTTCCTGCTCAAGCCCAAGTTTCGCATGGTTACCTTGGGGACCATCATTCCCTCTCTGGATCCGGGAGACTGGTTTGCCGCCCTCGACATGAAGGACCCCTACTTCCATGTCGCGATTTATCCTCCTCACCGACGTTACCTCCGGTTTGTGGTCAACAACGCCCACTACCAGTTCGCCGTGTTGCCGTTCGGGCTCTCCACCGCACCGAGGGTGTTCACCAAATGCATGGCGGTGGTTGCCGCAGCCCTCCGCCGTCGTCGGATACATGTCTACCCGTATCTCGACGACTGGCTGGTTCGCGGTCAGTCTCAACAGCTGGTGATGGGCCAGTTGACAGACATTCTGTCCCTCTTCCGACGGCTCGGGCTTCTCATCAACGCCGAGAAGTCCACTTTGGTTCCGTCACAGCGGGTGGAGTTCATTGGAGCGGTCCTCGACTCCGTGATAGCCCGAGCCTGCCTGCCGCAATCTCGACATCAGACCATGGTCTCCATCATCCGGGACCTCGTCTCCTTCCCGACCACGACGGTGCGCTCCTGCCTCCGCCTCCTAGGCCACATGGCGTCATGCACGTATGTCACCGCGTACGCGCGGCTCCACCTCCGCCCGTTCCAGTCTTGGCTCGCGTCGGTGTACCGACCGAATCACGATCCCATCGATATGGTGGTCACAGTCTCCAGGCAGACCCTCGACTCCCTCAACTGGTGGCTAGACCCGCAGGTCGTCTGTGCGAGAGTCCCGTTCCATCCGCCTCGCCCGTCCGCCACGCTGACCACGGATGCCTCAGCGCTCGGTTGGGGGGCTCACCTGGGCGACCTTCACACCCAGGGTCTGTGGTCGCCGCAGGAGCTCGCTCTCCACATCAATGTACGCGAGCTGCGAGCGATCCGTCTGGCCTGTCGCACCTTCTGCACCCACCTGCAAGGCCGCTGTGTGACAGTGTTCACGGACAATACAACAGCAATGTTCTACGTGAACAAGCAGGGCGGAGCCCGCTCCTCCCTCCTCTGCAAGGAAGCGATGCTCCTGTGGGACTTCTGCGTGACCCACTCCATTCACCTGGAAGCGTCCTTTCTTCCGGGAGCGCAGAACACGCTGGCCGACCATCTCAGCAGGTCGTTCCTCTCCCACGAGTGGTCTCTCCGCCCTGACGTCGTACACACGATCTTCCAGAGGTGGGGGTTTCCCCAAGTAGACCTATTCGCGTCCAAGGAGAACAGGAAATGTCACCTGTTTTGCTCGTTCCAGGGTCACTCGCCGGGCTCCCTGTCGGACGCCTTCCTGTATTCCTGGAAGGATCGCCTGCTCTACGTCTTCCCTCCGTTCCCGCTCGTTCACCGAGTGCTTCAGAAGCTGTGGAGGGACAGAGCCACCGTCATTCTCGTAGCTCCGGCCTGGCCGAGGCAGCATTGGTACTCCCTGCTGCTCGAGCTCTCCGTTCGGGATCCCATCCCCCTTCCGTTGTGGCCGGACCTCATCACCCAGGACTTCGGCAGGCTCCGCCATCCGAGCCTGCAGTCCCTCCATCTTACAGCCTGGTACCTGAGTGGTTGACCCACGCAGAGAGGGACTGTTCGGCGGCAGTACAGCAAGTCCTGCTAGAGAGCAGAAAGCCTTCCACTCACTCCACCTATCTGGCGAAATGGAAGCGGTTCGCACTCTGGTGTGACCAACGAGGCCTCAATCCCTTCGTAGTCCCGGTCCCTACTATCCTGGACTACCTCTGGTACCTTAAGGAGCAAGGTCTTGCGGTCTCCTCCTTGAGAGTTCACCTGGCAGCAGTGTCCGCCTTTCGTCCATCTGTGGAAGGTCGGTCCATCTTCTCCAACCAGATGGTTTCCCGCTTCCTTAAAGGCCTGGACCGCTTATACCCGCCGGTCCGGCATCCTGCTCCGACCTGGGATTTGAACCTCGTGCTGGCCAAGCTGATGGGTCCCCCCCTTCGAGCCCTTGGCCACATGCTCCCTGCTCTACCTCTCCTGGAAGACGGCCTTCCTTGTCACCATTACATCAGCGAGATGAGTTTCTGAGCTCCGCGCTCTGACGGTTGGTCCGCCATACACCGTCTTCCATGGGGACAAGGTGCAGCTTCGACCACATCCGGCCTTCCTCCCAAAGGTAGTGTCAGCCTTCCACCTCAACCAGGAGATCTTCCTCCCGGTGTTCTTCCCGAAGCCGCATGCCTCGCCTCGGGAGCAACAGCTGCACACCCTCGACATCCGCAGGGCGCTCGCTTTCTACATCGAGCGGACTAAACCCTTCTGGCGTTCGCCCCAGCTGTTCGTAGCGGTTGCGGACCGCATGAAGGGCGAGCCGATATCCTCCCAGCGGATTTCCTCTTGGGTCACCGCGTGTATCCGGACCTGCTACAAGCTTGCTCACGTGCCGCCATGTCGCCTCACCGCACACTCGACGAGGGCGCACGCCTCGTCGGCTCCCTTCCTGGCCCACGTTCCGATCCAGAACATCTGTCGAGCGGCCACCTGGTCTTCGGTCCATACCTTCACCTCCCACTATGCGTTGGTGCAGCAGTCTCGAGACGACGCAGCCTTCGGCTCCGCGGTATTACACTCCGCCACGTCTCACTCCGACCCCACCGCCTAGGTAAGGCTTGGGAATCACCTAACTGGAATGCATAGGAGCAATCACTCGAAGAAGAAAAGACGGTTACTCACCGTAGTAACTGTTGTTCTTCGAGATGTGTTGCTCCTATCCATTCCAGACCTGCCCTCCTTCCCCACTGTAGGAGTAGCCGGCAAGATGGAACTGAGGAGCGGACGGGCCGGCTGGGGTATATATTCAGCGCCATAGCGGCGCCACTCCAGGGGGTGCCCAGCCGGCCCGCCGGAGTTGCTAGGGTAAAAAAGTTCCGAGATGCCGTGCACGCGCGGCGTGCACACCTAACTGGAATGGATAGGAGCAACACATCTCGAAGAACAACAGTTACTACGGTGAGTAACCGTCTTTTTCCCCTCATCAGGGCCCCTTAACAACTCCACACAGTCTGTCTCATTCGATCACAGTCCATCTCACAGTCTGAGTTTATTAACAGTTTCAAAAGCAAACAGCAAAACTCTTCCACCCAGCCTTAAGTTTCTAAGGTACTGTCCTTTTCTGCTGTCTGAGCACTAGAGAAGATGCAGGGCCTGGTCTATTTTCTTTGCTTTCTTCCCAATAGAAAAACACAACTTTAAGCTGGGTCTTCTTATCCAGCCCCAACTCCCTTCTTCTGGGACCACGATAGGAGATTCTCTCTGCAGATCTCCTTCCTGCTCCACCCCCTTAATTAGCTCAATTGGGATTATCTGCTCTGGCACAGGGGAACTGCACCTGCTTGAATTGCAGAGGCCTGCCACTCTGTGACATTCCTTAAATGGCTACTTAAATACACAATAGCAATATTATTCCTATGCCATGAATATTACCCCCTAAATGCACTGCGTCTATGCCAGAAAATGATTCTACGGCTCCTACACAAGTCTGAAAACCCAGATGACACCGCATAGCATACAGAAAAATAAACATGCCAAACTGAAGATTTAAAAGAGTCGCTCTCAATTGCTGTTCAGTCCCACCAAACCTGGCTGGTCATACATACACGCACTGCTATGCTTTGTCATCCCCAGGCAGTTAGCATGTAAAGGCAATATTACCTGTAGCACTCTGGAAGCTGCGCTGCTACCAAAAAGGAGCATTTTCTAGAGCTTCTGGGCCAGAGTCAGATCTGTTACACTGGTGTAAATTGGGAGTAACTCTGCTTATTTTAATAGAATTACTCCAGAATTGCAACCATGTAATGGAGCACAGAATTTGGCTGCTTGTTTCTGTAATCACCAAAGAAACCAATGGCCGCACCTCCAAGTATGGGTTTAAAGACACAAGTATTGAAAACATGCTCGCTACATGAGTGTCTAGGCACTTCTTTGCTCCCTATCACAGTAGTGTCTGGGTGCCTCACAAATGTTAATGCGTTTATCCTCACAATGCTCCTGTGAGGCAGGGAAGTCGTCTTATCTCCATTTTATAAGTAAGAGCACTAAGGCACAAAAAGACTGAGGGACAGATTCTGGCACCCTTGCTCACGTTGAGTAGTAAAGGCTTACTTATTGGCTATGGCTGTGGGAGCCAGGCCTCACCAATGAGGACTGGGATTCTTGTGTGTGACTGCAACCTGAGGATAACCAAGTCCGTTATATTTACTTCTAATAAAGTGACTTTTCAAATACCTGCTTTTTTTTTTTTTTGAGATTGCTAGCAGTAATTCAAAGCCTCTTCTCTCAGAACTGTCTGCACTGCTTTTGGCTGTGTTGAAGGTTAAATTAGCCACACGGCTCTGTTTCCAATGCACTGTCTTAAAGAACATTACGCTTCAAAATATGCCAAGTATGCCCATTAGAAAGTAAACCTTTCTGAGGTGAATTCTTCCTTTCAGTACCACAAATTTTAAACTAGTGATGGCTGTTGTACTAGGATGTATCTATTACAGATGCATGATTTTGTCCCAGGAGAATCTCAAATGACACTTGAATTTCTTTTTTGGTTGAGTTAAAGAGGTAATTCCAGTTTGAGAGAGAAGAGATGAATTTGGTGAACAGGTGTGCAGGTTCTGTATGTATTTTAAAAATATCTCAGGGCACAATTTATAGGGTGGAAAGTCACAAGATCTTTTTCATATGGGGTTTCTGTATCTGAATGCTACAAATACCATAAGACAACCAATCTAGCATTTAACTTAGCCCCATAAATGGCACCTTGAAACACATACCCACAAACCTATGAAAAACACAAATAGAAAAGCTGTGATATTTTAGATTCTCTTTGAACCTTAATGCACAGATCATTTCTATTGTGGTAGCACCTGAAGGCCAACGGGGTTGATGCTCCATTGTAGGGTGACCAGACAGCAAATGTGAAAAATCGGGATGGGGGGTAATAGAAGCCTATATAAGAAAAAGACCCCAAGATTGGGACTGTCCCTATAAAATCAGGACATCTGGTCACCCTACTCCATTGAGTTAGGCTCTGTACAAACATCTAGACAATGGCAGACCTTGCCCCAAAGAGCATTCAGCCCAAAAGGCAAGATGTAATATGTGGATGAGACAAACAAGCAGGTTGGGGGATGAGGCGTGCAGGGAAGGTAAGAAAAATGTGCACAATTTGTAACCAGTCGGCAGTCGTGATCACAGTCCTCTTTCCACCTTGCCATTATCAGGTTGTACTTTGCTGTAGCATTACTGCTGAGATGAGCTGGATGAGGGACTTGGGCTTGAAAGAGGACAAGATGGCCTTCTAGATTTTGACTGGGAATTTTTCCAGCTCACAAGGGACAGAGGCAGCATGGGAAAAAGTATGAAAATGCTTGCCAGGGAAGGGGGGGAAAAAGGGAAGAAATTGTCAGCTGCACATTGATGATGTACCTTATCTTGTTGTGTAGAGACATTTCTTCCTGTCCCAAGCACCTATTCCACCCATTAGACCTCAAAAGGGTATTTAGGATTGGTTTAAAAAAATCCCTTTTTTTGTTCACCATAACTTCCCACCTATCCAGACACTGCAGCCTAGGGTAGTCAGTCCCTCAAAGCCTGGCCTAGTTTACACCAGCTATCACTGGTCTCTTCAATGGATTGACACTGGTTTATACCAGCTAGCCCATAGCTGCAGAGAGTGAGATGCAAATGGCTCTTCTACGATGCCTGGTGTTCAGGAGAGATCTTTGGCACCAATTGCCATCATTTGTCTAGATACTGAGCACAGGCTAAGAGTTCATAATTAAGTGTTTGAAGTCAAATTTGGCAAAAGCAAGCAATGCAGATATTGAAACACCAGGCTGATCCCACAGTTCGACACAATCATCATTAAAGACAACAGGAATTAATTTATTTTGAGCTCCTGATTTCAGAAAGTGGTGGTGGCACAGCTGCTCCCTTTTGCTCCTTTGATAACTCAGTTTAGAAGGTACATAGCATCAGCTCTCAGAATCATTCCCTATTCAGTAGGAAAAGAACTTAGGCTCTCTTCAGAGAAGGGGAGGATATTCTTAAGGTCAGTTGCTCTATGTCCACTTTGAGACCCACACAAATATGAAAAAGTGCATTAACAAACTGGGACAGCCGTCAACTCATCCTGGTTAATTTTGCTTCCACTTGAACATACAGGATTTAGAATTTCTCTGGTGTGGATGTGTAAATACTTAATTGTAACCCTTCTGTCAGGTGGAGCTGGCAGCAGCCAGTGCCGGGTTCAATATTTAGGGGTTCCTTTTCAACAATACAACACCGAACTATCTTGAGCGCTGCCCCAGTAACCTGGGAAAATTACACACCACCCCTGGGCATCTCTGAGAGGCAATACTTCCCCACTCATAAGCAGGGGACATACAATTCTCCCTCAAGGAGTTCAATCACAAATTAATTAACGCATTATTTTTTTAATGAGCATCATCAGCATGGAAGCATGTCTTCTATAATGGTGGCCAAAGCATGAAGGGGATTACGAACGTTTAGCATATCTGGCATGTAAATACTTTCCAATGCTGGTTACAAAAGTGCCATGCAAATGCGTGTTCTCACTTTCTGGTGACATTGTAAATAAGAAGAGGGCAGCATTATCTCCTGAAAATGTAAACAAACTTGTTTGTCTTAGCGATTGGATGAACAAGAAGTAGGACTGAGTGGATGTGTAGGCTCTGAAGTTTTACATTGTTTTGTTAAGTGCAGTTATGTAACAAAAAAAATCTACATTTGTAAGTTTTACTTTCTTGATAAAGAGGTTGCACTACAGTACTTGTATGAGGTGAGCTGAAAAATACTATCTCTAGTTTATCACAAAATATACACTTTGATTTCAGTTACAACACAGAATACAATATATATGAAAATGTAGAAAAATATTCAAAATATTTAATACATTTCAATTGGTATTCTATTTAACAGTGCAATTAAAACTGCGATTAATCGCGATTAATTTTTTAAATCATGATTTTTTTTGAGTTAATCGCATGAGTTAACTGCAATTAATCGACAGCTCTAATATATATGAAATTATGTTCTCAGGGCCTTGTAATTAAAGGCAGGTCATCACCCAAGGTAGCATGCCTGAAGGCAGGTTCCAACACACAGGAGGTTGAAGACACTTATCTCCCTAGGTGAGTGGTTCTCAAACGTTTGTATTGATGATCCCTTTCATACAGCAAGCCTCTGAGTTCAATCCCACTTATACATTAAAAACACTTTTATAACCAGGGCTTTGGAGCGGAGCCCGGAGCTGGAGCGCGGACCAGTAGGTTTTTGCCCGGAGCTGGAGCGGAGCCGGAGCGGAACAATTAAAAAATTTGATCGCTCCAAATCCTTGTTTATAACCGTGTTAAATATCTTTTAAATGCTGGAGGCAAAGTGGGGTTTGGGGGTGGAGGCTGACAGCTCACAACCCCCATGTAAGAACCTCGTGACTCCCTGGGGTATCATGACCCTCAGTTTGAGAACCTCTGCCCTAGGTGACCATTGTGTCCCCCAATGGGAATCTATTGGCATACGGAGTCAAATGCTAATGAAGAGATTGCAGGGACTTCAAGAGAAGAAATTAACAGGGAGAGGTAAATAGCAGAGCAGGGTACCCTGCTGACAAGTAAAGAACAAAGGGTTGGTCTAATGATCTAGGGGTGTAGACAGAGGCACTGCCCTCCTTTATCTAGGGAGACCGCCTGCCAGTGGGGGTGTCTCAGGAAAGGAGATTGACAGCTATCATGGTTGAAGAACATTTGTGAGAAGGGCTTTTGGGGACGCAGGATGTTATTACACAAGAAGGCATCTTGTACATGAAGTTCAGTCTCTCGGATATGTGTTACGATTGTATTTTATATGTAACTCCTTATTGCCAGTATTTCTGTTTGCTATCCTCTCTATCTCTGTTCTTTCTTAAATTAACTTATATTTGCCTTCTCTGTAAAGCAATGGAAGGGCTGTGTGTTCAGCCCAGGGCCGGCTCCATGGTTTTTGCTGCCCCAAGCGGCATGTGGGAGGGGAGAAAGCCGCAATCGGCACCTGCTCTACCGCGCCGCTTTCTTCTTTGGCGGCAATTCGGCGGCAGGTCCTTCCCTCCGAGAGGGACTGAAGGACCCGCCGCTGAAGAGCCTGACGTGCTGCCCCTTCCCCTTGACCGCCTGAAGCACCTGCTTTGCTCAGCTGGTGCCTGGAGCCGACCCTGGTTCAGCCATGCTGTGTTCTAAAGTGTAATTAATAAGCTGTGGTGTACTGTTCCTTTGGGAACAGCGGGTCTGGTAATTCTGTGAGTGTCCAGTGGTTAGGGGACTGGACAGCGCAGGGGATGCTCAGAAGCCTTGGGGGTTGGAGTGTGCCTATTGCTAGCTTGCAGGAGCAAGAGTGGAGCTCATCTGGGCTGAGAGGGGAACAGTCGTGTTGCCTGTGGCTGGGAGCGTCAGGGGGCTGATCTCTGGTAGGTACAGATAAGATCATCACACACTATGTGTAGTGGTAGCGAGGTGCCTCACAACCATGGGTACCTCTGGGAGGTGTCACAGAGGCCAAAACCAAACAAAATTAGTGGATATTTCTAAAAAATTTGGCCTCAATCCTCTTTTTCTGGGCTGTAACCAGGGCAGGGCGAGAGGGACAGCTGCTGGGGGAAGAGAAAAGGAGTGTGTGTTGGGGGGGACACATGGGGTCACATGCCCCTACCCCGATTTCTGCCTTTCATTCAGCACAGAGGCTTAGGGCATGCCCCACAGTTTGAAACCGTCGCCTCCTGCCAGGAGCTGGTGGATCTGAAGCTGGTGGAAGCTGCCCGGCCCACTCAGTCCCCTGTCTCTCCATGCTGTGGGAGCAGGGAAGCTGTCTGTCTGGCAGCCCTCCATGTCCTGCTCCTTGAACCAGGTCACTTCGGCACGGCCAGGTGCTTCTCAGGCCGGGCGGGTGGCAGGCATAGCTCTGAGATGTTCCCCGGCACACTCTTGCCTCTTCCCTGCAGGAGCCTGGCAGCAGCTGGTGATGCCCCCTGGAGCTGGCCCCTGCCTCCGGAACCTGACTGTCAGAAGATGCTCCCTGAGGTACTCGCTTGCTGCTCCCCTGGTGCTCCTGGCTCTGCTGCTGCTCTGTAGTGGCGACAAATTCCTCACGGAGCATCTCATGGCAGTTGGGCTCTGTGGTCAGGGGCCGGCTTGCGGTGGGCATTGCTAGCGGGATCCGGGATCCTTCGGGGGAGAGGCAAGAGCACATCCGGGTCGCAGCTGGGAACTATGCAGCCAGCGCTGCCTGGGGCATGTCCGGCCATGCAAGGGGGCAAGGCTCAGGGAGCAGGGTAGGGAGAGCTACCAGGTAGCCAGCACCCTGGCTCCCACAGCACGGAGAGCCAGGCGCCTGGGCAGCTTCCACCAGCTTTTATCACCGGCTCTTGGTAGAAGGCAACAGTTTTCAAATGTGGGGTGAGCCCTAAAACCTCTGTGCTTAATGGAAGGCAGAAATCTTGGGGGAGCACGTGTCATGCCCCCCCGCAACATTGCCTCTACAGGGTGCAAATATGATTGCTTGCCCCGGGTGCTAAAATATCTAGTTACAGCTCTGATCTTCTGAAGAATGATAAATTTTCCAGCCTTTCATCTGGTAACACAGGTTGGGCTAGGATGCTTAACTCTCAGTCAACCCCAACCTGTGAGTTGAATACTAAGTTTCACTGAATTTGACAACAAAAGGAGGAGCATGTGAACAACAGCAGGTTCTTCTTGGGCTTCATATTCAGTTCCTGTGGTTCAGGGAGTGGTTGTTTGAATGTATGGATTAAATGATCTTGTTTTAGCAGTGTGCAACTGCACTATGCACAAGGCACAAAGAATTACCTGATGGTCTTCCGCCTCTTTGCTGTCCTCCAGAGAGAGACTGTTTTGGTGTATACTGCTTGAAAAGCAGATAGACATGAGCTGTCATCAGATTAAGTGGGCACCTCATCCTATGCTTTCCACCAAACTGAAACTGGTTGGCTCTGGCCTGGTCTACACTACGCGTTTAAACCGGTTTTAGGAGCGTTAAACCGATTTAACGCCACACCCGTCCACACTAAGAGGCCCCTTATATCGATTTTATTGGCTCTTTAAATCGGTTTCTGTACTCCTCCCCGACAAGAGGAGTAGCGCTAATATCGGGATTAACATATCGGAATAGGGTTAGTGTGGCCGCAAATCAACGGTATTGGCCTCCGGGCGGTATCCCACAGTGCACCACTGACCGCTCTGGACAGCATTCTGAACTCTGATGCACTGGCCAGATACACAGGAAAAGCCCCGCGAACTTTTGAAATTCATTTCCTGCTTCCCCAGCGTGGAGAGCTCATCATCACAGGTGACCACGCACAGCTCATCTGCACAGGTAACAATGCAGTCTCCTGAGAATCGAAAAAGAGCCCCAGCATGGACTGCACAGGAGGTACTGGATCTGATCGCTATATGGGGAGAGGATTCAGTGCTAACAGAACTGCGTTCCAAAAGACGAAATGAAAAAGTATTTGAAAGAATTTCTAAGGCTATGACGGATAAAGGCCACAGCAGGGACTCAGTGCAGTGCAGAGTGAAAGTTAAGGAGCTCAGACAAGCCTACCAGAAAACCAAAGAAGCAAACGGAAGGTCCGGGGCAGGGCCAAAAACATGCCGCTTCTACGCTGAGCTGCATGCAATTTTAGGGGGCTGCGCCACAAGTACCCCACCCCAGTCCGTGGATTCCGAGGTGGGGGTTGTAATCTCTGCCATGTCTGAGGATTATGTGGACGGGGAAGATGACGATGAAGAAGAGGAGGACGAGCTAGCAGACAGCACACAGCACTCCGTGAGCCCCAACAGCCAGGAGCTTTTTCTCACCCTGACGGAATTACCCTCCCAAGCCACTACCCCAGACAATGAAGCCATAGAAGGGACCTCTGGTGAGTGTACCTTTGCAAATAGCAAACATTGTGTTTTAAGCAAGCGTTTTTTAATGATTGATTTCCCCTGAGGACTTGGGATGCATTCGCAGACAGTATAGTTACTTAGAAAAGTTTGTTAACATGTCTGGGGATTGAGCGGAAATCCTCCAGGGACATCTCGATGAAGCGCTCCTGGAGGTACTCCAGAAGCCTTTGCAGAAGGTTTCTGGGCAAGGCAGCCTTGTTCCGTCCACCATGGTAGGACACCTTACCACGCCATGCATGTAGCAAGTAATCAGGTATCATTGCATGGCAAAGCATAGCTGCGTATGGTCCCGGTGATTGCTGGCATTCAAGAAGCATCCATTCTTTAGCTCGCTGTGTTATCCTCAGCAAAGTGATATCGTTCAGGGTAACCTGGTTGAAAATCAGGAATTTAAGTAAGGGGGATGGCCATTTTCCTACTGGGTTCGTGGACTGCAGCAGCTTAAAAAAAAATCCTTTCCTGCACGTAGCCAAGCGGGGGGAGAGGAGGAGTGAAATGCAGATGATCTTTTTTGTGTTTGGTCAGCGGGGATCTTCCCCAAGCTACCAGCCACGCAGTGGGGGCGGGGGGAAGGGTGTTGATTAGCAGGGAGCTAGCATGGTATTAGCCATGCGTTGGGGGGAGGGGTAAATCACTGCAGAAGTCGAAAGACAGTGGCTTACCATGGCTACATGCAAGCTGAATTCTGATGCCCGGACCTGTGTCTGTGAGATCTATAACCCCATAGCTGCAGGCACTCAGTATTAAGATGAAAAATGCGACCTTGTAGGGAAATCACATGTGCTATGTAAGGTGAATAGTGCTGTTCACTGTGAAAGAGTATAACCATTGTTCTGTAAAATGTATCTTTTAAAATACTTCTCTCCCTCATACAGCTGCAAATTTTTCAAGCCTCCCTGCTCCATCCCAAAGGCTAGCCCAGATAAGGCGGAGGAAAAAGAAGACGCGAGATGAAATGTTCTCGGATATTATGGAAGTTACATGCAAGGAAAGAGCTCATCTGAATGAGTGGAAGGACGTGGTATCAAATTACAGGAAAGATGCCAGTGAACGTGAGGACAGGAGGGACACTCGAGATGAGAGGTGGCGGCAGGAAGACCGGCAGGAAAATCAGCGGTGGCAGGATGCAACTCTGGGGCTGCTGCGTGATCAAACTGACATGCTCCGGCGTCTGGTGGAGCTTCAGGAACGGCAGCAGGATCACAGAGTGCCGCTGCAGCCCCTGTATAACCACCCTCACCCCTCACCATGTTCCACATCCTCCTCACCCAGACATGTAAGAACGTGTGGGGGGAGGCTCCGTGCACCCGCCCACTCCACCCCCGTGGACAGCCCAACCAGAAGGCTGTCATTACTGTGAAATTTTTTAAGTGGCCTTCTCCATCCCTCCTATGCTTCTCCCAAACCACACCCTTACTTCTCTCCCTCTTTTTATAATGAATTAATAAAGGATACATGATTTTTAAATGAGAGTGACTTTATTTGCATAAGTAAGCTGTACTCGAAGGGGGAGGGTGGGTTGCTTACAGGGAATGAGTCAATCAAGGGGGTGGGGGTTCATCAAGGGGAAACAAACACAGCAGTCACACCCTACCCTGGGCAGTGATGAAGCTCGTTTTCAAAGCTTCTCTGATGCGCACCGCTTCCTGGTGTGCTCTTCTAATCTCCCTGGTGTCTGGCTGCACGTAATCAGCGGCCAGATGATTTGCCTCAGCCTCCCACCCTGCCATAAAGGTCTCCCCCTTACTATCACAGAGATTGTGGAGAATACAGCAAGCAGCAATAACATAGGGGACATTGGTTTGGCTGAGGTCTGAGCAAGTCAGTAATGTGCGCCAGCGCGCCTTTAAACGGCCAAATGCACATTCTACCACCATTCTGCACTTGCTCAGCCTGTAGTTGAACAGATCCTGACCACTGTCCAGGCTGCCTGTGTATGGCTTCATAAGCCATGGCATCAAGGGGTAGGCTGGGTCCCCCAGGATAACAACAGGCATTTCAACATCCCCAACTGTTATTTTCTGGTCTGGGAAGTAATTCCCTTGCTGCAGCCGTTTAAACAGAGTAGTGCTTCTGAAGACGCGAGCGTCATGAACCCTCCCTGGCCATCCCACGTGGATGTTGGTGAAACGTCCCTTGTGATCCACCAGTGCTTGCAGCACCATTGAAAAGTACCCCTTCCGGTTTACGTACTGGGTGCCCTGGCGCTCCGGTGCCAAGATAGGGATATGGGTTCCATCTATCGCCCCCCCACAGTTAGGGAATCCCAGTGCACCAAAGCCATCCACTATGGCCTGCACGTTTCCCAGAGTCACAACCTTTCGTAGCAGCAGCTTAGTGATTGCTTTGGCTACTTGCATCACAGCAGCCCCCACAGTAGATTTTCCAACTCCAAATTGATTCCCGACTGACCGGCAGCTGTCTGGCGTTGCAAGCTTCCACAGGGCTATCGCCACTCGCTTCTCTACTGTGAGGGCTGCTCTCATCTTGGTATTATGGCGTTTCAGGGCAGGGGCAAGCAAGTCACAAAGTTCCATGAAAGTGCCCTTACGCATGCGAAAGTTTCGCAGCCACTGGGAATCGTCCCACACCTGCAACACAATGCGGTCCCACCAGTCAGTGCTTGTTTCCCGGGCCCAAAGTCGGCGTTCAATGGATAGAATCTGCCCCATTACCATCAGGATCTCCAAAGCGCAGGGGCCCATGGTTTGAGAGAATTCTGTGTCCACGTCCTCATCACTGTCATCGCCGCGCTGCCGTATCCGCCTCCTCCTCGACTCGGTTTGAAGGTCCTGGTTCACCATATACTGCACGAGAGTGCGCGAGGTGTTTAAAAGATCCACGATTGCAGTATTGAGCTGAGCAGGGTCCATGCTTGCTGTGTTATGGCGTCTGCACAGTTCACCCAGGAAAAAAGGCGCGAAACGGTTGTCTGCTGCTTTCAGGGAGGGAGGGGTGAGGCTGTACCCAGAACCACCCACGGCAATGATTTTTTTCCCCATCAGCCACTGGGAACTCAACCCAGAATTCCAAGGGGCGGGGGAGGCTGCGGGAACTATGGGATAACTACGGAATAGCTACCCACAGTGCAACGCTCCAGAAATCGACGCTAGCCTTGGACCATGGACGCACACCACCGAATTAATGTGCTTAGTGTGGCCGCGTGCACTCGATTTTATACAATCTGTTTGACTAAACCGGTTTCTGTAAATTCGGAATAATCCCGTAGTGTAGACGTACCCTCTGTTAGCATTGCATAAACTCAGCACAATATAGGACTGGTAAGGTACTCATGGAAATGAAATAAGCCAACATGTACCAATAAGAAGGAAGAACCTGTGTTTTTATTTGCATTATAAGGCCTCTTTTTAATCATAGTGAAATACCTCTGAATGGCTATGGCTAACAAACTAAAAGTAGAAGCTCCTAGGGCAACGAACATATCATCTTCCCTACGAAACCAAATTGTATAGGACAGGCTCAAAATTCTCTTTGTAGACATAAAAATGTTTACTTTGTAAACTATTCCAGTTTACAGATGACAAGGAATTAGACTTGTGCTTTAAAAAAAACAAACAAAACCCAGTACATGTGGTTGAGATTTATTTTTCCATTGGGCTCTCAATACCATCAAGTTCTCCTGGGCTGTTCCACTACATATGAACAGAAATGCAATATTTGTTAAGTCTATGTGCCCAGTTGGCTTTTCTCTTAGAATACATTTTCCTGTATAATGATAATGTAGCACTATCAGAGAATCAGCCTCTTCATTTTCTTGAGGGGTAAAATTAGGTGCCTCCATCTTTACTAATCAGGCCTGTTCATACAGTTCATCCTCTGTCATACAACAGTTGCACGGTACTTTCTTAGACAATAGTTTGGGGCCAGCACTTCACAAGTCCATTAGCCTCCCTCCCTAGGTAAGGAGACACCAATTTGTCAAGGCTGCTTTGAATTCTAATTCATCCAAAGGATAACAATGCCTCCAAGGTTGGTGTCATCCACAAATTTTATAAGCATACGCTCCACTCCTGCATGCAAGTCATTAATGAAAATGGTACCAGACTCAGGTATTGAATGGTACCAGACCCAGGACTGACCCCTGTGGGACCACACTAGATATATCCTTTTAGTTTGACAGTGAACCATTGATATCTACTCCTTGAGTATGGTCTTTCAAGCTGTTGTGCACTAACATTATAGTAATGTCTTCTAGACCACATTTCCCTAGTGTGCTTATGAGAATGCTGTGGGACTATATCAAAAGCCTTACTAAATTCAAGCTATATTGTGTGCTGCTTCTGCACCCATTGACTAAGTAAAGAAAAGAAATTAGGTTGGTTTGGCATGACTTGTTCTTTACTAATTTATTTTGGCTATTACTTATAATTCCATTATCCTTTAGGTGCTTACAAATTGATTGTTTAATAATGTGTTCCAATATCTTTCATAGTATTGAACTTAGGCTGACAGGTGTATAATTCCCTGGGTCATCTTTGTTCCGCTTTCTAAAGATAGGCACTATGTTTGCTCTTCTCCAGTCCTCTGAGACCTCACCTGATCTCCATGAGTTCTCAAAGATAATTGCTAATGGTTCCAAAATTGTTTCAGCAAGTTCCTTAACTACCTTAGGGTGCCTTTCATCAGGCCCTGTCAATTTGAATGCATCTAACTTATCTAACTACTCTTCCACCTGTGTTTTTTTTTTCTCTATTTTGGCCTGCATCTCTTCCTCTTTGTTGTTCATATTAATTATCTGGAAGCCATTTACCTTTTTAGTGAAGACCGAAGCAAAATAGGCATTGCAAACCTCAGCCTTATCAATGTCATCAGTTATTAGGTCGCCCTTCTGGCTGTTTAGAGCATGTACACTTTCCTTCATCTTTCTCTTGATCTTAAAGCATTTAAAGAACCTCTTCTTATTGCCTGTCTTGCTAGGCATAACTTGTGTCTGTGCTTTAGTCATTTTGATTTTGTCACTCTATGCCTGGCTGACCCCCTTGGTTACTTGCTCCACTCTCCAAAACAAAAATTTGTCCCCAATACATTCCTAGAACTTACTGGACACTTTGGGTTTTGCAATGTTATTTTTCAAATAGAGATATGGGTAGTTTAAAGTCCCCATTTACTATCAGGTCTTGGTTTTTTTTGGATATTTATGTTGGTTCTAAAAATGCCTCATTCACCCGTCTGATTTCGTGGTCTATATTAGATCCCTATCATGACATCTCCCCAGGTTTTTTTTCCCTTTTTTCTTCACCCACAGACTTTCAACTGGTCTTCATCTCACCTCCCTCTGAACTTCCGATCAAGAGCATATATACTTGATGGATAACGGAAGACCTCCCTTTTTCTCTGCCTGTCCTTTCTGAACAAGCTATGCCCCTGGGCTTCTATACCAACATTGCCTTCATAAGAATTACCTCACCAAGTCTCTGTGATGCCAATTAAGTAATAATTTAGCTTATCTACTAATCTTTCCAGTTCCTCCTGTTTATTCCCCATACTCCTTGCATTTGTGTGTAGTCATCTGAGATGTTGGGCAGATTCCTCCACTGATAATCCATCTCGTGGCTCTTATGACCCTATTGCAATTTTCCATTTCCCCTCCAATTTGTAGCTTTCTGTTAGGGTTGCCTTTTTAAATACCTGCTTGTTGTAGGCTTTTGTCACCTGCCCTCTTTGAACATAGTTTAAAGCCCTCTTCACTACTTTGACTTAAGGATATTTATTTTGTATATTTTGAGTGTGATGTTGACAATTTGTGTGTTAATAGTCTGAAGATCTAACATTTTGGATCTTAGTTTCTACTGTTACTTAATAATTATCTGATGTCTCCTTTTGTTTGACACCCCCTTGCCCCCATAATTTCTCCAACTGGGAATTTGTGTGTGTGTGTGTGTGTGTGTATGTATATAAATAAATAAAATAGCCTAAGCACCATAATTTTGTATAACTCTGAAAATTTAAATAATTAAATATGCTTATAAGTAAACACTGATATTATCCATTTAAATTCTATATAAAAATTTGGAATTCTGAAATGCCTACACAAGTATGACCTACATCCTTTGTTCCTAGATGTATGATCTAGCATTTGGCTTTATTAAAAACCCAGTGTTCAAATGGTCCCACCATACCATTGATCATTCTGTAGAACTGACCGTTCCTCATTACTTACCACATTTTGTCGTCTGCCAACTTTATCAGGAATGATTTTTATATTTTCTCCCTGATTATGGGGAAAAAATGGCTAATGGCTTTCTGTGAGAGTGTATTTCTGTCCTCCAGATCAGAGGTAGTGCCCCTATGGCCTGAAAATGAGGATGGAAAATAGCTGCCCACTAGTATGAAATGTGGGGCAAAAAGGAGGTAAAAGTGAAACAATCATGGTTGCGTTGTCTGTGTATGTGATTGATTTTTAACAAATATAGATTTTTAGCTTGTTGTTTGTTTTTTCTAAACAAAGCCTAGATTTGGGGGCCTAAATTACTTGGTAGTAGTCTTTTTAACACACATGCTGTTAACATCCATGGTGTTTCTGTTACGGACCTGGGATTGACTTGTACCAGTAAGGGGTGAAAGGCCCCGTATCCTATTACCATGTAGCATCCCAATGCTAGATAGTCTGGGCCAAATTCTAATCTCTTTTGCACTGGAGTAATCCAGAGTAGCTCTACAAGAGATTAGAGTTTTGCATTTTAACTTTCCGCACCACCCATCCTTTCTAACTCTCTGACTTACTACACACTGCCTGTGTTTTCTTCTGTGAATCTAGGCCCCATTTTCAAAGGGTCCACTAATGAGCACACAAGCCTACAATGACTGAAAATCAGGGTCTAGATGTATCAAATTGGATACGGTGACCCAAGAACCTCTGAATGCCAACTGGCAAAGAGCAATGTGGTACATATAGTTTACAGGGATCCTTTGGATCTGGTACTTACATTCTAGTTCACTAAAGAACCTCATCTAAAGTTATTACTGAAAGCTTGTTGCCACACCAGTGATACATTTCAAAAAGATAAGTATGTGTGGACAATATGTATGGGTGTGTGTATGTGTGTATATACCGTATTGTCCCGAGTATAGGCCGCACTTTTTTCCCCTAATTTAAGTCTTTAAACTAGGGGTGCGGCCTATAAGCGGGATCTTGCAAAAAAAAAACCAATAAAAATACTTTCAATCCCAGCCGAGGAGGGGAATCAGAGCGCTCTGGGCTGCCCGCCGCGGCGGGGAGCCCAGAGCGCTTTCAATCCCAGCCGCGGCCGGGAATCAGAGCGCTCTGGGCTGCCTGCCGCGGCGGGGAGCCCAGAGCCCTTTAAATCCCAGCCGCGGCGGGGAATCAGAGGGCTCCGGGCTGCCCGCCGCGGCGGGGAGCCCAGAGCGCTTTAAATCCCAGCCGCGGCGGGGAATCAGAGGGCTCAGGGCTGCCCGCCACGGCGGGGAGCCCAGAGCCCTTTAAATCCCAGCCGCGGCTGGGAATCAGAGCGCTCTGGGCTGCCTGCCGCGGCGGGGAGCCCAGAGCCCTTTAAATCCCAGCCGCAGCCGGAACTCAGAGGGCTCTAGGCTGCCCGCTGCGGCGGGGAGCCCAGAGCTCTTTAAATCCCAGCCGCGGCGGGGAATCAGAGGGCTCCGGGCTGCCCGCCGCGGCAGGGAGCCCAGAGCCCTTTAAATCCCAGCCGCGGCCGGGACTCAGAGGGCTCTAGGCTGCCCGCTGCAGCGGGGAGCCCAGAGCCCTTTAAATCCCAGCCGCGGCCGGTACTCAGAGGGCTCTGGGCTGCCCGCCGCGGCGGGGAGCCCAGAGCCCTTTAAATCTCAGCCGTGGCGGGGAATGAGAGTCCCAGGTTTTCTGTGGCTCCACCCAAGTCACCTACATTCAGACCCATTCCAGGGTAGCAGAAACAAGTCCAAACAAAAGTCCAAATTAATAATTCTTCTGCCCTCTTGGGCTACCGTTCTCTTCTCTACTTAAAAATCCTGTCTCAGGGCTCCCTCCCACAGGAGCCTACATTACTCCCGCTGTGAATTTCCCTCTGTAGAAAAGTCCTGCCTTCCCCCAGTCTCTCCCTAGATCTTGCCCCCATTTTTTCCAGGGCCCACCACGGGTACCAATCCTGTCCCTCTGGCCTTCCTTAGTCTGCCTACCCCAGGCCTTTCCCAGGGAGGGAACTCCTTACCTCCTCTCTCATGGGTCTTCCCTCCACAACTGAGCTCCCTCAGTTAACTTATTAGGCCTTGCTCTGCCTCTTCTGGCCAGAAGGCAGTTAATTAATCAGCCACCCTACAGATGCAGAGCATGACTAACTGGAGTGTTTGTCCCTTATCTTGCAGGTGATGGGGATTAAGCCCCATCGCACCAATCTAATCCAGGTTTTTAAACTATAATTTGAAAATATGAATTTTTTGGTGAGTTTGCACACAGCCTAAGATTTTAGTGAGAAAAATAGGCCTTTACAAATTGCATGTGTATATTTTCTTTAAGTTAAAAAAAGTTAAAAATTTATTTTTTTTAAAATAGCACCAAACTTTAAGGGTGCGGCTTATAATCAGGAGTGGCCTATACTCGGAACAATACGGTATGTAATGTAGCAATTTGTCAAAATTTTATTTTTGAAGTGTGGGCACAGTACTTCTGCAATGATCTCACTGAACTGTATAGAGAGTTAATACAACTTCCTTATTTCTATTTGATACACCCCTGCTTATACAGCTAGAAATTGTGTTGTTTATCTCAACCCTCCACCCTGCTCCCCCTCCCACCCACACACACACATTGAGAGCTTACATTCAGCTGGTTATCCATCCTACATCCCTTCTGAAATTCCTGCATTCCAGGATACTGTCCATCCTATAAATGGATTTGGAAGGATTAGGTTTTTATTGGTAAGTGTCAATTTCATTATACCCACAGAAACCGATGAAAAAATATTTCCATCAATAAAAATTGAAATTTCAGGATAGGTAAGTTAAGAAAAATGCTGCTTGAGAACTTAGTAAATCTTAGAAATATAGGACTGAAGAGACCTTGAGAGATCATCTAATTCAGCCCCCTGTGCTGAGGCCGGACCAAGTATAACTAGGCCATCCTTGACAGCAGTTTGTACAACCTATTCTTAAAAACCTCTAATGACAGGGATTCCACAGTCTCCCATATAAGCCTATTCCAGGATGTAATTACCTTCATAGATGGAAAAATTTTCCTACTATCTTACCTGAATCTCCCTTGATGCAGATCAAGCACATGACTTTTTGTTTTACGTTCAGTGGAAATGGAGAGAGACTGATCACTGTCCTCCTTATAACAGCCCTCACATATTTGAAGACTGTTTTCAGGCCCCCCTCAGTCTTCCTTTCTCAAGACCAAACATGCCCAGTTTTTTAACCTTTCCTCATAGGTCAGGTTTTCTAAAGATGATGTTATTTATGTTGCTCTCCTGTGGACTCTGCAATTTGTCCACATCTTTCTAGAAGTGTGGGATCTAGAACTGGGCACAGAATAGTCCAGCTGAGGCCTCACCAGTGTCTATCACTAGCTTGCAGGAGGGACAGCGGAGCCTGCCTGGGCTGAGTGGGGAGTGCATGTGTTGCCCGCGGCTGGGAGAGTCAGGGGACTGACCCCTGGTAGATACAGACAAGACTATCAGAAGCTAAGGGCAGGTTGTAGCGAGGTGTCTCACAGCTCCGGATACCTCTGGGAGGTACACCAGAGGCCAAAACCAAAGAAAATTAGTGGACATTAAAAAAAAAAATTGGCCTTAATCATCTTTTCAGGGCTGTACCCAGGACATGTTTCCTGCACACACTAGGGCATCACCCTTACTCAGTTCCCAGGGCTCAGAGTGTACTCTTCTGCAGGTTTGCAGGACCTTTTATCAGTGGAAGAGCCTTACCCAGTAATATCCTTAACCTCTATTTAACAATCACCAAGCAGAACACATAATCCTATGCTCACCAATTCTGAGCACACAGGTGGACTTTCCCTGTTGGTAGGGGCAGCTCCAGGCACCAGCGGCACCAAGCGCGTGCCTGGGGCAGCAAGCCCCAGGGGGCGGCCTGCCGGTCACTGTGAGGGTGGCAGTCAGGCTGCCTTTCCTCCTTTTACTATTTTCCTTTTCTTTTCTTTCTCTGCTGGTCTCATTCTTGGACCTCAGTTTATACAATGGAACTTCAGTCCTGCTTAGCTATACTTTAACCAGTCATTTTACTAAAATATTACAAAATAATTCTTTACCAGTCCCTGATAAAAGTAACAAATCCCTTTCACCTTGCTGTTGCCATACTGGCAGTAATTTAGAAAATAATTGTTGATCCATGGGAGGTCCGCCAGTCCCATGGTTTTGGTGGTAATTCGGCAGTGGGTACGCCGAAGGCGCGTTACCAGTGGACCTCCCGCAGGCATGCCGCTGAATCCGCGTTACCAGTGGACCTCCCGCAGGCATGCCGCCAAAAGCTGCCTGACTGCCGTGCGTGGGGCGGCAAAATACGTAGAGCCGTCCCTGCCTGTTGCCCAGGCAAGGTTGGTATCATCTGGGTTCTGGTTGCTGCAGATCACATTTGTGCATAGGATTTTAGCAGCTCTGCTCTTGGGCTGTGTCTTGGAGGTGAGTTCTTCTTTTTCTTCCAGTTCTTTCCTCCTTTTACTATTTTCATTTTCCTTTCTTTCTCTGCTGGTCTCATTCTTGGACCTCAGTTTATACAATGGAACTTGAGTCCTGCTTAGCTATACTTTAACCAGTCATTTTACTAAAATATTACAAAATAATTCTTTACCAGTCCCTGATAAAAGTAACAAATCCCTTTCACCTTGCTGTTGCCATACTGGCAGTAATTTAGAAAATAATTGTTGATCCATTCCTAATTTTGACAAGGATGCACTGATGGGCTTTCCCAATTCTTGTATTTCAGCTGTAACATAACTTAGTTTGTTTGCCAATACCTCTATTAGTAGCATCCAGTATTCCAACTCCTAATCCAGTTCCACCCAAAACAGTTTCCAATATACCCCTTGGGCTCCTTTTCCTTATGGATTGTTCAAAATACCATACTTTAAACCATGCTGCCCACCACTAATGGAGAGTTTGTACATATGGGGTGCATTGAGGCACCACCTTGAACACATTTAAATCTGGTAAGGTCCAGCTCAATTTGCTTTAGAGATTGTATTGGTGATATAAGCACTTGTTCTCGAGGATCCAGTTTTGCCACATGTGGTCCATTTAATGGGTGTCGTCTTGATTTTTGCACATCCGATTCAGTGGTAGTTATTTCAAAATGTAATGTTACCCAGACATTTTGCAATATATACACTTAATTGGGCAGAGATATTAAGAAAATTAGTCAGACACTGATAATGTAATTGAACTTTAGTTGTTTTTAGCACATTCACTGCCCTGGGGGCACCATTTCCCCTATATCCCAGATATCCACCTGCCAAGACGCATTTGTGCAGTTTCCTGATACTTTCAATTGTTGCCTGGAGAGAGTAGTCAGTGTAATGGGTCTTGAGTCCCAGATTTGAAGCAGAGGAGGCTCACTAAACCCCGTTAACACCCTAATGTGAATGTCCTCTCCTGGCTGCCAAGAAAACCCCATGCAGGGGTGGATTAGGATTCGGTGGGGCTCCTGGGTCAGAGCTCCTGCCAGGGAAATGGGGTTAGGATGCAGGGGGTGGCCCCGTCTGTACAGTGCTCCTGCCAGGGAGTGGGGTCGGGGCATGGGAGCAAGCCCCTACCCCCTGGCTGGCATGCCAGGTGGACGGAGGAGGGCAAACCCCTGCACCCTGACCTACTCCACCTGCCTGGTGCTCCTGCAGTGGAGCAGGTGTGGCCATTTTTCCAGGGCCCCTGGGCACAAGCCCTGTTGGTCCAGTGGCTAATCTGCCACTGACAGAGTGACTTTCAGTATCCCACATTTTGGGATGAATACAGGGATCCTAAAAGGATTGACCTCTTCTTGCTTCTGTACAAGCTTAAGGCAGTTAATATCAATATCAATATCAATATCATATATATTAGGTCCTGTACAATTTTCTATCATAGTGTTAGAGTATCCATTTCATACTCAAAGAATTATCTTGTTCTTCAAATTTTTGATACAACACCTACTCTCCAACCTCCCACTCAATTGGCCTTTTTGCCCAGCCCAGCAGTTCATCCATCTTTTTTACATTAAGACCCAATTGTTTTGCTGTTTTTCTTGTGGATTTCTGTTAATGCCTCTAAAAAGGACTGGGTCCATTGGTCACTTAGCGTTACCACCCATCTGGAATATCTACATCTAGCCACCACTGTTGGGGTGTTCTCATGTCCCTTCCTGTCATTGCTACAAAGGGAGTATAACCATGACTCGCTGGGACCGACCTCAAGGCCATTAGACTCATAGGCAGTTTTTCATCCCAATTTTTTCCATTTTCTTTTACCGTTTTTCTGAAAGCAGAGTGCGGTTAGTTCGTTCCATTCCTGAGCATTGGGGGGTGATCTGCAATGTGGAACCTTTAGTTAATGCCTAGTATATTACACAGTTCCTGCATGGTTGCCCCAGTGAAGTGTGGGCCTTGCTCTGAATCAATTTCCTTGGGCAGCCCCACCAGCTAACCACTACATTAAACTATTGCTGGGCTGTAGTCAAAGCTGTGTCAGTCTTTGCTGGGATGGCTTCTATCTATTTTGTAAAGGGATCTACAATTGTCAAACAAAATGTATTGTTTCATGGGTGATTGGTAGGGGTCCAATACAGTCTGTCTATAACTGGGCCCAAGGACACTGAGCAATGGGACCTTTTTGTACCTGTGGGTCTGCATTGACCATAGCACATTGCAAACAATCATTACACCACCGCTTTACATCTTCCTTTAGGGTGGGCCACCATCTTTGACTCTTTCCGCAGTTTTGTCCATCCCCAAAATGCCTTTGTTCGTGACCATATTGAATCAATTCAGTCCTAACTTTCTTAGGCACTACCCGCCTTTTAGGCTGTTCCCAAAGGTCCAAGTCATGTTCAGTGACCCACACTACCCCTTCAGGGTCTTTATGTGCGTGCAATTTTCCTCTGTTTGTTTTTTTGTCAATAATTGTTTAATTTCTTTGTCCCCATTCCTGTAGGGCTTGCAGATCCAATGTCTCTGGGCTTGTCAGCTGTTTTTGTGCTCTGGTTACTACATTGATAACCTCCTCTTCCTCACTGTGTGTTAACCGGGCCCTTCGTTTGGCTAAAACATCCATCCTGTTATTCCAAAATCCTTCTTCACCCCCTGGTTTCTGATGTGCTTACACATGTGTTACATAAGTGTTTCCCTTTATACCCGTTATTAAAACTGCCACTCGCTCCCAGTACTGTTCACTGGCTTTCCATCTCCCGTGTACATATCCCTAGATGCCCAAATGAGTAACCACGTCACTACTGTTCTGCACGCCCAGTCCGAATTGTTAAATATTGCCAGGTTTTTTTTTTCCTGATTCTCCACCTATAACACCTTTTGTACCGCCACCGCTTGTGCTGAGTATGGCTTTACTGGCCCCTTCACGGTTAGTTCCCGCTTGGTATTTACCTTAACAGTATTTGGAGCCGTAAGCTCTCCCAGCACTATAATAGCTAGACCCATCCACCAACCAGACTTGTTCATTTTTCTCCCGAGCTTTCTGTAGGGTGAGTCCTGATTTCACTGGCCACTCCACTTTTTTATACTCTGGGAGAGGATGCTCATGCTCTTGCCCTTGCACTATGAGGCCATATGGTACAGGGGATAGTCCCTTTCTCTTTTTGACAGTTATCCCTCAATTTACAAGGGCCAGAGTCCTCACCCCACTTCTTCTCCTCCTCCTCCTCCTCCTCCCCAGAGCAGCGTGCAGCAGCTTCCTCCTTCCTTCTCCCTGCTCCTGCCGGCAAGGCTGATCCAGCTGATCGGCGCGGGGGGGAGACGTAGCATGCTGGGGAAAGGGGCGGGGCAGGAGCCAGGCTGCAGGCAGAGGCTGCCACGGAGCCGCAGCAGTCGGCAGCGTCAAACTCTGACCCCACAGGAGAGAGCGGGGGCTGGGGGGCAGAGAAAAGCGGGCCGGGCCCCCTTAGACTGTGGGCCCGGCGCCAGTGGCGCCATTATAAATCCGGCATTGAATAAAGCTATACTCGTCTATACCAACATTCCAGTTATTAGATTTACCCCACAAAGTCTCTGTGATGCTAGTTAAGGCATAATTTAGCTTATGTACTAATGCTTCCAGTTCTTCCTGTTTGTTCCCCATACTCCTTGCATTTGCTTATAGACATCTGAGATATTGAGCAAATTCTTCCACTGATTTCCATCTTGTTGCTCCTATGATTCTATTGGAATGTACCATTACACCCCCCCCCTCCAAATCCAAACTAGCCCTCTGTTAGGGTTTCCTTTTTTTTTAACCTGCTTGTAGCCTTTTTGTCACCTGCCCTCTTTGAACATAATTCAAAGCCCTCTTCACTTGTTTGGTTTAAGGATATTTACTTTGTATATTTTGAGTGCGATGTTGACAATTTGTGTGTTAGTGGTCTGAAGCTTTAACTTTTTGGATCTCAGTGTCTACTGTTAAATAATTGTGACCTCCCCCCTTGTTTGACACCCCCTATAATTTCTCCAACTGGGAAAATATAAATAGATAAAAATAAAATAGCTTAAACACCATAATCTTGCACAACTCTGAAAATTTAAATCAATGAATATTGAAAAAATGCTTATAAGTAAACATTCATCTTATCCATTGAAATTCTATTTTAAAAAGTTTGAATTCTGCCATGCCTACATAAGTATCACCTACATCCTTTGTTCCTAGATGTATAATCTAGCATTTGACTGTATTAAAAACACTGTTCAAATGATCCCACTGTGACAGGCCCCCCTGTGGTGCAACCTGGAACTAGGGTGTCAATGAGCCCTCTGTCTCATCAGCTTGGGCTCCTTCTCACACTGTGCTGCTGTGACAAGCTGCAGAATGCTCCTCGTCCTGCACTCACACAGGAAGTGACACACCCAGCTGCAGTTACATGAAAGCTTCTCCCCCAGATTCACAGCCTAGGACGCCAGAGCTGTACTGTCTTACCCTGGTCAAAAGCTGACCAGTATGAATTTATTACCCTGTCCACCTCTCCCTCAGTGTGGAGAGGACAATGCACCATCCCTTGCTCCTGAGCAGATTTCCCTTTAGCACTTGAAACACACTGTCTTAGGTAAAAATATGAAACAGATTTATTAACTACCCAGTTCAGTCTTTGTTCCTAAGGTGTTTCCAGGTGTTGTGTTGTAGGGGGAGTGAGGCCAAGCAATGATGTCACTTCCCTCTTTTATATCTTCTTCTAACTTGCTGGAAAGATCTTTTGCTGTGACATGAATCAAACAGTCTGTTAGGTAGAGAGGTTTCCATTGTATACAGTTCCTGGGATAATCCTTGTGAGTGTTTGTATTTTCCTCAATAGGCCATTAACGTAGTTTGGCCTTTTTATTGTACCTGAAAGGCTGCTTGTGGGTGTTCCCAATCTCACAACATGTTTCAGTGGCACATACATAGCAAAACTTCATATACAGTGATAGCACATACAACTTAACAGGATATTAAAGTTCAAAAGATTAAGACTTTTAAAATGGCACCTCATGAGACATACTTTGTACAAAACATATAATCCTATCATCATGGTAAATATGGGGTGCAGAGTGTCACACTCACCCGTACCAGAGATCACTCTGTAGAACTGACCATTCCTCACTATCAGCACTTTTTGTCATGTCTGCCAACTTTATTCACAATGATTTTTATATTTTCTCCCAGATCACTTTAAAAAAAAAAAAGGCTAATGGCTTTATTTGAAGGTGTATTTCTGTCCTCCATGTCAGAGGTATGTGCCCCTATGGTGGGAAACTGCTGCCAACTAGTATGAAACATAGGGCAAAAGGAGTTAAAAGGGAAACAATCATGGTTGTGTTTGATCTTTATCGACTATGGATGAATATTTTTAGCTGTTTTTTTTTTTCTAAACAGAGCCTAGATCTGGGGACCTAAATTACTTGGCAGCATTTTTTTTAACATATGCTGTTAACATCCATGATTTTACTGTTACAAACCTGGGATCATAGGAGCCAACTCCATGGATGCTCTAGGACTGGAGCACCCATGGGCCCACTGGCAGCCCCCTTATCAGCTCCCCCACCACCCCACCCAGTGCCTCCCGCTCACCGGCAGGCCCCATAGATCAGTGCCTCCTCCCTCCCCACACCTCCCACCTGCAGCGAACAGCTGTTTAGTGGCATACAGGAGGCTGGGAGGGAGTGGGGAGGAGCAAGGACGCTGTGCGCTGAGGGGAGGGGATGGAGCGGGAAGAGGTGGGACGGGGTGGGGCCTGGGACAGTGCCGGGGGTTGAGCACCCCTGGCACTTTGGAAATTTGGCGCCTGTGCCTAGGATTGACTTGTACCAGTAAGGGTGAAAGGCTCTGTATCCCATTACCATGTAGCATCCCAGTGGTAGGTAGTTTGGGCTAAATTCTGGTTTCTTTTACACTGGAGTAATCCACAGTAGCTCTACAATAGCTTAGAATTTTGCATTTTAACTTTGCACCCCACATCCTTACTCTCTCTGACTTACTACAAGAGGCACACAGGTTATTGTTTTGCCTGCAGGCTGAGGAATTGGGTGAAGTCTGCTTCAGCGACATGTGAAAGGAATATTATGTGCTAACAAGTAGAGAGAAAACATTTCCCTTCCTGCCACTTGGGCCTGGAGCCCAAAGCCGAGATGTGCGAGCTGAGTTTTTCCTGACTCGTAAAGAACAAACCCTTTAACTTATGACTGACTGACACATTGGACCATGAAACAAGCTCATTAATTAGTCCAATTAAAAGGTTGTCGTGTACATATCTTAAAGAGCCTTGGTCTGTAGTGATTAATTTATAGGTTGGTACATTACAGACAGGACATGATTCCTCCTTCGTTGTCTTCCATTTTTACAACAAAGACCAGCAGACTCTAGTTACTCTCCTCTCCCTCCGCTTCCGGGGGAGGTTATTCTGGAGCGTGAATAGATAAATGAATAATATCTGTCTGGATTCTGCACTATGGAAGCCTAACTAAGACCTTGGGCACTCTGAACAAAAAGATTTTCCATAGCTGATCTGGCCTTGTATTGTATGCCCAGGGTACCATGTTTATTGTACCTGGTCTTTATTTATCAGTGAAGTCAAAAATAAAAATTCTTTGCTACAGCTTTCCTGCCATAAACAATACAGTGATCGGATTCCCAGAGAGAAGGTTTATATTCTCCCTACACAGTCACCTGCATCAGTTTTATGACAGCAGTCTAGTAAATAGATAGCTATCCGACACAGCTGTGTTTCCATGATACTAGGCCACAGCAGGCTGGGTTCTGATTGAGATAATAAAGTAGCCCTTTTGCACTGAGCACCTTGCTGCTCACATTTATTTCTAAAGAATTTTTCAGTTGCTACTTGTTGCTCTGTGTAGATCCAGAAGCTGATGGTGAAAGTTTGATTATTCATATCAACGCATCTCGATTTGAGGAGGAGACAGAAAATTATTTCTCTCTTAAAACAATTCTGGGGCCTGATCCTGTCAGTGCTGTGCAACCTTCAGGTCCCCTTGAAATCAACGGAAATTGAGAGGTCATTTGTGGGAGGGGAAGCGGAAAGTAATAAGAACCTGAAATTTTCATTGCTGTAGGCAATTGATATCGGATAAATAGATTGTGCTTTTAAAAAATAGACTGTCATTGATGTTTTATTTTGAATCGTGCTAGCACAGCTTAGGAGGAGCCTATGTTCATGAACAGAAATCAAAGATATGGATTTAACATAAGACCATAAGAAAGGCCGTACTGGGTCAGACCAAAGGTCCATCTAGCCCAGTATCCTGTCTACCAACAGTGGCCAATGTCAGGTGCCCCAGAGGGAGTGGACCTAACAGGCAATGATCAAGTGAGCTCTCTCCTGCCATCCATCTCCATCCTCTGACAAATAGAGGCTAGGGACACCATTCCTTACCCATCCTGCTAATAGCCATTTATGGATGGGTAAGGAATGGTGAATTTCAAACCAGTTTTCTACACCTCTGCTTAAATTAGGCTGACCAGACAGCAGATGTGAAAAATCGGGATGGGGGTGGAGGGTAATAGGAGCCTGTATAAGAGAGAGTCCTAAAAATCAGGACTGTCCCAATAAAATCGGGACATCTGGTCACCCTAGCTTAAATTGTGACCAGCGCTTAGAATCTAGGACACAAGTAGTACCTTATATCAGCCACTGGTTTCCCGTATGCGGGGCACAATTCCAAAAAGCTTTCCTCACATTACTAGTGCCAATGAAGTTGATGAGACTAATTGTGTGAATAAGCACTGTTTGCATGAGTAAGGATTTGTAGAATTGGGCCCAAACAGTACAGCAAAGCCAAAGTAGCATCAGAGAATAGTTTAAAACACACAAATTATAACTGCATATATTAGGCAGCTAACAAGTTTCCCCACTGTCCTAAAAAAAAACAACATTCCCTATTGTCCTACTTTTAGCAACAAAATAAAATAGAACAAGACAACCACACACATCCCTGGAAATAACACTCCCCACCATCCCCGAAAACCAACCAGCTAAAAAAAACCTGATTGAAAAACACCAGAAAGAAGGATACTATTCTACAGAAAATATTTACTGGCTGCCAGAAATTTTCAATTTTGCCAGCCAAGTGAATTATGAAGACACATCTATATATTTGTTCAACAGCCTGAGGGTTGAAAATGAGCATAAAATTATTGGAGAAAGTATATCTTTGTTGGAAAAAAATATCCCCTTAGAGCATATAGAATTCAATTTTGAACTTTATTAGAAAACAGAAATTGCTATTAAAAAGAGAGAAAGAGACCTATATCTTTCAGCTGTACCTTGGCAGATTGATGTGTGTCTACTAAATATGGTAAACTTTTTAATTTGTAACTCTGTCCATCTCTCCATGTATTTTTTTCTCTCTCTTCTGCATGTCTCCATTAACATAGGCTTAATAACCATTTATTTACTGAACATAACATCTGCATACTAACTGAGATTAGCATTATGTGATGGATCTTTGAAACTTCAAGCAGCTTATCAACATGAGCATAACTAGGAAATATAGAACAGTCTATGCATTTATAATATCTGTCCATCTTAAGTACTTCTAGAGCATCCATTGCCCTAGTATCTATATTTCTATGTTATGTTTCAACTATCACCTCTGTGATGATTCTCTCCATACACCTGACTTCTCCCATGTCTTTCCTTGCATCTCCAGCTCACTCTGCTATCCTCTCCTAGACAGTCTCACATTATTTCAAACCCAGTGGGCTAAACCTATTCCTGTTGTAACTCCTTTGGCGTCGTGGATGGATTTGGCGCAGGATGTCAACATTTGAGTTTTGCATTTTACCTTATAATCCCTCTCCATTCCTCCCCTTGTCTGTCACTTCATTATCCTCCCAGTCACCTAGGCTTACAATGCTTGCTGTTATTTTTTACTCCTCCAACTTCATAACTAGGATCTTACTAAAAGCCATTGCATCTTCCTCTTCAATGTCACCAAAATCTACCCTTTCCTCCCCATCATCACTGCTATAAAATCCATGTCCACATCTTGGCAGTCTCTCACCTTGGCTGCGATAACCTCTCTGGCCTCCTTGCTTCTTTCCTCGTCTCATTTCAGTCTATTCAAAACTTATCTATGCCCACTTCTGCTGCTGCAAGCATTTCACTCCTCTCCTCAAATTCCTTCATTGCCTTTCTGCTTTTTAACACATCCAGCTCCTCCAATTCAAGGCCCCATATAACATGGCCCCAGCCTAATTCTCGGCTTTCATTTCATCCAACCCTGTCTCAAGATGCCCCTTCACTTTGTTAGCCAAAAGGGCTCGTTTCCCCCTGGAGCTTACCTAATTACACCAAGGAGGCATGGAGACAGGAAGACAAGTACCACACCCTTTATTGATCGGTCAGCTGAGCGGGTGTTCCTCTCGGCTAGTGCCAGAGAAAGAGACACACCTTACATGGCCAGATGGGCTTACCTTTATACCCCGAAACAAACAACTTAGCCTACGTTTGTCTACGTCATTTGGTTGACCTATAGACCCTGTACATGTATCTATTAGGGGATAATTGGGTACGCAGGATACATATATCATTTTGTGGGGCCTACAAGATACATCTGTTGAGGATACATTTGTCATTCTGAAGGGGACACAAGATACATCCGTTGACCCTTTGTACTAGATACTTTGGATGCATACATGTGAACGCAGCTGCATACACTTGGGGAGCCAACATATACTTGGGGAGCCAAACAAAACTGATAAGCGAAATAGCTGACTTAGGTAGATACACGGCCTTCAGTCTAATGAGTTCTGTAAGCTTTCCAACACAGTTTGGACAAGCATAACATAACTTTGGTTTACTCAGGCCTAATACGGAAAGGCTTCATTAGCACTATGATTTTCCAACAACTCCCCCCTTTGAGAATACTCACCAAACCTTTTGGCTGAGTTTTCTCACACTTTGAGGCCAAAAAGCAATGAAGCTCTGCAGAAATATTTACAACTGCTTTTTTTTTTAAGCTTAGTCACCCCCAACCCAGGTATAAATGCATGGACAAAAGAGTGGAACCTTGTTCATTTAACAACGAAGGGATCGGGGCACTGACTATAACTCAGGTAGGTATACCCAGTGGTTTAATTTCCCAGATGTCTCAGTGAATAATTTAGTCCCATATGCATCCTCCCCATGGACCCGGCAGGATTCGGTATGTGGGAGCCCACACCCTAACCGGTCCATATGCTTGGAAGGAGCACTGTAAATGTTCACACTTCCATTTAGAAAGTGTCCAAGTATGTCTCCATGACCACAGATCAGATGGTACTCCTGATGTGTCTGTAAGGGCAGTGGGTCAAGTCTGGTGCTCAAGATCACTCCAAATGGCCATCAGCTGGTCATTCAGGAAATCCTGAAATTTTAAACATACTAGATCCCACTGCAATGCCTTCCCAGTCTCAGTGATTTTTAATACCATCCCTATCAGTAACTTCTGGGTCGTAGAACTAAGGGTGGAAATGACATGTAACTCACCAACTTCAGCGTATACTTGGGTTAGCTGAACTTCATAAATAAGGCTAGTGGCCCTTTCTAGTCGGCCCAATTTCTTATTATGTTCTTGGCCTTTGAAAAATAATTCAGATGACTGCAACACTATTGGCCCCAGCCCACAGGGATCTGGTCAATTCCCTTTCCTTCTATAGGAAATAACCCAGGCTCTTTGTTGTGCTAATCTAATGGCAGCCCCTTGTGAGCAATCTGGGTATGTAAAAGTGATCTGAAAACTGGATAAAGACAATACCATTTAAAATCCAATGAGGGAGGGCAAGACATACTAAAGGATTTATCCAAAACACAGGGCGCAGCCTGTAGAATAAACCCCAACATTCAATTAATACCACATTCCCAAGCAGGGGTCCCACAAGTTTGTTCCTGCCAGTGTATAATTCTTCGATTCTTCACCAGGGTCAGTTCTCAATGTCCTTTCTGGTCAGGAATTCCTGGACTTTGGCAGTGTCAGTGAAGTGAGTGTTTCTTCTAGAAAAGTTCAAAGGCACAGTTGGTCTGTCAGTGGACAAGGGAGAGGTTAGCTAGCACGTCACCTTGTCCTTTTTCCCTGCTGTCCAGAAGCACAGTTGAACTAGAAGAAAGAATAGGCTAATTATCAGTAGGAGAATTCTCCTGATGTGGAGGGGTCTTTTTGCAGTGAGAATCCTGGGTTCAGGCAGTCAGTCTTTGGCACTTCACAGCGGTGTTGGTAGTCAGCAGGATTCAATAAGGGCCTTTCCAGCATGGAGCCAAAGCAGTCTTTCGTTGGTGGACCTGTACATTGATCCGGTCTCCAGGTTCCATGGAGTGGCAGGGCTGCTAGGGTCTTCGGGTAGTGCGTCTTTACCTGTGTAAAAAGGAAACCTAACACATTGCATTAGTGTCTGTGCAGATTTTACATCTGCTTGGGTATATTCAAGCCCCCCCCCTTTTCTGGTTGTTAAAACTTGGCTAACTGTGAACAGTGTCCTTGAACGAAGTCAGTGTATCTTTTTTTTGGACTGAGCTCGCTAATTAAAGTTTTTCTCAGTTAACTCGTTCTTTTTCCTTTTTCCCTTTTTGGCTTCCTTTTTTAACCTACAAAGGAAACTTTTACTTTTTACTTATACGCCTTTTGTTAACAATGAACACATACACATTGCTGTTATACAGTACATTAGTCTTATTATTTAATGTATGCCACATATACCCTTCTACTAAAATAACCTTATTACAGAGCTTTGGAACAACAAGCCAGGACAAGCACACCCACTTTGATGAGTTGATTCAATACAACCTCTAGTCCAATAGCTTCCCACCATCCCCAGTCCTCTGGCTAGAAATCTGAGGTAGCCAGAAGGATCCCATGTACAATATGGGGAGTGGGTTAACTTTTTATGTCCTTGCTTCCAAAGACTGTTAGTATGCAATTTGGCCAATGCAGTTTTTTTCTTTTACTTAAGAAAATACATAAGACTTTAGTATATCACATTTTTCTGATGTATCCAAACACTTTGTATTTTAAGTTGAACAAAACAAATATCTGCATTTCAATTCAAACCTTCTGCTTTATTTCAAACCAGACCATCCCATGAAAATATTAATCACAACAATTTGGCTACAAAACAAACACCACAAGACAGAACATAGAACACAAAACTTAATTTTTACTCTGCCAGTAAATCATGGTACGTTGAATGCTGTTTAGCTGGCATTAGTTTTCTTTGATTATCTGAAAGACAAAAACAAAGGTCTACCCCTTCTGGGCAGTCAATCATTGCTTAAAATATACAAATACCCTTGTTGATTTCAGGCAAAACAAGGGAATTACCCCATATTGTCTTATATGTGTTTCATAGACAGCCCAGATTTCAGTGGCCTCTACCTTATCAGTTAGATAATTTGCATTAATACAGATGCTTTCTGGTTTGCTTTTTACTTTTAACTCCTGCTTTTAAACACTGAAAGAAAACATCACCACTTATAGTGCCTTAGAGCCTAATAAATTTTCATTTACATAGCACTGTATACATTTTTTTAGCTAATTCAACAAAATTGTTCATAGCCAAATGATTGCAATCTAATAATTTCTTTGCCTGAATTTATTTACAAACATTTAAAAAAAAACACCAAGAACTTTTCTCTTTAGCATTTTTACAAAGTTCAACTACTATTCCCTCCAGCAACTACAGAGTTAACTCTTCACTCTCCTTCAAATCACTTGCTCTTTCCTTATATCACTTGCTTTGTCTTTCAACAGCCACTTACCAATTCAAATCGCCATTCCAAATATCCTCCTGAGTATTTGAAATCCCCATGCTTACACTCACTTACTTCTTCCTTCCACTAGACCCTCAAAAGTTTCCAACCTGTTCTCCAAGCTCTCTGTCTGTTGCCTGCCTGCCTGGGCCCGATCCTTTTTTTTTTTTTTTTTGCGCTGAACCGTTTCTTTCATGGGTTTCTGCCCCCACCCTTCTGGTTTTTTTTTTTTCCTAAAACATTTTATTCACAAGACGACCCGAGTCTTCCCTCGTGAGGCTTGCCACCTGGGCAAAACGCATGGCCCACTGGCGTTAACTATTTAATTGCCTCTTGTAGCAAACACACTGCTGTTACGGCATATGCTGAGCACGAATGGTTACATTTTAACAAGTCCCTGAAGGACTGGTACTTGCTTAGCCAGGGCTTCCTTTTCTAACTGGAAGTCCTGTCTCAAGGCCTGCAACTTGCCCTGGGCGCAGGTTTGAGTTGCTGCCTGGTTCATGATCTATGCTCTTAATTGCTTAATTCTAGTTATCAAATACACATTTTTTTCCTTTTCTCCAACTACTCTATTGCCCAGTCCTGCTACGACTGGGGGTAGATTCACCTGCCACCCTTCCTGGTCAACCAGGGTGGAGAGAGGAATGCTAACCCCTTCTCCAGTTCTCAGACTTACTGCAGCTGAGAATGGGCACACCTTTAATTATGCAATCCTCAACATATAACACCAACAGAACCAAATAAAACAAACATAAAACAACAAGGGTAAAACAAATAGATGGTGTAAATTCTACAGGGTTCCCCCATTCTCTATTGCTCACCAAACTGTGACAAATTTCTGTTACCAATTATCCCTCATGTCAGGTGATCAAACTGACACTGCAGGACGTTGCAGGAGGATAGAGAAAATACACCATATAACCAAATTTTAAAGCTTCATTAAAATGATAAAACAACAATGGAGAGTGTTGGGAACACTTCCACATCACTCAAAAAAAAATACGAATGCCCCATACTTACACATATCCAGACTGGCCACGTCTGTATACAACATTCAGAAAAGGGGAATAGGTGGATGGGAGATTATCCTGTATACAGCTTGTTCAGAATTTCCAACATGCTTCCGCTCTTGGGAAGGCTGTTCTTTTACACCCTGGAATCTCCTGCGGTGTCTCTTTCAGAGATTCTAGTCCAGGTCAGCTACCTCTGGCTTCTCCAGTGTCACCAAGCCACACCAGCACCGGCATCCGTCACAAAGTCAGACTGTTGGATCTCACCAAACAGTTAAGCTTTGCAAATGTAATCTCAGTTCTGTAACTTGTACTGCCTTTGGTTTGCTTGACCTTGAGCATAAAACAACTTTCTCTTTTTATCTCTGGGCGAAGCTGAGTTTTAAATTAACCCGTTTTTAGACAAATTGCTCACACTGTGTCAGAGGCTTTTCTTTGGTGATTAAAAGCTCCTCTGAGATACATGATCTTATTTAGATTAAAGGTACCTTTTAATGGGCATTGTTTAGATGGATCTTCACGCGTATAAAGATTCCAATTCTCTAAATACCTGCAGGTTTTAGAACCATAATGTACGTACATGTAATATGCTGGGGTACCCTAAGGGGGTGAGGTGGAATGTTTAGACTGTCCCTTACCCACACGGAAAAGAAGGGGGGGGGAGAGAAGATGGGTTCACACGCTCCTAGACCCAGTTACAGTTTTGGCTTCCAGCATACCAATAGAACAAGAAACAAAAGTACCCCTACCAAAAAGAAAAGCCAGCCCTGGGGCTGCTCTAAGTCCCAGTAATTGTTCAGCACGGCCCACGGACTCGTGGAGTTAATGGAATTATTCATTAGCTGTGTCTGAACCTAGGTACCTTAACCAGAAAGCTTTTACCCACACACACCTTCCTATTTGTGGGTTCCTTTACCATTAGGGGCCCAAGGTCCCAACCCTCACTCTTCGGGGGCGTTAATCCTCAAACCCAGGAGGTAACGCACTTACCACGCCCGGAGTGGCCACGTCTGGCAGGTGGACTCCCCTCTTCTGGTACTGTCTTGCCTCCGTGTCGTTTGGAGTTCTCTATGGAGGGGGCGTAGCCGTCCCGGCCGATTGCGGCGACCCGGAGCTTGAGCAAACCAATAGCTCAAGGTGGCCACTCTCCTGAGCCGTCCTCGGCCGCCGGTCAGCGCCCCCAACAGGGAGAGAAGTCCCGGCGTGGAGTCGCCATTTGTTAGCCAAAAGGGCTCGTTTCCCCCTGGAGCTTACCTAATTACACCAAGGAGGCACGGAGACAGGAAGACAAGTACCACACCCTTTATTGATCGGTCAGCTGAGCGGGTGTTCCTCTCGGCTAGTGCCAGAGAAAGAGACACACCTTACATGGCCAGATGGGCTTACCTTTATACCCCGAAACAAACAACTTAGCCTACGTTTGTCTACGTCATTTGGTTGACCTATAGACCCTGTACATGTATCTATTAGGGGATAATTGGGTACGCAGGATACATATATCATTTTGTGGGGCCTACAAGATACATCTGTTGAGGATACATTTGTCATTCTGAAGGGGACACAAGATACATCCGTTGACCCTTTGTACTAGATACTTTGGATGCATACATGTGAACGCAGCTGCATACACTTGGGGAGCCAACATATACTTGGGGAGCCAAACAAAACTGATAAGCGAAATAGCTGACTTAGGTAGATACACGGCCTTCAGTCTAATGAGTTCTGTAAGCTTTCCAACACAGTTTGGACAAGCATAACATAACTTTGGTTTACTCAGGCCTAATACGGAAAGGCTTCATTAGCACTATGATTTTCCAACAACTTCCTTTCCCCGACCTTGCCCTCATGTCTTCTTTCATGCCACTCCTCATACTTAGAACAACTCCTTATCTCTTGCCTGTTGTGTTTTCCCTCTCCATCTCCAAAGCCATCCTTAAAGCCAACTTCTTCTGTAGTCTCTTATCTCACTCATGTCTCCAAACACAGAGCCAGAAGTGCCCAAATGAGCAACAACTGTGCTAGGTGTGTAACAAATCTATGGCTCCATTAGAGGGGATTCAACCTGGAGGGACAGGGCAACTTAAAAATCCAGCCAGGATTCCATAAGAGTCTTCCTAATGAAAGCTCTCACAGAGTAGTTGTACTGAATAAACATGTTACCTGGCTGGCCTGGCCCTAATTGCTCTGGCTAGCCCAACTCACTTTGTATGGGTCTTGCTAGCTCAGAGCTCCAAGCCCCTTAGAGGCATAAGACATGCAGATAGCCTGTATGACTCTACAAGTGGAGTTGGGTTCAGTCAGAAGAATCTAGTTCGTAGTGTGTCTTCTTTTTCTGTCTAATGTTGTTGTGACTACAGGCAGAGCAAGGTACCTATAAGGTTCAATTGCAACTTCCATTTCTAACCCCCATATCTCTCCAACAATTTTTCAGTTTTTAACTTTGTTAAATGAATACCTTTTTGGAGTGCAATTTTTCATCTTTATTCTCTGCTCAAATATTGTACATTTCAGCCAGACTGGTTTAGCATTATTTGAGTATGAAAATATAATAAACTTCCGTAACGTTTTCTCCTATTGGCCACGTGTGACAGTTACAGTCATAAACTGCATAGACTGTAGCTCAGTGATACTACTTATCAGTATGTATTACAACACTTTTCAGTTAGGCCTGCAGCATATTTTGCCGTGTGGCAGGCCTCTGAGTGGAGATAAAGCCATATCACATGCTGGCTTGTCTGCTACGACATAGACTGTGGAATGCCTCAGTATGCAAACCAGAATGTGAAATGCCTTTGATTTTACTGAGAGGTACCCTACATGTCACAAAATGCTGATGTACTGGCTCACGTTTTTGTAAGCAATTTCCTTTTCCTGGCATTCTCTGAGAGATGGGGCCAGATCCTCAGTTGGTGTAGCCAGCAAAGATTGATTGAAGTAAGAGTAGCTACACTGATTTACACCGAGGATTTGGCCTGTGCCATTAAGGTACAATTTAAGTATAATGAACATGCAGTGTAGTTTATTTTGGGGCGGGGGGATATTTTTGTAATGTCATTTTTTACAAAAATCCATATGTTTCCACCCTCATTCTTATAAAGCTTACAAAATGTCAGGGAGAAATGCAATGAACGTTGAGCCTGATTCACCTCTCACTTGTACCAGTTTTAACTCGGTGTGTATATATAAACAAAGTTTTGATGAACCAGGGGCTTCTTCATAGCAGAATTCTGGTTACTCTAATTGAAGTCACCAGGGAGTGTACCCTGCAGTGGACAAATAGTTTAGAAGTCTACGTTCTTCAGTCACAATGAGAGGAACCTCAGCAAGACAGTAAAACTGAGGACAGTGGAGAGTCCCCTTCCTCAGCCATTTTTGGGAACGATGCATGTGTAGTTTGGAGTGGATCCCATAGAGGGTAAAGCACAGAATCTCTTTATCAAGGGTTCTCCAGCTTCTTCACAGTGTGAGTCAGGGATAGTATCTTGTGGGCTGTTCTCCCCTTTCCACTGGCTATTACGCCGACTGCAGCATAACATTTCTGAGGCAACTATAACATTTCCTTATATGAAAAAGTAATATCAGGAAATTGATGTATTTTAAAGCAGCCACAAACAAGGACCCTGATTCTCCCATGCCTTGTCTCTTGTCTGGTCACCTACGTCCATGCAAAGCCAAAGTAAAATCCTCTTCATGAGTCAGCAGTTTGAGAATGAATGTCTATGCCTTTAAAGGGGGGGGGAGGGGTTATTTTAGATCCAGTGATATTGTACATACTATGTGGTATTAGAGTTGCTATGGTAACTACTTTTTTTACTTAAATAGCAAAATCAATAATTGCCTAAAGCCTGCACTGTGTGTTTAGTGTAGGATTTTAGGCTGCTCTAGCGATGTCTCCTTCCTGTGTCTTGGAGAGGAAAAAAAAAGCATGAGGGAAAAGGGCGATGAATTGTGGGATCTTTTTAAAAAAACAAGAAGTAGTTGTCATCGTCGTTGTCATCATGTTCCCATTACGCCTACGGCGTTTAGGGCAGCAACGAAGCTCTTCCACTCCTGTCTGTTTCTGGCAGGTCTTTCAGTGGTTTCCCAAGCTGTGCCCCAGGTTTTTCAAGTCAGCTTCCACAGCTCTTCGCCATGTTGTTTTCCGGCAGCCTCCTTTTCGCTTACCTTCAGGTGTCCATCTTATTGCTGCTTTGGTGGTGGAATCAGTTTCCATTCAAAGCACATGGCCAATCCATCTCCAACGCCTCCTGGTGGTGATGGTGCTCATATCCTCTTGGCTGCACTGTGTCAATAGATCTTGGTTTGAGGTTGTTCTGGGCCAAAAGATATGGAGACTCTGAGGCATACTTTATTTTCTCTAGTATAGTACCTGTCGTCTTCCCATCTCCTCCCCATCCACCGGTGATGCCTAAATCTCAGTCAGATTTGAATAGCTGGAGCCTTTATTCTGCCACATTAAGGGCCTGATCCTGAAAAGTTTCACGCATGTGAAGTAAGTCCCCTCTTCTCAGTAATAGCTCCACTGAAATGTATAATACAACTACTCACGTGAATAAGGGTTGTTGGCATTAGTAAGGCATTGCAATTTCTGACCCAGAACTGGGACTTTGCACTCTCTCCAACTCTCTACAACAGAGGTTTGCATTGTTGAATGTTTGGTACCTGTATTTATTGGCAGCCACAGCCATTTCTTCATTCTGGATCATCTGCCTCTGGAAGAGGTTATTCAGGAAATGATGAGCCCTATTCTTTGCTATTATAAATTCCTTGACACCTACTAAGCTCCTTGGACTTGGTTCACCCTTGATTGGAGAAAAAATGTAAGCGGTGTCACCCACTCCTGATGCCATAATAAGATGTTATTCAAGGCATGGCTACATTAGAGAGTTTACAGCTGCACTGTAAACTCTCCAAGGTACCCACTCTAATCCAGCGGGAGAAAGCTCTCCCATCAGTTTAACTACTTCAGCCCCCACAAACGGCAGAAGCTATGTCGGCAGGAGAAGCTCTCCTGCCAACATAGTGCTGTCCACACCAGCTGTGACACTACATCCCATATTCTTCACAGAGATATTGTTATGATATGAATATGGCATAACTAAGATGGGTTTTATGCAAGATAAGGCATGTGAGATCATTGGAAAAGTTATGATTTACTGAATATGATTATCCTATTTGTATGCATGTATGTAAAGTTAAGAATATTGACTATACATCTGTACCTCAAAAGTATTTTCACCTGGGGAATGCCCACCAGATAAAATGCAATCAGTCTGGCTGGGTAGCCAGAAACAAGTCAATAGACCATTAGGGAGAACAATAGCTCTTTGAAGATGCTAATCTCTCACCTTCCTGAGATGCTGCAAACAGCCTTTGACTCGTGGCTGCTTTGACACTGCAGGGTCATGTGATCATGCCACCTGGTACTGGACTCCATGATAGAATACCAGTATTCTTTACTGAATCCCCACCCAGAATGACTACTGGAAACATCTAGGAAACAAAGACTGAGCAGGAGAGAAGAGCTGAGCCCAGATTGGGAAGGTGTCTGGCCTGTGAAAGAAATACCTGGAGTTTTAAGCTGCAGGCAAGAGCAGCTTGCCTTCAAGAACCTCTGCAATCTGTCTAAAGCAACATTTAGGGTGAGAAATTGTAACCAGTTTCTTTAGTATATTAAGCGTAGCTTGTGTATTTGTTTCATTTGCTAGGTAACCTGCTTTGATTGGTTTGCTATCCCTAACATTCACTTAAAATCTATCTTTTTGTAGTTAATAAACTTGTTTTTGTTTTCTTTAAAACCAGTTTGTGGAATTCATAATGTGGGCATGTGTGGGGGAGAAGCTGTGCATATCTTCCTCCATGTTGAGGAAGGGAGCGAATTCAATGAGCTTACGTTGTACAGATTTCTGTGCAGTGCAAGACTATGCAATTTTGGGTTTACACTCCAGGGGGTGTGCACTTGTGTGCTGGGCAATTCCTTAGCTGAATCCTTCCCATGCAGAGCTGATCTCAGTGTCTGTCTTTTTGCAGCTGGGTGTGTCCCTACCTGTGTGTGTGCTGGAGGAGACTAGAGGGCGTGGCTCAGCAGGCCAATGTATGGGAGCCCAGACTGGTGGAGTAGGCAGGCTCAGTGGTACCCCAGTTCATTGGGTGGCACCCCGGAGGGGAGGACAACCCGTCACACCGACACTTATGTCAGTGTCACTTATGTTGCTCAGGAGGATGATTTATTCACACCCCTTAGCTAAAGAAATTTTGCTGACAAAAGCTGCAGTGTAGACATAGCCTCAGAGTCGGGGCCGGTGCAACCACTTAGGCAAATTAGGCGGCCGCCTAGGGCGCCTAGTGGTTGAGGGCACCTAAAAGCCCGCTCAGGCGAGGAGGTGGAGTGGAGGTGAGCTGGGGCAGGGGGGCTGCCTGCAGTAACGGGGAGGGGGGCACACAGGGGAACTGCTCCCCACCCTAGATCACCTCTAATTCTGTTACACTTGGTGCCGCAAGCCTGGGAGGGGAGGAGAATTAGAGCAATGCCAGCATGCTCAGCGGAGGAGGTGGAGCCGAGGTGAGCTGGGGCGGGCTCCCCAGGCGGGGTTAACTGCCACGGGGGGGGCGGAGTTAGCGGAAGGGGACACAAGGTGGAATTTTCACCTAGGGCACGAAACTTCCTTGCACCGGCCCTGCTCAGAGTAGATCATGTAAATTTTCCTCTCATCCCTTTCCTTTTTACATGCTTTAGCCAGCAGTGAAATAGTTAACAATGATAACGTTTTAAGTGATTTTCATTGAGCATGACTTAATGCTACACTGAGATAGCTAGGAGCAATCACGCAGCTTAGAGCTTTTGTTTCAGGTGGTCTGCAAACCTAGGCATTGCATCAATTGGATTCCAGGTTATAGGTCAGTTTTTGCTGTTTTTTTCCCTTGTATCTTTCCATTTGGAGCTTTTTTGAGCAGATACTCTCTGAAAGAGCTCTGCTGCATTTCTGTATCTATTTCGTTTGGTGTAGTGCACACGTAATCTTAACATATCGGTTCCTTCAACACTTCCTTCTGCAAGTGACTCTCATAATTTAGCACATTCTGTACCAGGCACATTGAAACTGAATATTAGTTTTAATTAAGTAGTCTTGAATTTAATGTGGTAGAACAGAAATGAGGTGGCTTGATTTAAACAGTTGCGTGTTTAGTTAATTGATGTATTCAGAAAGCTAGTTTAATGACTACAGGGGATGGCTCATGAATGTTCCTTCCATTGGCTAGTTTCTATAGTGCTAATCCTTTTCACATCTAAAAATCCAAGGGATGATCTTCATATTGGCAGGTGACAAAATACAGAACTAGCCTGCAAAAAAACCCAAGAAAAATCCTAGGAGGGAACAGTGTTTTTTCAGGTTTTCAATTTTTTAGACTATGGAATTACACGCAGGGATTATCTTGTGAAAATTATATTTTTTAGGAAGCCTAAAAAGGGTGTTTCATGTAGGGGGTGCTCAAAACACTTTGCAGAGGGGTGTGGTTATTTATTTTATATATGAGGAAACTTGAGGCATTATTAGTTTGAACTTGGACCAAATGGACACATTGCGCTCCAACTGTGCAGCCTCTGCTGGAGGGTCAGATGTAGATATCAGAAGCATGTAAAGTAAAGTGGCAGGAACTGCTTTATCATATCTTCCTCTGTTGGTGGTTTTCACCCTCACCATCTAAGCTCTTGATTTGCCCACCCACTGAATGCCTCGCTGGTGCAAGCTGCATTCATGTACCGCCTGCATGCCTCCTTTTCTGGTCAATCTATTATAGACACCCAATTCCTACTACACTCTCTCTCTTTCAGTCCTGTGCGTAATGGCCATGACCATTTACCTCAGCAGTGAATTTAATTCGTGTGGTGTTCTATTTCTTTTGCATATTCAAAGGTAGGTACACCCATGATGAAAATTAAGAAAATTTAGATACTGAAATTGGCCTGCACTGAGAATATAACAAAATATATATATAAATATATATATTTAGTGTGATATCAAAACACACTGATCTCCATTTATTCTAAAGTACTGGGGGAAATTCACTATATCCAGCAAAGCTCTTAAGCAGGTGCTTAACTTTAAGCAATGGTACTACTCACCTGCTTAAACACTTTATTGGCTTGGGCCCTAGTGATGAGAAGAAACTAAGTCCTAATTCTCCTCTTACTAAGATTCTTTGAACACTGATGTAAGTCCATAGGGACCAGGACTTCAGATGGCCTAAATAAGCAAAGTTCTATTGAAGTCCAAAAACGATGCTGATTTTACACCATGAGAGGACCTGAATTGTTAAGGACATAACCTCTGTCTTATGCTGGTATAAGTGAGAGGACAATCAAGACCTTTCATTTGACAGAAACCTTAGGACTTGGCTATTTGAGGCTGTTGAATAGAAACGGAGCCCTTTTGACAGCAGTCCTATTGGATTTATTCCGGTAGATACCTCTGAAACCATTTGCTGCAGAAATTTGAGTATTTCCCTAATTAAGTGCCCAGTCCTAGTCCTACTGAACTAAATTCCTATAGACTTAAATGAGATCCGGCTCAGACCCAGACCTTTTAAGCAGTGAGACATTGACTGACTGGATGTCTTCCTGTACTCTTTTTGAAAAGAAACATGAACCATGCTTTGGGCTGCATATTTCTAAGACAAATTCTTCGAGTTTCCTTAATTATATTTCCTGTTAGTCTAACTGCTCTTTCTATGTGCTACCATTTGACACATTTCTTTTCCTTCTTTTGTGATATCTGGCTTCCAAAGACAAATTTTGATCTCATTAAATTTCCAGATGCCCACCAGTCCCAGTCATGAACATCAGTGGTATGAGACCAATATCTACCTTTAATATTGCCGGTGAACTGAGCATGCTGGTGAACTGAGCAAAACAAACAAGCAATAATATTTGCAGTACATAGGGCACAAAGGTAGTGATGGATGGTAGCCACCTTATTAATTTTACAAAACTGTGGGCCAGATTGTGCCCCTGAGCTCTGTAGATGGAGCAAACTTGCTAAGGACAAATCTCACCCCTTCTGTACAAATGGAGGACTGGCGCATTCCCATCCTTTTGGGCTCCTACAGAGGCTTTTCTATTTTCTCTCTTTCTGTGGGTAGGGGTGGGGTTGGGAGCTCTGGGTGTACATTGTCTCCCCTCTATCTTTGCAGAGAATCCCCAGGAAAGATAATTCAGCCTGGGACTTTATCCTTTCACCTAGGGAGGCCCAGTGACAGCCTGGCCAGGGGGAGGCTCTGTTCCTTCAGCCCCTCTCTGGGCTGGCATGTGGGGTTGGTATGGAGTCCCTGAGCTAAGGTGCACAAAGAAGGAGACGTGTATCTATATCTAAATAGGATTAAGATTCTGGGATCAGTTTCCTTAGTGTATTCACTCCAGTGATTCATAGGCCAGACGGGACCATTATGATCATGATATCGGACCTCCTGTGTAACACAGGCTGTGATTGACAGCAGGCGTATAAAAATGACAAAGCTAAGAACCTGATTGTGCCCTGGAAACCCACAAATGGAGGGGAGCTCTGTATGCAGATCTCCTCTTCTGAGTGGAAAGGGCACATAACCACCTCAGAAGCATCATTCCTTCATCCCCCCGCCATTGCCCTACTCCCCCACCCACCAGTCTACAGAGGCCTTTACAGAGGGATCCAGTGATCTGCATGAGAGAGGGACAGAGAATGGGTGGAGGGGGATAAACATTCCCCCCCTTATCCTTTTGCAAGTCAGTGGGAGTGAATGCCTCCTTTACTTTGTGCCTTTGAAAACGTCTTCTAGTGTAACTTTGAATTTCCAGGTTTGAGGTGTTTGTGTTTTAACTACACTGTTCTGTTAAGGGCATCTTTCTCTCTACCGGTCATTGATACATACTGTACAAACTTAGCTCCGGCTTCCCAAAGGATTCCCTCAGGGAATCCTCCGGCGTGTTAGCATCAGCTCTTGTTGTAGCAGGGTTCGCTGTCAGTCCCTCAGCAGGGAGGAGTGCTTTGGAGAATGTATCTGTCATCAAATTGCTGTTACAGAAGCTGACAAGTTTACTGGGAAACAAACAAACAAATCCTCTGACACAAAAGGCATAAAGCTGACATGAAGCAAGCCTGGGAGTAATTGAGGTTTTGATAGATGAAGCCTGTTACTCCCGTCGCTCACTTCAGAACCTGTCTGAAATTCATAGAACTTCCTATTATTGAGCCCATTTACTCTGTAGTTGATTAATATTGTCCTGCCTATCTCTGAACATCTTCTGCAATTGCCCTTAGATTTTATCTACCCAAAGAGTTACACTCTTTCTTTCAACTTTCTTGTGGACAAACTTCATAATTATTCACGTAGATCTGAATAGGAGATAATTCTGTTTTCACCACCATTATTCAGTTACTTCCCCACAGGTTGCCTATGCATGCTGTGCTGTCCTCTTCAGCCCCAAACACACAGTGATCTTTCAGCTCCTCAGACAAAGGGTCACTATCAAACTTCCAGCATGGTGCTGAACCATTTAGAAGGGACTTGCATGTATGCCAGCATATAGAGTTAAATTCTTGGCTAGTCCATTCTGCATGGAGTAAAGTCCTGGTAATAGAGTGGTGAGAGGTAGTCAGGTGATGTATTCATCAGGGAAATCCCCATTTTGAATAGTATATTTTATTATAAACCAAAAATGCTTTACAGTGTAGCATTAATTGGGATAGTCAACACTCCATAGGCTTTCCAGATATGAAATAGGAACAGGGGATTGGATAGATTATAGAAAACGTAAGTATGGAGACATGAACAATGAACATACAGACAGCTCAGTCATGTGGAGGGTTCAATGTACTTAAAGACCAATGCATTCATATATGTATTGTTTAGTCATCACCTACTTAAGAATGGCCTGAATAGGCAGAGAGGCCCTCACACCTGACTAATCATTCTATGCATGATGCAAAGCAGGCACTAGTCAAAGATGACAGAAACCTCTGTGGAGGTATAGCCTGCTTTCAAATATTTTTTTATTTGCCTGTGAATATATTATATTGTTGCTTAGCACAGTTTAAGGATGACAGTTTTTCCACCATAAGTTTTAAATTTCTCTGCACACAAAGAGCAACAACGAGAAGGAGATTATGGAACACAACAAGAAGGAATAAAAGTAAAGCTCCTGTGAGAGAGCACAGTGTGTTTCTCTTTTAACAGGCAGCAGAATCTCTAAGAACAAAATGGTGGCTCTCCCTGTGTAACACAATGGCTAAGTGTGTTATGTTATGTCCCTCTGTGGCTAATCCACAGTGATAGGCGACCTGATACTTCTCCTAGGAGATAGTCTTAGTCCTTTAGCTAGGGTTACTTTGAAATGCAAAAAAGGCACACACACACAAGGCAAGCCTGCTGCAACCCCAACCACAAGACAACTCCACAACCCCCTCCCCTTCAACAGCCACTTATAGTATCTACAGCACAATTTTCCAGCCAGTCTTTGTAGTCTGTTTCGTTTAGCCAGTTGTCATTGAATGTGCAGTTTCTGATGCAAGCTTTTTTTCCGGGGGTGTAGTAGGATCACTTGCACCATCACCTTGATCTTCCATTATTTAATATGCCTCGCATGTCTCCTCACTCTCGTATGACTGAAACACCCCCCCACACACACACACACTCACTCATTCTAACGTGGTGTATTTGTACGTTGGTGGGAAGACACCTACTGTATTTTCAACAGTTTTGATCTGTTATCACTTAAACTGAGGAAGTGGAAACACTGCAGCAACTTTAGCTGGACACAGACTTTTAACATTAGATATCCCTGTGTATGTGATGATGATGCAAATCTTTAGACCCGTTTAGAAAAAAAAACAACGAGCGGATTAAATTATTTTTCTGGCAACTGGCAAATCCATTAAAAAAACAAAACAAAACAGTCCAGGCTGGTCAAATACCAGCCAAGTGGCAACCCTATCTTTAGTTCAAGTGGTGGAGCAATCGGTAACTGTGAACTTAGAGATCCTGGGTTCAATCTCCACTTATGACCCAATAAGGGTGTCATTACATAGGAGCAGGATTTTATAATTGTACTATGAGAATTAATGTATGATTTGATTTCAATCCTGCCAACCACCCTTTTTGAATAGCAGAAAGGAATGACCTTCTGGGACATTGGTAGAAATGCATCTGACAGACTGCCAGTGTCTGTACTGACCCCGGGCAGGGACAGACCAGAACAATCCTTATGACTGATTATGGTCATCTTTTTGTTTTAGGATAAGATTTCATTACAGTATTTGCTATAAGGTCTTGCTTCTTGTATGCATTGCAAACTAAGTTGTGTAAGGTTCTTCTCTAATCCCTTTAGTAACCATATAATCCTTTCCAAATTGTTATCCTAGCTGAAGGCCTCTGTAAAAGACTGTTCGTGTGAATGAGGAATGCATGCATTGTCAAGATTTGTTGATGCCAAAAGAACCATCAATGCACATCCATGATTGAGGAAGGGCAGATGGATGACCCTGAGGTGAAGGCTGGCACCTGATTAAATCGAAACCAGGACAGATGACCCTCTCAGAAGTGTTTTTGGAATGTTAATGACAAAAGATACATCACTTAAGGAGTAACTGGTCACAAACTGACACAGCAAAATCTATAGACTTCAGCAGAGAAAAAGACTATATGAACAGGGTCCTTGGCCATGGGACTTTGGGTTCGTCTTGCCATGCTCCAGGAGCATTGGATCATGACCGAGAGAGCCCAGCTCCCCTCTGTGACCAATCTGTCTGGCCACTAGATTGATCCAGACTCTGGACTGGTAACTATAAACATCAACTGGCAGGACTGTGTGTGTGTGTGTGTGTGTCCCGTGGCTCCACCGGACCCTCCGCAGGCACGCCTGCAGGAGGTCCACCAGAGCCGCCTGCCGCTCTCCCGGCGACCGTCAGAGTGCCCCCCGCAGCATGCCGCCCCAAGCATGTGCTTGGCGTGCTGGGGTCTGGAGCCGCCCCTGTGTTGAATGCATTCTGATTCAGTTAGAGGAAAGTTCTGCTCCCATGACCTGACAGGTTTGTTTGTCAGCTGAAAATATTATGCACAGTGGCAGATATCTCTGAAGTCATCCATATTCAGCAAAGCATCTCTCAGGCAAGAACAGGAAATTAAGCCCATTCAAGCGATGTCATTAATCATACATCAGAATTTAGGAGTAGGCAAAATGTGACTATTTCTTCACAAGGCTTCCAGAGGTCAGGTGAAATAGCACTGTTAGTTAATTTACTTGAGGCTATTAGACTTGGGGCAGCCATGTATCCACATATCTAATATAATGTTATCGGAACACTCCCCATTCCCTAGGATAAATGATTGAATGTGACACACTGGTGCAATTAGCAGATTTGGTGACATTTCTATACAGTTAGGCACATTGTGACTGAATCCCTCACCCTTTATATGTTACTTGTCATCTTAGATTCTAAACTCTTTGGGACAAGGACTGTGGTGGAGATTTTCAGCTCTGACTAGGAGATTTAGAGACACAGGGTTGGAGTTTCAAAAGTGGCTCTGAATTAGAAGCACAAGTCCCATTGAAAGACCACTCCCATTAATTGTAGTGGCTATTGTGTGTCTAAATCCCCTAGTGAGCTCTGAAAATCTGTCTGTTCTCCAATGCATGTGGACATTGTAGGTGCTACTGAGATGCAAATTAATAATGAGGCTAATTCATTTGAGGGGAGGCCACCAAAGACACAAAGGGCTGCGAGCAGGGTTGGCTCCAGTTTTTTGGTGCCCCAAGTGGACAAAAAAAAAGAAAAAAGAAAAACCCAATTGAGCTTCCACCGAAGAGGAAGAGAGGGACTGAATGACTCGCCGCCAAAGACCCGGACGTGCTGCCCCAATAACGGATGGAGTGCCGCCCCTTTCTATTGCCCGCCCCAGGCACCTGCTTCTTTCGCTGGTGCCTGGAGCCAGCTCTGGCTGCAAGGTATTCATTGACATTGAATGGAAGGTGGACACGTAACTCCTTATTATGCCTTTGAAAATCTCCCTCTTGCTGAGTTCCAAAGGCATCATATCTGCTCTTCCAAAGTGATTTTAGAAGTCAAGGATATAAATTCGCTTGGCTTTGCCAGGAATGATTTAGCAGTATCTAGAGAAGAGGCAGGAAGAATCCCATCTCCTTTCCAGCTCTCACTTCAGTTTAAACATTGCCCAGGGGACATCAGGGTTACTTCTGAACTGCAGCTAGATAATGGACAACTTTCTATATTCCTCGTGGTGGTTGTTGTATTCAAAGGAAGTATCCTATGCAGTACACCCAGATAAAGCCACTTCTTTCTAAAAAAAACCCATTCCTAACTCAGGATAAAATCAGCTCATTCTCGTTCAGAAAACAGATGCCTCTTGCCTTAAGAACTGCAGACTATTTTGGGGAAGTCAGCCCTAAAGCTTTGAGCCTTCAATATTGCCATCTCTATTGATAAATAACATTCCACACACAGTGCAATGACTAGAAGCAGCCTCTCCCTGAAGTATCACAGCATTTTATGCAGTGGGCTTGGCATGCTGTCACTGCAAAGAGTGAGTGCTGAGCACTCACTGTTTAAAGAGTTTGTGTCAAAGGAGAAATACAATGGGAAGAAGAGAGTGGAAAATCTGAAGAGCAAGATTTAAAAGCCTTTCTTGTAGCCTTGTGAAAGATACCAGATGCTTCTTCCTTTGAGAGGATGTCTGACTTCAGGGCACTGGAAAGTTTAACATTTCTTTTAAACAGAGTTTCAAAGAAAGTCAGCTGCTGTTATTTCTGTACTTGGATTATTTTTGGATACTCCTCCATGTCAGAAAACTTTTCTAATTACTTTCATTCTAATTCACTAGTCACTAATTCAATATCACTATGGATATTGTATCTGTAATTGATGCTATGAAATCAATCACTCACATCTAGAGATGGGCCTGAATTATGACATTCTAATGCAGATTTGGCTCGTATTTCAACACTTCCCCCTCTCTCAAAAAATCAGGTGGAGTTTTGGAATTCTAATTTGTGCTGTCTCCACTAATAGTTATGTCTGCTTTCAATAACATCACCATATTAGATGCTAAATAGCCTATACTTGTTTTAATCAGGAACAACATTTATTTCCACAGGTAGGGTTAGATTTTACTGTCAGTTCAATCATGGAAGGATCATCAAAATGTCTGTCATGTACTACTTGTGCACGGTAGGTTGCAGGGCTACTGCTAGCAGGTAGGGCTTCTCTATCAGCTATAGACTGACTACAGAGCTTACTTCTCACAGAGAGACACACCAGATGTGTTCACTATAAGCTCCTTTAATGCTCTGCCAGGTGTAGCTAAGGTTAGCTTAAATAAGGTCTCAGAAGAGCAAGGAATGGATCTTACTGCTGTAGTATTTTCTTGGCTGTCGGTACAGCTCTTTCAGCCTCTCCATTTGCTTCTGGGTAATGTGTGCTGCTAGTAAGATGCTCAAAATCATATTTTCTTTGGAATGATTTAAATTCTGCTGCAGTGAATGGTGGTCTCTTAACTGTCAGTAGTTGTGTGACAAAGCTCCGAGCCTGTATTGGTGGGTCCCACACTTCCTGGCGGATTTAGTGGCCTCAGAAGCTCACTAAAGCACTCAATATGACCTCCCTTACCTTAGCCGCCATACTGGGCTTATTGAGCTATTTTCAACCCAGGCCGGTATGGGAGGTGGGAAGGTGGAATTCTCAGTCTCTGTTGCTCCTTAGAGCTCCGTAGGCACCGTTTGGTCTCCTGCCTGGAGCAAAGTCTGTTTCCCCTTTCAAAGGGATCTCTGTAGATCATGTGGGGGGGAAAGGGGAAGCCTGGGCCCGCCCTCTACTCCGGGTTCCAGCCCAGAGACCCTAATGATAGCAGCTGTTAGCAGCTTTCCTCCTCCACTGACGCTGCTTTGATTCCCTGGGCCACTTCCCTGTGCTCCTCCTTTCCAAACTTCACCCTTACTTCAGGGTTCAGTAATGCTTCATCTCCTCCAGCTCCTTTCACCTGGGCTCTTCTCGAGAGAACTGGAAAGGAGAGCTTTTAAAGCAGTATAAGTGGGATCTTAACTGGTTCCAGCTGTCTCCATTAGCCTAACTGACCCTTTGTCAGTTAATTGAGGTCAGGTGCCAGCATTAGCCTAATGACTTTAACTGATTAAATTGGCGTCGGGTGTCTTGATTGGCCTGGAGTAGCCCTTCTTTGGCTATCCAGGGAACAGGGACCTTCTCATTCTTAGGCTGATATACCTGCCTTCCACTATCCTCTTATATCCTTCTGGCCTGAGTCCATCATACTAGACAAATAGTCCACTATGACCAAGTGGTAATGTTGTCTGAATTCACATAAATCTGCAGCTAGTCTCTTTCAAGTCTAGAAGGGTGGTTGTTGTTAAAGGTTCTTTGTGACGTCTTGCTCTGTTTTGTTCTGCAATGTTCTCATGCAGATATTTTATTGTTTTGTCCTTGCTGATGCCCAGCCACCACACTGACTGCTTGGCTCATTTTCAGTCTTGCATCCGAAGAAGTGGGCATTCACCCACGAAAGCTCATGCTGCAAAACGTCTGTTAGTCTATAAGGTGCCACAGGATTCTTTGCTGCTTTTACAGATCCAGACTAACACAGCTACCCCTCTGATACTTTCAGTATTTAGTTAATCCTTGATATCTTTCGTGGATGCAGTTTAGGATTTCTCCTCTCATTTTGTTTGGGATTATGATGCAATCACCTTCAATCATCAATCCAGTGGACTCGCCTAATTGTCCACATACTGCAAAGTAGTCTCTTGTCACTTCCTTAGTGTCTTTTAGATACTTGGTCCAGCCATATCTAATGTAACTTAGAAATTGCATGCCTCTTGACGTTGCTTTTTGTAGCCAGTGTAGTCTTTTTTTTTTTTTCTGACACTGATCTGCATGCATCCACAGCATCCACTGAAACCTTTGTCATCTTCAAGCTCACAGGTTACTGAGTGTGATGCTGGGCTCAGTAACAGACTGTCTGCTACTACCAGATTTTTCCCAGGAACATATTTAGCAATTGCATTAGCCTTATCAATAGACGTTGGCATCTCAGTGGGAGTGCTTGATCCAGGTCTTTTCTGTTGATGAGGGTTATAAGCAATTTATTATCAATGTAAATGAATCCAATCTTCACAGATACCTGTACAAGTTCTTGAATGCTGATAGGCTTGCCAGGCACTCCTCTTCAATCTGCATGTCTATTTTTTCTGCTTCTGTCTGTGAGTGAGAGCAAAATGCAATTGATTTTCACTCAGAGCCATGTTATTGCAACAATACATCATCTAGGCCTTAGCTCAGTGCCTTAGCTCAATGGCTTAGCTTTTGTCATCGCATCCCCATTTTAATGAATTATTTTTTCCCAGGACCCTAAACAGCATGGAGGACACCATTTTGAAGAGCAAAATGGTATCTTCTGCCCAGTGTGACCTCACCACATGCTTTACAAAATGGTGTCCTCTGCACAGCATGACCTCATATGTACGGTATGTGTGAGATCATGCTGTGCAGAGGACACCATTTTGAAGAGCAAAATGGTATCTTCTGCCCAGTGTGACCTCACCACATGCTTTACAAAATGGTGTCCTCTGCACAGCATGACCTCATATGTACGGTATGTGTGAGATCATGCTGTGCAGAGGACACCATTTGTAGAGCGAAATGGTGTCCTCCATCATGACCTCGCATGCACTGTATATGCAAGGTCATGCTGTGCAGAGCAAAATGAAATCTTCCGCAAGCTAGGGTTCACCATGACCCAATTTGCTGATGGAATGACCAACTTGGGGTTGTGACTCACATTTCACGAACTGCTGTCATAGTTGCTTGTATCTGCACTGACCATGGTGGGCTTGTTTACATCACAGTACTTGGGAACTGGAGCAGTTGACATAATTCCTTTTACCTTTTTTGAAAGCAGTTTCTTGATTTAGCCCCATAACCAAGCTGTGTTGGACTTCAGTAGTGCATTCAGGGGTTTCTACAATGATAAAAAGTCTCATAGGTATCAACCAAGGTAATTTACCATCCCACTATGTGTGTCTGTTCTGGTACATTAGTTGGTGCATTCAGTTCTCTAATTGCTTTTACTTTCTAAAGCTAGGACTGATTCCATCTTTCTTTATTGTCTGTCCCAAAAACACAATTTAGGGTAGGCAGAGAATGCAATTTTCTTTGTTTAGCTTCAGTCCAGAATGACTGATTAGGCTTTGAATTTCCTTGACAGTTTTGTTGGGTTCTTCCATCAAAGACCCATAGATCAAAATATCATCAATGAAAATTACAACTCCATTTGTGTGTTAACATTTCTGCCATCTTTCTTTGGAAAATGTCAGCTGCAAAATATCCCAAAGAGTGCGATTAAACATAGTCTGTTTAGCACTTTCTTTGGCAAAAGGAATTTGACAGAATCTGCTGAAGGCATCCATGCTGGAGTTCCTTTCACTTAGGTGAGAAAGTCATCCAGTGTTGGGAGCAGATATTTTTCTCTTCCAATTGTGTAATTAAGTCTTTTAAGATCCACACAGATTCATATTTTTTTCATTTTAATTTGTACCTGGTACCACTAGGGCACACCATTGCGTTAGTTCAGAGATTTTTCTCATTTGTGCCAGTCCCCAGCATTCTCTTTATCTTAGTTTTCACTTTATAAAGTAATGGGATAGGAATCCTGCGAAGCATATGTACACTTTATTTTTCAACAATATCTCTTAAGGTTATTTGTACTGGATCTCCTTTTAAAAGACTAATATCACCAAATATTCCATTGTTCTTCCTCCTTTCTCCCTAGGCCCATCGTGGCTACCATGCAGGAGCGGCGCCAGGGTTTTTGGCGCCCCAGGCGGGGGTCCTTCCGCACTCCCGGTCGTTGGCGGCAATTCTGCAGCGGGGGGAGGGGGGTCCTTCCGCGCTCCCGGTCTTCGGGGCACTTTGGCGGCGGGTCCCGGAGCGAGTGAAGGACCCGCCGCAGAATTGCCGCTGAGCCCGGAGTGCGGAAGGACCCCCCCGCTGCCGAATTGCCACTGAGGGTGGCAAAATGCCGCCCACCCAAATCCTGGCATCCTAGGCAACCGCCTAGGTCACCTAAATGGAAGCGCCGGCCCTGCTGCCATGCTGCAGCTGAGAAGGCTGTTGGTCTCTGGTCCTTTGGCCACATACCTTCTAAATGCATAGCTTTTATCTTTGTAAGTTGTTTCTATGGTGAAATGGCCCGTGCAGCTCAGAATGCCTCTAGGACTTGTCAGAGCTGTGTCAGGTAACTTCAACTCTGGGAATGGTTGAAGGTGTCTGCAATGTCTACTCCTGAATCAATTTGAAAGTCAATAGTCTTGTCATGAATATTCAGTTTCACTCTCCAAACAGATTCTGTGTCATAACAAGTGATGGATCCCAGAGTTCACTCTCCTTGCATCAGGGATTTAATGATGATAACTGTAGGACTCAAATATCTGTTTACAGCTTTTAAGCTAGTTTCAGGTTTTTCAAGTTTCTTCTGCCTTTTGACTAGTTCAGACTGTCTTGCTATAAGAAGAATATAAGAATGGGCATACTAGGTCATACCAATGACCCACCTAGTCCAATATCCTGTTTTCCAATAATGACCAATGCCAGGTGCTTCAGAGGGAATGAACAGACCTGGGTAATTATCAGTTGATCCATCCACTGTTGTCCACTCACAGCTTCTGGCAGTCAGAGGCTAGGAACACCTACAGCATGTGGTTGCATCCCTGACCATCTTGGCTAATAGCCATTGATGGACCTATCCTCCAGGAGCCAATCTAATTTTTTTTCAAACCCAGTTATACTTTTGGCCTTCACAACATCCCCTGGCAACAAGTTCCATAGGTTGACTGTATGTTGTGTGAAGAAGTATTTCCTTATGTTTGTTTTAAACCTGCTGCCTATTAATTTCATTGGGTGACCCTGATTTTTCTGTTATGTGAAGAAGTAAATAACACTTTCTTATTCAGTTTCTCCACACTGTTCAGGATTTTATAGACCTCTATCATATCCCCTTTTAGTCGTCTCTTTTTCAAGCTGAAAAGTCCCAGTCTTTTTTAAACTCTTCTTATATGGAAGCTGTTCCATACTCTTAATCGTTGTTGCCTTTCCTCTGTATCTTGTCCAATTCTAATATATCTTTTTTTGAGACAGGGCAACCAGAACTGCATGCAGTATTCAAGGTGTAGGTGTACTGTGGATTTATATGATGGCATTATGATATTTATGGTCTTATTATCGATCCCTTTCCTAATGTTTCCTAACATTATTAGCTTTTTTGACTGCTGCTGCACATTGAGCGGATGTTTTCAGAGACCTGTCCACAATGACTCCAGAATCTCAGTGGTAACAGCCAAGCTAGACCCCGTCATTTTGTATGTTTAGTTGGGATTATGTTTTCCAATGTGCATAACTTTACATTTATCAACATTGAATTTAATCTGCCATTTCGTTGTCCAGTCACCTAGTTTTCTGAGATCCCTTTGTAACTCCTTGCATTCTGCTTTGGATTTAACTATCTTGAGTAATTTTGTATCATCTGCAAATTTTGCCACCTCACTGTGTACCCCTTTTTTCCAGATCATTTATGAATATGTTGAATAGCACTGGATGCAGTACAGATCTCTCTCCCCTGTGAAAACTGACCATTTTATTCGTAATCTGTTTCTTTTCTTTTACCAGTTACTGATTCATGAGGAGACCTTCCCTCTTATCCCATGACTGTTTACTTTGCTTATGTGCCTTTGAGGACCTTGTGAGAGGCTTTCTGAAAGTCCAAGTACACCATATCCAGAATTTATAAAATTTGTCACTTTATAGCTATCTGTCATTATGTGATGTAACTGAATAGTAGGACTCTTTTTTTTTTCATTTGACTGTTTTTCTTCATCTACTACCTGTACTTTATCAACTTCTATCCTCTCCTCTTTAGAAGAACATAGAGAATCTCTATTAATAGATCTTCCCCTTTGGTATGTCTCTGTCCAAACCACATGCTTCTCCATATCTGTCAGCTTTTCCCCAGCCCTTGGATAGTGGAATGGAAAGTATGCTTATAAAATGTGTGGATCACACCAAGCTGCAGGCACTTTGGAAGATAGGATGACAATTCAAAATGACCTTGGTAAACTGGAGATTTGGTCTGAAATCAACAAAATGAAATCCAATAAAGACAAGTGCAAAGTAGTACACTTAATAATTGGAGATATACCTATCTCCTAGAACTGGAAGGGACCTTGAAAGGTCATCGAGTCCAGCCCCCTGCCTTCACTAGCAGGGCCAACTACTGATTTTTGCCCCAGATCCCTAGGTGGCCCCCTCAAGGATTGAGCTCACAATCCTGGGTTCAGCAGGCCAATGGCCAAACCACTGAGCTATCCCTAAATCAAATGCATAACTACAAAATGGGGAATAACTGGCTAAGTGGAAGTACTTCTGTAAAGAATTTTGGGGTTATAGCGGATCACAAATTGAGAATGAGCCAACAATAGTGATGAAATGGCAAAAAAGCCTAATATCATTTGGGGTCTACAAGACACTGGTGGTAATTGTCCTGCTCTACTCAGCACTAGTGAAGCCTCAGCTGGAGTACTGTGTCCAATTCTGGACACCACACTTTAGGAAAGATGTGGACAAATTGCAGAGAGTCCATAAGAGAAAAACAAAAATGGGTAACAGGTTTAGAAAACATGACCTATGAGGAAAGGTTAAAAAAACCTGGGCATGTTCAGTCTTGAGAAAAGAAGCCTGAGAACTATGTTAAATACAGTTATAAAGAGAACGGTGATAAATTGTTTTCCATGTCCGCTGAAGCCGGGACGGGTAGTAATGGGCTTAATCTGCAGCAAATGAGATATAGATTAGATATTTGGAAAAACTTTCTTACTATAAGGTAGTTAAGCTCTGGAATAGGCTTTCAAGGGAGGTTCTGGAATCTGTCATTGGAAGTTTTTAAGAACAGGTTGTACAAATACCAGTCAGCACTGGTCTAAGTTTACTTGGTCCTGCCTCAGCATGGGGGGGGAAGGAGTAGATGACCTCTCTAGGTCCCTTCCAGCCCTACATTTCTCTGAAAGATTTTCAGTGATTTTTAGGTTCCTATTTTGAGAAACATGTTATGAGCTCAGTGAAACCTTGAAATGGGTTGAGTTAAAACCTTGCTGAGATTAATGGATTTGAACTCACCCTTCAGCTAACATAACTGTAAAGATAAATTTATCATAAGCCCCTACCTAAGAAGAAATGGTTGTGAACCCACCCAGGAGTTTTGAACTGAGGGTGTATAAGGCTTTTTCTGATTTTTTTGTGTTTTTGTGTCTGTGAGAGAGAAGGTAGAACATACAGAAACTGAGAATAGAGGGAGAGGCAGAGACAAAAAGCAAGAAAGCCAAGCATTAGCCTGTGAGCACAGTGTGAGCACAGAAAAAACTAGAGAGAGTTTTTGGGTCTAGTGCTGGCTAAAGAGGTTAGGGGGTATAAACTAAGAAACAGCTTCTTTTGTTCTTGGTTCCTCCTGTGTTTGGAGAAGCAGGACTTTGTACATTCCTTGTAAATAAACAAGATTGTATCAAAGAAAATGCCAGATTCCATCAATTTTTACTTCCAACTGGAATATCCCCAAAGCCTAGAAATTTGACTAGCTGCTCGGGTTGAAAAGGGGCAACAAACCTTAAAGGGGCCTAATTTTCAGGGGGAGGTTGAGCACCCAAAGTTATTAGTCACTTTTTGAAAATCTTGCCCTATGTCATCTTGGTCTTTTTTTGTATATAATATATCTAGATTTTTTAAAATAGTCATTTAATGCAGAGAGTTCACGTTCCAAAAGGATAAAAGGGGCATTTTATATTAACTGCATGTTCATGTGAAAATTTGGATTAACCATTTCATTTCAAATTGCTGCATCTGCACAATAGTTTTTGTTAGGCATAGTATTACATTAAGCACACAATTAATATGGGAACCAGATCAGCAGTTCTAAACATCCCCAAATTCTGGAGAACTTCATCTGGATCTGAATCTTGCATCTTGGTACTATCTGCAGTTTTTACAAATATATTTTTGTGTACTCCAAAACAAGATATGGGGGTGATGGAAACCTTGTACTTCCTGAAACTAGGTAGAGAGGGGTGGGTGTGGGTGCGCGCGCGGGCGGAAAAGAGAGAGATTTTTAGTCTTAATTTAAGACAACAGAAAGGAATAATCTGTCACTTAATGAAGCTGCCCACTCATTGGGGTGAACAGAAGTAAAGTGTGCAAAGCAGGATGAGTCATCCAGCTAAGAGCTGAGTACAGGTTACCTTGGGGACTTCACATTTGCTCTTTGAGCAACGTGCTCACTCAGGTTCTCTTACAATATTCCATCTTCTTGTGCTGATTGTTTGCAGCCCTGCTTTCCCATGTTCCAATGGCTGGCAAATTATGTTCTGATTAAAGTGACATCCTCCTCTTGTATTACAAATCCAGCACACTAAAGATTAAAAGGACATCATTCTGTGTCCTGAAGAGCAGTTCTTACTTTGAGTGCTTGAGAGGTAGTAATTATAGAAACACAACAATGTGGGCTAATGTGTCCTGACCCTATGTTATGAAATTATATATTTCCAGAGATTAAAAAGGGAAATAGACAAAACATATTCTATGTTCCTGCTGATTTTTAGAAAAGTAATATCTATTTTCCGGTCCACATGTCTCCCAGCCCATCCCAGATTGTGTTTAGCTCACTCTCAAACTACTGCTGTGTCTGTTGACAACTTCCACTCTTCTAATCAAGGCTCCTTTTAAAACTACTTCAGCGTGCTCACTGAGAAGTGAGAGCTCTGGCTTTTGCACCAAACAAGCATATCGTTTCATCTCCTCACAGTGTGGCACTTCTGAAATCCTCACTGCGGCTTGTGTGCTCTAATAAAATATCCTTTGATTTCCTCTTTGTGCCACACATTACCACTTTCTGTCTTCAGAAGTGATTGTCAGTGGTACATTAAGTTCCTTTGCTAATCCCTGTATTGTCCTAGGATGCATGTCATCTAAAGTGGCTGTTCTGTACATACAGATTTCAAATGCATTAAAGTATTTCTACCTCTCCTATATAAATAGCACGCAGGTATATTCATTCACACATGTGGAACCATTCCACCAGCTTTCAGTTATGCCCACTTGGTTGTAAACTCCATCATTACTATCATATCTTGTTATCTTTGCTTCGTTTCCACACTCCTTGGTTTTGTACATTAAATGTTCCTCCCATTCTTCATCTTCTCTTTCAGAATAATTCCATCTTCAGCTTTACTGTGTATGCTAGACGCAAACATGTATTTGAGTTAGGATAAAGATCTCTTTTTTCCCCCTCTCCTGTGCATTTGAAAGTCTGACAAATTAATTTTCAGACCAGCACACTGATACCAACATTCCTTCCACTTCACTGGAGACTATCTAATCCAGACTCATAATTTCAGGAGTGTTTTCACATTGTCATATGTGTTGGTTGATTTCCAGTATTGTGTATCTTTTTTTTTTTTTAACTCAGAGCCCTCATTCTCCTTGCTTGAGCTATTCTATATAGAGAACCAGACTCTTTCCTCTTCCATTGTGCAGACCAGCCTTGTCCCATTGAAGCAGAAATGGTTAGCAGTTCAGGTGCATAAACCAGCACATTTCCTGGGATCTGAACTGAGATTCCTTGCTGCTGCACTGCCGTCTTACCCACACATCTAGCTCCCCATGACTTCTTGCAAAAGCCATATGCTGCCAGGGACTCTTCACACAACTGCTGCTCTGCTGGAACTTAGGCATTCCACAGCTCAGAGGACAGAGCTCCACAAATTACTAACTGTCTGCAATATCTTGGTCTGGATTTCAGAGGTGTGAGGAGAGACTCTAGCAGAGCCCCACTGATTCCCAGCACACAAAGCCAGAGCCTCTTTGCATCCCTTCGAGTCAGAATTCATAGGCTCAATCTGACTTTCTTTAAGAGGGAATAATGCTGGGCACAGAAAAAGGATTTATGAGAGTACATGAGCATCCTAGTCTTTGTTTCTCTTTTCAGGTCCCTGAAAACTTTCTTGATCTTAACAGATTTCTTTTTATTCATGTTGTTTCTCCCCACATACACTATAAATTGTAGGAGTAAGCCTGTGTTTTCAAGGATGATATTCATCTGTTTTGTCATACTTCAGAGCCTGTCATTCAGGGTCAATCCTGTTCTCTTTATCTGGGTCACAGATTTGTTGGGCTAGGCTAGTCATTGGAGTTTAATCAGTAAGTACTTCTCTCCCCCCCCCCCCCCCGGCACTTTCCCTTTCAGTACTCACTAGTCAGTTATGGCTGTTGTACCAGCTAGTTCTCAGTCTGTTCTGTCAACTCAAAGCAATAATACTCATTGAATTTGTGGGTGACTGTGTGGAAAGGCTCGATGCCTCTGTTCTTCTTACCACTCTTCCGAGTTGCTACATTAGCTTAACTTATGTTTTCCTCATTTGTAGGTATCTAATGCATGGACTCAACCTATAAGGTTTCTGACATGAGTTCTCTTAGAGAGACAAGTGGGGGGAGGTAATGTCTTATTTTGGACCAACTTCTGTTGGCGAGAGAGAGAGAAGCTTTCAAGATACACAGTCAGAGCTCTTCAGATCTGGACTTCTCTTATATTTCAATTGAAATAGTTTCTCTGTTATTTCCCTATGATTCCAACAACTCTTTGAGCCCCTCTACGTCCTCCTTCAAAAATGAAGCCAGCTGGTGGTTTATATATGCACAGTTCTCCTGGACTTCCCTCAGAAAGATGAACATTGTGGAGTTTTTCTATAATCTTCCTAAAATAGGTATATATATTTTTTAAATCTACACCAATTTGAGTCTGTACCTTCAGCCTGGGTTTTGTATGTGTCTGAATTGTGTTGTCTGCGTCTGATTTTCACCTTCTTGAGAGGGAGAGAAACCATAGCTTCCTCTAGGTTTGCACTGGACTGAGCACACTGATAGCTCTAAATAAATAGTCATTGTCGTCGTCATCATGGCAAATCCAAAAGATGCGGCCTCCTTGCAGATCAAGTACTACCCAGATCAGTCTTTGGCTAGGTCCTTAAGATGGGCTGGCCGTATCAACAAATAATCATACAGCTTCCATAATCTCCACATACATACCACAGTGTCAGGGCTCTTCTGTTGACCTTCTCTGTCAGCAGGTGATAGAATCTGCTGAGGACCTCTTGACTCACTATGGCAGTGTGGCTCGTTTACTCCAAATGAGATCCCAGGGAAGTGGAAAAGGAGATGAAACTAAGGAGCTAGGAAAGAAAAGATCCTATAAGGAAACCCTTGGGATGGCTAAGTTCAGAGATTCAGCTGTCATTGTTTGCATTACTAAAAATCCCATACCCCAGGGAGTGAGTATATTTGGACACAAAGGGCCATATTCTTAGCTGGTGCAAATTGGTGTCACTCTGACGCCAGTGGAGCTATGCCAATATACACCAGCTGCGAATCTGGGTCAGGATGAGGATGGGGTGGACACTCATCCTGTTCACAATATCTTGTTAAGAGAACAGTGTATTCCATGAATGAGATCTTTAGAAGAATGAAGTTCCAGGATACAATAGCTGTTTCAATAAGTACCTTACAGACATGGTTCCTAAGGGTTGAGACCTAGGCCTGATTCTGAGCTCATTTTAGCTAATGTCTGGTCCATACAGAATACGTGACATTACAGAATACGATGGGGCCTGGTTCTGTTCTCACTTACACTAGTTTAACCTGGATCTAACTCCGTTGACTTTTCACATAGGTTACTTTTGATTTAAACTGGTGTCAGTAGCTCCGCTGATGTCATTGGCGTTAGGTGTAAAACCAGTGTCAGTGCAGAATCCGGTCAGAATCTTATCCTTCCTGACTGTACTACTTTGACATTTATATAATCATACATATTGTGTATGTATATTTGGGGTATTTTTACTGTGTTTGAAATCTTTCACTAAAACATATTCTAAGACATCATTTCAACTTGTCATACACAAGTAAATTTCTCATCCATGCAATAGCTAGCTGCATGACCAAGTTTCTGCATTAGGGATGCTGCAGATAGTAGAATTGCTACTTTAACTCACTGGCAGAACACCTAGAAAAGAAGCAGATAAGGATTCTAGTCTTGCCTGTGACTTTACTGCAAGTTTAATTTACTGTTTACTGGGCTGCCTCCATTAGAGAGGTGTCACACCCTCTGCACGCAGTTTTGCTGGCAGGCATATGCCCTGTTTGAAATGGCAGAGCTTTTTTTGGCAAAACCCAGCCCCAGTTCAATCCATTCTTCAGCCCAAGAAAATACAAATGTTCTCCACTGCACATTTAACTTTACTATGCCACCAGTACCATGAAAAGATCTTGTTGTGAATTCCTATTTGTCATGAAGAAATCGTGATTGCACTATATCAGCAGAGATCTTTTCTCTCTCCTTTGCCCCACTTATTTTTCACTAAAACATCAGAAAATAAGATGGGTCCATGCTGTGCTGTGTACAGAACATAGCAATGACAAACTCTGTGAAACTGCACTAACAAAGTGCCACGAGAAGCTTGGCCTGGAAATCACATCACAAGCATGTATTGCATGGACACGCTCACATAATTCCTCCACATATTGCTTCTTTAATGATGCAGCTGCCAATTTTCTCATCTCTGATTTTGTTTAAAGTTGGAACAGATGGTGATAGGTCTATCAAATACTAAACTATGCAACACAGTAATCATTATCACAGCAGAACTGGCTCCTAAACAGAGTGGTTTTATCCTTTGAAATACATGCAAGGACTTCAGGAAAATTCACTGTACTTCTGGGTTCCTGTGATGGGGTGAATGGAAGCCACCCCATGATTGGCAAGAAAAGGGTTAACATTCCCAGAGCAGAGAATATACAAAGGACCATGTAGCTGGGCTCAGTTGGGAAGAATGGTTCCATGAACAGGGAGTAACGGACACATCAGCTGTTGTCACTTGCTCTCAGTATTTGAATGGTTTGGGGCAGGGACTGTCTTTGTTATTTGTGGTATAATGCCTAGCACAATGGAGCCCTGGTTCCTGATTGGGGCGTCTAGGTGCTATCACAACACCATCTGTGAAAATCCATCTGGAATCCTCAGTCTGAAAGTATTGTTTTATAAAACAGGAGGAGTTGTGATGGGATTTGATTACACGCAGTATAATACTCCAACCATTCCCCCCACATCCCTGCAATCAGATTAGAGTTGTCCTCACCTTTAAAGAACAGGTCAAAAGTGAATTTTTATTTTCTCCTAATAAATGTTGTCTAACAGAATCTTCTTTAATGGAGAGATTCCAAATCACCCACTCATCCCATTTTTTTCAAAGAAATTTAGTTTTCTCTTGAGATGTCAAAAATTGCAGACTTAGGCACACTGTGCAATATGATTGGCAGAACTGGAGAAAGATGATCAGGCTTCATGATGAGGGAATACAGTGGGTGACTGCTTTTCTGGAACTTCCTGTTCCCAACAGAGGATGGATGCCAGACTATGAATCACTGGGCTCTTCTTGTATCACAAGTCCTACATTCTTATCTGTGACTCAAACTTTAATGCTTTAAAATAGAAATCTTAAAAAGGAGAATTAACTGAGGGGCTCATTAAAAAAATCTAGTGATCATCTTTACAGAATCCACAGTAAACCGGTGTCTTATACCCTGTGTAAACTTGGAAACACTTCTATTTGGTACGCAGGACAAATTGTTTTCATTTCACTGGATAGATTTCCTTTGGGTATTTGCTAACATAATGGAATCTCCTGACCCCCTTGATGACAATTTTCTTCAGAGTACTTTAAGAGCTTTGTTGAAATTTTCTAAGTAGATCTGAAAGTCCCTATGCTGTGTCAACACTACTTGTTTCTTAGCCACAACTAATGAAATTACATTATCTCTGGTCACTGACTTGGCTGTCTCCCAGAGCAATCTTGCATCAGTACCTTTTGAATGCTTTTGTTACCCATGAAAATACACTTTTGATCCATTGGAAAATAACACTCTCATGTTACAATAAAGAGGGGATGAAAAAGCGCTCTCAGCCCAGCATTTGTATTGTATACATATTGAGTATTTTCAAAAATGAAAACAGCACTAGCTAGAACATCCAGGTGTAATATTGGCATGTACTTTTCTATATTCCTTACCTTATACAACAGGGGTTGGCAACCTTTCAGATGTGATGTGCTGAGTCTTCGTTCATTCACTCTAATTTAAGGTTTCACGTGCCACTAATACATTTTAACATTTTTAGAAGGTCTCTTTCTATAAGTCTATAATATATAACTAAACTATTGTTATATGTAAAGTAAATAAGGTTTTTAAAATGTTTAAGAAGCTTCATTTAAAATTAAATTAAAATACAGAGCCCCCCAGACCGGTGGCCAGGACTCGGGCAGTGTGAGTGCCTCTGAAAATCAGCTCGCGTGCCGCCTTTGGCACGTGTGCCATAAGTTGCCTATCCCTGTTATACAACATTTAAATGATAGACAGCTGAGAGGCAAGCACTAGAGAAAAGGATGATATGCATAGATCTGACAATGTGCCTAAATTCTGACCAAGAAAATTCTAGCCCTGCTACTCAAGTCCAGCGCGTCATTTGGACATAGACTGCCAATTGTGACAAAATGGTGAATTTTTAATGGAGACAAAAAGTACCCTAGACATTAGCATAAAAACATCAAACTAAGTGACACGTCAGAGGAGCCAAAGGCTGCTCACAACTGCAACTCTAGCTGATTTCAATCAGTATTGTGCAGAATTTGGTCTAGATGTGAAAAAGCCAGTACTGTAACTCGCTGAGTAACTGTGCAGCATTTGCATCAGTGTGGACATGAACAACTTAGAAATACTTAGACTGGTATGTGATGAAAGATGGGAAATAAAAGCCTCTTTAAGCTTGTGACACTAGTAAAGGAAATTATGCTGAGATATGAATGTTGTTGTTATCCTCTTGTGGTTTTTGTTAATTTTGCAGGACTGAAATGTTAAGCAGAGCTAGTCAGAAAATTTCCATCCACATCTTTTTTTTTTTCCTAATGAAAAATAGGGAAATGTTTTGATAACTTTTCTCTTGGTTTCCAACAAGGTCTATCAGAGACAAGGAGAAAGAAATAGCTCCCTGGAGGGGAGTGAGGGGAAATCAGTGGCCTCAAGTCCTCTTTTTCCTGAACTATTTTAATTTAAAGAGAGGAGACAGAGTGTTGGAATTAGTAATAACTGAAATTATTAATATTGATATGGGAAACAACCAAACACTAGTGTAAACATAAATTCCTTTCTTAAATCCAAAGGTCAAATAGTATTTACACAATTGCTCTAAACATGCCTAAAAAGCCTAAATACATCCAAACAGCAAAAAACATTTAATCAAGATACCTACAAATGGGCTAAACCCAGGGGTGCTTAGACCCATATTGGTCAGGTTCAACATGGGCAGGCAGATATTAGCAATGAACCCTTTAAGAGTTCACTTTTTATACTCTTTAACAAACAAGTAATGTCACTGCCAATTACTGACTTTAGCCCAAAAACAATTTGAGATAGTTCACCCTTATTTTCAGTCTTACTCCAGATAAGATTTACAACCTCCTTTCTTCCCAAGGCCTTTCCTCCTCCCCTTCTTGCTGTCCAACAGTTTTTTTCATTGCACCTGGATTCCCATAGGAGATAACACTGGAATGTGGGGTGGGAAGGTCCATGTTGGCTTCTCTTAAGAGAGATTCTGTTTGTCTTATTGAAAACCATCTGCAGTCACCCCTATTGGTCAGAGGTCTTTTTGTTAGAAACTTTCCCTTTTTTCATTAGTTATTCTTTGAACCAGGCTTCCTTCCAACTTTGTTTCTTCTGGCCTTATCACTCATTATTTTCAAGGCCTTCCTTCTACTTGCTAGCCAGGGCCTTTCTTTACAACACACATATATTTCCTTAACCAGAGTTAAGCTAACTTTAATTCTTTAATTTTATACTTAGGTGTATGAGGAATCTTCGAGGGGATAAGTTGTTGGGAATAGAATGTGAAATGCTGAGATTGTTTAGGCTTCTGGGACGAGCCGATAACACTGGGAATTGTGTATAAAGGGCTGACCTTGGGCGCGCTCTCATCGGCCAGCTAACTGTAAATAGGATGATAAGTTAAATAGGTGTGTAGGATGTTAATTAGGATGGGGTTACAGCTGCGGCTGTGTATATTTTGTTAACCAATTAGCAACTGTCTGATTGCTTGCCATAATGGGATATAAGAGTATGCTGGAAATGAATAAAGAACTCTCTGCTTATGATCACATGGGTTGTCAGACTCTGTCCCTGCTCCTCTGCGATGCAACAAATGGTGACCCCGACGTGATTCGTATCGAATGAGGATAGTGTTGGTGGCCTGAACTGAAAAGAAGAAAAGGAGGCGCACCTGAGCTCAGTGTCGAGCGGCTAGGAGCCGCAGGGCGTCCGAAAAGAGGGACGCACCTGAGCTCAGTGTCGAGCGGCGGCCGCAGGGCGTCCGAAGAGAAGGGCGCACCTGAGTTCAGTGTCGAGCGGCTAGGAGCCGCAGGGCGTCCGAAAAGAGGGGCGCACCTGAGCTCAGTGTCGAGCGGCAAGCCGCAGGGCGTCTGAAAAAGGGAGGCACACCCCAGCCCAGAGGTGAGCAGCTAACATGGGAACCGCTGCATCAGCGGAAGAAAGGACGGTGCATGAATATTTGATGCGCATCGCGGAGCGGCAGGGAGAGAAGCTCCCCTCTGATAAGTTATCCCGTCTGCTGCGGTGGGGACGGAGAAGGGGACTTTCTGTTCAACCAAGTACAATTTTTGATAAAACTGTTTGGGAGCGGCTAGGCTCCGAGCTTTGGAAGTCGGTGGCTCGGGGCGATAAGGAGGCCTTCTCCCTGAGTCCAGTATGGAATAAGGCGAAGGAGATAGTAGAAACTCTCGCGGCCGAGGCAGGAGTGCAGGCGGCCCTTTCTGAGCTTTGCCGCCCAACGCCCGGAATGCCTTCTGTGTTGCCGGTTGGAGCCAGAGAGTTTTTCGGTGGTGAGGACACGGTGATACCTTTGGCTTCCAACCCCTACCCTATGGATGATGTTGCCCCTGCTACGGCCCCACTACCCTCCAATGTGGCTATCGGCCCCGACATGATTGATCCTGCTACGGTCCCGTTACCCCCCGATACGCCCGAGCCTATGGAGACAGCCTTGCCATATGCACCCCCTCCAAAGCCATGCCGTGTCCACGGGGCCTGGGGGTGCCACGATTGCGGGGGGACAGAGGAGGCTCGGGTGGAACGTGTGCCATCAAACCCATATCCCGATTTGACTACGTTTACTCAGTTTACTCAGTTTGATGCCTTCTATAAGGAGATGGAGCGCCAGGGTCGACAGCTGCAGCATATGTGTGATAAGTTGGACCAACTGGAAAGTTTTCCACCTGGATCATCGCGGTCGCATCTTCACAAGTGCTTTCATTCGACTCGCCCCCCCGCCCCGCCTGGCCCCGGGGACCCTCCACCTGGAGACCCTCCGGATCCGGTACAGCGCTGGCATGGGGTTTTAAGAGAAGCCATCCTTGAAGGTTTAACACCCGAGGCCTTTCCGGTGATTACGCCAGATCCTCAACACCCTAATCATAGACGGTGGGCCCCTTTGGACTGGAAGTTGATCCGTGAGGCACAGAAATCGATCATGGCTTATGGACTAGATAATCCGTATGTACAGTCTATCATTGAACAGGTATTTGCTGGCCAAGCAATGTGTCCGTACGATGCGATTAAGCTAGCTGACATGCTTCTTACACCTACACAGAAACTGTTGTGGAAAGATGATTGGGCTAAGAGAGTTGACTTGGCTCTTGTCCGCAATTTGGATTTACCGGATGGTGATCCTCGGCGCGTGGCCACTGCTGTTATGTTTTTGGGAGCCGGTCGCTTTGTTGACCCGCATTTGCAAGTTCGCCTTGAACCCCGGATCCTGCAGCAATCACAGGAACTGGCCTTGGCTGCCTTTAAAGCGGTGCCCCAGATGGGGAAGCCGACCCCTCCCTATGCTAAAATTACACAAGGCCCATCGGAACCGTATTCCACCTTTTTGGATCGCCTTCGAGAGGCTATTGATAGATCTCCTAATCTGACGCCAGAGGCCAGAACTGCAGTTGGACTTGATCTTGCAACCCAGAATGCAAATCCCACTTGCCGCCGTATATTAGCCACCTTGCCCAAGACTGCGACCCTGATGGAAATGATCGAGGCATGTGGTAGGGCCGCTATGCTTGAGGAGACGGATAAGGCAGCAATTCATGCTAAGGCACAGGCCTCTGCACTGGCCGTGGCGTTACAACCCCTGCTCGGGGGACAGCGGGGGGCTAGAAGACCGACCCGGCCAGCCGGCCCCTGTTTTGGTTGTGGAAAACCCGGGCATTTCCGGCGGAACTGCCCTATGCAAAATGGGCAGCGGGCCTCTGATGTGTCACCTGAAGCTGCAACTGGCGCTTGCACACGATGTGATAAGTTTGGACATCGCGCCGCCGACTGTTGGGCGCGTTACACGAAGGATGGAACACCGCTGCCGGGAAACGGATCACGGAGCGCCCCTTGGAGGAGCGCGACGACACAAGTGCCTCCACCCGCCAACCCGGCTGCCTGGAACACCTCACCGGAGCAACCCGTGGCAGTGCCGGAGTGGACTTGGCCACAGCGACAGATGTAGTTTTAGAGACTGATGAGGTTCAAGTTCTTCCTTCCAACATCGATGGTCCATTAGGATTTGGACTGAGTGCCCTTTTGATTGGCCGTTCGTCAACATCGAAACAAGGTATTTTTGTTTTGCCTGGCCTTATTGATGCCGACCATACGGGGAATATTGGGATAATGGTACGCGCCCTTTGTCCCCCTGTGACTATAACTGCTGGTACACGTCTTGCTCAGTTAATACCTTTCAAGGGATGTGTGCCCCGACCGACCCCGATTGACCGCGGGTCTCGAGGGTTTGGATCCACTGGCCCTCCCCAACCTGCCTTTGCTATGGACATCACTTTGCGCAAGCCCACCCAAACCGCTCGGCTTCAGGGATCCGATGGGTGGCAGATCACTCAGGAAGCTTTTATTGGGGATGCAATGCAGAGTGGGGTAACTGAGGCACCTGGGACGACAGAGGTAGAAGATACTGTGTTTACCTTGGAATTAGAGCACACTGAAGCGGTTGCAGCTGAGGCCCCCATGCAGAATGATGTAGGAGATGCGCCATCTAACCTAGTATCAGAATGCCCAGGGGCAGTTGTAAATGGGGCCCCTCTACAGAGCGCCATGTGTCCTCAAGAACTGCCTGTGTGTGGAAAGGGAGACGAAGAGGAGCAAGAGAATTTAGCTGTGCAGCTGGCAGATACTGGCTCACCCATTTTTAGTATTGAAAGCTCTGGGGCTCAAAAAACATTTGTGCCTGTTACAGCTGCAGCAATTGAAGAACAAATCATTGCAGAAACTGTAACATCTATGGAAACCTCAGCTGAAACTTTAAAGCCTTTAGAAGCAGTGCCTGGAAAACTATTTCCTGAACTAGTCCAAGATATTACCACTGCTCATTCGGGATTTGAGGCTGCAAACAGTAGGACTGAAGAAACTGCAACAGTGTCAGTATTAGAGATGACTGCTGCAATGGTGGATGGAATGACTGAGAAAGCAACAAGATGTACACACCCTGAGCCCCTGGAGGACAACTGCTTGTTAGCTGTGCCAGGATCCTTTTTGTTTGATCCTCCCTGAATGATTTAATTGATTGAGATAATTTTTGCTTTGCCTGAATGTATAGGATGATGTCCTGATAATTTCCCCCGTAGAACTTGAACCACGATGGTGGTGGAACAGGAGAAAAAACACTCACATCATTGATATTGCCAGTGTCTAGAAATTCCTGACTAAAAAGACATTGAGAACTGACCCTGGTAAAGAAGCAAAGAATTGCACACTGGCAGGAAAAAATTTGGGACTCCTGCTAAAAACTGTGGTATTGATTGGATTTTGGGGTTTATTTTGCAGGCTGCGCCCTGTGTTGTGGAATTTTTTTTTAGCATGTATTGCCCTCCCTAATTGGATTGTAAATGATATTACCCCTCCCCATTACTAACCCCTGTTTTTTAGAGCCTATTTGTTTTTTGTTTTTAAAGTTTGAGAAAATTCGGCCTAAAGGTTTGTTGAGTATTCTTAAAGCGGGGAGTTGTAGGCATAAATCTAGGAAATTTGGGAGAATGGCTTTGAATTTATGTGACCCAAAATACCTTTATGTAAAGTGCTTTGGATCGGGCCCAGGCAGGCACGCAATAGATAGAGAACTTGAAGAGGAAAAAAGGATCGGGCCCAGGCGGCGGGCAACAGACAACAAGCTTGGAATACTGGTTGATAACCTTGAGGGTGTAGTTGATAGAAAAGGTAATTAACTACTAGCGAGTAATGTTAGGCAGAGTACAAAGTTAACTCTGTGGTTGCTGGAGGGAATAGCAGTTGAATTTAGAAGTAAGTTAGGATGCAGTTGTATTACTGTAAATGATTTAATTGATGATGTAATTTTTTTTTTTTGCCTGATGGTACTAAGGGTATTTGTATATTGTATGTAATTATTGATTGCCCAGTAGGGGTAAATTTGTTTTTTGTTTTTTAGATAATTGAGGAATATGGATGTTAGCTGCTTAGTATTTGATATACCATGCATTTATTTACAGAGTTAAATTTATGTTATGTGTCTTATGTTTTGTTTTGTGGTGTTTGTTTGTTTTTTTTGGCCAGAATTGTCTTTTGTGTTTTATGTGGTTTATGTTGTGTTTTTTCTAGGACCCCCCCTCCCTCAGTGTCAGTTTGATCGCCTGACATCTGAGGGATGATTTGGTAATAGAAGTTTGCCACAAGTTGGTGTGCTATTGAGTAGGGGGGAATCCTGTAGAATTTATACCATTTATTTGTTGTGCTTTGTTTTTGTTTGGTGTTGTTGGGGTTATGCTAAGAATTGCATGGTTATATAGGTTGGCTTTATAAAGTTTTAATTTTGGTTTGTGATAGATTGTGGTGTTATGTTGTTATAAGTTGGAAATGTTTTGCTAATGTTTTTATTCCTTTTTTTCCCCCTCCTTTTTGATTTTGGGTGGAGGGGGGAAGTGTTGGGAATAGAATGTGAAATGCTGAGATTGTTTAGGCTTCTGGGACGAGCCGATAACACTGGGAATTGTGTATAAAGGGCTGACCTTGGGCGCGCTCTCATCGGCCAGCTAACTGTAAATAGGATGATAAGTTAAATAGGTGTGTAGGATGTTAATTAGGATGGGGTTACAGCTGCGGCTGTGTATATTTTGTTAACCAATTAGCAACTGTCTGATTGCTTGCCATAATGGGATATAAGAGTATGCTGGAAATGAATAAAGAACTCTCTGCTTATGATCACATGGGTTGTCAGACTCTGTCCCTGCTCCTCTGCGATGCAACAATAAGTCCCTTCCAAATGCAGTAATTTTTTAAAAAAAAATTCTGCAAATACCCAGGGCATGGACCTGCTCCCAGTGATTCAATGAGAGCTTTGCCACTGACTTCACTAGTATACTTACAGTCTGCCTGATGTTTTGTTTCATGTCATTACATTAGTTAGCAGTGTGCGCACTTGGGGCCTGATTCTACCACCCTTACTCGACCTCTTGCGTAGGAAGGTACTATTCAGTCAGCTTAAGGGTGGTAGAATCAAGTCCTTCCTGAATGGGGTGAGAGTGCACACCAGGCTAAGCATGACGTTAAAGTTCTGTGCTCACGGATGTATAAGATAAGTGATTGGTGTATGGAGTGAATACTGAAACATTCTAATTGTCCTACTATCTTTGGGTCCAAAATTAAGGGAAAGCTGTGTTTAGTTCTCCTTGATTCTGTGATCATTGTTCGTGATTATTATTAATATTATGATGATTGATGATAAGATCATGTGTTGAGAGGAATCAAGGGTCAGCCAAGTGTGCCCTCTGAGCTTAACTGGAATTGATCCTATTGCGGTTCATTTGTTGAGGCTAGCGATCATAAATTGGGCTCTAACCCCCCCTCCCACTCTCCACCCCCCAGCCTCCCCTCACCAAGCTCAGTGGCTTTGCAAAATGCCTACTTCAGGCTCTTAGACTCTGGCACTGTACATTACTTTCCACTGGGATTGTCACTGTTGTTTGATGAATTTGTCTAGGAGGGATGTGAAGAATGGATGCTCTCGTTTGTTATTTCTATGCTAAATTCAGCAAAAAATGAAGTCTCCTCTGCATAGGCTGGCCAGGAACCTCTTGAGAGGAAATCCCCTTTGAAAAAGGAAAAAAGGAAAAGGGGCATTGTTGAAGAAGAAAATGGAGGCCCGGGGGATGCAGGGAGGACAGGTAGGGGAAACTTCTTTTTGGTTCACTGAATTCAGTAAATTCATATTTATTGTTTAATGGCCCTACTCTGGAACCCTTACTCATAAGTGAGTAGTCTCATTGACTTCAGTAGGACTGTTTGTATAAGTAAGTACAACTCAGTGGGCACAGTTGTGGAGCTCTTACTCACCTGGTTGTGTGGAGTAGCTGTCATTGTTTCAGAAGAATGTTGGTGTGTCTACAGAGATCAAAGGTCATCCTTCATATTGGAACAAGGTTGCCAACTTTCTAATCACACAAAACTGAACACTCTTCCCTGCCACTTCCCTGAGGCCACACCCCTGCTAGCTCCATCTCCCCTCCCTCCATCGCTCGCTCTCCCCCATCCTCACTCAGCTTCACCTTACTCAGCTGGGGGTGCAGGATTCTGGTGTGGGGCTTGGGATGAGAAGTTTGGGGTGGGGGAGAGGGGTCCGGGCTAGGGAAGAGGGTTGGTGTGGGGGTGGGACAGGGTATGGGATGTGGGCTGTGGGGGTAGGCTCCAAGTAGGGCCAGTGAGGGGTTCAGGGTGTGGGAAAGGGCTCCAGGCTGGGGTGGGGGGGTGAAAACTCTGGTTGGGGGGTGCAGGGTCTGGGGTGGGGCTGGGAATGATAGGTTTGGGGTGCAGGAGGGGGCTCCAGGCTGGGGCAGAGGGTTGGGGCATGTGGGCGGGGGTGAGGTGTAGGCTCTGGGGTGGGACTAGGGATTTAAATCCTGTAAGTTAAGTGCTCCTCATTCTGATCCAGAGTAATGAAGTGTTGAAGAATCAGGCACAAAGCTCGAAAGATGACAATAGGAATCTGTCACCAGGTGACTGACCCCTTTGAGAGAATAGGGGTCTAGTGCACCTGGACTGATTACCTGCTGCCCAATAGGGCTTCAGGGAGTGCACCTGGGACTTATAAAGGGAACGGGGGAGGGGAAGACAGCTGCAGATTGTTGGTGACTGCAGGGAGTAAGAAGGCTCCTGCAGGGTCCTGAGATACCAGGAGGATAAGCACCAGGGGGGAAGGCCAGGGACAAGGCCAAACTCCAGGCAAGAGGGGCTGGGTGAGCAGGAAGACAGACCCCCCAGGTAGGAAAGGTTGTGTTCCGCTTGGGACTGGGGTGAAAGAAATTAACTTTTAAAGAAGGACAGACCCTCAAGGAGCAGGAGCTGATCCCAGCTGAAACTGGGAAGAAGACTTTGTAAGTCTGAGGGTGGTTGGTTTGTTGGGTTGTTTTTGGGTTTTTTTTAAACTCCATTAAGGACTTACTCAAAACATTCCTCTTTTGGGGTACAATTTATTATCTGGCCTATCTGGACTTTGTAAGGGAGCCTGAGTTCAGAGGAAACTGAGACAGGCCTCAGTAGAGCCATGCTAGCCAGCAGGGGGTGCTACAGGGCAAGTATGCCTGTTGACAGTGACTTCATTATTGTTAATCCTCCATGACTATTCACCAGATTATGATTCTTTGGTAAATCAATTTATTATAGTAGGCTATGTTTCTTTGAGAAAGCACACAGAATTAGAACCTTTGTGTGTTTTTATTGCAATTTGATTTTCAACCCAAAACATTTACATGTTGAAATTTTTAAAAAAAATCAATGTGGGGGGGAGGCCCATTTTTCACTTGTCTCTTTTTTTACAGAAATAAAATAAAACTGGAAGCAGTTCATGGGTTTTTCACAGCACTGGACCACTTTTGAAAACCCCAAACAAAAAACAGGTTTTTTTGCATGATGGATTCAGTGTTCACTCTAATGGTCTCTCATTTCATTTTTTTTAATACACACACCTAATTACTAGCCACAACTGGGTGGAATGTCAGGCCTACTCAAGCGATGTTTCCTTCTACTAGCTGTTCTACACAGAGGATATACGTAATGGAAATTCTCCTTTAGCTAAAGTAGCAGAGGCCTCTGGTTGTGTTCGGGTTTTTCTTATTGTTTTTCCTTTTTAGCAGAAGGTTTTGGATTTTATCCCCCATACTGTATGTGTGCCGTTAAGTTGGCGACTGTGTTTTGTTTCAGAGTAGCAGCCGTGTTAGTCGGTATCCGCAAAAAGAACAGGAGTACTTGTGGCACCTTAGAGACTAACACATTTATTTGAGCATAAGCATCTGAAGAAGTGGGCTGTAGCCCACGGAAGCTTATGCTCAAACAAATTTGTTAGTTTCTAAGGTGCCACAAGCAACTCCTGTTCTTTTTGTGTTTTGTTGTTTGCAGCTATGGATTCATTACAACCTAATCATGGCAAGGATGTTCTTTTCAAGGTGTGTTCAAAATATACAATCCTAATACAAAAGCTTTGGTATGAATCTTTGTTGGGGAAAAAATTGAATCAGATAAAAAAGGAATTATCTAATTGGGGTGGCCATCAACAGCTATGGTCTTTAACCAGAAAAGAATAACTTTACTTTTTGGCTGATCTGTTTTACAAGGTTCCTAAACTTGGAAATATGAGCTAAATTTGCCTTTTTCTAAGTACATCTACTAAGTGGAAAAACTTCCAGTATAATTGGATTCTGGTAGTACAGACCATGCTATCAGAGCTCTTGAGTCACTGGCAAATGTCAGAGTTATAAACTAAATCTGCTACCCATGAATGACAATTCAGTAGATAGTTCAAGCAAAATGGCCAGTTATTCATTCATTTACTCTGCAATCATAAGTCCTTGACATACTGTAGTGAAATGGACAATTTTCATGAGACTCCCTTGATTAGCTGTTAGTTGGGTCTACAGAGCAAAACATATTCTTGGAGTGAGTCATTTGCAGAAATTATCGCTATTCTTTAAGGCATATCTGTGTTCCCAGCATTGCTGAAGGATATAGAGCTTGGTAAATTCCACAGGAAGCTGAAAAGCATTAAGAGATCCTGTGACTGTCACAAGCTTCTTATATTAAGAACTCTTCTGGGCAGGAGCTGTTTTCCTCTACATGTGAACAGCGCTTAGCACATTGTAGGTACTACCAGAATACAAATAACATGCTCTGTTGCATCAGTACCACTCAACACACATCTTGTTCATTGTGGTGCATTATCCCATAACTAGATCCAATGCAGAAGATAAGCTAAGAGTAAGGCTTCTCACATTATGGGTTTCAGAGGGGTAGCCATGTTAGTCTGTATCAGCAAATGGCTATGTGGACTCTCTCCTCAGGCCCTACGCTACCAGCACGCTCAGCTATCTTCGAGAGACCACTGACTTCCTGAGGAAAGTACAATCCATTGGTGATCTTCCAGAAAACACCATCCTGGCCACTACACCAACCTTCCACACAAAGATGGACTACAAGCCATAAGGAACAGTATCTCCAATAATGTTACGGCAAACCTGGTGGCTGAAGTTTGTGACTTTGTCCTCACCGACAACTATTTCAGATTTGGAGACAATTTATACCTTCAAATCAGCGGCACCGCATGGCCTTACAGTATGCCAACATTTTTATGGCTGACTTAGAACAACACTTCCTCAGCTCTCATCCCCTAGTGCCCCTACTCTACTTGCGCTACATTGATGACATCTTCATCATCTGGACCCATGGGAAGGAGGCCCTTGAGGAATTCCACCAGGATTTCAACAATTTCCATCCCACCATCAACCCCAGTCTGGACCAGTCCACACAAGAGATTCACTTCCTGGACACTACAGTGCAAATAGGCGATGGTCACATAAACACCACCCTATACCGGAAACCTACTGACCGCTATACTTACCTACATGCTTTGATCCAGACCACATCACACAATCCGTTGTCTACAGCCAAGCCCTAAGATACAACCGCATTTGCTCCAATCCCTCAGACAGAGACAAACACCTAAAGGATCTCTGTCAAGCATTCTTAAAACTACAATACCCACCTGGGGAAGTGAAGAAACAGATTGACAGAGCCAGAAGGGTATCCAGAAGTCACCTATTACAGGACAGGCTCAACAAAGAAAGTAATAGAATGCCACTAGTCATCATCTACAGCCCCCAACTAAAACTTCTCCAGCACATCATCAAGGATCTACAACCTATCCGGAAAAATGATCCCTCACTCTCATAGACCTTGGGAGACAGGCCAGTCCTCGCTTACAGACAGCCCCCCAACCTGAAGCAAATACTCAACAGCAACTACACACCACACAACGAAAACACTTACCGAGGAACTAATCCCTGCAACAAACCTCATTGCCAACTCTGTCCACATATCTGTTCAAGGGACACCATCAGAGGACCTAACCACATCAGCCACACCATCAGGGGCTCATTCTTCTGCACATCTACCAATGTGATATATGCCATCATGTACCAGCAATGCCCCTCTGCCATGTGCATTGGCCAAACTGGACAGTCTCTATGCAAAGGAATAAATGGACACAAATCAGACATCAAGAACTGTAACATTCAAAAACGAGTAGGAGAGCACTTCAGTCTCCCTGGACACTCAATAACAGACTTAAAAGTGGCCACTCTGCAACAAAAAAAACTTCAAAAACAGACTTCAATGAGAACCTGAGAACTGGAATTAATTTGTAAACTTAACACCATCAAATTAGGCCTGAATAAAGACTGAGAGTGGCTGGGTCACTAATTTTCCCTCTGATTCTCACCCCTTCTTGTCAACTGTTGGGAATAGGCTACATCCACCCTGTTTTGAATTGGCCTTGTTAGCAATGACCCCCAGCTTGGTAAGGCAACTCCCATCTTTTCATGTGCTGTATTAAATATATACTTGCCTACTGTATTTTTCACTCCGTGCATCTGAGGAAGTGGGTTTTAGCCCACAAAAGCTTATGCCTAAATAAATTTGTTAGTCTCTAAGGTGCAACAAGGACTCTTCTTGTTTTCACATGTTAGGGATTGTATTGTGGCAGTGCCTAGAGATTCAAACCAAGACTGGGGCATGTACCACTGCATTGGTATGTTTTCCATGATGAGTTTGCTGTCTAAACAGACCAGCCAAAGGGTGGGAGGGGAACCAGAGTGGGGAAGTGACTTGCTCACGGTCACACAATAGGTGTCCTACAGTAGAGGTGGGATAAGAGACATATCTCCTGTCTAGTGTCTTAACCACTTGATCACACTGGCTTTTTAACTTTTATCATAGCTCTTCTCCCTGCTCAAATTACAAGAAGAAAATTCAGGACATCACTAGTTACCTACTTTTCTAGTTCAGGATTTTTTATTGGCACCCATCACCACAGTATCTGAGCAGTGCCCAGACTGGTAACCCACAGTCCCTCATGGATTTCATTCATTCTTTGTCTCTTTTCTGGCTATGGGACTCCAGTGCTCAGAGCAGTTCCCTGATGTAAGTATTTGTGTAACAAGTGATGACAAGGGGGATATCCTAACCTGATTTTTTTTTAAATCTTACTATACTTTGGTCACACTTAAATTATATCAGTGAAAGCCATTTGTTGATTTTTCTTTTTAATTATGTAATTTCTAATAAGGTCCCTCATTTATTTATTGATTTATGACTGTTATGTTTTATAAGACTGCAACCCATCACCAATCTCTGAAACTATTCCAGCCCCGTCAATTTTGCTTGTTTAGGAGGATTGACTGGCCCAGGGCACTGTTTCTCAAAATCAAATTCATATAGATAATACTTCATTGGCTTAGCATGCTATAAAAGTTTAGACTGAGTATAAAAATGAGAACCCTCAGGTATCAGAGTCTTGCTGTATTATATCTACCTCTGCCTTTGACAGGATATGTACAAGGTTCAATCCTTTGGGTTCTTTTTGGGATCCAAAGGGGATGATTTTTTTTAATGTCCTTATTTGTAACTTAACCTTTTAATTTAAAGCCTTTCCCTGGGTCTGTATTAAGCATCTTTGCTCAAAACCTGTTGGGTCAGAAAACCAGTTTATCTTTCAGATGTTTGAAAGGTAGAGCAGCTACTCAGTTGATGCAATTTTTTTTCCTTACAGAAGGCAATATGAAGCAGCACATGAAAATCTAGGTTGTGTGAAATCCAAGGCTGAGCCTAACTGTTAGTACTGCCCATTTTCTTTTAAAAGTGTTCTTCTCAACTGCTTTGTTCCTGAGCCCTCCCTACTCCCTGCTGACCGAGACAGAACACTTCTTTGCTAAAAACAGTCATTTCTGAACAGCAAGTTAAGATGGAAGGGGCCAATCCATATACTCAGCCATTAAGAAAACATGCCCTCAAACTTCTCCATTAACATTTTAAAGATTGTATTTTTGAATGTCAACTTTGTATTTAAAAATATCAGAACAACAAATTACAATGGGAAACCCAACAAATATTTCATTAAAAGCCCTGAAAGCCTCTTTCTTAGTCACTCTCTGAGCAACAAAGATAGGGAGAAGTCCTCGCACAGTAGCATACAATCTAATTAGGCCTTGTGCAACAGACAGAAATAACTCTTTTTTGTTCTGCTCCAGCAAAGGAAATTAAAACAGTTGTATTTTCTAATTATCCCATTGCAGGAAGAATTTATGAATTGGCAGCAGATATTTGTAAGCAACTAATTAAGGAATTTTTTTCAGTGTCAGTGTTCGTGACCAGGTGGACCAATTCAGACATGTCACGAGGTGCATAGCTAACTGGAATCTTGGGTGAAATCTGGCTTCCACTGAAGTCAATGAGAGCTTTGCCGTTGACTTCAGAGGGCTCAGGATTTCCCTCCATGAATCTAAAAGTTCTATTAATGGAGACTTTTTAAAATCTGTAAATCCCTTTTATGCCATGCAACTGGTGAGTAAATTTTTAAAACTGGCACGTGATCACCTAAATTGGCAATACTGTAACTTCATTTTACACGGGGGATGTTAGAGCCGTGCCAGGAGGGAAAAAAGTGGAGTTGTGAACATAGAGTTGCCATCCCAGTTTGAGACCTGTGATCCATTCTAATCCAGTGTTCTGTCTTCAGTGGCAGCCAGGACAGATGCTTCTGAAGAAGGTGCAAGAAACCCCATGCTGGACACACATGGAATACCCTGCTGATAGGAGATGTTTGTTCCCAACCCAGTCTGTTAGTGTTTAGTTTATGTTCTGAAACGTTCAGTTTTATGCACCTTATAAAATATATATTCACCTGTGTTAATGTAGCTGCCCCAGGCCTGTCAGAGGTAATGAAGAATATGTTTGAGACAGGAGAATTGCCAGAAGATTTTACCAGGGCCGCCCAGAGGATTCAGGGGGCCTGGGGCAAAGCAATTTCGGGGGTCCTTCCATAAAAAAAAGTTGCAATACTATAGAATACTGTATTCTCGTGGGAGCCCCTGTGGGCCCCAGGGCCTGGGGCAAATTGCCCCACTTGCCCCCCTCCCCCACCCCGGCGGCCCTGGATTTTACAACCTCACTGTGTATGCAAATCACTCAAAAGAAGAATGCTATGGATTGTTTTGTAGTTTTTACAATCAGCTTAATGTTGCATGCGTCTAAAGGTATGTCTACACAGGGATAAAAAACCTATGGTTGTCCCCTGGGTCAGCTGCTGGCTGGCAGGGCTTGGGCTCTGGGGATTAAAAAAAAAAATCACTGTGTAGACATTCGGGCTTCGGCTGAAGCCTGAGCTCTGGGATCCTGGGAGGAGCCCAGCTCAAGCCCAAATGTCTACACAGCGATTTTTAGTATCTCAGCCTGAGCCCTGCCAGCAGAGTCAGCTCGCCCAGGCCAGCTGCAGCTGTGCTGTTAGTCATTTATTCCTGTAGATGTAGCCTCTGATGCTTTTGCAAGTTGTTCAAGAGCAAATACAAGGGAAGATTGATAAGGAAATACTCAACCAACGATATGGTTTCAAAGGTCAAAAGGGAATGATAAATTTCATTCTGAACATGAAACTCCTTTTAGAAAGATGAAGTGACATGGGGAGAATGGTGTTTCACTGGCTTCCAAAAAGCATTTGATAGAATTTACCACGACAAATTTCTCAGTATATTAAGATATGTAGGGATTGATGGATATGAACGCTGAGTAATAAAACATTTATACTGGAATCAGAAGGGGATTATAATGGAAGGTGAAAATAAAAATGTAATAGAGATCATTAAAAGAATCAGATAAGGTTGTATAACATTTAAATCCGCTTCTGTCCCAAAAAACTGGAGGATAGCTAATGTGATGCCAATTTTTAAAAAGGGCTCCAGAGGTGACCCTGGCAATTACAGGCTGGTAAGCCTGACTTCAATACCGGGCAAACTGGTTGAAACTATAGTAAAGAACAAAATTTTCAGACACATAGATGAACATCATTTGTTGCGGAATAATCAACATGGATTTTGTAAACGGAAATCATGCCTCACAAATTGACTAGAATTCTTTGAGGGGGTCGACAAGCATGTGGACAAGGGGGATCCAGTGGATATAGTGTATTTAGATTTTCAGAAAGCCTATGACAAGGTCCCTCACCAAAGGCTCTTACTTGGGCTGGTGGGTGGGGGGCAATAGGAGCCTATATAAGAAAAAGGCCCAAATATTGGGACATCTTGTCACCCTAGATAAGAGGGAAGGTTCTCTTATGGATTGGTACCTGCTTAAAATATAGGAAACAAAAGGTAGGAATAAATGGTCAGTTTTCCAAATGAAGAGAGGTTGGGTGGCCAGATATCTCAATTTTATAGGGACAGTCCCAATATTCAGGGCTTTGTCATATATAGATGCCTATTACCCCCCATTCCCGTCCCAATTTTTCACACTTGCAATCTGGTCAACCTAAAGAGAGGTAAATAATGGTGTCCCCCACAGTTCTGTACTGGGACCAGTCCTATTCAACATATTCATAAATGATCTGCAGAAAGGGGTAAACAGTGAGGTGGCAAAATTTGCAGATGATACAAAATCACTCAAGATAATAAAGTCCTAGGCAGACTGTGAAGAGCTACAAAAAGATCCCTCAAAACTGGGTGACTGGGCAACAAAATGGCAGATGAAATTCAATTTTGATAAATGCAAAGTAATGCACATTGGAAAACATAATTCCAACTATACATATAAAATGATGGGTCTAAATTAGCTGTTACCACTCAAGAAAGAGATCTTGGAGTCATTGTGGATAGTTCTCTGAAAACATCCACTCAGTGTGCAGCAGCAGTCAAAAGAGCGAACAGAATGTTGGGAATTATTAAGAAAGGGATAGATAATAAGACAGAAAATATCACATTCCCTCTCTATAAATCCATGGTATGCCCACATCTTGAATACTATCTGCAGATATGTTGTCCCATCTCAAAAAAAAGATATATTGGACTTGGAAAAGGTTCAGGAAAGGGAAACAAAAATTATTAGGGATACGGAATGGCTTCAGTATGAGGAGAGATTGATAAGACTGGGACTTTTCAAGTTGGAAAAGAGATGGCTAAGGGGAGATATGATTGAGGTCTATAAAATCATGACTGGTGTGGAGAAAGTAAATAAGGAAATGTTATTTATTCCTTCTCATAACACAAGAACTAGGGGTCACCAAATGAAATTAATAGGGAGCAAGTTTAAAACAAACAAAAGGAAGTATTTCTCCACACAACGCACAGTCAACCTGTGGAACTCTTTGCCAGAGGTGGTTGTGAACGCCAAGACTATAACAGGGCTCAAAAAAGAAGGATAGGTCCATCAATGCCAGGATGTGCAGGGATGGTGTCCCAAGCTTCTGTTTGCCAGAAGCTGGGAATGGGCGACAAAGGATGGATCATTTGATGATTACCTGTTCTGTTCATTCCCTCTGGGGCACCTGGCATTGGCCACTGTCGGAAGAGAGAATACTGGGCTAGATGGACCTTTGGTCTGACCAAGTATGGCCATTCTTATGTTCTTGACTTTATTTAACATTTATAGCAAGTGTTTGATTAATTTAATTGAAGAAACAAGAAGGAATTAAGAGGAATGTAAATTGGATGAATTACATTTGCTATGCAACTAACAGTGCTATTGGCTGATTCAGAAGGTCTGATGAAGTTGTTAGAGATTACATATGAATGTGGTCTAGAGTTAAATGTAGACAAGACAGATGATGTATGGTAGTATTCTCTGGGTGCTTACAAGTTGATTGTTTAATAATTTGTTCCAGTATCTTCCCAGATATAGAAGCTAAGCTGATTGGGTCTATAATTCCGATGTTTGCTGTGTTCCCCTTTTTAAAGATAGGTACTATATTTGCCATTCTCCAGTTCTCTGGGACCTCACCCATCCTCCATGAGTTCTCCCTAGAATGAATTTAATCAGACCGTGCCAACTTGAATACATCTAAATGATATAACTATATTTTAACATGTTCTTCCCCTATTTGTTTTGTGTTCCTGCCCCCATGTTAACTATCTGGTCACCATTAATTTTTTTTTTAGTTAAGACTAAAGCAAAATAGGCATTAAACACTCAGCATTCTTGATGTCATCCATTATTATCGCACTTTCCCGCTACACTTTCCTTCATTTTTCTCTTACACCTAATGTATTTAAAGAATATCTTTTTATTGCTTTTGTGTCTCTTGTCCTTTAGCCTTTTTTATTTTGTTCCAATATGCTTGTACTATTCTTTTAAGCTTCCCTAGTAGTTTGTTGAAGTTTCCACTTTTTGTAGCATTCCCTTTTTGATTGTCAGGTCATTAATGAGCTCCTCATGGAGCTAGATTGGCCTTCCTATCTTTCCTTCCCATCAGGATAGTTTACAGTTGTGTGTCTAATATTATCTCTTGGAGGAAATGAGAGTGCTCCTGAACTCCTCTATCCCTTAGATTTTCTCCCATGGGACCATTTTCTGAAATGCTGAAGTCTTTTTTTTTTTTCCATTTTCCTTATTCTACTGCTTTCACTCCTTCCTTTATTTACAATCATGAAATCTATCCCAAATTTTACCCAAATTGTCTTCAACCTTCATATTCACAACTAATTCTTCCCTGTCGGTCAGAATCAAGTCTATAATGGCTGTCTCCCTGGTTACTTCCTCCACTTTTTGAAACCATAATTTGTCTCCAATATATTCCAGGAACTTATTGGACATTTCATATTTTTCCATATTACTTTTCCAACAGATGTCTGGGTAGTTAAAGTTCCCCATTACTACCAGGACTTGTGTTTTGGTCATTTCTGTTATTTGTTCTAGAAATGTCTCATCCACTTCCTCTTCCTGATTTGGTGGTCTAAAGTAGACACCTATCATGACATCACCCTTGCTTTTCCCTCTTTTATTTTTACCTAGAGCCTTTCAATTGGTCTGCCTCTCACCACCTTCTGGACCTCAGAACAAGTGTATATATTCTTGATGTATAGTGCAACATGCACTCCCTTTTCCCCTGCTTGGCCTTGCTGAACAAGCTATACCCCTTGTGATGGGTTCCACCAGGGGTGCCACCTGGAACTGGCGTACTACTGAGCCCTCTGATCCACTAGCCTGGGCTCCCTCTCTCACTGTGCTGCTGTGACAAGCTATAGACCTGCTCCTGGTCCTACACTTCCTCCAGTATTCACACAGGTAGGGATGCACCCAGCTGCAGTTTCATCCAGGCTTTTTGACTAGCCACTGCATAAACCAACAATAGAGAGGCTACAGCCAAAATAACCACCAGCTTCCCAGCCTAGGACCCCAGCGCTGTACTGTTCTTCTCTGGTCCAAATGGCAACCAGTATGAATTGATTATCCCATTCACGCACCTCCCTCCCTCCCAATGTGGAGAGGAAATGCCACAAGCCTCTGTTAAGCCAAACTGAGATTTTCCCCTAGACCCTTTGCTTAAAGGCACACTGGGTTTAAATTAAAACATAAAACAAGTTTATTAACTACAAATGATAGATTTTAAGTGATTATAAGGGATAGCAAACAGATCAAAGCAGATTACCTAGCAAATAAACAAAAACTAAAATTAAGCTTAACATGCTAAATAGATATGAATTAGCAGTTTCTCACCCTGAGAGATGGTACAAGCAGGCTTGCAGATTATTAAGGGACAAGCTGCATTTGCTTTGCAACTTGAGATCCCCAGGTTTTCATACACAGCCTAGAAATCCCTTTAGCCTGGGTCCAGCACTTCTCCCAGTTCAGTCTCTGTTCCTCAGGTGTTTCCAGGAGTTGTCTTGTGTGGGGAGTGAAGAACAACTAATGATGTCACTCCCTGCCTTATATAGCTTTAGCATATGGCCATACCCTTTGTTCCAAAACTAGTTCCCAGACCAGTGTGTAGGGAAAAATACAGACACCTCAAAATGGAGTCCAGAGTCATGTGGCCTGTTCACATGGCCTTGCAGTGTCATAGTAGGCATTGCTTACAGGCTGGCCAAAACATCCACAGGAAGGTTAAGCTATTCCACAGGCCACTGTCTTTGCTGATGGGTCATCAGCCCCATCCAGCTTCTTCATTGTTGGACCTGAAAGGCTGGCTGTGGGTGTTTTCCAGAGTAAGCCCATTTGAAATACAGACCCATAGTCAATATTTATAACTTCAGATACAAAAATGATTCATGCATACAAATAAGATAATCATATTTAGCAAATAATAGCTTTTCCAATGACATCTTATATGCCCTGTCTTGTGCAAAATGCATCAAATTATGCCATAATTATATCATAATATCACTATGAAGAATATGGGGTGCAGTGTCATACCCCTCTCTACCAATATTTCAGTCATGAGATTCATCGTACCAAGTCAGTCTGTGATGCCAATTAAGTCATAATTTAGCTTATGTACTAATACTTCTTCTTCGAGTGATTGCTCCTATGCATTCCAGTCAGGTGTGCGCGCCGTGCGTGCACGGCTCTTCGGAACTTTTTTACCCTAGCAACTCCGGCGGGCCGGCTGGCGCCCCCTGGAGTGGCGCCGCTATGGCGCCTGTTATATACCCTAGCCGGCCCGTCCGCTCCTCAGTTCCTTCTTACCGCCCGTGACGGCCAGTTGGAACTGTGGAGTGCTCTCTGTCCTCCACTGCCCTAGCTCTCGCTACTGTTCTCTGTATATAGTTCGTTTAGTACTTAGTGTAGATAGTTTTTGATAGTTAGTTAGTTAGGTTTTAGGATAAGGTTAAGGGGGGTATCCCCTCCCTTTCCTCCCCCGGTGCGGGCTCATGCCCAAGGCACCGGGCTTTAAGCCCTGCGCGTCTTGCCAGAGGCCTATGCCAATCGGAGACCCACACGACGCCTGCCTCCGCTGCCTTGGAGAAGGTCACCGAACAGATAAGTGTTCGATCTGTTCCGCCTTTAAGCCGCGAACTCGTAAGGAGCGGGACATTAGATTAAAACAACTCCTAATGGAGGCGTCGCTCCAGCCCCTGGCACCGTCCGCGCCGGCACCGAGGGCTTCATCGGTGCAGAGCGCACCGGCGGCCCCAAGCCGCTCCGGCACCGCGGCTCCACAGCCTCAGCCAGCGGCTCCGAAGACCCGGCACCGCTCGCTCTCGCCTTCTAAAAAACACAAACTGGTGATGGCACTTGCTAAGGCCCGCGCTGAGAACTCAGCGAAGACGATTGCGCCACCTGCGGCCCCTGCGGTGGCCGTGCACAAGACGTGCACCGGGCCATTGACTCCAGCGCCGCAAGGGCCGTTGAGTCCGGCACCGCCACGCTCCCCGGCACCGACCGTGGTCGAGCCCCGGCTGCCATCTACGCCGGAGACATTCTCCTCAGCGCGCGAGCTAATACAGCTCATAGAGGCACCGAGCCTCTGGCCCCCGGCACCGCCGGCGCGGGCTGTCGTGTCGGCAGGAAAACCGGCCATGATGCTCCGGCCGCCCTCTCCGGACAGACGGCACGGACGACGCTCCCGGTCCCGGTCACGTTCCCGGTCCCGCCGCAGGTCACCGTCCCGTCAATCGCGATCTCGGCACCGCTCGCCATCGCGGTACCGGTCGCCGTCTCGACGTCGGTCGCAGTCCCGGTACTGGTGGCACTCCCGGCGTCGCACCAGGTCCCGATCGCCGTCGCGTCGGCACCGACGGAGGTCTCCGTCCCGGCACCGTTCCCCGCGCAGCCGCTCCCGGTACCGCAGGTCCGAATCCCGGTCGAGCTCCCGGCACCGGTCGAGCTCCCGGCACCGCGGCAGGCGTTGGTCTCGGTCACCATCCCGGTACCGTGAAGACCGGCACCGATCCTCAGCACCGTCCGGGGCCGGACTGCCTCAGTCGACGGCGCAATCCATCAGCGCCTTGGCACCGCCATGGCCATCCTGCTCTGCATCGGTCGCCTCCACGGTGGACAGCAATGCTCACCTACCGCCTACCCCACATGGTCAACCTCAGGGGGCACAGCAGTGGGGATTCTGGGTGCCATGGGCCCAGTATGAGACTCAGGGGGTGCCGTTGCCCCCAAAAGCCCCTGCTTCCGAGCGCAGGGTACCAGAGACGACGGTTAGCCGACCGCCCCCTTCTCCTCCACGTGAGCCTGACCGCGAGGGGACCATGCAGCCCGACCCAGCTGACGAACAGTCCGCAGGTCCTTCGACGGAGGTCGCTGTCCAGGGCTTGTCCTCATCGTCCTCACCGGACGAGGCGGTGGCCGGAGCTTCTACCAAGGAGCCTCCGCCTATAGACCTGAAGGCTCACCAAGACCTGCTTCGCCGCGTGGCGACGGCTATGGCTCTTCCAGTGGCGGAGGTTCAGGAGGACGAGGACCCTATCACTAACGTCGTCGGAGCAGAGGCTCCCGTGCGAGTGGCGTTACCGTTTGTACGGACAATACAGAAGAACGCCACCACACTTTGGCAGACGCCTGCGTCCATCCCTCCTACAGCTCGTGGGGTCGAGCGCAAATATTCAGTCCCCCCCACGGGCTACGAGTATCTCTATACTCACCCAACCCCGGACTCGTTGGTCGTCCAGTCGGTCAACGACAGGGAGAGGCACGGTCAACCTGCCCCTGCGCCTAAGTCGAAGGACGCGCGGCGAATGGACCTGTTAGGCCGCAAGATCTACTCGGCGGGCGGCCTACAAATGCGCATCGCCAACCAGATGGTCCTCCTCGCCAGGTACGTCTTTGACATCATGACGTCCCTGGCAAAGTTTACAGAGCTCCTGCCAACAGCCTCCCGCCAGGAGTTCTCGGCAATGTTGGACGAGGGAAAGAAATCGTCCAGGTCCTCCATCACGGCCGCCCTCGACGCCGCGGACTCGGGAGCTCGGACCTTAGCCTCCGGCGTGACGATGCGGCGCATCTCCTGGCTGCAGTCCTCCACCCTGCTGCCGGAGGTGCAATATACATTACAGGACCTGCCCTTTGACACTCAGGGTCTCTTCTCCAAGAAGACTGATTCCCGGATCCAGACCCTGAAGGACGGTCGCATTGCCATCCGCACCCTAGGGATGCACACGCCGGCTCCACAGCGCAGGTCCTTCCAGCAGCAACCCCCCCGGTCCTTCCACCAACAACGCTACCGCCCGTACAATAGCAGGCGACCGGCTCCAAATCGCCGTCGTCCTTCCGGCAACAGGCGTAGCCAGGGCCAGGCCTCTTCCAAGGCCCCTCAGGGGTCCAAGCGGGCCTTTTGATGGGACGCTCGAGGACGGCCCATCACTCTCCCTACCGGATCCTACCCCTTTATTTTACAACCGCCTTTCCCATTTCTTTTCGGCGTGGTCCCAATTAACAACGGACAGCTGGGTGCTTCAAACAGTCCAGTTGGGATACCGCCTTCAATTTGTTTCGCCCCCACCTTTCCACCCACCCTCCCTGTCCCTCTTCAGGGACCCCTCTCACGAGCAAGTCATCTTACAAGAGGTCCAGACTCTGTTGAGCGTGGGTGCCATAGAGGCAGTGCCTCAAGACAGGCGGGGCAGGGGATTCTATTCCCGTTATTTTCTCATCCCCAAAGCGAAAGGAGGGCTACGTCCTATCCTGGACCTTCGCGAGCTGAACAAGTACCTGCTCAAGCCCAAGTTTCGCATGGTCACCCTGGGGACCATCATTCCCTCTCTGGATCCGGGAGACTGGTTTGCCGCCCTCGACATGAAGGACGCCTACTTCCATGTCGCGATCTATCCTCCCCATCGACGTTACCTCCGGTTTGTGGTCAACAACGCCCACTACCAGTTCGCCGTGTTACCGTTCGGGCTCTCCACCGCACCGAGGGTGTTTACCAAATGCATGGCAGTGGTTGCCGCAGCCCTCCGCCGTCGTCGGATACATGTCTACCCGTATCTCGACGACTGGCTGGTTCGCGGACAGTCTCGACAGCTGGTAATGGGCCAGTTGACAGACATACTGTCCCTCTTCCGGCGACTCGGTCTTCTCATCAACACCGAGAAGTCCACCTTGATCCCGTCGCAGCGGGTGGAGTTCATTGGAGCGGTCCTCGACTCCTCGTTGGCCCGGGCCTGCCTACCGCGATCTCGCCATCAGACGATGGTCTCCCTCATCCAGGACCTCATCACCTTCCCAACCACGACGGTGCGCTCCTGCCTCCGCCTCCTGGGCCACATGGCATCATGCACGTACGTCACCGCGTACGCGCGGCTCCACCTACGCCCGTTCCAGTCCTGGCTAGCGTCGGTGTACCGGCCGCATCGAGATCCCATCGACATGGTGGTCACGGTCACCAAGCCAACCCTCGAGTCCCTCAGCTGGTGGCTAGACCCGGAGGTCGTGTGTGCGGGAGTCCCGTTCCACCCTCCTCGCCCATCCGCCACTCTGACCACGGATGCCTCAGCGCTCGGTTGGGGAGCTCACCTGGGCGACCTTCACACCCAGGGCCTGTGGTCGCCCCAGGAGCTCGCTCTGCACATCAATGTCCGCGAGCTGCGAGCAATCCGTTTGGCCTGTCGCACCTTCTGCACCCACCTGCAAGGCCGCTGTGTGACAGTGTTCACGGACAATACATCAGCAATGTTCTACGTGAACAAACAGGGCGGAGCCCGCTCCTCCCTCCTCTGCAAGGAGGCGATGCTCCTGTGGGACTTCTGCGTGACCCACTCCATTAACCTAGAAGCATCCTTTCTTCCGGGAGTACTGAACACACTGGCCAACCATCTCAGCAGGTCGTTCTTCTCCCACGAGTGGTCTCTCCGTCCCGACGTCGTGCACACAATCTTCCGCAGGTGGGGGTTTCCCCGGATAGACCTATTCGCCTCCAAGGCGAACAGAAAGTGCCACCTGTTCTGCTCGTTCCGGGGTCACGCGCCGGGCTCCCTGTCGGACGCCTTCCTGTATTCCTGGAAGGATCACCTTCTCTATGCCTTCCCTCCGTTCCCGCTCATCCACCGAGTGTTACAGAAGCTTTGGAGGGACAGAGCCACCGTCATACTCGTAGCTCCGGCCTGGCCGAGGCAACATTGGTACTCCCTGCTGCTCGAGCTCTCCGTTCGGGATCCTATCCCCCTTCCGTTGTGGCCGGACCTCATCACCCAGGACTTCGGCAGACTCCGCCATCCGAGCCTGCAGTCCCTCCATCTTACAGCTTGGTACCTGCGTGGTTGACCCACGCAGAGAGGGACTGTTCGGCAGCAGTTCAGCACGTTCTGCTGGAGAGCAGAAAGCCTTCCACTCGCTCCACCTATCTGGCGAAATGGAAGCTGTTCGCGCTCTGGTGTGACCAACGAGGCCTCAATCCCTTCGTAGTCCCTGTCCCTACCATCCTGGACTACCTCTGGTACCTTAAGGAGCAAGGTCTTGTGGTCTCCTCCTTGAGAGTTCACCTGGCAGCAGTGTCCGCCTTTCGTCCATCCGTGGAAGGTCGGTCCATCTTCTCCAACCAGATGGTTTCCCGCTTCCTTAAAGGCCTGGACCGCTTGTACCCGCCGGTGCGGCGTCCTGCCCCGACCTGGGATTTGAACCTCGTGCTGGCCAAGCTGATGGGTCCCCCCTTCGAGCCCTTGGCCACGTGCTCCCTGCTCTACCTCTCCTGGAAGACGGCCTTCCTCGTCGCCATTACATCAGCGAGGCGAGTCTCTGAGCTCCGTGCTCTAACGGTTAGTCCGCCATACACCGTCTTCCACGGGGACAAGGTGCAGCTTCGACCACATCCGGCCTTCCTCCCAAAGGTGGTGTCGGCCTTCCACCTCAACCAGGAGATCTTCCTCCCGGTATTCTTCCCGAAGCCGCATGCCTCGCCACGGGAGCAACAGCTGCACACCCTCGACGTCCGCAGGGCGCTCGCTTTCTACATTGAACGGACTAAGCCCTTCTGGCGTTCGCCCCAGCTGTTCGTAGCGGTTGCTGACCGCATGAAGGGCGAGCCGATCTCCTCCCAACGGATTTCCTCCTGGGTCACAGCGTGTATCCGGACCTGCTACGAGCTTGCTCGCGTGCCACCATGCCGCCTCACTGCTCACTCCACGAGAGCGCACGCCTCGTCGGCCGCCTTCCTGGCCCATGTCCCCATCCAGGACATCTGTCGAGCGGCCACCTGGTCTTCGGTCCACACCTTCGCCTCCCACTACGCGTTGGTGCAGCAGTCTCGAGACGACGCAGCCTTCGGTTCCGCGATATTACACTCCGCCACGTCTCACTCCGACCCCACCGCCTAGGTAAGGCTTGGGAATCACCTGACTGGAATGCATAGGAGCAATCACTCGAAGAAGAAAAGACGGTTACTCACCGTAGTAACTGTTGTTCTTCGAGATGTGTTGCTCCTATCCATTCCAGACCCGCCCTCCTTCCCCACTGTCGGAGTAGCCGGCAAGAAGGAACTGAGGGGCGGACGGGCTGACTAGGGTATATAACAGGCGCCATAGCGGCGCCACTCCAGGGGGCGCCAGCCGGCCCGCCGGAGTTGCTAGGGTAAAAAAGTTCCGAAGAGCCGTGCACGCGCGGCGCGCACACCTGACTGGAATGGATAGGAGCAACACATCTCGAAGAACAACAGTTACTACGGTGAGTAACCGTCTTTTCCAATTCTTCCTGTGTATTCCCCATACTCCTTGCTTTTGTGTATAGATAGACATCTAAGATGTTGAGCAGATTCCCCTCACTGATTTCCCTCTTGCTACTCCTGGGCCCTTCTTGTAATTTCCATGTTCCCTTCCTCCCAGCATCTAGCCCTCTGTTAAATCACCATTTTTTATTCTTATTTGTAGCTTTTTGTCACGTTCCCCCTTTGACTGTAGTTTAAAGCCTCCCCAGTAGACTGGTGAGTCAGTGTACAAAGTTATTCATCCCCTTCTTTCTCAGAACAGCATCCCATGCATGAGGAAACCGAAGTCCTCCCATTGACACCGTCTTCACAGCCATGCATTCATCTCTAGGATGTGTCCCCCTGTCTGGGCCCTTATCTTCAACTGGGATGATAGACAAGAACACAACCTGTGTCCCCAACCTCTTCACTGTTTCTCCCAGTGCCCTGTAGTCCCTGCTGATCTGTTCGGGGTCATACGTAGCAGTATCGTTAGGGCCTCATTGATGAGCAGCATGGGATAGTTGTCTGAGGGACAGATGAGCCTTGGCAACCTTTCTATAATGTCTCAAATGCAGGCTCCAGGCAGGCAACACACTTTCCTGGATATCATGTCAGGTCAGCAGGTGGATGCCTCCTCCTTCCTCCCTGCAAAGAGTCCCTGACCACTAGCACCCTGCACCACCTCCACTGGGGTGCAGTGGCCCCGAGCCTCCCAGCCAGTGGGGTCTGCTCCTGATTTCCAGGTGTTAATACAACATATTGATTCTTGACTCCAACAGACAGGGGACCTGGATTGTACACTTCATTGCAGATAGACTCTCTAATGCTAGGCTGTTCTTGCTATTTAATAAGGTGGGTGCAGTGAACAAGCATCTACTGTACTGCAGAGGAAATGCCTTTTCCCTTTGCAGGTGGCCTTTAATCTGTTTGTTTGAGTTGGAAGAAGCAATTCATAAATATCTGGAATGAATGTCAGATTTGTCACAATATTTTTCAGATGCCAGATGGCTTGCTCTCCTGGCCTATTTTTTAGATACATGGTATTTGAATGATTAAATTCATTAAGCTTATTCATGCAAGGAAGAGACACGAATATTTTGCTAAAATAAGAATCAGGCATTTATTTGTACACTTTTCCACTGCTTCTAGTACTGAAAATATGATTTCTTTTCAGATGATTGAACACTTCTCTGATTTCATAACTGAAAATGACATGCCACCTAATTCTTTTAAATCAAAGGTCATTAAACACATGTTCAGGACCTTATTTACCAGTTATGTGAATATTCCTCAAGGAAGGCAGGTGAAATGAACTCGAGCATCACAGTCCCTTCATTGAAGAATCAGTGAATGGTGCCAAATTGGGAAAAGTGCACCAGGATAGTTATCCTGTGGTCTGACCATGAAAAACTTGTCTATTTAATTCAAATTCTGAAATCATTATTTTTTTTAATCTGTGGACTCTGAGTACCCAGGGCTAGAAAGTGAGTCTAATGGGTTTAATCCAGGGATAGGCAACCTATGGCATGTGTGCCAAAGGCGGCATGCGAGCTGATTTTCAGTGGCACTCACACTGCCCAGGTCCTGGCCACTGGTCTGGGGGGCTCTGCATTTTAATTTAATTTTAAATTAACCTTCTTAAACATTTAAAAAACCTTATTTACTTTACATACAACAATAGTTTAGTTGTATATTATAGACTTATAGAAAGAGACCCTCTAAAACATTAAAATGTATTACTGGCATGTGAAACTTTAATTAGAGTGAATAAATGAAGACTCGGCACACCACTTCTGAAAGGTTGCTGACTGCGATCTAATCCAAAGCCTGCTGATGTCAATGGAAACCCTAAAGCTACTGACAGTTCTTTAATCAATATATGTTTGGAAGTAGGCTTTTCTGCATTAGTTTACTTGGAAAATAAACCCTGATCTTACCTCATTGTGGAGCACAACCTTCACTTCCCTCCTCCATCTAAGCAACATAAGCCCATAGATATCAACTTGTGCTACTCAATTTAGGAGCCCCATAGCAGAGTCTTCTGGGGTGTGTGCAGATTCATGTTCCTGCCCTGGCCAGTGCTGCTCACACACTCCATCCCTCTGCAGCAGAGAGGAGATGCTGGATGCCTGGCATCACCACTAGGCAGGTGCTTTATGTGGAATAGGGACTGAGCTCTGAGCTCCATTTGGAAGAAGTCAGAATAGCCAAGGGCTGAACATGGTGTGATGTATTTTTTCCTGGTTTCATGGGCCTGAGGTCTGTGTTACAGATCTTTCCCATCCCTCTCCATTTTCTCCATTTTTCTCATGCTCTATGTCCTCCACTTTAGAATCATGGAATGTCAGGGTTAGAAAGGACCTCAGGAGGTCATCTAGTCCAAACCCCTGCTCAATAGCTGTTTTCTCCATTTGACTTTTCTCATATCTCTTAGGGCAAGTCTACACTACAGCACTATATTGGCACAGCAGCAGAGTGCCTGGTGAAGACGCTCTGTGTCAACGGGAGAGTGCTCTCCCGTTGGCATAATTACTCCACCTCCGTGAGAGGCGGAAGCTATGTCAGCAGGAGATGCTCTCTCCTGTCAGCATAGCACCAGTGTGGACAGTGCTTAGGTCGCTGTAACTTGCATCACTTAGGGGGGTGTCTCTTTCACTCACCCCGAGTGACATAAGTTACAACAACTTAAGCGGTAATGTAGACCCAGCCCTTAGTGTTATCAGACATTAGTTCCTTAGTTCCAGACACAGACTAAGAATGGTGCACCTGCTGGAGCAGAAGCCCTAATTGTGTGTGGTGGTGTGTCACCGTGGTAGAAAATCTGCCTCTAGCAATTTATCTGTATCATAGGTTTTCAGAATGGAGAGAGGTAAATAGTGGTGTCCCCCAGGGGTCTGTACTGGGACTAGTCCTATTCAACATATTCATAAATGATCTGGAAAAAGGGATGTAAACAGTGAGGTGGCAAAATTTGCAAATGATACAAAACTACTCAAGATAGTGAAGTCCCAGGCAGACTGCAAAGAGCTACACAAGGATCTCTCAGAACTAGGTGACTGGGCAACAAAATGGCAGATGAAATTCAATGTTGATAAATGCAAAGTAATGCACATTGGAAAACATAATCCCAACTATACATATAAAATGATGGGGTCTAAATTAGCTGTTACCACTCAAGAAAGAGATCTTGGAGTCATTGTGGATAGTTCTCTGAAAACATCCACTCAATGTGCAGCGGCAGTCAAAAAAGCAAACAGAATGTTGGGAATCATTAAGAAAGGGATAGATAATAAGACAGAAAATATATTGCCTTTATATAAATCCATGATATGCCTACATCTTGAATAGTGCATGCAGATGTGGTTGCCCCATCTCAAAAAAGATATATCGGAAAAGGTTCAGAAAACAGAAACAAAAATGATTAGTGCAACGAAATGGCTTCAGTATGAGGAGAGATTGATAAGACTGGGACTTTTCAACCTGGAAAAGAGATGACTAAGGGGAGATATGATTGAGGTCTATAAAATCATGACTGGTGTGGAGAAAGTAAATAAGGAAGTGTTATTTTCTCCTTCTCATAACACAAGAACTAGGGGTCACCAAATGAAATTAATAGGGAGCAAGTTTAAAACAAACAAAAGGAAGTATTTCTCCACACAACACACAGTCAACCTGTGGAACTCCTTGCCAGAGGTTGTTGTGAAGGCCAAGACTACAACAGGGTTCAAAAAAGAACTAGATACATTCATGGAGGATAGGTCCATCAATGGCTATTAGCAGGGCTGTCCTTAGGATTTATGGGGCCCTATGCGAGTTACCCGAGGGGTGATATTGATGGGCGGGGGAGGAGAAGGTAGGGGCTCCTGAGAGGGGATATTGAGGGGCTGGGGAGGGGAAGGTGAGGGCTCCACTGAAGGTTGTCCCCAGCTAGCACAGCTGACCTGTGTGTCAAGGGGGCACAGCCACCACACCTGCCTATGGACCCCCCAATCCGCTCTCACCCAGCGCTGCCCTTCCCTCTGCCGCCCACCTGCCTGGCATGGCTTCTGCCAGGCCTCGGGGCTTCCTTCCACTTCCCGCCGCGAGTGCAGCTTCTGCCTGGGCACCCAGGAGAGCTCGGGGCTTCTTCCACCCCGTGGCTTGGGCTGTCTGCTTGGGTGCCCATTTTTCTGGGGGTCCCATATTGGTGTGGGTGGAGACCTCTGGGCACGTGCCCTGATGACCTGTGTGTTAATCTGCATGGGGGGGATGATGGAAGCTCTGGCCAGGCCCTCCCCCACGCACCCAGCTTTGAGAGGAGATACCGCTCTCCAGCATGCATGGCTCCCTCCAGGCACCCACAGCCCCACGCCAGCTCCTACCTTGTTGATCTCCCAGGGGGTGGAGAGAAGCCCTCCAGCCAGCAGGCGGGCTGAAGGGAGTGAGCAGTGGGTGAGGGGGAGCGGCCAGGCGGCTTCTTCCACTTCCCCCACATCATTGCAAGCTCTACCCTCCTGTGTGTGTGTGTGTCGCTGTCTCTGAGAGACCTTAGGAGTCTGTTGACTTGAGGGCTTGTCTACACACAATTGATTTAGTTAAACCTTTCCAAATCCCTGTGTGAACACATTTATATCAGTTTAAAGCTGGTTCTCTTAATTTAGCATCTCTCTGCAAGTTTACAGAGGCAAGCTAAACTGGTATAAGATAGGTTTAAATCTATTTAAAAGTGTCCACACACACAATTGCACCAATTCAACTAAATTCAATCAATGTGCAACAGGTATGATTTTAAAGTTAAACCAGCGCTATTTTGGAAAGAGAGTCAACATCAGATCTGGTCTACACACAAACTTCTGTCAATATAACTAAACCAGTGCAAATGGCGCTGTGGATATCTTTATTTTTGTTAAAGACTGGATTATTTCAGGTTAATTTAAGTTTGTTCCTATTCCACTTAACCTAAACTGAAATATGTCTGGTTTAAACTGAAATAAGAGTGTCTGCAGTATTTTGCACCAGTTTAACCGTATCACTTTAAAATAACACTATGTTAAACCAGTGCCACTGTGTATGTAGACAAACCCATAGTTTAGGTCATCATCTACGCATCTGCTCAGGTGTGAGAGATGTGTAGGAGAAAGCTGTGCTGACCATGTCATGGCATTATGAGAATAGAGTTTGAGGTTACTTAACTTTGCATGTTATGTGACTAGTATCATGTCATCTTTAGTACATGAAGTTTTTTTTTTCATGTAGGAAACAACATGCTGGAGATGAATCTTAGGAGACATACAACACTCAAACAAAAGTGTTATATAGAAAACACAACCTTGATTGTAGCATGTGATTAGACTGTTATATCTACTGTTACATATGCAAAGTGCTATGCTGTCCATATCTTGATCTATTAAAGTAGTAATAATTCAGTAGATCCTTCTTTATTCATACTGACTTGGTAATTCCTTGTGCTCTTCCAAACTGACCACCTCTTCAGCTGTGCTATCTCTAGCAGTAGAGTCAGCTCTTGTGGTTGCCTTCTGGTAATCTCAGAAATTAAATCTATAACTGCCTCTTTTTTTTAACTTGCCTATATCTGACTAGCTGTGGCTCTGACAATGAGTGACATGTTCATGTACCAGGTACACAGGCATGCTATGTTATAGTCCCTGGGTACCAGTTGTTGAATGATCTTCGATCGTGAGCAATCTGTTTCCTTTTGAGGCACTTTGGGGCAAATCCTGTTCTTCTCCCTATTTCCTTGGACTCCCCCAAACCAGTGTGGCTGCACCTCATAAGGAATGGGGCAAGCTTCAGGAACACTGTTGTGAGATGAGCTCAGGCTGTGACTCAGCCTGGGTTAGGAGTCACGGATGATGAAAGATACATCTTTTAAATTAGATTGAATTTAAAACTGAGCTCTTGCCCAGTTGTTGTAATATCGGATGGCAATTTATTCCTCCCACATGTAGAGGAGTTAACTTTGATGTTAATTACATCCTGTCTGCCTTAAATCTCCCTGAAGTTTCAATGGACCATAGGATTTCTTCCCTTCCTGTCTTACACTCTTGAGCATTGTTGCTGTTAAAACAATTGCCACATTTAATGTCTGAACTGGTTGCATTTCAGTGATGGATGAAGTGATGCCTTTTTATAAACTGTATTTCAGTCACAGTTTGTAGATTCTTTGGGATCCTTTCAGGATGAAAGGCATAGGTAAGTGTAAGACATACAGTAATTATTTGTATAGAATATCTACCGTATTGTTCCGAGTATAGGCCGCTCCTGATTATAAGCCGCACCCTTAAAGTTTGGTGCTATTTTAAAAAAATTAAATTTTTAACTTATTTAACAAAGAAAATATACACATTAGTAGAACAGTAAAACAGTATTTTATGTAATGAATAGGAAGACATGTACCAGTATTTTTAACACTTTTAACACTTTTGGTAGTCCTGCTTTTGACGGCATATGTTACATACTCAGAAATATTGAAAACTATTTTGTAGTTATACTGTAAATAAAGAAGGGAAAAGGAATGGATAACAAGGAGACTGATGGGAACAGTTCTCACCCTCTCCCCTGCACAACAATCAACAACATTAGCAAATGTTCTTAGGGTTAGGAATCATGGCCCCCCCCGAACTCCTGACCCATCCAACCCCCCGCGTTCCTTGACACCTCCCCCCACCCCAGGGACCCCTGCCCCATCCAACCACCCCTTCTCTTTGTCCCCTGACAGCCCCTGGAACCCTTGCCCCTGACTGCCTCCCACCGCCCCATCCATCCCCTGATCCTTTCTAACTGCCCCACCAGGACCCTTGCCCCTATTCAATCCCCCTGTTCCCTGCCCTCTGACCCCCCCAACCCCTATCCACCCCCCACCCCGAACTCCCCTGCCCTCTCTCCAACACCCCCTCCCTGCCCCCTTACTGCGCTGCCTGGATGTGGCTGGCGGCACTACAGTCCGGCCGTGGCTGGAGCTAGGAGCCCCGGGATGCTGGGCCGGGGCAGGAGTCACGCGGCCGGAGCCCGGAGCTGGAGGATGTGGCGGGAGCCGGATGGCCAGAGCCAGGTAGCTGGCCGGCCAGAGTGGGGCGGCCGGGAAGGGATGCGGTGCCGGGTCCGGAGCCGGGCGGCAGGGGACGCAGGGACGGGGACGGGCGATGTGGCGCCGGGCGGCGGGGGACGCGCGGCCGGGGACGTTGCCGGGCGGCGGGGGACGCGCGGCCGGGGCTGGCGCCGAGCGGCGGGGGACGCGCGGCCGGGCAGGGCCGCCCAGAGAATTCCGGGGGCCCAGGGTCTTCGGCGGAGGAGGGGGGGGGGCCCTTCCATTCTGGGACCTGCCACCGAAGTGTCCCGAAGACCCACCGCGGGGCGCCCCCGCCGCCAAATTACCGCCGAAGCGGGACCCGCCGCTGAAGTGCAGCCCGGTCTTCGGCGGTAATTCGGCGGCGGGAGGCCCCGCCGCGGGTCTTCGGGGCACTTCGGCGGAGGCCGGGGCCGGCGGAGGCGGGTACACGGGGCTGGAGCAGGGCGGCGGGGGAGGCGGGGACGTGGCCGGGGTGGAGCCGGGTGGCAGGGGAGGCGGGGACGTGGCCGGAGGAGGCGGGCCTGGGGCCGGGGCGGGGATGTGGCCGGGGCTGGAGCCGGGCGGCGCGAGGCCAGGGCCGGCGGAGGCGGGTACGCGGGGCCGGCGGTGGGGGTGGCGGGGACACGGCTGGGGCAGCCCAGAGCCCTCTGAGTCCCGGCCATGGCTGGGATTTAAAGGGCTCTGAGCTCCCCGCCGCGGCGGGCAGCCCAGAGCGCTCTGATTCCCCGCCGCGGCTGGGATTTAAAGGGCTCTGGGCTCCCCGCCGCGGCGGGCAGCCCGGAGCCCTCTGATTCCCCGCCGCGGCTGGGATTTCCACGGCTCTGGGCTCCCCGCCGCGGCGGGCAGCCCAGAGCCCTCTGAGTCCCGGCCGCGGCTGGGATTTAAAGGGTTCTGGCCTCCCCGCCGCGGCGGGCAGCCCAGAGCGCTCTGATTCCCCGCCGCGGCTGGGATTTAAAGGGCTCTGGGCTCCCTGCCGCGGCGGGCAGCCCAGAGCGCTCTGATTCCCCGCCGCGGCTGGGATTTAAAGGGCTCTGGGCTCCCCGCCGCAGCTGGGATTTAAAGGGCTCTGGGCTCCCCGCCGCAGCGGGGAGCCCAGAGCCCTCTGATTCCCCGCCGCGGCTGGGATTTAAAAGGCTCTGGGCTCCCCGCCGCGGCGGGCAGCCCAGAGCCCTCTGAGTCCCGGCCGCGGCTGGGATTTAAAGTATTTTTATTGTTGTTTTTTTTTCAAGATCCCGATTATAGGCCGCACCCCTAATTTAAAGACTTAAATTAGGGGAAAAAAGTGCGGCCTATACTCGGGACAATACGGTATTTGCATTTATCAGTTTGGAAATTCATCCCACATCACTACCCAGATATACTACTGTGACTGGTGCTTTACAAATGCCTGGAATAGACAGAGTGCTTTAAAAAAAAATTCTCCATTCTAAAGACTGTTTTTATGTGTTTTGGTTATGCTACTAGTGAGACTTTTATTTGTAGTGAGCCCGAATAACAATTGGATACACTGATTAATCAGTGGATTGAGACAGGTAATTAGATGATAATTTCTGGATGATCTGAATGGTAGTATTTATCCTAAAGAACTATCAGTAACAGACTATCTTAGGAATGTTGTGATGTGCTGACAATTGATGTGTTTCCAGTGTTAAGCATCAGATGTCTATTAATCTTTTTGGCAGACAGCTGTCATATTGGAAACAAATTGCCTGCTCAGTATTCATGTTCTCAGATTCCAAGTTCCCTTAATATTCACATTCTGTTAATCTAGAAATATCTAGTGTTGGTACTGAGTGCAAGTAAAATGCTATTTTCTTCTAAGCGTTTTCATACCACGTCAAATTACTATTAATTCCTGTTTTTTAATCTTGTTATGAGCAAACAAGAGAACAGCATTATAGAGAGAGGCAGGACTGCACAGCTGGCATTAACAAAATGCCACTAATATCACTGGGAGAAGAGCTGCCCTACCGTTCTAATCACATGGCATATATAAACCTCTTTAAAGGTGAAACGCAAAATTAAAATGGAAATCCAATGAAGCCCAGAAAAATGTGCTGAATGTCTGCTAGTCAGTACCTTTTTGCTAAAGGCACGCCAGAGTACGTAGTGGTCCTAGGACTGACCATATCAAGATGGTTGATGCTTCCTGGTTTGCTGAAACTATCCCAGAATGTAACTGAGCAATTCACAGATGGTGATACCATTGTTCTCAAAAGAGAGGGTTTTTTTAAATTATTTTATTATATTTACTCTTATTGTTTGTATAAACTTAGTACTCACTGATGCTACCATCACATTGTGCTAGGGGCTGTACACTTAAAGAGCTCGAAGCATGAGGAACTTATAATCTAAATAGAAAAGAAAAATAAGGGGGTGGGAAGAAAGTGTTATCCCCATTTTAAAGATGGGGAACTGAGATACAGAATACATCATTTGCAGAGTGTTACACAGGAAGCTTACAACAGGGCCAGGAGCTGAACTGATAACTCCAGTACCTGACCTGCTGGAAGACCATTCTTCATCTCCATATCGTCTATGGTGGATATATCTCACTCTGTGACAGCTTAGTTAGTGCAGGCATCCAACACATTTTTGTCTTAACTCGGTTTTCACCTTAGCTTTGCAGTTCAATTTTAACTAGGGAGAGGCCAAAGCCTCACCCTTTAATTCAAATTCCTTCAAATAGTGAAGGTTTCATACAGTAGAACCTTAGAGATACAAACACCTTGGGAGATTGTTCCTAACTCTGAAATGTTTGTAACTCTGAACAAAACATTATGGTTGTCCTTTCAAAAGTTTACAACTGAACATTGACTTAATACAGCTTTGAAACTTTACTATATAGAAGAAAAATGCTGCTTTTAGCCATCTTAATTTCTATGAAAAAAGCACAGAAACAGGTTACTTGCCTTGTCAAATCTGTTTTTAAAGTTTCCCTTTTTTTTTAGTAGTTTCTATTTAACTCAGTACTGTACTTTACCTTTGCCTTTTTTGTCTCTGCTGCCTGATTAAGTGCTTCCAGTTCCAAATGAGGGGTGTGGTTGACCGGTCTGTTCGTAACTCTGGTGTTTGTAACTCAGAGGTTCTATGTATTTAAAAGGTTACTAAGACCGCCCTGTTGGTTTCGGTTGTGGATTGGATGCAAAACCAGAAGGGGCCTATGTTTTCTAATTCTGGTTTGGACATAACTGAAAATTACAAGCCTGGTTGGTGAGATTTCAGTGGCACAGAACCCAAAGCCTTGCATTGATTCTGCCTCAGACCCAAGCCTTAATGGGGATCAATCCACAAACACCTCTTCTGCAGCTGATCTCTATGGATGCTGCTTTGGATTTAACCAAAACAACATTTTAAACTAAATCATAGTTTTTTCTAACCTAAAGAAACCTTTGCTCCTTATTTCAGTTAGAGGTAATGTACAGAGTACTATGATCACTGGTTGGATATGTTGTGCTATTACTACTGTGATGATTGCATGGAATAAGGCTCGCTACAGAGGTGATAATAGAGGAAGCCATATTTCTTCTTCAGTGACACACTTCAAGGTTTGCTGCTCAGTTTTTGGGCTTTGTTATTAAATAAGTATGCTACTTCTACGGGAAGAAAATAGCTCATATGTGAGAGTTTGTCTGTAAATATCTAAGTGCAAACACATGGGAGAAAATAGTTTTTAAGAAAGTAAAGAATAATGTTAGCTTGAAGTGTTGTAGGAATAGGAATAGAAGCTAAATAAGTGCTGTGAATATACTTCAGACTTCTACATTATGTCCAAATGTGACTGACAAAATAATTCTTGATGATTTGTGTGAAAGGCAAATCAATTCACTTAATACCTGTAGCTTATCTTACATCTTGGCGTTTAGTAAATTGAATGTTGATGGAGTTACTAAATAAGAGCTGCGGTTCCAAAGGTACACAGTTAAATCTACAGGAAAGTAGTTCAAAAGAGAGAGACTGAGAACACTCTGAAATCCCCCCCAGGTCACACAGTACTGTTTGTAATTTTTTTTTTAAGAGCAAGAGAGGGAGAGAGAGCACCATACTTGTCACTAGCAAATTTGGAGCAACCATAGTTAAACAATCTTTGTAATATGTTTCCAGCTCCAATTTTAGTTGAATAAACAGTTCAGTGTGAGGGTTAAAACACACAAGCTGCATAAAATAATTGAGAAACTTTCTGATAATATATGAAGCCATTCACAGACTTTTAGGGGGGAAATGGAAATGTTTCTCTTCCTATTATAATTTTTCTCACAAAGATTAGAACCTAAAATGCATGACTGTTTTGCATTCAGATCTAGAGATGAGTAGAATAAAAATATTCCTGCCAGGAGCAGTTGCCTGCTTGTATTGTGCCTGTTTATTTTATATATAGATATATATATATATAGAGAGAGAGATAGATATATTTAAATAATGGTGGTTAATCTGTCAGAATCCTGCAAATGGCCCAAGCACATTGCATTGGAAATCTGGAGTCTGAATTAATAATGTGAAAGTAACTGACTGGGCTAGGCTGAGCATTATCTCACTAGTATTCAGGAGTCCTTCCAAAGGGCAAGGAGGAAAAAGCTGACATCTGAAAAAATGAATTATGGGGGTAGAGGGAGACAGTGGGAAGAACAAAATGTTATCACCGTCACATCTCAGACCCCATTTTGAACTCAACCTAATCAAAGCAACTGACACATGGTGTGGTCTCTGGAAGAATCATTTTTTAGTATGGAACTGTAGTAGAATGAGGTCCCTGCCCATTGTGTCCAGGACTAGAGTGAGGCAATAAATTTCAGCAAAAAAGTTCAGATTTGGTGATAACAAAACCTTTCACAAATTCATGTGATTTTGCCTAATGGTTTCGGCTAGAAAAAAATGGAAAAAATGGAAAAAATGGAAAAATGGAAAAAATGGAAAAAATGGAAAAAAAATGAAATGGTTTGTTTTGATGTTTCCTAAATGGAACATTTTGATTTGTCATTTCAACTTTTCTTTTTATTAAAAAAAATAAAATGTTTAAAATATTAGAAATGTTAAATGAAATGTTGTTGATTTTTTCAAAATAAATGTTTTTGTTGGACTCAAATTACACATTTTCCCTTTTTGATTTACCAAACATTTTGAAACATTTTCTTTTGGGTTGAAATTTTTGTTTTGAAATTGCCAGCAAATGGAGAATCTGTTGTTCACCCAGCTTTATCCAGGCCCAATAGTATAAGAGATTGGGTGCCCAAAATGAGATAGCTAGGGTCTGATCTGAAGAAGTGCTGAACACCCTTAACTCCAGTTATACTTTCATTCCGAATGAATTATTTTATAGTGAAGGCAAATCACAGAAACAGAACAAATGTGTTATGTCTTCTGTGAAAGAGCACGTGTGCTGGCATTCTATGTTTGCACCCAGCAGCCAATCTTAAAATGAAAACTGCTTTCTACGATGGAGGGCTTCACATCAGCGCACATTAGGCAGATTAACCATTAGTAGTGTAAAGGTACATCACTCAGAAAAACTCAGTTATTAGTTACACACATTATCTGAATAAACATATTTTTTTTATAAGTTATTCATTTTTATTACATGGATTTAATATGTGATTTAACCTTCTACTGATATTTTTATAAACTTGGTCGCTCTCAGAACCATTTTTTAAAATGTGCTGTTTCTCATTTGGTATCGTGGCAGAATTTATTATAAATTACAAAATTAAAACCCGTGACCAAGGGGTTAAGGAAACCCAACGTAACGACAATTCAGTGAAACACTTGACACAAGAATTGTGTGGTCTCTCTCTCAATCCAGCTGACTCCTTCACACCACCCTTAATTCATTCCCTTTCCAGCAGGACTCTCCTTACCTCACAACCAATTTGCATATATTGTGTAAGCATTGACTTCATTGTATCTTGGCACGACTTCGTATTTTCATCGTTGCTTTGTAAAAACAGTGAGTTTGATGGTCACAGCGTCATTAGTTGATTATTATTTTCCGCGTGGTCCTTGTAGATGATAAATGAATATTTACATTTACATCCATATAAAAATAGGGTTGGGTTTTTAAATCTTTTTACAGCTACAGTAGATGACCAAGCTAACCCACCCCTACTTACAACATACTTATTTTCTAGGAGAGGGTACATGCAGTCTTGGTTGAATGATGATTAGATTCTACAGGTAAACTATTCATCACCACTGTTTAATCGCTGCTTACACTGAAGGCGGACATGGTAAGCCTTCCTAGTAGTGAACCTATAGTAGATTTATCTTAAATGAATAGGTAAGGAAACTGGCAACTGCAGCACTAGTAATACTTTTATAGCTCTGTGGTGAGAGAAGGTTTTTGTTTGTTTGTTTGTTTTTTTAAAGTGATTCTCTTATTTTTTCTGTGGTAGATCTGAAGCTGGGTGATTTGGCGGGCGATGAGCAGATTTTAAAGCAAACCAATGGTCTCATCTTTACAGGGAGACATCTCAGAAGTTAAGATGACTTAAACATAATCATGTGAAGCTAATGCACATTAAAGTAAAGCACATTAATCCCCGGTGTGGATGCTCTCATTTCCACAAGTAAAGTGACTATAGTTCTCTGTATGGAGGAAGATTATGCTTACAGCAAATTAGGACACTTTTTTCTTTGGAAAATGAGAGCATCCAGGCAGGGTTTGAAAGAAAGCACTATTCACTTATGTGCAATTAATGTCACAGCCTTGTAGCTGTTTTTTGTTGCAGATTGGTGCACAGGAAGCACGTCCTTGAATGCATTTTCCTCATCCTAGGTGTTTTTCTGCTCTCTACTTCCCAGCCTGCAAGGGTAGGAGACAGGGTGTAAGTTAATACTCTGATTATAATCAATGCTTCCATGACCTTCCATGACGTCACAGCTTTAGCTATTTGTTTTAACTCCCCATGTAGATAAGCACTAAGTCTGTTAAAACCCATGGCTAGATTGGCATAGCTCTGAGTAAGGGGCAAGTTGCAGAAGGTCTGCCATCCCAGGGCGAGCAGCTGGAAAGCATTGTCTCTCAGACATCTCTTTCGAGGCACAATTACTCCCCTGTGCAGTGACTGTGAGGGGGTGGAGTAATTTAAGAATCTGAGAGCAGATGCCCTTCATGTTGAGGATTGTTGCACTAGGAAGCATGTCCTTGTATGCATTTATCCTCATCCTAGGTGGTTTTCTGACTCTCTCTTCCCAGCCAGCAAGGGTAGGAGACAAGGTGCAAAGTTAATACTCTGATTATAATCAATGCTTCCATGAATTCCTTCTTGTACTAATAGGCTGGAAATTCTTAATTGAAAATGCATTGTATTGTATTTCTAGTTCTGAGCTCAGCAGCGTGTTCTTGGTGGCCTGATTGAGCCGCCTCCTGGAAAATGGTGAACATCTCTGTGAAATAAAATAATTTCTCACTATGGACACTAGCAAAACAGGTTGGCCAGCTCTCGCCAAGGCTTTAGGCCTCAGCCTGTGCATAGACAAATTCATTGCTGGAAACCAGTCTGTTTCACGTTGTATTAGCTATGGGTTAGCTAAGGTATTGAACTCATAATGGAGTTTACTGTTTAGACTTTATGAAATGCTAGTAAATTGCTGCCTGCATTAATCCCACTTATAATACCTTTCTCACATGCTGTAAGGTAATATTTAAGTTTTTGCTTTATAACTAAAAAATGTTTGCTCTGAAACTGAGAACCCAGTCAGGAGGGATCATCTGCCCCTGAGGAAGGGCTATCAAAACGAAATGGGCCATTTTGGAACATCACAGTACAAAGACTTTGTTAATTGCCCCTCATACCATGAAGAGGCTATGTGCAAAAGGCCCCAACCCATCAGCTAGAATTCTGGAAGAAGGAAATGAAAAATGTTCTTGTCAGCCTTTTTTCTCTCTCTTGCTGTTTGGACTTTCACAGGGCAGTGAGATGGGTTAGATCACAGAACCCCCCCTTGGGAGCTGCCACCTGATGTGCCCAGACACTACTTCTACCATGCCTTCCCTGCCAGTTCGGGATCCCAGCACCCTGTCTTGCTGAGCCAGACACGCCCGTCTGCTCCAACAAAGACCCA